>NC_083314.1:114493755-115093755 GCF_963455315.2 Globicephala melas
CAGCCTGCACAGGAATATTAGTCTTTGGTGCACCACAGAGAAGAAGATTCAAGAGTGATGTTTTTGAAATGACTGGGTACATGGTTACATAAGGCGGCGGGGTTAGGGGAGAACTTTCAGTGGTGGGAACAGCCTGAACAGTTGATAAGCAAACATATCTGGGACTGGAGTGCAAAACATAGGCTAGAATACAGAAGAAAGTAAGTTGTGTGGGATTCAATTCTAGAGGGCCTATAAGGCTTTTATTAGGTCTTTTAATTGACATGAACTAGTATTTGGAGAGCTTTTTATGGCATCTGAAAAGAGGAATACAATGATAAAGCTTCTCCTTTAGGAATATGATTCATACTATAATTGGCAGGTTAGGTTGGTCCAGAGACTGTACTATCTTTCTGAGGCTTCCAATTTAGTAAAGTAAATCAGAAACACCAAGAAACATTTGTAGTTGATTTAATCCCATGTATCTATTTCTTTTTTTTTTCTTTTTTTTTGCGGTACACGGGCCTCTCACTGTTGAGGCCTCTCCCGTTGCGGAGCACAGGATCCGGATGCGCAGGCTCAGTGGCCATGGCCCATGGACACAGCCACTCCATGGCATGTGGGATCCTCCCGGACCGGGGCACGAACCCGCGTCCCCTGCGTCGGCAGGCAGACCCCCAACCACTGCAGCACCAGGGAAGCCCTATTTCTTTTGATTAGTACTGCATTTCTGATGAACTGAGAAGCCTCGTATATAGTCTCAGTGGGGGAACACACATAATATGATAGTGAGCAATCAATACAATGTCTTTCCTGAACTTATGCCCTGGTGTACTTTTTTTTTTTTTTTACATCTTTATTGGAGTATAATTGCTTTACAATGGTGTGTTTGTTTCTGCTTTATAACAAAGTGAATCAGTTATACATATACATATGTTCCCATATCTCTTCCCTCTTGAGTCTCCCTCCCTCCCACCCTCCCTATCCCACCCCTCTAGGTGGTCACAAAGCACTGAGCTGATCTCCCTGTGCTATGCGGCTGCTTCTCACTAGATACCTATTTTACGTTTGGTAGTGTATATATGTTCATGCCGCTCTCTCGCTTTGTCACAGCTTACCGTTCCCCCTCCCCATATCCTCAAGTCCATTCTCTAGTAGGTCTGTGTCTTTATTCCTGTCTTACCCCTAGGCTCTTCATGACATTTTTTTCCCTTAAATTCCACATATATGTGTTAGCATACGGTATTTGTCTTTCTCTTTCTGACTTACTTCATTCTGTATGAGAGACTCTAGGTCCATCCACCTCGTTACAAATAGCTCAATTTTGTTTCTTTTTATGGCTGAGTAATATTCCATTGTATATATGTGCCACATCTTCTTTATCCATTCATCCGATGATGGACACTTAGGTTGTTTCCATCACCTGGCTATTGTAAATAGAGCTGCAATGAACATATTGGTACATGACTCTTTTTGAATTATGGTTTTCTCAGGGTATATGCCCAGTAGTAGGATGCTAGGTCATATGGTAGTTCTATTTGTAGTTTTTTAAGGAACGTCCATACTGTTCTCCACAGTGGCTGTACCAATTCACATTCCCACCAGCAGCGCAAGAGTGTTCCCTTTTCTCCACACCCTCTCCGGCATTTATTGTTTGTAGATTTTTTGATGATGGCCATTCTGACTGGTGTGAGATGATATCTCATTGTAGTTTTGATTTGCATTTCTCTAATGATTCATGATGTTGAGCATCCTTTCATGTATTTGCTGGCAGTCTGTATATCTTCTTTGGAGAAATGTCTATTCAGGTCTGCCCATTTTTGGATTAGGCTGTTTGTTTTTTTGTTATTGAGCTGCATGAGCTGCTTGTAAATTTTGAAGATTAATCATTTGTCAGTTGCTTCACTTGCAAATATTTTCTCCCATTCTGAGGGTTGTCTTTTCATCTTGTTTATGGTTTCCTTTGCTGTGCAAAAGCTTTTAAGTTTCATTAGGTCCCATTTGTTTATTTTTGTTTTTATTTCCATTTCTCTAGGAGGTGGGTCAGAAAGGATCTTGCTGTGATTTATGTCATAGAGTGTTCTTCCTATGTTTTCCTCTAAGAGTTTGATAGTTTCTGGCCTTACATTTAGGTCTTTAATCCATTTTGAGCTTATTTTTGTGTATGATGTTAGGGAGTGATCTAATCTCATACTTTTATATGTACCTGTCCAGTTTTCCCAGCACCACTTATTGAAGAGACTGTCCTTTCTCCACCGTACATTCCTGCCTCCTTTATCAAAGATAAGGTGACCATATATGCGTGGGTTTATCTCTGGGCTTTCTATCCTGTTCCATTGATCTATATTTCTCTTTCTGTGCCAGTACCATACTGTCTTGATTACTGTAGCTTTGTAGTACAGTCTGAAGTCAGGGAGCCTGATTCCTCCAGTTCCGTTTTTCATTCTCAAGATTGCTTTGGCTATTCGGGGTCTTTTCTGTTTCCATACAAATTGTGAAAATTTTTTGTTCTAGTTCTGTGAAAAATGTCACTGGTAGTTTGATAGGGATTGCATTGAATCTGTAGATTGCTTTGGGCAGTAGAGTCATTTTCGCAATGTTGACTCTTCCAATCCAAGGACATGGTATATCTCTCCATCTATTTCTATCATCTTTAATTTCTTTCATCAGTGTCTTATAATTTTCTGCATAGAAGTCTTTTGTCTCCTTAGGGAGGTTTATTCCTAGACATTTTATTGTTTTCGTTGCAATGGTAAATAGGAGTGTTTTCTTGATTTCGCTTTCAGATTTTTCATTATTAGTGTATAGTAATGCCAGAGATTTCTGTGCATTAATTTTGTATCCTGTTACTTTACCAAATTCATTGATTAGTAGTTTTCTGGTAGCATCTTTAGGATTCTTTATGTATAGTATCATGTCATCTGCAAAGAGTGACAGCTTTACTTCTTCTTATCTGATTTGGATTCCTTTTATTTCCTTTTCTTCTCTGATTGTCGTGGCTAAAACTTCCAAAACTATGTTGAATAAGAGTGGTGAGAGTGGGCAACCTTGTCTTGTTCCTGATCTTAGTGGAAATGGTTTCAGTTTTTCACCATTGAGGACGATGTTGGCTGTGGTTTGTCATATATAGCCTTTATTATGTTGAGGAAAGTTCCCTTTATGCCTACTTTCTGCAGGGTTTTTATCATAAATGGGTGTTGAATTTTGTCAAAAGCTTTCTCTGCATCTATTGAGATGATCATATGGGTTTTCTGCTTCAATTTGTTAATATGGTGTATCACGTTGATTGATTTGCGTATATTAAAGAATCCTTGCATTTCTGGAATAAACCCCACTTGATCATGGTGTATGATCCTTTTAATGTGCTGTTGGATTCCATTTGCTAGTAGTTTGTTGAGGATTTTTGCATCTATGTTCATCAGTGATATTGGCCTGTAGTTTTCTTTCTTTGTGATATCCTTGTCTGGTTTTGGTATCAGGGTGATGGTGGCCCTCGTAGAATGAGTTTAGGAGTGTACCACCCTCTGCTGTATTTTGGAAGAGTTTGAGAAGGATAGGTGTTAGCTCTTCTCTAAATGTTTGATAGAATTAGCCTGTGAAGCCATGTGGTCTGGGGCTTTTGTTTGTTGGAAGATTTTTAATCACAGTTTCAATTTCAGTGGTTGTGATTGGTCTGTTCATATTTTCTATTTCTTCCTGATTCAGTCTTGGCAGGTTGTGCATTTCTAAGAATTTGTCCATTTCTTCCAGGTTGTCCATTTTATTGGCATAGAGTTGCTTGTAGTAATCTCTCATGATCCTTTGTATTTCTGCAGTGTCAGTTGTTACTTCTCCTTTTTCATTTCTATTGACTTGAGTCTTCTCCTTTTTTTCTTGATAAGTCTGGCTAATGGTTTATCAATTTTGTTTATCTCCTCAAAAAACCAGCTTTTTGTTTTATTGATCTTTGCTATCATTTCCTTCATTTTTTTCATTTATTTCTGATCTGAATTTTATGATTTCTTTCCTTCTGCTAACTTTGGATTTTTTTGTTCTTCTTTCTCTAATTGCTTTACGTGCAAGGTTAGGTTGTTTATTTGAGATGTTTCCTGTTTCTTAAGGTAGGATTGTATTGCTATAAACTTCCCTCTTAGAACTGCTTTTGCTGCATCCCATAGGTTTTGGGTCATTGTGTCTCCATTGTCATTTATTTCTAGGTATTTTTTTATTTCCTGTTTGATTTCTTCAGTGATCACTTCGTTATTAAGTAGTGTATTGTTTAGCCTCCATGTGTTTCTATTTTTTACAGATCTTTTCCTGTAATTGATATCTAGTCTCATAGCATTGTGGTCAGAAAAGATACTTGATGCAATTTCAATTTTCTTAAATTTACCAAGGCTTGATTTGTGACCCAAGATATGATCTATCCTGCATAATGTTCCATGAGCACTTGAGAAAAATGTGTATTCTGTTGTTTTCAGATGGAATGTTCTATAAATAACAATTAAGTCCATCTTATGTATGGACTTACATACATCTTATGTATCATTTAAAGGTTGTGTTTCCTTATTTATTTTCATTTTAGATGATCTGTCCATTGGTGAAAGTGGGATGTTAATGTCCCCTACTATGAATGTGTTACTGTTGATTTCACCTTTTATGGCTGTTAGTATTTGCTTTATGTATTGAGGTGCTCCTATGTTGGGTGCATAAATATTTACAATTGTTACATCTTCTTCTTGGATCAATCCCTTGATCACTATGTAGTGTTCTTCTTTGTGTCTTGTACTAGTGTTTATTTTAAAGTCTATTTTGTGTGATATGAGAATTGTTACTCCAGCTTTCTTTTGATATCCTTTTGCATGGAATATCCTTTTCCATCCCCTTACTTTCAGTCTGTATGTGTCTCTAGGTCTGAAGTGGGTCTCTTGTAGACAGCATATATATGTGTCTTGTTTCTGTATCCATTCAGCCAGTCTGTGTCTTTTGGTGGGAGCATTTATTCCATTTACATTTATGGTAATTATCTATATGTATGTTCCTATTCCCATGTTCTTAATTTTTTTGGGTTTGTTATTGTAGGTTTTTTCCTTCTCTTGTGTTTCTTGCCTAGAGAAGTTCCTTTAGCATTTGTTGTAAAGCTAGTTTGGTGGTGCTCTCAGTTTTTGCTTGTCTATAAAGGTTTTAATTTCTCCATTAAATCTGAATGAGATCCTTGCTGGGTACAGTAATCTTGGTTGTAGTTTTTTCTCCTTCATCACTTTAAATATGTCCTGCCAGTCCCTTCTGGCTTGCAGGGTTTCTGCTAAAAGATCAGCTGTTAACCTTATGGGGATTCCCTTGTGTGTTATTTGTTGTTTTTCCCTTGCTGCTTTTAATATGTTTTACTTGTATTTAATTTTTGACAGCTTGATTAATATGTGTCTTGGCATGTTTCTCCTTGGATTTATCCTGTATGGCACTCTCTGTGCTTTCTGGACTTGATTAACTATTTCCTTTCCCATATTAGGGAATTTTTCACCTATAATCTCTTCAAATATTTTCTCAGTCCCTTTCTTTTTCTCTTCTTCTTCTGGAACCCCTATAATTCGAACGTTGGCACGTTTAATGTTGTTCCAGAGGTCTCTGAGACCGTCCTCAGTTCTTTTCATTCTTTTTTCTTTATTCTGCTCTGCAGTAGTTATTTCCACTATTTTATCTTCCCGGTCACTTATCCGTTCTTCTGCCTCAGTTATTCTGCTATTGATCCCATCTAGAGTATTTTTGATTTCATTTATTGTGTTGTTCATCGTTGCTTGTTTCATCTTTAGTTCCTCTAGGTTCTTGTTGAATGTTTCTTGCATTTTCTATATTCTATTTCCAAGATTTTGGATCATCTTTACTATCATTATTCTGAATTCTTTTTCAGGTAGACAGCCTATTTCCTCTTCATTTGTTAGGTCTGCTGGGTTTTTATCTTGCTCCTTCATCTGCTGTGTGTTTTTCTATCTTCTCATTTTGCTCAACTTACTGTGTTTGGGGTCTCCTTTTTGCAGGCTGCAGGTTCGTAGTTCCTGTTGTTTTTTGTGTCTGTCCCCAGTGGCTAAAGTTGGTTCAGTGGGTTGTGTAGGCTTCCTGGTGGAGGGTACTAGTGCCTGTGTTCTGGTGGATGAGGCTGGATCTTGTGTTTCTGGTGGGCAGGTCCACGTCTGGTGGTGTGCTTTGGGGTGTCTGTGGACTTATTATGATTTTAGGCAGCCTCTCTGCTAATGGGTGGGGCTGTGTTCCTGTCTTGTAGTTGTTTGGCATAGGGTGTCCAGCACTGTAGCTTTCTGGTCATTGAGTAAAGCTGGGTGCTGGTGTTGAGATGGAGATCTCTGGGAGATTTTTGCCATTTGATATTATGTGGAGCTGGGAGGTCTCTTGTGGACCAGTGTCCTGAAGTTGGCTCTCCCACCTCAGAGATGCAGCACTGACTCCTAGCTGCAGCACCCAGAGCCTTTCATCCACATGGCTCAGAATAAAAGGGGAAATAAATAGAAGAAAGAAAGAAATAAAGAAGGGATGGAGGGAGGGAGGGAGGGAGAGAGAGAGGAAGGTAGGAAGGAAGGAAGGAAGAAAGGAGGGAAGGAAGGAAGGAAGCAGGGAAGGAAGGAAAGAAAGAAAGAAAGAAGATAAAATAAAATAAAGTAAGAGAAAATAAAATAGTTATTCTAATAAAAAATAATTATTAAGAAAAAATATTTTTTTAAAGAAACAAACAAACAAAACGGACGGATAGAACCCTAGGACAAATGGTGGAAGGAAAGCTATACAGACAAAGTCTCACACAGAAGCATACACATACAGACTCTCAAAAAGAGGAAAAGGGGAAAAAAAAATAAATCTTGCTCTCAAAGTCCACCTACTCAGTTTGCGATGATTCGTTGTCTTCAGGTATTCCACAGATGCAGGGTACATCAAGTTGATTGTGGAGCTTTAATCTGCTGCTTCTGAAGCTGCTGGGAGAGATTTCCCTTTCTCTTCTTTGTTCTCACAGCTCCCGGGGCTCAGCTTTGGATTTGGCCCCGACTCTGTGTGTAGGTCGCCGGAGGGCGTCTGTTCTTCGCTCAGACACGACGGGGTTAAAGGAGCAGCTGCTTTGGGGACTCTGGCTCACTCAGGCCGGGGGGAGGGCAGGGTGCAGATGCGGGGCGAGCCTGCAGCAGCAGAGGCCAGCGAGACATTGCACCAGCCTGAGGCGCGCCGTGCGTTCTCCCGGGGAAGTTGCCCGTGGATCACGGGACCCTGGCAGTGGCGGGCTGTACAGGCTCCCCGGAAGGGGGTTGTGGATAGTGATCCGTGCTCGCACCCAGGCTTCTTGGTGGCGGCAGCAGCAGCCTTAGCGTCTCATGCCCGTCTCTGGGGTCCGCGCTTTTAGCCGCAGCTCGCGCCCGTCTCTGTAGCTCCTTGAAGCAGCGCTCTTAATCCCCTCTCCTCGCGCACCAGGAGGGAAGAAAAAGTCTTTTGCCTCTTCGGCAGGTCCAGACCTTTTCCCGGACTGCCTGCCGGCTAGCTGTCACGCACTAGCCCCTTCAGGCTGTGTTCACGCCGCCAACCCCATTCCTCTCCCTGCGCTCAGATCGAAGCCCGAGCCTCAGCTCCCAGCCCCCGCCCGCCCCGGCGGGGGAGCAGACAAGCCTCTCCGGCTGGTGAGTGCCTGTCGGCACCGATCCTCTGTGCGGAAATCTCTCCGCTTTGTCCTCTGCACCCCTGTGGCTGTGCTCTCCTCCGCGGCTCCAAAGCTTTCCCCCTCCGCCACCCGCAGTCTCCGCCCGCGAAGGGGCTTCTAGTGTGTGGAATCCTTTCCTCCTTCACAGCTCCCTCCCACTGGTGCAGGTCCCGTCCCTACCCTTTTGTCTCTGTTTATTCTCTTTTCTTTTGCCCTACCCAGGTACGTGGGGGAGTTTCTTGCCTTTTGGGAGGTCTGAGGTCTTCTGCCAGCGTTCAGTAGGTGTTCTGTAGGAGTTGTTCCACGTGTAGATGTATTTCTGGTGTATCTGTGGGGAGGAAGGTCATCTCTGCGTCTTACTCTTCCGCCATCTTCCCTGCCCGTCCCCTGGTGTATTTTTAAAATAACCTTTTCTCTGAAGCTTAAAAATAAGAATGAAGATTGATTTAGTCATCCTCCACGGAATGTGTGCGCGCGTGTGTGTGTGATACTAGGTTTTGAGAACAATTATAAGGGCAAGAAAGTTTTGGTTTTTGGCTTTAGTTAATGTAGATACTGGTTAAAGTTAACTAGGACACAATGCATTTGAAGTTCCCTTTGCAGTATCACATTAGCTAATTTATAACAACACGCATTTTCATAATACTCTCAAAGGCTTTGTTTTAATGATGAAAAATAGTTTCTGAATGAAATAAAATTCATATATTCTTTGGGCTTAACAAGCTCAAGAGTTCTCTTCAATTAAAGGCATATAATGTTTATAAGAAAGATGATCCACAGTGGGAGTTTTGTGATTTCTTGGACTCTCTAGGTCTAATTTCTGAATTCTAAGTTCATTTTTTTCTAGTTTTAGAGAAATAAGTTGACAGAGCATGTAAGTAACTTGTATAATTTTTCTTGTTCTTCTAAAACTACCAAAAGTTTCAATTTTTACCTTTAGAGAATGAAAGTGGCCAAAATAATTGGGAAAAATAGAAAAATAACAATTTCTGGACTTTAAATAAGAGGATCTGAATAAATGTTTCTCTAGCAATACCAAGGCAAGGAAAAGTGTGAATATACTAACATATCTGGAAAATTATAATTCAATTAGAGAAAAGCATTCTGTCTTTAGAAAGGGCATTATGTGTAATTTCCTCCATAGACTCAATAACTGTATAAAAATATTTTGTGAAATAAAGAGATTGAGGTCAGGTTCATGAATTTTTAGTTCATGCATCCTTTTAAGATGGTAGTTTGGAACAACTACATTTCTGGGGTAGCAGATGGATGACCATGGGGTAGCCGTGGGCCAGGACCTAAAGAAGCTTGATAATATCTGGAAGGCTAGGTAAAGTATTCTTCAAAATAAGTCTTTAAAGGCACACAATCATAGGCTCTGTCTAGTTCTGGAAATTTCAGAAGTAATTCAAGTCTACTAAAAAGGAGAAAATGACGAGAGAAATGTTCAGATGAGTGGAGCATAGGTTTAGAGCTGGAACTCTGGAGACAAAGACACAGACACTGCTTTAAAGGCCAGTCTTTGTACTGGATCAGATGCTCTGCATTTCTATTCCGTCAACTGTCTAACCCTCATTTCCCTCATCATAAAATGGGAGAAATTAGTGCCTATTTTATGATATTGCTGAAAAGATTAAAATGGGATAAATCATGCAAAGTACTTAGCATAGCATATGATGCAAAGTAAATGCTAAATAAAAATGTTGGTTACATTTTGCCAGCATTGTTGCTGTAGTTTCTGTAATCAGCCAGGTTCATTCAGAGAAGAAAAGCCACTATGAGCTACCTAGAATAAGGAATTTATTATGTAGATCATATGGACCTTACACAAATGCAGAAGCTAGTCAAGATATCTATGCCAGACTAGGTGGCCTTTGTACCTGGTGTTGGGGCAAAGTCACTGTAGGTTAGCTGGGCTGGCAGTTGAAGAGAGCTGGATGAGAATGTTGGGGGTGGGGTAGGGAGACGAGGGGAGCAAGGACAAGCTACATCTTGCAATGATGAAGGGAACCCATGAAAACAAACTGGATTCCATGAGGATACCTGGAACCTCAGTGGTGTGAGGGACCTACTGGAGAAGATGGTGTTCTTTACTGTGGACTTTCATATATACCTAGCCCTGGACACTAAGAAGAGATCTGGGGGGAGCTGGAGAAGCTGTGAGCCCTGGTGGTATCCCAAACAACAAGGTTAACTAGAAGATCAGCAACAACAAGTGTGAGCTGCCATACTGCCTGGCACCCTATACCAAATTTTAGAACACAAAAATGGCAGCTTTAAAATGTTTCTGCCATATAAATTTTGAGCAAATTTCTTTGTGACCAACCCTAACATGGGACTACACAGGAAAGGGAATTATGGGAAACAACCCAGCTTGGCCAAGCTGAAACAGTAAAAAGCCATCACAGTTCACCTCCTGTCAACTTGGTATTTGTACACACTTCTTTAAAACTCTACTTGAACTCTACTTCATGGTCAAGTACAGATGACAGCAAAATCAAGCATCCATCTAACATGATGCAAATATCTCTTACATAACCAAAATCATGCAAACCCTCTCTCCAAAGAGGATACAAATTCCCCGTATATATTTTTATAGATCATGTACATTTCTCTTCTAGCTGAATCACATATGCTTTTGATAGTTGATAACTTAAATTCTAAGATATCAGACTATTATTAACACATCCTATGTTAGATAAGAGAGAAATGGATGAGGGGGAAAGATTGGTTACTATATACACAAACATGTTCATATCAAACTCAAGGACCAAATACTCATAATTTTTATACTGTTTCTTTCTACAACTAGTCATGTAGTTGTAGCTGTGTAGCATCTCCTTTTGCTACCTATTTGCCCTCAGTAAGTAGCTTGGCAGCTCATGGTTCCTTCTTTGCTGGGTGACTCAAATTTTCATTCCTGAGGGGTGTGAGTCATTAGGAGCCCTGCCTATATTGGGTTGTTGTAGTTTTCCACTGAATTATTTTTAAAAAGCTTTGTTGAAGTTTAATTTACATGTCTATAATTTTCACTCATTTAACACAGTTCAGTGATTTTGGGTAAATTTTCAGATTTGTTTAACCATCATCACTCTTCAGTTTTAGAACATTTCCATCATCCCAAAGAGATCCCTCGAGCTCCTTGGAAAATAATCCCCATTCCCACCCTCACAGCCAGGAAGCAACTAATCTACTTTCTGACTCTGTAGATTTGCCTTTTCTGGACATTTCATATAAATGAAATTGTACAGTATGTGATCTTTTGCATTTGGCTTCTTTTAAGTAGCATAATATTTTTGAGGATCATCCACATTGTAGTGTGTATCAGTATTTTTTTTCTTTGACTTATATCACAGTACATGAAAGTTTTTTGAGTTGCTCGCAGTGATCTCCTGCATTCCAGACATGCTCTTCCTTACCTCATTGTACAGTATCAGTGTCCCCTTGATAGTCAGGATCAATCACTCCAGTAATACATTTAACTCTCTTCTTTGTTGATTCACAGGTTTAATAAACCTCAAACAGGCAGGTAGCAATCTCAACTTCTACTTTAATGGAACTATTGCTGTGTCTGGATGGAGATATGCCATCCTTAAGAACTAGGAACGCTAGACCAGCAGAGCCCAAAGTCATGGACACAGGAAGCAAAACTTTTCATAGAGTATCACAAAGGGAAGTGCCTGTGTGAAAAAGAAAAATATGCAACAATTAAAATAATTTAAAAACGTGACTATATACGTAGCCCCAGGTTGTCTAATCTGTTCAGATGCCCTTCTCAACCTTGTAACTCTGCCTGGTAGAAGTGTGATGACCTTATGGACTAGGAACTCTAATCTGATGGGAAATGGCTGCTCCCTTTGCATCATAACAGTCATAAGGCAAACAAAGATGTTATTTTTAAAATTTTTGTGTTATCATTTATCATGATTTTTGTTTTGATTTTAAAATATTACATTAAAATATTGTTGACACTGATTATTACATTTTCAGCACCTAGTTAAATTTTGCACCATCAGTGAGTGCTTCACTCATCTCATCTTAATTCTGGCCCTGATTAGAGGCAATACTGAGAAGAAACATTCCCATTTCAACCAGTTATTCCCAGATGTATAAATTCTTGGAAATGGGAGGAGGAGCATCATATACTGGTCACTGATTTAGAATATACACTGCATCCTACAGATCATTACCCAAGCCTTGCAAGGTGTTGTCCTTTTAACTGAGTCTTCAAAAGACTATCCCACCATTCTATCAGGCTGGCTACTTCAGGGTGATTCGATGTGGCCCATTGCCACATTTCATTTGCTCTAAAGTGAACTGCTCGGTGAGAAGCAATGTTGTGTGGAATATAATGATGGTGAATAAGACGTTTTCTAAGTTCACTGGTGATGACTTTGGCAGATGCACTGTAGGCAGGGAAAGCAAGTCCACAGCCAGAGTAAGTGTCTATCACAATGAGAACAAAGTGATCTATCTTCCATGACAGAAATAGGCAATGTAATCAGTCAGGAGGTTCTCTGATTTCCCTGTGGAATGGTCCCATATGTTTAGTAGATTACGTAGCCAGCTCAGCCTTAGTGCTTAGAAGTCTGTATTACTAAGCAAATACATAACCTCCATTTGGACAGTTTGTCATGATTGCATTGGGCAAGGGTGAGGTAGTTAGGGAAAGAGGTTGACTGATGTCTGTAGAATTGGTCATCTTGTGCACTTGATAATTAACAGCTCTTTCTGTTGAGCTTGTTCTTTGATAAGCATCTATCTGGGACACAAATATCTTTGCTTCCAGAAACAACTATCCATGGACCTTTTCTCCAGATCTCTTTGTCACCAGTTTTCCAGCTGTGTTCCTACCAATTCTCTGACAATCCAGCCAAATTATTAGCTTTTGTCCATGACTTAGAGTAGATTTCTACCTTTGGTATTCCAGGAAAAATAAAAAACCAGATAGATTGGTTGAAGTCCCACCCACTGGAAGGATTTCCCTTCAAGACCACTCCAGAGTGGATCTGTAGTGCTAAGTCATCCACAGTTCACTTTTGCGGTGTCAGATATCAACGCAGAACTGAATGTAAAATTAAACCCTTTTTCCCCTAAGTTAACTGGCAATGGAAAACACTCCGTAAGAAGGAGGAACTGTAGCAACAAGAGGGACCTTGGGAACCTGGGCTACTTGCTCACGCAACTTATTTGTACCTACAGGACCTTCTCAAGTCCAGCTTCATATACACCACTTCTATTTTACAATAGAGCACAATTGTGCATACCCAATATTATGACTTAGTGGATTAGACAACACTCAGTTCATGATGGGCAGCTCAGGTTGCATGTTACTTTATGGTCCAGGGTAAGTCAGTATTCTATCTTTACCAGGGCTCAGTAACAAACTGGATGGTCTTTCTTAGAAGAAGTATAGTTATGTGCTGAGAGTGGCATAGCTTTGCTCAAACACCTTAAATGTCTGCCCTGTAACTCATTTATAGACACCTGTCAAAGCCTCCATGCAGCATCCCTGTCTGCCACATACACTTTAAGTATCATGTCTGCTGGGTCATATGACCCAAGTGGCAGAGCAGCTTGCATGGCAGCCTGGCCCATGTCAGAGCCTTTATTACTTCTACACTTCATCAAAACTGGCAACTTTTCCAATTACACAGTAAATACTTCAGAATAGTATACCCAAATGAATATATGTATTACCTCCAAAATCCAAAGAGACCCACTAATTGTTATGCTTCTTTATTAGTAGTAAAGGGGCCAGATATAGCAATTTGTTCTTTACCCCTTTGGAAGGGGTAGCTTAATGTGCCTTGAACGTTGGAACCCTAGAAATTTACTGAGGTGTCAGGCCTCTGAGGTTTTGTGACTTAATTTCTTTTTTTAAAATAAATTTATTTATTTAATTTATTTTTGGCCGCATTGGGTCTTCGTTGCTGCTCAGGCTTTCTCTAGTTGTGGAAAGTGGAGGCTACTCTTTGTTGCGATGCGTGGGCTTTCATTGTGGTGGCTTCTCTTGTTGTGAAACACAGGCTCTAGGCATGTGGGCTTCAGTAGTTGTGGCTCGTGAGCTCAGTAGTTGTGGCTCGTGGGCTCTAGAGCACAGGCTCAGTAGTTCTGGTGCACGGGCTTAATTGCTCCATGGCACGTGGGATCTTCCCAGACCAGGGCTCAAACCCATGTTCCCTGCATTGGCAGGCGGATTCTTAACTACTGTGCCACCAGGGAAGTCTCTTGTGACTTTATTTCTTACCACCAGACATTCATGCATCTTACCAAAATGTCTAGAAGAGTTTCTACTTCCTGCATACCAGGCGAATCATCATGATATCATCAACGAAATTGACCATAGTAACATCCTATGGAATGCAGGAGCAGTCAAGGTCCTTGAGGACCAGATCTTGGCATGGGTTGAAGAATTGCTATAACCTTGAGGTAGGAACCTTGTTGGCCCTAGTAGTTAAAAAGAAACTATTTCTGATCATTTTCGTAGTAGGTTTAGAGAATAAAAACATAAGCTGGATGAACAGCTTGCATGCAAGGCATCAGGGATATGTCGATTTGCACCAGCAACAAACTTCATATGGAATAGGAGCTGCAGTTGAAGCTAACATCTGATTAAGTTCACAATAATCCACTGTCATTCTCTGAGGTCCATCAATCTTCTGTATGGGTCACGTCATTCCTATGCTTGAAACACTCCAACGTCTCCCTCAGCCTACAGGACAAAATCGAAAATCCTCAGCCTCAGCCTTAGGTGTTCAGACTAAGAAACACCTCGTGTTATTTTCATGTTTTCTTTCAAGTATTTTAAGGGATTTTATCCCTTAGTGAATTTACTATATTTTGAGTATATGGAGTAGGTAAATATAGAATTTTTTCATGTGACTAGCAATTTTTTTCAGCAACATTTATTTAAAGATCCATCATTTCACCAATGATTTCTTATTCCCCCCTTGTCACTTACCAAGTTTCCATATATTCATGCATCTGTTTCTGAGTTTTTCACTTGGTTCCATATGTCTGTTCCATATGAATGTTTGTTTTGTTTTACCCTAAAACACTGGGAAGTCCTTAGAGAAGGCAGTATAGTTTCCCCCAGCTTTGTGTAGCTCCCTCAACTCTGTTGTCACCCATGCATGGCACCCATGACCTGGATTTGCCTCCTCACACAAACATTAAATTTCCAGCTCTCTGCCTTTAAGGACTATATTCAGTTCTGATAAGCTTATAAGCTATTACTCACCATTCGAACTGATTTCCTGCTTACTTCTGGCACTTTGGATTTTCCTTTTCTTAACTTTGAGTTCACTAAAAAAATTAAAAATATATTTTTTGCAGTGTTTTTACATGTTGAAAGCATGTACATGGTGTATCTTCCATGTCAGATCAGTTCATCACATTTACCACATTTCTATTATTTGGGAATTTTTCTTCTTTCCTTGAAATTATTTTCTTTGTTCCTAAATTCTCCACCAACTCGACTAATATTCATTGCCTCAGGGTAAAGCAGATAAAATTCTACAACAAAGACGTTTGTAGAGATGTTAAGTGGAATTTTTTAAACACTCAGCAGGCACACAGTCTGAAACCAAAGAGCTTTTGATTTGCAAGGGCTAGGACTTCAGAGGAAAGTTGTTTGTTTTGATTTCTAAAAAGATTTGGCTTGGATCATCAAAGCTAGAGCCTGCAGGACTAGAGCATAGATATTATAAAAGATAAATGTTGAGTAGGGCAAAATACAGAGTACAGTACTAGCCCCTTAGAGGAAGCACAGAAAATAAATGACAATAAAAAAGTCAGTATATCTAAAGGGAGTCACTACAGCAGGAGGCAAGGGAACTCTGTAGCAGAACCTACAGGTAGACCACCCCAAAAGGGGTCCAGATGGAGGATTCAGCTGAGCCTCAAAGAATCAGCAAGCCTGTGAGAGCCAGAGTGATGCCTGGGGTAATCATCCAGTCCTACTCAATCCCAGACATCAAACAACAAGCTACATTATTAGTAGGGGAGACGAGTAAGGACCAGAGGGCATCAAGAGAACCAGAAGCCCCTCTTCCACTACAGTGATAATGGATAATACTTACTGATAATTTACTATGTGTTAGAACCTGTTTTTAGCATTCACGTTCCCTATCTAATTTAATTCTAGTAACAACCTATGAGATTGGTGGTGTTATTATCTCTATTTTAAAAATGAGGCAATAAAATGCAGAAAATGTATGGTCATATGGCTAGAATTTGGTAGATTCAGGGTTTAAGTCCCTATGTATCCAGACCCTACTAAAGGGAGAAATAAGGAGAAAATCCTTTAGAGGAATGAAAAGCAAGATGGAAGTTTGAATTTGAAAACGACTTGTGGGGGCAGAGTCAAGATGGCAAACTAGGGGTGAGGAGTTTCAAGATGGCGGAAGAGTAAGACGCAGAGATCACCTTCCTCTCTACAAATACATCAGAAATACATCTACATGTGGAACAGTTCCTACAGAACACCTGCTGAACGCTGGCAGAAGACCTCAGACCTCCCAAAAGGCAAGAAACTCCCCCACATACCTGGGTAGGGCAAAAGAAAAAAGAAAAAACAGAGACAAAAGAATAGGGCCGGGACCTGCGCCAGTGGGAGGGAGCTGGGAAGGAGGAAAGGTTTCCACACACTAGGAAGCCGCTTCGCGGGCTGAGACTACAGGTGGCGGAGCGGGAAAGCTTCGGAGCAGCAGAGGAGAGCACAGCAACAGGGGTGCAGAGGGCAAAGCGGAGAGATTCCTGCACAGAGGATCGGTGCCCACCAGCCCGAGAGGCTTGTCTGCTCCCCTGCCAGGGCGGGCGGGGGCTGGGAGCTGAGGCTCAGGCTTTGTTCAGATCCCAAGGAGAGGACTGGGTTTGGCTGCGTGAACACAGCCTGAAGGGGGCTAGTGCACCACGGCTAGCCGGCAGGGAGTCCGGGAAAATGTCTGGAGCTGCCGAAGAGGCAAGAGACTTTTTCTTGCCTCTTTGTTTCCTCGTACGCGAGGGGAGGAGATTAACAGCGCCGCTTAAAGGAGCTCCAGAGACGGGCGCGAGCTGCAGCTATCAGCATGGACCCCAGAGACGGGCATGAGATGCTAAGGCTGCTGCTGCAGCCACCAAGAAGCCTGTGTGCAAGCACAGGTCACTCTCCACACCTCCCCTCCCGGGAGCCTGTGCAGCCCGCCACTGCCAGGGTCCCGTGATCCAGGAACAACTTCCCCGGAAGAACACACAGCGCACCTCAGGCTGGTGCAATGTCACGCTGGCCTCTGCTGCCGCAGGCTCCCCAGCATCCGTACCCTGCCCTCCCCCCGGCCTTAGTGAGCCAGAGCCTCCGAATCAGCTGCTCCTTTAACCCCGTCCTGTCTGAGCAAAGAACAGATGCCCTCAGGCGACCTACACGCAGAGGTGGCATAGCTGAACCCCGGGAGCTGTGCGAACAAAGAAGAGAAGGGAAAGTCTCTCCCAGCAGCCTCAGGAGCAGAGGATTAAGTCTCCGCAATCAACTTGATGTACCCTGCATCTGTGGAATACCTGAATAGACAACGAATCATCCCAAACTGAGGAGGTGGATTTTGGGAGCAAAGATATGTATATTTTTTTCCCTTTTTCTCTTTTTGCAAGTGTGTATGTGTATGCTTCTGTGTGTGATTTTGTCTGTACAGCTTTGATTTTACCATTTGTTCTAGGGATCTGTCTGTCCATTAAAAATTTTTTTTTCATTACTTTAAAAAAATTTTTCTTGGGCTTCTCTGGTGGCGCAGCGGTTGAGAGTCCGCCTGCCGATGCAGGGGACACAGGTTCGGGCCCTGGTCCGGGAGGATCCCACATGCCACGGAGTGGCTGGGCCCGTGAGCCATGGCCGCTGAGCCCGCGCACGGAGCCTGTGCTCCACAATGGGAGAGAGGCCACAACAGTGAGAGGCCTGTGTACCGCAAAAAAAAAAAAAAAAAAAAAAAAAAAAAATTCTTAATAATCATTTTTTACTTTAATAACTTTATTTTATTTTACTTTATTATATTTTATTTTATCTTTCTTTCTTTCTCTTTCTTTCTTTCTTTCTTTCTTTCTTTCTTTCTTTCTTTCTTTCTTTCTTTCTTTCTTTCTTTCTTTCTTTTCTTACTTTTCTCCCTTTTATTCTGAGCAGTGTGGATGAAAGGCTCTTGGTGCTCCAGCCAGGCATCAGGGCTGTGCCTCTGAGGTGAGAGAACCAAGTTAAGGACACTGGTCCACAAGAGATCTCCCAGCTTCACATAATATCAAATGTCGAAAATCTCCCAGAGATCTCCATCTCAACACCAAGCTCCAGCTTCACTCAACAACCAGCAAGCTACAGTGCTGGACACCCTATGCCAAACAACTAGCAAGACAGGAACACAAACCCATCCATTAGCAGAGAGGCTGCCTAAAATCATAAAAATGCCACAGAAACCCAAAACACACCACCAGACGTGGACCTGCCCACCAGAAAGACAGGATACAGACTCATCCACCAGAATACAGGCACTAGTCCCTTCCACCAGGAAGGCTACACAACCCACTGAACCAACCTTAACCACTGGGGACAGACACCAAAAACAACAGGAACTACGAACCTGCAGCCTGCAAAAAGGAGACCCCAAACAGAGTAAGTTAAGCAAAATGAGAAGATAGAAAAACACACAACAGATGAAGGAGCAAGGCAAAAACACATCAGACCTAACAAATGAAGAGGAAATAGGCAGTCTACCTGAAAAAGAATTCAGAATAATGATAGTAAAGATCACCCAAAATCTTGGAAATAGAATAGAGAAAATACAAGAAATGTTTAACAAGGACCCAGAAGAACTAAAGAACAAACAAACAATGATGAACAACACAATAAATGAAATTAAAAATTCTCTAGAAAGGATCAATAGCAGAATAACTGAGGCAGAAGAATGGATAAGTGACCTGGAAGATAAAATAGTGGAAATAACTACTGCAGAGCAGAATAAATAAAAAACAATGAAAAGAATTGAAGACAGTCTCAGAGACCTCTGGGACAACATTAAACGCACCAACATTAGAATTATAGTGGTCTCAGAAGAAGAAGAGAAAAAGAAAAGGACTGAGAAAACATTTGAAGAGATTATACTTGAAAACTTCCCTAATATGGGAAATGAAATAGTTAGTCAAGTCCAGGAAGCACAGAGAGTGCCATACAGGATAAATCCAAGGAGAAACATGCCAAGACACATATTAATCAAGCTGTAAAAAATTAAATACAAAGAGAAAATATTAAAAGGAAAATCAACAAATAACATACAAGGGAATACCCATAATGTTAACAGCTGATCTTTCAGCAGAAACTCTGCAAGCCAGAAGGGAGTGGCAGGACATATTTAAAGTGATGAAAGGGAAAACCTACAACCAAGATTACTGTACCCAGCAAGGATCTCATTCAGATTCCATGGAGAAATTAAAACCTTTACAGACAAGCAAAAGTTAAGAGAATTCAGCACCACCAAAACAGCTTTACAGCAAATGCTAAAGGAACTTCTCTAGGCAGGAAACACAAGAGAAGGAAAAGACCTACGATAACAAACCCAAAACAATTAAGAAAATGGTAATAGGAACATACATATCGATAATTACCTTAAATGTAAATGGATTAAATGCTGCAACCAAAAGACATAGACTGGCTTAATGGACACAAAAACAAGACCCATATATATGCTGTCTACAAGAGACCCACTTCAGACCTAGGGACACATACAGACTAAAAGTGAGGGGATGGAAAATGAGATTCCATGTAAATGGATATCAAAAGAAAGCTGGAGTAACAATTCTCATATCACACAAAATAGACTTTAAAATAACGACTATTACAAGACACAAAGAAGAACAGTACATAATGGTCAAGGGATTGATCCAAGAAGAAGATATAACAATTGTAAATATTTATGCACCCAAACTAGGAGCACCTCAATACATAAGGCAAATACTAAGAGCCATAAAAGGGGAAATCAACAGTAACACATTCATAGTAGGGAACTTTAACACCCCACTTTCACCAATGGACAGATCATCCAAAATGAAAATAAATAAGGAAACACAAGCTTTAAATGATACATTAAACAAGGTGGACTTAATTGATAATTACAGGACATTCCATACAAAAACAACAGAATACACTTTCTTCTCAAGTGCTCATGGAACATTCTCCAGGATAGAGCATATCTTAGGTCACAAATCAAGCCTTGGTAAATTTAAGAAAATTGAAATTGTATCAAGTATCTTTTCCCACCACAATGCTATGAGACTAGCTATCAATTACAGGAAAAGATCTGTAAGAAATAGAAACACATGGAGGCTAAACAATACACTACTTAATAACCAAGATATCAGTGAAGAAATCAAAGGGGAAATCAAAAAATACCTAGAAACAAATGACAATGAAATCACGATGACCAAAAACCTATGGTATGCTGCAAAAGCAGTTCTAAGAGGGAAGTTTATAGCAATAAAATTCTTCCGTAAGAAACAAGAAGGATCTCAAATAAACAATCTAACCTTACACCTAAAGCAATTAAGAAAGATGAAAAATAAAACCCCAAAGTTAGCAAAAGGAAAGAAATCATAAAGATCAGATCAGAAATAAATGAAAAAAATTGAAGGAAACGATAGCAAAGTTCAATAAAACAAAAAGCTGGTTCTTTGAGAAGATAAACAAAGTTGATAAACCATTAGCCAAACTCATCAAGAAAAAAAGGGAGAGGACTCAAATCAATAGAATTAGAAATGAAAAAGGAGAAGTAACAACTGACACTGCAGAAATACAAAGGATCATGAGAGATTACTACAAGCAACTCTATACCAATAAAATGGACAACCTGGAAGAAATGGACAAATTCTTAGACATGCACAACCTTCTGATCCTGAACTAGGAAGAAATGGAAAATATGAACAGACCAATTACAAGCACTGAAGTTGAAACTGTGATTAAAAATCTTCCAACATACGAAAGCCCCAGACCACATGGCTTCACAGGCGAATTCTATCAAACAATTAGAGAAGAGCTAACACCTATCCTTCTCAAACTCTTCCAAAATATAGCAGAGGGAGGAACACTCCCAAACTCATTCTACGAGGCCACCATCACCCTGATACCAAAACCAGACAAAGATGTCACAAAGAAAGAAAACTACAGGCCAATATCACTGATGAACATAGATGCAAAGATCCTCAACAAAATACTAGCAAACAGAATCCAACAGCACATTAAAAGGATCATACACCATGATCAAGTGGGCTTTATCCCAGGAATTCAAGGATTCTACAATATATGCAAATCAATCAATGTGATACACCATATTAACAAATTGAAGGAGAAAAACCATATGATCATCTCAATAGATGCAGAGAAAGCTTTCGACAAAATTCAACACCCATTTATGATAAAAACCCTGCAGAAAGTAGGCATAAAGGGAACTTTCTTCAACATAATAAAGGCCATATATGACAAACCCACAGCCAAAATTGCCCTCAATGGTGAAAAACTGAAACCATTTCCACTAATCAGGAACAAGTCAAGGTTGCCCACTCTCATCACTATTACTCAACATAGTTTTGGTAATTTTAGCCACAGCAATCAGAGACGAAAAAGAAATAAAAGGAATCCAAGTCAGAAAAGAAGACGTAAAGCTGTCACTGTTTGCAGAAGACATGATACTGCACATAGAGAATCCTAAAGATGCTACCAGAAAACTACTAGAGTTAATCAATGAATTTGGTAATGTATCAGGATAAAAAATTAATGTGCAGACATCTCTGGCATTCCTGTACACTAATGATGAAAAATCTGAAAGTGAAATCAAGAAAACACTCCTATTTACCACTGCAACAAAAAGAATAAAATATCTAGGAATAAACCTACCTAAGGAGACAAAAGACCTGTATGCAGAAAATTGTAAGACACTGATGAAAGAAATTAAAGATGATACAAATAGATCGAGAGATATACCATGTTCTTGGATTGGAAGAATCAACATTGTGAAAATGACTCTACTACCCAAAGCAATCAACAGATTCAATGCAATCCCTATCAAACTACCACTGGCAATTTTCACAGAAGTAGAACAAAAAATTTCACAATTTGTATGGAAACACAAAAGCACCGAATAGAGAAAGCAATCTTGAGAACGAAAAACAGAGCTGGAGGAATCAGGCTCCCTGACTTCAGACTATACTACAAAGCTACAGTAATTAAGACAGTATGATACTGGCACAAAAACAAAACTATAGATCAATGGAATGGGATAGAAAGGCCAGAGATAAACCCACGCACCTATGGTCACCTTATCTTTGATAAAGGATGCAAGAATATACAGTGGAAACAAGACAGAGTCTTCAATAAGTGGTGATGGGAAAACTTGACAGTTACATGTAAAAGTATGAAATTAGAACACTCCCTAACACCATACACAAAAAAACCTCAAAATGGATTAAATACGTTAATATAAGGCCAGACACTATAAAACTCTTAGAGGAAAACACAGGCAGAACAGTCTATGACATAAATCACAGCAAGATCCTTTTTGACCCACCTCCTAGAGAAATAGAAATAAAAAGAAAAATAAACAAATGGGACCTAATGAAACTTAAGAGCTTTTGCACAGCAAAGAACACCATAAAAAAGGCGAAAAGACAACCCTCAGAATGGGAGAAAATATTTGCAAATGAAGCAGCTGACAAAGGATTAATCTCCAAAATATACAAGCAGCTCATGCAGCTTAGTATCAAAGAATCTAACAACCCAATCCAAAAGTTGGCAGAAGACCTAAATAGACATTTCTCCAAAGAACATATACAGATTGCCAACCACCACATGAAAAGATGCTCAACATCACTAATGATTAGAGAAATGCAAATCAAAACCACAATGAGGTATGACCTCACACCAGTCAGAATAGCCTTCATCAAAAAATGTACAAACAATAAATGCTGGAGAGGGTGTGGAATAAAGGGAACCCTCTTGCTCTTTTGGTGGGAATGTAAATTGATACAGCCACTATGGAGAACAGTATGGAGGGTCTTTAAAAAACTAAAAATAGAACTACCATATGACACAGCAAGCCCACTACTAGGCATATACCCTGAGAAAACCATAATTCAAAAAGAGTCATATACCACAATGTTCATTGCAGCACTATTTACAACAGCCAGGACATGGAAGCAACCTCAGTGTCCATTGATAGATGAATGGATAAAGAAGATAAAAAACATGTGGCACATATATACAATAGAATATTACTCAACCGTGAAAAGAAACGAAATTGAGTTATTTGTAATGAGGTGGATGAACCTAGGGTCTGTCATATTGAGTGAAGTCAGAAAGAGAAAAACAAATACAGTATACGAACACATATATATGGAATCTAAAAAAAACCACAAAAAACGGTTCTGATGAACCTAAGGGCAGGACAGGAATAAAGACACAGACATAGACGATGGACTTGAGGACACAGGGAGGGGGCAGGGTCATCTGGGACGAAGTGAGAGAGTAGCATGGACATATATACACTACCAAATGTAAAATAGATAGCTAGTGGGAAGCAGCTGCATGACACAGGGAGATCAGCTCTGTGCTTTGCGACCACCTAGAGGGGTGGGATAAAGAGGGTGGGAGGGAGAAGCGAGAGGGAGGGGATATGGGGATATACGTATGCAAATAGCTGATTTACTTTGTTATACAGCAGAAACTAAACACTGTCAAGCAATTATACTCCAATAAAGATGTTAAAAAAAAAAACAAAACGAAAATGACTCAATTTAGATCCTGAAGAAAATTGCCCCAAATAGTCAAGATTCTCCAGAGAAACTGAGCATGCGCATGCACATATATACATTTTTAAATAAAAAGATTTATTATAATAAATTGGCTCACATAATTATGGAGGCTGAGAAGTTCCTCAATCTGCTGTCTACAAGCTGGAAACACAGGAAAGCTGGTGTTATCATTCCATTCTGAGTTCAAAGGCCTGATACCTGGACAGCCATGGTATAGGTCCCAGTTCAAAAGCAGGGGAAGATTGATGTCCTAGTTCATACAGTTATGTACTTAGAGCAAAATTTCCCATCCCCTGCCTTTGTTGTACTCAGGCCTCCAACAGATTGGATGAGGCCCACCCACGTTGGGGAAGGCAATCTCCTTACTCTGTCTACCAATTTAAATGTTAATCTCATCTAGAAACACCTTCACATACATACCCAGAAATCACTTCTTTTTTTTTTTTTAATTGTATTTATTTATTTTTGTCTCTGTTGGGTCTTCGTTGCTGCATGCGAGCTTTCTCTAGTTGCAGCAAGAGAGGGCTACTTTTTGTTGAGGTGCACAGGCTTCTCATTGCGGTGGCTTCTCTTGTTTCAGAGCACGGGCTCTAGGAGCGCGGGCTTCTGTAGTTTTGGCACGTGGGCTCTAGAGCACAGGTTCAGTAGTTTTGACGCACGGGCTTAGTTGCTCCGCGGCATGTGGGAATCTTCCCAGACCAGGGCTCGAACCCGTGTCCCCTGCATTGGCAGGCAGATTCTTAACCACTGTGCCAGCAGTGAAGCCCCAGGAATCACGTTTTAACAACTACCTGAGAATCCCTAGCCCAGTAAAGTTGACACATAAAATTAAGCATCACAGGTCCATCCTTTGTCAACTTGGCATCCATACACACCTCCTTAAGTTATACTTAATCTCCAAGTAAAGACAACTCAAGGTCATAATTTCACCTAACATGACACAACTATTCTGCCTACAACTGAAAATGCACTAAAACCCTTTCTCAGAAAAGGAGCTAATGTTTTTAAGTGATATTTACTTTCATCCTTGATATCCCATAACCTAAATACTATGATGTAAGATTAATAATACTTAAATACTGTGATAATAAGTCAGTGCATCTTATGTTACAAGATAAGGGAATAAGAGAGGGAAAAAAACAGAGATACTTGCTTTATATATATGTATATATATAGATAAATACATACTTGCAGAAACATACTTATAACAAAATAAGGAGGAATACTCGTAATAACTACAGTCCTCATTTCTTTAACTGGTCACATGGTCACAGTTGGTATTTACATCTACTTTCTTCTACTATCCATTCTGTATTCCCACAGTCTTCAGAAAGCACCTCAGCATTTCATGGTTCTTTACCCAGTGGAGTGACCTAAACTTTCCTTCCTGAAGGGTCTGGACTGTTAGTAGTCTTACCTGGATTGGATTGTTGTAGTTTTCCATTGACCTTAATCACAGGACATGCTAATACTAAAAGACATCTTAAGAGATCCCTTGTATTCCAGACATACTCTTCCTTACCTATACTGTGGAGTTACAGTCCAATTTCCCCTTGGTAGTCAGGATCAGTTACACCAGCCAGCACAGTAACTCCCTTCTTTGCTTGTTGATTCAGCAGCATGAGGAGTCCAAGGATGTTGGGCAGCAGTCTTAGCTTTCAGTTCAATGGAATTATTGTGTGTCTCTTGGTGAAAACATTCCTTTCTTTGGAATGAAGACCTCTAGGCCAGCAAAACACAAGGTCCTGGGAACAGGAGGCACAAATTTTGTCTAGTGGGTCACTAGGGGTAATAAAGGGTGGTGCCATTATTACTCCCATTTCTGTGCCTTGATTCCTGAATCTATAAATCCTTGCTATGGGAGAAACAGTACCATATATTGGATGCTGATTCAGAGCATACACAGTCTTCTGGAGAACCTTGCCCCAGCCTTGCAAGGTATTGCCACCTAGCTTGTACCGTAACTGAATTTTCAAAAGGCCATTCCACTGTTCCATCAAACTAGCTGCTTCAGGATGGTGGGGATCATGATAAAACCAGTGAATTCCATGAGAATGGGCCCATTGCAACTCTTCTTTTGCTATGAAGTAAGTTCCTTGAGTAGAAGCAATACTGTGTGGGTAAGGCATTCTGTAAGTCTATGGATAGTAGTTTTGGCAGACATGTTATGTGCAGGGAAGGCAAATCTGTATCCAGAGTATCTATGCCAATAAGAATAAAATGATGGATGCAGTCCAATGTAATCAACCTGCCACCAGGGAGCTGACTGATCACCCTGGGGAATTGTGCCATACTGAGGGCTCAGTGTTAGACTCTGCTGCTGGTAGATTGAGCACTCAGCAATGGTTGTAGCCAGGTGAGCCTTAGTGAGTGGAAGTCCATGTTGCTGATCCCATGCATAACCTTTATCCCTGTCATCATGGCCACCTTGTTCATAAGCCCATTGGGTGATGCAGGGATGTCTGGGGAAAGAGGCTGACTGATAGCCACAGAATGAGTCATCCTATTCACCTGATTACTAAAATCCTCCTCTGCTGAAGTCATCCTATAGCGAGCATTCACATGGGACACAAATACACAAACACCTCCCCATATTTTTCCCATTCAGAGAACTCTGATCTAGCAGCTTTTTGGGTGGCACAGTAAATGGGCCAGAGTAACACATTCAAATGAGGAATATATTGCTTCCAAAAATCAGAGGCCCACTAGGCATTGTGACTCTTTTTTGGTTGTGGGAAGAACCAGATGTAACAAGTTTTTCTTCCTCTTAGAAGAGAATGTCTTGACATGCCCCACGCCACTGAACCCTTAGAAATTTCAGTGAGATCGGAGACTCCTGAACTTTTATCAAATTTGTTTCCCACCCTCTGGCATACTAATGTCTTACCAATAATTCTAGAGTAATTGCTACTTCTTGCTTACTAGGTTCGATCAACATAATGTCATCAATGTCATGGACCAATGTGATATCATTTGGAAGAGAAAAGCTATCAAGATCCCAGTGAACTAAAGGATGATATACTGCCAGAGAGTTGATATACCTCTGAGGTAGGACAATGAAGGTGTATTGCTGGCCTTGACGACCGAAAGCAAACTGTTTCTGGTGGGCCTTATTGACAGGGGTGGAGAAAAAGCATTTGCCAGATCAATAACCGCATATCAGTTACCAGGGGGTGTGTTAGTTTGCTCAAGCAATAAAACCACATCTGGTACAGCAGCTGCCATTGGAGTCACTACCTGGTTAAGCTTACAATAATCCACTGTCATTCTCTGAGATCTGTCTGTCCCCTCACAGGCCAAATAAGCAAGTTGAATGCAGACGTGTGGGAATCACCACCCCTGCATCCTTCACGATGCCTGCCACGATGGTGGCACTAATCTCTGCAATTACCCCAAGAATATATTATTGCTTTTGGTTTACTATTTTCCTAGGTAGAGGCAGTTCTAGTAGCTGCTACTTGGCATTTCCTACCATAATGGCTCTCACTCTACAAGTCAGGGAACCAATGTGTTATGCTACTTAGTGACAAGATTGAGTGTTTTCCTCTGGACTGACATAAGTGGGAGTTGCAGGGGAAACATGAGTGAGTTAATTTCAGTTACAAAGAAATAAAAGTGGTTACACTGCTGCTCATCTGTACACATATGACACTGCTACACATATAAACCTCTGGCACATAGTAAGTATTCTATAAATATTTACAATTGTTATTGTTGTAAATATTTATAGAATACTTAATAATACAATAAAAACAATATCCCTCCGACCATGCAGATTTTCATGGCTCCCTACCCAGGAGTCTTATACTAAAATTCCAGGTGTCTGCTTTATCCCAATGGTCACTCCTGGCACTGAATTTTTAAAGTGGAGCTGCACTTTTCTGATATTGGTTGCTTGCCTTATAATGTACACTTTTAGCTCTTGCTGCTACCACTTGCCTACTACCTGGTGTATTAGTGTGCTTGGGCTGCCATAACAAAATTCAAGAGTCTGGGTGACTTAAAACAACAAAAATATATTTTCTCACAGTTCTGGAGGCTAGAAGTCCAAAATCAAGGTTAATGCCAATTTGGTCTCTGGCAAAAAGGCCCTCTTCCTCGCTGGAAGATAGCCAGCTTCTCACAATGTCTTCACATGGCTTTTCCTTGGTGCATGTGCAGAGAGAGAGAGAGAGAGAGGGAGGGAGAGGGAGAGGGAGAGGGAGAGGGAGAGGGAGAGGGAGAGGGAGAGGGAGAGGGAGAGGGAGAGGGAGAGGGAGAGGGAGAGGGAGAGGGAGAGAGTGCACGAGAGCGAGCTCTGGTATCTTTTCTTATAAAGACACTAATTCTATTGGATCAGGGCCCTACCCTTACAACTTCATTTTACCTTTATTACTTCCTTAGAGGCCCCACAGACACACTGGGGGACTGGGAGTTATGGCATCAGTATATGAATTTTGAGGGACACATGGATATTTAGTCCATGATAGTCCACATCCCTGCCTGTTGCTCCACTTTCATCTGGATTACTTCCTTTGCCCTGGGGAATCCCTATATTTGCTTGGTTATGACCATTTCTTTTCTGGGCTAACCATTCAAATCAAGCAAAGTATTCCTCTCCATTTTTTCCTTATTCCTCAGTTTATTTAAAAGCTCTTAACCAAAATTGTTATAAACCCTGTTAAGTTATTCCATTTAATTTCATTTGATATTTTGTCAACCACTATCAGAGCATGGCATATGTCAGTGGAAAGGCATAAAATAAAACTTTAATTCACTAGCATAGATTCTTAAAACACCAATTCTTTTCAAAGTTATTACAATAGATTATCGGGGGAGGGGAGGTGGGGACCTGCCTAGCCTTCTTACCTGCTTCAGAAAACTGAATAATAAGGAAGCCACTAGTAACCCTACTTATTTTAATTTACCTGACCATAGTCCTTTCTTTCCCAACCCCACCGTTCCCTACCCTCTACCTGTGCTGCCTACACACACTTATGCGCATACCAGAAGAAGAAGAAATAAGCTGTCAGCAATCCTTTGTGGTAAATATTATAGATGTGGGAATTGAGTCTCGAATAAAATATTATTTTAATTAAAGATTTATGTTTTTAGAACCATTTTAAGTTCACAGCAAAATTAAGAGGAAGGTACAGACATTCCTGTATATCTCCGCCCCCCTCACCATATGCATAACCTCCCCCATTTTCGACATTCCCCACCAGAATGGGACATTTATTACAATCAATGAACCAACATTGACACATCATTATCAATCAAAGTCCAGAGTTTACATTAGTGTTGTCATTCTATGTATTTGGATAAATGTATAACAACACATATCCATCATTATCGTACCGTACAGAGTATTTTTACTGCCCTAAAAATCCTCTGTGCTTTGCCTATTCATCTCTCTCTCAACTGCAACCACTGGCAGTCAATGACTTTTTTTTTTACTGTCTCCATAGTTTTGCCTTTTCCAGAATGTCATGCAATATGTAGCCTTTTTAGATTGGCTTCTTTCACTTAGTAGTATGCATTTAAAGTTCTTCCATGTCTTTTTATGACTGGATAACTCATTTTTGTTTAGTGCTGAATAATACCCTATTGTCTGAATGTAACACAGTTTATTTATCCACTCACGTACTGAAGGACATATTGGTTGCTGCCATATTTTGGCAATTATGAATAAGGCTGTTATAAACATCTACGTGCAAGTTTTTGTGTGGGCATAAGTTTTCATCTCCTTTGGGTAAATATCAAGCAGTGTGATTGCTGCATTGTATGGTAAGAGTATGCTTAGTTTTGTAAGAAACAGCCAACTGTTCTCAAGTGGCTGTACCACTTGACATTTCCACCAGCAATGAATGAGAGTTCCTGCTGCGTCACGTCCTCATCAGCACTTGGTGTTGTCACTGTTCTGGATTTTGGCCATTTTAATAGATATGGAGTGGTATCTTATTGTTGTTTTAATTTGCACTTTCCCGATGACATATAATGTGGAGCATCTTTTCCTATGCTTATTTGCCATCTGCGTATCATCTTTGGTGAGGTGTCTGTTAAGGTCTTTGTACCATTTTTAAATTACTTTTTTAAAAAAGTTATTATTTATTTATTGATTGATATTTTTGGCTGTGCTGGGTCTTCCTTGCTGTGTGTGGGCTTTCTCTAGTTGCAGCGAGCGGGGGCTGCTCTTTGCTGTGGTGTGCGGGCTTCTCATTGCAGTGGCTTCTCGTTGTGGAGCACGGGCTCTAGGCACACGGGCTTCAGTAGTTGTGGCACGTGGGCTCAGTAGTTGTGGCGCACAGGCTTAGTTGCTCCGGGGAGTGTGGGATCTTCCTGGACCAGGGCTCGAACCCATGTCCCCTGCATTGGCAGGTGGATTCTTTTTTTGTTTTTTTTGTTTTGTTTTGTTTTTTGGTGGGTTTTTTTGCGGTACGCGGGCCTCTCACTGTTGTGGCCTCTCCCGTTGCGGAGCACAGGCTCCGGACATGCAGGCTCAGCAGCCATGGCTCACGGGCCTAGCCGCTCCACAGCATGTGGGATCTTCCCGGATCGGGGCACAAACCCATGTCCCCTGCATCGGCAGGCGGACTCTCAACCACTGCGCCACCAGGGAAGCCCGGCAGGTGGATTCTTAACCACTGCACCACCAGGGAAGTCCCTGGCCCATTTTTAAATCAGGTTATTTGCTTGCTTATTGTTGAGGTTTAAGAGTTGTGGGTTTTTTATTTTTGTATATTTTGGATAACAGTCCCTTATCAGATGTGTCTTTTGCAGTTATTTTCTTTCAGTCTGTGGCTTGTCTTCTCATCCTCTTAAGTTTGTCTTTTGCAGAGTAGAAGTTTTTAATTTTAATGAAGTCCAGGTTATCAACTATTTTTTTTTTTTTTTTTTTTTTGCGGTACGCAGGCCTCTCACTGTTGTGGCCTCTCCCATTGTGGAGCACAGGCTCCGGACGCGCAGGCCCAGTGGCCATGGCTCACGGGCCCAGCCGCTCCGCGGCATGTGGGATCTTCCTGGACCGGGACACGAACCCGTGTCCCCTGCATTGGCAGGCGGACTCTCAACCACTGTGCCACCAGGGAAGCCCTCAACTATTTTTTCATGGATCATGAGGAGGAGAGCAGAGGAAGAGAGAGATGGGAGCGGCCACAGAGAGTAGAATTAGAACCACTGGCTATATGAAGTTAAAGGAAAATTAAATTCCACTAAAAGTAAGAAAGAATTTTCTAACATGTAAAGCTGTCTTAAATGAAGTGGGCTGCCTTGTGAAGGAGTGAGTTTCTCACCACTACAGTTGGTTAAGCAGAAGTTTGTCACAGATATCAAATAGAATATGCAAGTGTTATCCAATTGTCCCTTGGTATCTGAGGGAGATTGGTTCCAGGATCCCCGTGGATACCAATATTCGGGGATGCTCAAGTCTCATAAAATGGTGTAGTATCTACAGATAACCTACTCACATCCTCTCATATAATTGAAATCATCTCTAGATTACTTATAATACCTAATATAATGTAAATGCGGTATAAATACTTGCCACTGTGCAGAAATTCAAGTTTTGCTTTTTGAAACTTTCTGGAATTTTTTGGGGGGATATTTTCGAGCTGAGCTTGGTTGAATCTGCAGATATTGAGGGCCAACTGTATAGGGAATCAGACCAAATGACATTAGGGTCCTTCCCAAACCTGAGACTTTTAAGAATCAATGTCCTCCTCCTTGAGCTTTGAAGATATATGCATATGTATGGAAGCCAACCCAAGATGCTTAAATGATTATGGATGGGAGTGTGTAAATAATCCACATGGTGGAGTATGGAGCAGGAAAATGTCAAAGCCCCAAGGTATCAGTTCACTTTGGCTAAGATATGCTGCAGTTACAAACAATCCCCAAATCGTGGTGGCTTACTATAATAAAGATTTCTTTCTTACTCTCTTTACATGTTAGCTGAAGATTGACTGAAGTCTAGACCACTCTACTCTTGGAGTCCAGGCTGAAAAAGAAGCCTGTATCTAGACATTGCTGGAATTATGGAACCACATGGAGGCTATTAAAACTTCTTGGAGCTGATATCACCACTTCCATTCCATTTCTTTGGTCACAGCAAGACATTTGGCTAAGCCTGCCATCAAAAGGGAAGGAAAGATGGCCCTGAAAGGGAGGAAATAATTTAGCTATATTTAAATATACTACATCAAATCTTGTAGTCATGGTTTGACATTTGACAATCCCACACAATGAAATAAATGATCTCTAGGGAGTAAGAAAAACCTTTTTTGTATAGCATATATTTTGGAAGTGCTTTTTCCTTCAAAGGCAGAGTAATCTAAAAACCTATGATGGATTTCACTGCAGAAAGAGAAAATGGAACTCCCAGGCATTTATAGAAGGTATACTTGCAGAGTTGCAGGAAGAAATCATCTCCATTTATTCCATCATTGCCTTTCAGAAATATTAATATTCATGGCTACCTACATGTAGTTGATAAAGCCTTTGTACTTTAAAAATAAAATTTTGAATAATTAATCACAGAGATCGAGAATTCTCTGTAAGTCCATGACGAGAACTGTTTGGGTCATGGCAGATATGACTCTGTTTCATGTGGGGACTGTGCAGCTGAGTGGAGGAGCTGGTGTTGGAATTAGACCAGAATGAAAGAGATAAGAAAACAGAAGATATCCAAAGTGTTTTTATGTCAAACTAATAGTCTGGACTTACTCTGGAGGCTATAAAGAGCTAAGGGAGACTTTTAAGCAGGGAAGAGACAGGATCAAAACTATTCCGACAAAAATATGGAGGATGGATTGGAAATGGAAAAACATTTGAGACAAGGCTGAGTAATTATTATAATTAGAGTAATGTTGGCTATAAGTGAAGTACCCTGAAACTAGGCCAGAGTAGTAGTAATAGAAAAATGAGAACAAATGGAAAACTATTATAGAGAAAAAAAAGATTAGGTCTTGGTGACTGATGGATGAGAAGGCTGAATGAGAAGGACTCTGACAATTGCCAAATTTGGGGCTTGGTGCAGCTGGGCAAGTATAAAAATTCAGGCTTAGGGTTAAGCCCTTGTTGCTACTTCTTAGATCTGTGACCTTGAACAAGTTATTTTATCTTGCCAGCCTCCATTTCCTTTTCTGTAAAATTTAGCTGATAATAATACTCCGATCATAGAACTATTGTGAGAAGTTACACACTGTGACCAGTGCCAGCTTTCAGAGACCCTTTAAGGCACTTTTGAGACTTGGGGACATGTTAAGATAGACCAGTCTGCCATCTAGACTGCCATTTTATTGCTGGAATGGATAGGCCACATGGACAACGGAGCATGAACGTCTCTAGTCTTGCTTCAAAATGGATATTCTAATAAATGCTTTCTAAATGTTAAAAACTTTTACTTTCATCTTGCCACTGTGTCAGTTCGGGTTGACCTCACAAATGTTTATCTTTGAAGACTTTTCTTCTCTCTTTAGTTCCTTACTAGATGCCTTAGAGCTGGAGCCTTCACCCAACTCCAGGTTCTCAGTACTCAGAATTAGTATAGATGTTACACATCCACTAGGGAGGAATGGTGACACATTTAAGGATTAGTGATTTGCTTAACAGAAAAGGAAACTACATAGAAAGTAGGCAGTAAATTTTTAAAATTTTGGATCAACTATGACAATAAACCCCAATACTTTAGTGATGAATCACAGAGTACTTAACTGTAATGCCTTAATATCACCCTAATACTGATTGCCCACCCCATTGTAAGCAACAAAAGCTATTACTTTTGTGATGTGACAATGAGGATGATGAAGGATAGATGGCCAATTGAAGTCTTGACAAAGTCTATTAAGATTTCTTGAGGTACATAAAAAAATCAAAAGGGAAAAGTCAAACTGGAAAAATATGTTTGTATCCATTTACTCTGGATACATAAAATGATGATTTCTATTTATCCCTCAATATTCATTCTCCCCTTCTTTCTCTTAGTCATAGAACTCCCTAACTTTAGACTCAGCCAAAGACTGTATATCCCAATCCACTCTGTGGCAAGTTTTGGCCATGTGACCATCTGGTCAACGATATGAGTATGAGTGGGAAGTGCAGTCTCCAGGTCACATGCTTGAGAGGAAGCTCCTTGCCCTTCACTTTCTTGTTCCTTTTCTCATGAGAATTGAGTGACTGTCAACCATGTAAACAAGGGAAACAAAGATAAAGAACCCGAAGGACTTGGATGGCCTTGTGGAGCAAAACCACTAATAGCCCAGCTACCTCCAGCCTCTTACATGGGAGACTACTAGTTTCCATTTTGTTTCAGCCACTGAATGTTTGAGTCTCTTCATCATTTATAGCAAGTTAGTGTAATACATGAAATAAAATGCCTGGTACAGTGCCAATCAACTATAAAAGAAAAGAACACACTTTAAAAAGGTTAAATGATTAAAATGTACCATTAAAGATGGTGTCTAAAATGTGACTATAATTGAGTTTTAATTCTCTGGGTACAGAAGTCATCACACTTCCATATTGTGCATATATATATTGCTTGAATTTCACACATTCAAGGCTATTTCACTTTTTGAGTGAATGAATACATTGTGAGTGAAGGTAGGGGATTCTCAAGTACGTTTTTAAAGATTCACATTCTTTGTGAGGGTTATGGCTCTCTCAGTCCTCAGAAATCAGACCACAGGATATTTGCCTTGGTACCAGCACCAACAGGACCCTTATTTTTTTGTCTGGACAAGGCATGAAGTCTGCTCCCACATCAGGTATACTGGGTGTGTAGGAAAGGTTTCAAGCTGCATAATGCAATGATGGCCGTAGTGCGGAAGCTGCAGGGGAGATAAATGCAAAGTTAAAATGAGAAAAAGCACTTTTCTATTCACAAAGAAGGCCATGTTTCTTTGGTTGGCTTATTACAGACACTCCCATCCAAGCACCTGGTCTTTTCTTCACTATGTTTTGACATCGAATGTATTAAATATATCAGAGGATTCAGCTAGTATTATTCTGATACTTCTTTCATCTCCCAAGTTTTCTAAATGTACACATGATACTAGGACCTCTGAAACTCCACTGACCAGATTTTTTCCCCTGCAATCAAGAAACCCCTGCATTTATATTTCCATAAATGTAAAGCTGCCAATTGAATTAATGACAGGTGGACTTCAAAAGGTCACTAACCTAGAAGTCAGGCTTCTGGTTCTAGCTCTGCTATGCATAACTTTGTGACTTTAGTCACATAATCAGTTTGGGTCCTAATCTTTAAATGAAAGAATAGAACTAACTGGTTTCCTAAGGGCCATGTTCTGTGATTCTACAAATACGTATGTTATAAGAGGGATTCTATCCACATGGAGTTAAATTTTTGTTTTAGCATATTCAGCTCTTGAGGAACATATGTAAAGGCAGACTCTTTTGGAGAGAGTGTATGCATCATATATTTGAATATGTTTTAAAATGAAAATTCCAAAATTATGAGAGTTTAAAAATATTCAAAAAACTTTTATTGAGTGTCTGCTAAGTGCTAGAGATAGAGTGGGGAGTAAATCAGACATGGTCCTGTCCCCTACAGAGTTCAGGAAAGGTAGATATCAAAAAAAAAAAGGTAATAACATGCATGATGAGTGTTCTGAGGGAGAAGTAGAGAAGGCTTTGGCAGTGTATAATTAGTGGGCTTAGGATAATCAGCGTAGGAGACAATGATGTTATAAAGCAAAAGACGTAAATTTTGAGGTTGACTTTTGGGGAATAAATGACCATTTCCTTTGTGTGGAAGTAGAGCTCAGAGGCCATGTACACCTGGGTTGAATCCCAGCTCTGCCACACACTGTGTCATCTTGGGTAACTTTTCTAAACCAGTTTTCTTAACCATCAAATGGGGATGATGATAGTACCTACCTCATGAGATTGTTAAGAGGATTGAATGAGATACTGGTGAGCCTAGCACAATCATTATACTAACTACCATTATAATTGCCATTAATGAAGAGTATTGTGTGTCTTTGGGTCTAGTCAAGCATTGATATCAATCTCCCAGCTGTCCCCAAGAACCCTGTTATCAGTAAAGCAGTCCTGAGGGGCATGAGAAATTTTTAAATTTGCAAACTGGCAAGCATTCTGTGGTTTATCAGAAACATCCAAGATGGGGCTTCATAAAGCTTCCCTGAGCTCTTGCTCCCATGTCTCTCTACTCAAGCTTCCCTTGGGGGAGCTCCAGCATATGTTCCAGAGCCCAGCCTGAGGGACATGGACCTGCAGCCACCCAATTGCTGTTCCAGCAAGATGTACACTTGATATAATTTGAACACAAATATAAACCTATGGTCAGTCATGACATGTTTAATTTCTGACAGTGATCCAAAGAATATGAGTTGGCAAAACAGAACAAACTTAAAAAGGAATGACACAAAGACTTCAATGAGACGCAAGAGAAAGCTTTTTTGGCTCAGTTATAACTAGATCAGAGAATGTTGTATTCCACCCAAGTCAGCCAACAGCACACTCTCCCAGCTGCTCCCACACCTCTGCAGGCAGACATTCCTGTTTGTAAGACAATGAGGTGCCTGCAGCTATATATTTCCAGCCCTTCTTCATGATGTCTCTAGCCTCCTTGACAGCCTACCCTTCGTTACTCTGAAAAAGCCTCAGTTGCCTAAAATGTCTATCAGCTTTGGCTCGTATGGCATAACATGATATGACATGATATGGTATGATAATCATACAGCAGAATATGATTAAGTTTGGGAGGAGCTATGATTCACTCCAGAATTAGTGTCTTAATGTTCAAAATGACAAAGGGGCTGACATCAGCCCAGCACCTAATTCAGAATCTAAACTGATTAGAAACAGATAACCGTTATCATTTACATACATCAGCCACTTCATAGGAAAAAAAAGTTGCACTCTATATTTTCTCAATGATTTGAGTATTCTTTTGGTCATATCCTCTCCACGGAAGGTCCCAACCACTTAGCAGAGAACTCTTTAAATTAATAATAAATCTGTATTATAAAATTAATAATAAAATAAAAACTAATGTGTTGATGAATTTTATTCTGTCTTCAGCCCAGTATGAACAATAGCACCCCCTTCTTGGCTACTTTCAGACAATCTCTTTCTGAACTTCCGAATGATAATGTTATTAATATTATTAGTATATTGCTATTTCTGATCTATCACTTCATAAAGTTTTCAACCCAAACCGCTCTGAAACCAGCATAATTTGATGATTCTAACTCCTGGCATTTCACTGAACACAAGTCAGAGCATGGCGTGGCATGGCAAGAACACTCGGGAATGCTCCAGCTATGGATATGCACCACGTGGTTTCAGCAACTCTGAGGTAGAAGGGGCAGAGGCCCTGAGAGGACACACCAGAGTGATCCTCAGACATGGCAGTCAAACCTTCTGGGGCCTTAGGGTGTCTCCACGCATGATCTTGGGGCAAATTGCTCCAGTGAGTGATGACAGAACGTAAGCACATGAAAAAAAGAATAGCCTGTAAGTCCTGTCATCATGAAAAACCCACTCACAAAAGATAAACATTCAAGCTGCCTGTAATCCCATCTCACAAGAGATGAGCTAAGGGCAAAAGCTCTCCATATCCCTTTCCCCGTAGAAAAATGTCATTAATCCCTCCATTAATGACTTCAATAAAAGGATGTCAAAGGAGCAATTCAATAAGACTCAACCGGCATTAATTTGAGATCTACTTAAGAGGGGTAAAAATAAAGTGGCTGCACAGAATTATCAGAAAACTGGAAAGTATGTTGGTACCAGAGCAAAGCTCTGAACCATCTCAAAGATGAATAACAAATTTGCTGAAAGAAAAAGGGAAAAGCAACCAAACTTCTATCTCCTGAAAACCTTATATTTTGAGATCTTCAGTTATGCTGCATGATGAAGCTTTATTTTCCTAGTTAACACTCCCTGCAGCAAACCAGAGATGACAATGTATTGCTTGTTCCCTAGAGGAAGAAGTCAGCCAGACATTACAACGGAAAACAAGAATTGGGAGGATTTTGCCCTTTCTGAGCTAGTTTTCTTTGTTTGCTTTTTGGTGTTTTGTTTTAGGGTGTTGCTATATAGTAAAGGTCCTGCTGTGAGGTGAAATGCAGAATGTTTCAATCAGGCACACGGGATTTGCTTTACTCCTGTATGGTAAGATGCAGACACAGAAATGGTTGTCATGAAGGAGCTTTACACTCACTGATCTCTAGAGAGAGAAGGCACAGCACGTGCCACAGGGCCACACAGGGAATAAAAGGCAGAGGGTAAAATGCAGGCAAGAACCTTTATTGTGGTTTCTGAGGGAAGGAACAGGTGAGGCGGGCTGAGCAGATTTGGGATAGGCTAGTTTCAAGAATTTCAGCAGGCTGTGGGGGACAGGGGCTGGTTGTCTGGTCCCTGGCCCTGGGATGATAGGGCAGGGTAATAGTGGCCCTGAGTGTGAGAGCCCATTAGAGGAAGGGGTTAGGGGTGTGGGCTCTGGATGGGTTAGTTTGCATGTGAAAGACACGCTGGCTGGTGAGTTGCTTGCTAGCTCTAGAAATTAACTATCTCTGGGAGGGGTAGTCCCTCTGGTTCAGCAAGACCTCAGATGTCAAACATCAAAATACAGAAACTAGAAAACATGGTTATTACACAGAAATATGTCACACTTCATAACTGAAAAAATCATAAAAGTGCATAAAAATATGGCCAAACTTCATATTGAAAAAAAACAAAACCCTGAAAAACATTGAAGTTCTCAGTATGTAAAAGCCATAGTTTCATTTTATTTGCAAATTTACCTTTTTTAGTACCATTTGGAGTAGTTCCAGTATAATTATAAATATTGTAAAACTTTTAATTTATATTTTTCTTACGTCATTTGTTACATTCATAGATTTATACAATGGCATGACATCTGGCTGGCTAAAAGCAACTTGTTTAAAAACTAACTACGATGTACCTTTTAAAAAATACTATATGAACAGAAAATGACATTTTTCCTACCAAATTGTTTAGCCTTGCCCCCCAAAAAGCTCAAAAATATGGTGCAAGTAAAAGAATATTATGACTATTCATTAAAAAAAATCGTATTTCCGGATCTTCAAGGTGACCAGTCAAACATGGCTCAGTGATAATTGTCAGTCTGTCAGGATTAATACAATCCACTCATACAATCAGGTGTGTCTACGGATAATGGATCAGCCTTCTTTGCTGGGTCCTCTTCTTCTCAACCTCTTAAGTTTGGAATGTCTTAGGGCTCAGTCCTTGGGCCTTTTCTGTTTCAATGAATATCCCCTCTCACAGTACCCTCAGCTAGACTTATGGCTTTAAATCTCATCTATATATTTTGAACTCCCAATTTTACTTCTCAAGCCCAGATATATTTCCCCAGTTCCAAACTCAGACATCCAACTTTCTACTTGACTTCTCCACTTCGGATGTTTGATAAACAAATCAAGCTTAATGTGTCTAAAATGGAACTCCTGGGCTTCCCTGGTGGCGCAGTGGTTGAGAGTCCGCCTGCCGATGCAGGGGACACGGGTTCGTGCCCCGGTCCGGGAAGATCCCACATGCCGCGGAGCGGCTGGGCCCGTGAGCCATGGCCGCTGAGCCTGTGCGTCCGGAGCCTGTGCTCCGCACGGGAGAGGCCACAACAGCGAGAGGCCCGCATACAGAAAAAAAATAAAATAAAAAAAAATAAAAATAATAAAAAAAATAAAATGGAACTCCTTGTTGCCACGCCCCAAACCCTGCCCACACCATCACCAGACCTTCTACTTCAGTACACTTCTGCAGATCACTTGACGCATCTCCATCCTATATATCAGATTAGTCAGGACTCCCCTCTTTCTCTCACATCCCACATCCAATCCTTAAGCAAATCCTTCAGGACAGCCCTGTCCAGCTTTCACTGCTCCTTTTTTCTGGTTGCAAGTTTGGGAGCCTGAAGGTTGTGTTAAATCTCAAATAGTTAAATGTTGTTTTAGTCAGAGTTCATAATCTCTTTAGCAATATAATTTCTTCAAAAATTTAGAAGGCACTTGGTCTATTTTTCTGCTGAAATTCCTCATTGATTTTTGTATGTTCTCCAACTTTTACATTTGATCCTTTAGTATATTAAGCATAATTATTCTAAAGATTCTGTCTGATAGTTGCAACATCTGGGTCATCTCTGAGTCTATTTTTGTTGATTGTTTTATCTCCTCTCAGTGGGTTGTTTTTTCTTGCTTGTTTGTCTTATAATTTTGTATTGACTGCTGAATATCATGTGTAGGACAGTAGAGACTAAGGTAAATAGTATTTAGTCCTGGATATGGGAATACCTTTTCTTCTGTCAGACCATTAGTGTGGGGTTGAGTCAACATAGTCAGGAATTGAATTGGGCTTAGGTATTGTTTTGCTTTTGTTGTCTTCTGTGCACCACAGCCTTCAGATTCTTTTAGCAGTTGGGCTACTACTCTCTTGTGCTTGCAATGAGAGATTGAGTGCTGGAGGGTTTCTCTTGATGTTTCTGCTCCTCCCTCACCTGTCAGTCTCTGCCTACATTCCAACAACTCTCTGTTGTCCTGTTCCAGCCTTATTCTTTGGCAAGCCCTGTGCAGCTGGGCCTTGGAAGTGAAGCTTTCTCTCTCTTTCTCTTTTTTTTACCTTTGGATGCTTTTTTTATTTTACATTTCATATATTATCCAGTTTCACATTCTCACAGGATCAGCAGTTACAACAGCTTCCTCCTTTCCCAAGTCTGAAAATAGCAAGAAAGCCACAGCTGCGGCCAAAGGCAAAGCACTGATGTGCTCATGAAACAAAAAATTGTGTACTTTTTCCTTCTTTTTCTTTCTTTTTTTTTTTTTGCAGTACACGGGCCTCTCACTGTTGTGGCCTCTTCCGTTGTGGAGCACAGGCTCCGGACGCACAGGCTCAGCGGCCACGGCTCACGGGCCCAGCCGCTCCGTGGCATGTGGGAACTTCCCAGACCGGGGCACGAACCCGTGTCCCCTGCATTGGCAGGCGGACTCTCAACCACTGTGCCACCAGGGAAGCCCCATTATTTTTCTTAAAATAAAGGTTGACACTAAGGCTCACTGCTGGAGAACGGAAACCCTTTTCTTCTTCACACCTCAAACACAATGTTAAACTTACGTGGGGGAATTCCCTGGTGGTCCAGTGGTTGGGACTCTGCTTTCACTGCTGAGGGCCCAGGCTGGGGAACTAAGATCCCTCAAGCCACATGGTGTGGCAAATAAAAAAAAAAAAAAAAGAAAGAGAAAAACCAAAACCAAACCAAACCAAACCAACAAAAAAAACACCAAAACTTTATCTGAAAAACTTATCTGACAGGCAAAAAGTTCTCCTCAATAATTGCACACACTTGAAAAACTCTTTATGATTCACAAATATTTCATTATACAGGGTACAAAAATACTTTCGCTTTTTGGTTGGTTTTGAATTGTGGAAAGAATGAGGAGCCATGGCACGGGTGGGGTGCCCTGGGAAGAGGTAAGCAAAATAGGCAGAGAGGGCTTCCCTGGTGGCGCAGTGGTTGAGAGTCCGCCTGCCGATGCAGGGGGCACGGGTTCGTGCCCCGGTCTGGGAAGATCCCATATGCCGTGCAGTGGCTGCGTCCGTGAGCCGTGGCCGCTGAGCCTGCACATCCGGAGCCTGTGCTCCACAACGGGAGAGGCCACAACAGTGAGAGGCCCTCGTACTGCAAAAAAAAAGAAAAAAAAAAAAAGGGCAGAGAAAGAATTTCCTTAAAGGGTGTTGGCCTGTCTGAGGAGAAGGACGTGGAGGACCCTGATTTGAAATGACAAAGAAAACACTCTCTCTGTGTTGGGTGCTCCTTCCTGTTCAGCCTGGGAGTGTGTGTGGTAGTGGGGAGTGCTGGTCCCTGGGGAAAAACAGGCTGCAGCGCTTGGCCCTCACTGAAGCAGGATAGGTACAGGGGAGAGGTACAGGGAGGGACCAGGAATGATGAACTATTCGTGGCCAGGACCTGTTGCTATGGCGACACAATGTGAGAACAAACTGTACACTCACATATACAGAAGTTTGTGTCTTAATTCATGTCAGAAAACATGGAAAATGAAAGGCCTTGTTTCTCTGAGTTGGAGCTACAGAAGCAAGTTTGGAGTGGAGGTCGGGTCTTGCTCAGTCCCAGAGAGGCCTCTCAGCTGGATCTGGGTGGCCCAGCAAGAAGGCCCCTGAATCCTGCCATGAGGCCTTGGAGAGGGGATTTAGGGCTGGGCAGGGCTGAGGAAGAGGAGAAAAAGGAAACAGGAAGCAGTCCACTGAGTCAGGCTTAAAATTCACAGTCTTTGGAGGGAAGTGGCAGCTCTGCACAGGCCACTTGGGGGCAAGGGGCGCTCAGGGAATCTTCCTCCCCAGTGGGGCAGGGGCTTCAAGCTGTGGTGACAAGACTGAAGATCTAACAGAACTGGCCATATTTCCATCCTTTCTGGGTGGTGTCTGAGGAAGGGGGCCAACGTAGCAGAACAGGCAGGGCGGTGGCAGCAGTGGTAGCTGGGCAGGTGAGAGCAGCAGGTGAGATGGCTGGGGTCAGCTCTGTGGGGTACAGAGGGTAGGAGACCCAGGCCTCTGGGGATGTGGGGATCAGAGTGGTCCCCATCAGGTCATAGAGGCCCTTGCGATAAACTGTACTCCTAGGGCGGGGTGGGCATTGGTGGGATTTGGTATAGCCATTAGCTTGTTCTTGGCCCTCTCGGTTTGGCTTTGGCAAACTCTACCCTCAAGATCTGCAGATTCTTGGGATCTAAGTGAATACATTTCCATGCATTCTTGGCCACTTCTGCTCCTGCCCAGCTGTCAAAGATCACAAAACAAAGCCTCTCTCTATGTGAGCTTGATCAGGGGCGCTTCATACTCCTTGGATGTTACAAGGGGACGCAGAGGGCAAGCAGGGCTTCCGGCTTCGGGGAGGAGGTGGGAAGGGGCGCGGTGAGCCGTGGGCTCCGGGGGTGGAGCATTGGGGCCATGAGCGGGGCAGCCTCTGTTTGGGGCTGGATCACCTCAACTTTGCCTGATGTGGGAGATGGGGAGGGGTGCGGGGGTGGCACTGGGAACCTGAGCCGACTGGAGCTTTCTCACTGTGTCTACACATCCTGTCGATGGCAGCCAGACTCTGTCTTGTATCTGGGATTGGTCTTGTGCAGGAGTTTCTTGCCTCTCCCTCGCTGGTGGCAGCACTCTGATAAGATCAAGATCCAGGATGGTTTCTTGCCTCTCTTCCAGAGCAGGTGGCTTTTTGCTTCTACTTCCTCCTTAGATGCAAGGTGTCTTTGCCTCTACCCTGTAAGCAAGAGGGTTTGCTGCCCTTCCTTGCAGAGATTAAGGCCTTTGCTTCGTAGGGGAGAAGAAAACAAGGGAGCAAGTAAGGCCTTGTGCCCATCCCCAAATAGCCGTCCATTACTTCTTCATACCTGCATTAGCGAGGTGGTTCTCTCAAATCTCCTGCCCAGTCCCCAGTCTCTTTGTGAGTACCCTGTGGAAGCCTGTGGGCAAAAGCTTGCAGTGAGTGCAATCTCCCCTTGTTTCTAGGAGGTTCAGCTATTCCAAACTGATGCATCAGCCCACATGTGTCTTTAATATATATTTTTAAAATTTTAGCTATTTTTCCCCAACCCATTTATTTGTATGGCTGCCACGAGCTTTCCCCCTACTCTGCCACAGGTTGAAAGGCTCACGTGTTCCATCTGTCCTGGAAGGATTTTGTCCCTTATTAGAATTCAGGTTATGCAGTTGCCTTGTGATCTCAGCTCTCTGAAATGCTCAAGGAAAGTTTTTGCTTTTGTGGGTTAACTACCTTTCACACCCCCCCTCATGTTTAGGTTTAATGCGATAATCTTTACAAGTTTGTACATCCTAGGTGGGAGCTGAAATTTTGTGTTCTTCAGTTTTAAGTAATAGAAATTAATTCTAGCTAATTAAAGCAGAAAAGACATCTTATTACATTGATACCAGGTAATTAACAAAATCTACAGGTAAGGTAAAGAACAAAGCTCAAATTAGACAAGAACCAGGGGGATTCTAAGGGTCCAGTCAACAAGGACCACTTAGCTCTCTTGGCAGGGTACCTTTACAGGAAGGAACAAATTCCAGCAGTCCTAGGTTCTCAAGATTTGGCCTTGAGAAAATTTCTAATTGGTCAGTTTGGCCCTCATGCTTTCCTCTTAGTTTTAAGAAGAAACAGTCGTTATACAAATGGAAGATAGGAATGTACCAAAATAGGTGTTATATCACTGGAATAGGGTGAGTGGACTCTGGATAGGGAAGAAAAACAATTTCCTACTATGCCTATAGGGGTTCTCAGTTTTATTCTTGGATATTTAGATAATAATGAGTATGTAAAATTTGAATCTTTTGTTTTGGAAGTGAGTTACAGGGGAAGAGTAAACAATAGTAATAGGGAATGTATTTTTACTCACTGAAAATGTGAAATCATCATTCAGATTGTTGCATGATACTTTAAGAGATAGAATAGACTTTAGAAGAGAAATGCTCTGTCTAGTATCAAAAATACTTAAAAAAATCTTTGTATAATTAGATGAATTTCAATAATTATTCTCTATATCCTGAAAATATTATGAGAACTAGTAACTTAAGGCAAAAGGGCAAGGTCAGAGGCAGTACAGAAGTACATCTGATAGAATTATTTATAGTGAGTGAGATTTTCATTCCTTGTACTTCTAAGGAAATTATTCTTCTTGGAATCTGAGAATGGGCCAAATGGTTTGCAAGTTTAATTTTTTCTTATTTGCCTGGCAAATGGAATGGCTTTTCCTAAGGAATTGGTCTGATGATAAAATGTGCTAAGTCTGGGATACTTGGGTCCACAAATGGGATAAAATATATTAGCTTCTCTTCCTCAATGAGGCAGTAGAATGGGACAGGAGCTCAGGAATCAGAACGAGCTAGATTTAGACAAACCTGGATTTAAGTCGCACTTTGGCAATTTCTAGCTTTTTAACATTCCAGAAGTTATTTAATTCCTTTACATTTTCAGTTTCTTTATCTATAAGATGGGACTAACATGGTCTTTTCATGAGTTTAAATGAAGATTAAATGAAGTATTTAGTATAGTGTATTTTACTTACTGAAAACTCAATAAAAAAGTACTATTATTATTTTTTTATTTTTTGCGGTACGTGGGCCTCTCACAGTTGTGGCCTCTCCCGTTGTGGAGCACAGGCTCCGGACGCGCAGCTCAGTGGCCATGGCTCAGGGGCCTAGCCGCTCTGCGGCATGTGGGATCTTCCCAGAACCCATGTCCCTGCATCGGCAGGCAGACTCTCAACCACTGCGCCACCAGGGAAGCCCAAAAAGTACTATTATTATTAGCTCTCTTACCATAATAATCTACCAAGCTTGTATGTTCTCTGGATGATTTATGTTGAATTATTTATAATTTATTCTGGAAATGAACTTGATACACTGAAATCCTGTTATTAACACATGGATTTACTATAATTATCAACCAGAAATATTACAGTCTCACTTTTAAATAACCAGATGTGCAAATTACAATTATAAGAAGAAAGGTGTCTGTCACTGGGAGCAGCAAACAGAAAACCTTAAGCTACATCCTCGACAGAGTGAAGAAGAGGGGTTGCATTGGATAGGAAGGGCCAAGTTCCTTCTTCAAAACATATCACTGTTGTGTGGGAAACATGCACAAGACTGAAGATCACTCACTGCTTTAAGGGCTGACAAGCTTGTAGTCTCTCAAATCCAATTATAAAATCGTAGAGCCATTAATCAGTGGGACAAATATTTGAGGGTTTTTATATTTTGTCTGCTTTGTTATGATTTACTTTGAATCATTCCTTCCTTCAATGAAAGGGGACTGACATCATGGGTTAAAAACTAGACAAACTAGGCTTTAGTCAGACCCATTTTTAATTTCTTATGTGACTCTGGCAAGTGCTCATGTGACTCAGTTTCCTTCTCTGTCAAGCGTTGGTTATAAAATTGTGTTTCCTCCAACTTCAGCAGCTGTGAGTAAAAAAGAGAGACACAATAACTACAGCAATTAGTATTCCTGTTTTCTTTCCCCATGTTTCCTAGGATTTCCCCGCATCTTTGTGTGAGGTACCTTGAGTTTTACTCAGAGTGTTCCTGTTATTTCAGGGAGAAAAATGGGACTGGTGAAGAGTTGCCTGAGAACTTAAGATGCCCAGTTATCTTAGAGAACTTGCCATTTCCTTTCCCTCTGCTTGAGTATCCAGGAAATCACAGTCTGTTTCTGCCTGTGATGCAGCTTCTCCCCAGTTTGCTGGTATTGCTGATGCCCGTGTGTGATAAGTGACTATCCTCAAAATGGCCACAGCTGATATTAGGATAACAAACAAGCAGTAACAACACCAAAATTAAACAAAAACTCCCACCCATTTTTTTCATGGAGGTCCCAATTATTCCTGTTTTATGTTTTCAGTGTCTTATTGAGTTTTCAGTAAAACAGTTTTTCTTGAGCCCTCGTTTTCCTAGGACTTGAACCTGAGAACTGGGCTAGAACTCAATGTGAGCAAAAGATACCTAGCTGCACTCAAATTCTGCCACTGAGCACAGAGGCATAATTATTGAAACAAGCTGGCGAACCTGACTTTTTTTTCCCAGAAGACTCCTCAGTCTCTCATTGAAATATGTTCTTGGCAGACATTAGTCTTGTAGACAAGCCCTAACTGAACTTCAAAGCATGGACTGCCTGAGCTCAGCCAAGAACCCTAGTTTCATTGTCATTTATGTGTCCTTTCTATAACATGAAATAGGTGTTAGAACATGTAATAACAACTAACACAGTTTGGCTCTACACAGGTGGAGTTTGCAAAATGGATACATGACTCAGACCAGATGCCCACTTCTCCTGTCCAAACATCTCAGCACCACATAAGAACTCCAGAATCAGGATTCTGTTCCAGAGAAAAAAAGACAGGATCTTGAATTGACTGAGATTAAATCTTTATTACCTGATGGAGCGAGAAACTTAAGTAAAAGTTGACGTGAGTTACAGAAAAGCACAGTTAGATTTCTGCACCCAACATAGGAGTATCTGAATATATAAGGCAAATGCTAACAGCCATAAAAGGGGAAATCAACAGTAACATAATCAGAGTAGGGGACTTTATCACCCCACTTTCACCAATGGACAGATCATCCAAAATGAAAATAAATAAGGAAACACAAGCTTTAAATGACACATTAGACAAGATGGACTTAATTGATATTTATAAGACATTCTATTCAAAAACAACAAAATACACTTTCTTCTCAAGTGCACATGGAACATTCTCCAGGATAGATCAAATCTTGGGTCACAAATCAAGCCTTGGTAAATTTAAGAAAATTGAAATCACATCAAGTATCTTTCCGACCACAACACTATGAGACTAGATATCAATTACAGGAAAACAACTGTAAAAAGTACAAACACATGGAGGCTAAACAATACACTACTAAATAACCAAGAGATCACAAAAGAAATCAAGAGGAAATCAAAAAATACCTAGAAACAAATGACAATGAAAACACGACGACCCAAAACCTATGGGATGCAGCAAAAGCAGTTCTAAGAGGGAGGTTTATAGCAATACAATCCTACCTCAAGAAGCAAGAAACATCTCAAATAAAATATCTAACCTTACATCTAAAGCAATTAGAGAAAGAAGAACAAAAGAAAGCCCAAAGTTAGCATAAGGAAAGAAATCATAAAGATCTGATAAGAAATAAATGAAAAATAAATGAAGGAAACGATAGCAAAGACCACTAAAACTAAAAGTTGGTTCTTTGAGAAGATAAACAAAATTGATAAACCATTAGCCAGACTCATCAAGAAAAAAAGGGAGAAGACTCAAATCAGCAGAATTAGAAATGAAAAAGAAGTAACAACTGACACTGCAGACATACAAAGGATCATGAGAGGTTACTACAAGCAGCTCTATGCCAATAAAATGGACAACCTGGAAGAAATGGACAAATTCTTACAAAAGCACAACCTTCCAAGACTGAACCAGGAAGAAATAGAAAATATGAACCGACCAATCACAAGCACTGAAATGAAACTGTGATTAAAAATTTTCCGACAAACAAAAGCCCAGGACCAGTTGGCTTCACAGGTGAGTTCTATCAAAAATTTAGGGAAGAGCTAACACCTATCCTTCTCAAACTCTTCCAAAAGATAGCAGTGGGAGGAACACTCCCAAACTCATTCTACGAGGCTACCATCACCCTGATACCCAAATCAAACAAAAATGTCACAAAAAAAGAAAACTACATACCAATATCACTGACGAACATAGATGCAAATATCCTCAGCAAAATACTAGCAAACAGAATCCAACAGCACACTAAAAGGATGATACACCACGATCAAGCGAGATTTATCCTAGGAATTCAAGAATTCTTCAATATACGCAAATCAATCAATGTGATACATCATATTAACAAACTGAATGAGAAAAACCATATGCTCATCTCAATAGATGCAGAAAAAGCTTTTGACAAAATTCAACACCAATTTATGATAAAAATTCTCCAGAAAGTGGGCATAGAGGGAACCTACCTCAACCTAATAAAGGCCATATATGAGAAACCCACAGCCAACATCATTCTCAATGGTGAAAAACTGAAACCATTTCCTCTAAGATCAGGAACAAGACAAGGTTGCCCACTCTCACCACTACTATTCAACATAGTTTTGAAAGTTTTAGCCATGGCAATCAGAGAAGAAAAAGAAATAAAAGGAATCCAAATCAGAAAAGAAGTAAAGCTGTCACTGTTTGCAGATGACCTGATACTTTTCATAGAGAATCCTAAAGATGCTACTGGAAAACTACTAGAGCTAATCAATGAATTTGGTAGAGTAGCAGGATATAAAGTTAATGTACAGAAATATCTTGCATTCCTATACACTAATGATGAAAAATCTGAAAGAGAAATTATGGAAACACTCTCATTTACCATTGCAACAAAAAGAATAAAATACCTAGGAATAAACCTCCCTAGGGAGACAAAAGACCTGTATGCAGAAAACTATAGGACACTGATAAAAGAAATTAAAGAATATACCAACAGTTGGAGCGATATACCATGTTTGTGGATCGGAAGAATCAATATTGTGAAAATGACTATACTACTGCAAGCAATCTACAGATTCAATGCAATCCCTATCAAATTACCAATGGCATTTTTTACAGAACTAGAACAAAAAATCTTAAAATTTGTATGGAAACAAAAAAGACCCCGAATAGCCAAAGCAGTCTTGAGGGAAAGAAATGGAGCTGGAGGAATCAGACTGTCAAACTTTGGAGTAACTACAAAGCTACAGTAATCAAGACTGTATGGTACTGGGACCAAAAACAGAAATACAGATCAATGAAACAGGATAGAAAGCCCAGAGATAAACCCACACACCTATGGTCAACTAATCTATGACAAAGGAGGCAAGGACATACAATGGAGAATAGACAGTCTCTTCAATAAGTGGTGCTGGGAAAACTGGACAGCTACATGTAAAAGAATGAAATTAGAACACTTCCTAACACCATACACAAAAATAAACTCAAAATGGATTAGAGACCTAAATGTAAGGCCTGACACTATAAAACTCTTAGAGGAAAACATAGGAAGAACACTCTTTGACCTAAATCACAGCAAGATCTTTTTCGACCCACCTCCTAGAGTAATGGAAATAAAAGCAAAAATAAACAAATGGGACCTAATGAAACTTAAAAGCTTTTGCACAGCAAAGGTAACCATAAACAAGATGAAAAGACAACCCTCAGAATGGGAGAAAATATTTGCAAATGAAGAAACCGACAAAGGATTAATCTCCAGAATATACAAGCAGCTCATGCCGCTCAATATCAAAAAAACAAACCACCCAATCCAAAATGGGCAGAAGACCTAAATAGACATTTCTCCAAAGAAGATATACAGATTGCTAGCAAACACATGAAAGGATGCTCAACATCACTAATCATTAGAGATATGCAAATCAAAACCACAGTGAGGTATCATCTCACACTGGTCAGAATGGCCATCATCAAAAATCTACAAACAGGGCTTCTCTGGTGGCGCAGCAGTTGAGAGTCCGCCTGCCGATGCAGGGGACACGGGTTCGTGCCCCAGTCCAGGAAGATCCCACATGCCGCGGAGCGGTTGGGCCCGTGAGCCATGGCCGCTGAGCCTGCGTGTCCGGAGCCTGTGCTCCACAATGGAAGAGGCCACAACAGTGAGAGATCCACATACTGCAAAAAAAAAAAAAAAAATCTACAAACAATAAATGCTGGAAAGGGTATGGAATAAAGGGAACCCTCTTGCACTGTTGGTGGGAATGTAAATTGATACAACCACTATGGAGCACAGTATGGAGGTTCCTTAAAAAACTACAAATAGAACTACCATATGACTCAGCAATCCCACTACTGGCCATATACCCTGAGAAAACCATAATTCAAAGAGAGACTTGTACCACAATGTTCATTACAGCACTATTTACAATAGCCAGGACATGAAAGCAACCTAAGTGTCCATTGACAAATGAGTGGATAAAGAAGATGTGGCACATATAAACAATGGAATATTACTCAGCCATAAAGAGAAAAGAAATTGAATTATTTGTAGTGAGGTTGATGGACCTAGAGTCTATCATACAGAGTGAAGTAAGTCAGAAAGAGAAAAACAAATACCGCATGCTAACAAATATATATGGAATCTACCAAAAAAAAAATGGTTCTGATGAACCTATGGGCAGAACAGGAATAAAGACACAGATGTGGAGAATGGACTTGAGGATATGGGGAGGGGGAAGGGTAAGCTGGGATGAAGTGGGAGAGTAGCATTGACATATATACACTGCCAAATGTAAAATAGATAGCTAGTGGGAAGCAGCTGCATAGCACAAGGGGATCCTCTTGGTGCTTTGTGACCACCTACAGGGGTGGGATAGGGAGGGTGGGAGGGAGACGCAAGAGGGAGGAGATATGGGGATATATGTATATGTAAAGCTGATTCACTTTGTTATACAGCAGCAACTAACACACCATTGTAAAGCAATTATACTCCAAAAATGATGTTAAAAAAAACCCAAAAAACAGGCTTAAGGGAGATTCTGGTGGTATGTTGACATGAACTCAGCTCCTCTTTCCTTCGCCCTCAGCTCTAAGCTATCTGCCTTTCAAGAGCCTAATGGCTGCTGGCTTCCATGGGAAGCTAGGGAGATGTTAGGTCTCAGGCTCTGTTGAGGTTCTAGCAGAGGGTAATTAGTCTGATGCTTTTTCCTTTATGGGAAGTGTAACGTCCTCAGTGGATGTTCGGAAATGCTGGGAGGTCAGAGATCTGTAACTCTCCAGACAGAAGACAATGTTGGCCTAGATCTTCTTACCTTCACACGGCCAAACCAAAGCTGTGCAGGAACACTGGATCTCCCTGTTCCTCAGGCTGTGGGAGATCTGAGAGCAGGGAGGGGGTTTCCTTCAAGACCAGCAGCAGGGTCTGGCAGGCTCCTGTAGTTAGAGATAGCTTAATCTTTCAAGGTCTGTGAGATTCTTTTCACTTAGCATCTGAGCTCCAATGAGTTGACATAGAAAAATAACCCACACAATAACTGAGAGAAAAGCAGTCATTAGAACAGACACACCACTGATAGAGTGCTGTTGAAGGAGATGGTGACATTTTGAATTAAGATTCAAGACTAGAATAAAAAAATTCTTCCTATAATTGAAAATGTGGCTTCCAAAATAAAAAAAAATCAGGAAAAGAACTGTGGGAGAGGACAGTCTCTATTGAAACTGAATCAGTGGTCTGAAACATCAAGTGCTAAGAAATATCTCAAAGCATAAGGCAAAGCGAAGTGAACCTCAAAAGGAAATGGAAGTCAGGTCCAAGGGACCTAACACCTATGGAATTTCAAAGGGAGAAGAAAGAACAATTGGAGATAAGGCAATAAGTAAAAATAATCAGTATAAAAATTTCCCTATTTTAAGACCTAAGTCTGCTAAAATCCCTGAATGCCAAGGATACAGGGGAAATTCTCACGTTTCCAAGCACTTATGAACAAATTATCTAAAAAAACCCATCAGACTTCTTATTTGCAACAATGGAGCTAGAAACAAGAATGTACTAGCATCTGTAGATTTCTCTCAGAATAGGACCACAACCAAAGAATTCAATACCTGGACAAGTATGAAAGAAAGGTATTTGAAGATATACAAGAAAGAGTTTACTACTTATGCACCTCATCAGAGGCAAATCTACAAGAAAAGGCTTTAACCAAATAAGACACAGGCCAGAATAGAAATTTCAAGATGGAAAAAGATAAAGACAGAAATAGAACTGGAGCGTAGGAGAGAAAGAATGTTGAAAGAGAAAGAATGTTGAAAGAGGAAGAAAGTGAAAGTATTCTAAACCTTATTGAAATGGAAAAGGAGGAAAATAGAATCTTGGTAAGGAAAGTAATTAATATCTTGCTCTCATATAATAGCCCAGTAATAATATCTGATTATGAGAACAAGAGAAGGGGAGATAACCATTTATGAAAAACAAATTAAAAGATGGTATAACTTGCAAATAAACAAGGGGAAAGAGGAATGAATAAAACTTGATCAGACAAGCAAGCATAAAAAAGGTAAAGGTTTCCCCTTATCCCACTTATCATAATGTGGTGTGATAAGTAAGTAAAAAATAATATGGAAAGAGCAATGTGATACATATCAAGCATTATATAAAATGTGATAGACTCAAATTCTATTATTACAAAAGTCTGTTACAGTCTTTTAAAAAAGAGCAGAATTTTGCTCTTTGCAAAATACATACTTAAAATACAGTAATAAAAGGGATTTGAAAATAAAAGAACCATAAAAACCAAAACCAAACAAAACATTGGAAATGCATAGAAAGACATCAAGAGAGGAAATATTAATGGCAGACAAAGTGGAATAGAAGGATAAAAGCACCCAATAGGATAAGGACAGACATTATAAATTGATTAAATGCACTGTTTTTAGCAAATAAAATAAGAAACTAAATATACAAACAAAACTTTTAGGATTACAAGGGGACATTTTATTTCTATGAAAAAAAATAAATGAAAGAACATGATAAAAATACAATTGTACTGAATTTTTCAGTATATTTCCAAGAATTCGAATAATTTAATAGACTCCTCCCGCAAAAGCTATAGAGAGGATATAGAGGAAACGAATAATGCAATTTATAAACTTGATTTAACATATTAATATAGAACATTTTATTTCTTGAATAGGATATATAAAAACATGTTTCCACAGAATATTTCCAAAAATCAATCATGTGCTAGGCAAAAAGAAAACCTTAACAAATTCAAAGTAGAGAGCTTACATGTTATGTTCTCTCATTACAGTCCAATAAAGTTAATTGGAAATTAAGAAATACACAATGAGATAAGCCTGGTATGAAAGAGAAAATTAAAGAATTGTTTTAGTCTCTCTGGGCTGTTATAACAAAATATCACAGATTGAGTAGCTTATAAACAACAAAAAATTATTTCTCACAGTTCTGGAAGCTGGAAGTCTAATATCACTTCTGGTGAGGGTTTTATTCCTGGTTCATAGCAGGCACTTTCTCACTGTGTCCTCACATGGTGGAAGGGACTAAGGATCTTTCTAGGACTCTTTTTACAAAGGCACTAATCTCATTCATGAGGGATTCACCCTCATAACTTTAGCACATCCCAAAGGCTCCACCTCCTAATACCATTATCTTTGGGGATTAAGATTTTAACATATGAATTTGGGAGGGGACATAAATGTTCATACCACAGAAGCAATGGAAAAACAAACAATTTGTACTAAAATAATGGGGAACAGCAAAGGTGAACTTAGAGGAAAATGTGTTGCCCTTAGGTATGGAAGCAGAAATGTAAAAATAAAAGAATTAAGTACTTATCTTAATGAATCCAGATAAGAACATCAATGAAAGCAAAACAAAAGAAACTTTGAAGAGAGAATTAATATTGATAAAAGCTGAAATTATTAAAATAGATGAAATAGCAGAAAAGAATAATAAATTCAAAGATTGATTCTTTAAGAAGACCAATAAAATAGATAAATACTATGTGAGCCTGATAAGAAAAGAGAATGCAATAAAAATTAGACAAGATTAATAATGTTAAAGTAGAAAGAACTTAAAAGAATTCCAAGTAAATACAGTGACTCTAAAGCAGTATTAAAAGAACAAGAACCTAGAAGAAATGAATACTTTCCTAGGAAAATATACATGATCACAAATGAGATAGAGGTGAAAACTTGAATAGACCAATTATTACAGAAAAGATTGGAAAAGTGATAAATGATCTCCTATCAAAAAAGGCAGCAGGCAGATGGATTCACAGGTGAATTTTTAATCTAACCATTAAAGAATAGATAATTCCAATATTATTTAAACTATTGTGGGTCTTAGAAAAGGATTGAAAGTTCTCCAGTTAGTTTTATGAGACCAGAGCACCTCCAATACTGATGCCAAAGAAGGAATGCAACAACAACAACAAAAGTGCAGGCCATTTCATCTATGACTATAAATGCCAAATGTTTAAATAATATATTAGAGAACATAATAGAGGAGTGAATCAAGTGAGTGATACACTATGACAAAACAGTCTTTTATTAGAGAAATGAAAGGGCAGTTCAATTCCAGGAAGTCTACCTACATATTGATTACATTAAAAATTAAAGGGAAAAATCCCAACCATTATCAATAGGTGGTGAAAAGGCATCAGACAAAGGTCAAGCAACCAATGCCAAGGGAAACTTGAAGCAAAATAGGAATAGAAGGAAATTACTTATAATAAAGAGAAGCCCACAAATAAACATTATCTTAAATGGCAAAAAATATATCTTTCACTTAAAATCAGGAATCAGACAGGCATCACTGTAATCACTTGTATTGGTGGTCCTAGCAAATGTAAGTAAAATACCTAGTATAAATAATGGAAAAGGAGATAAAGTTCCTGATGATGATGACTGTTTTTTTAGAAAACCCAAAAGACTCTCATGAAAAAGCAAGTTAGAAGAGAATCTGGTGTGTTGAATACAAAATAAATTACAGAAGTAACCAGTCTAGCTCTGTTCACGCAAAAGCACCTAAAAAAAGAAATGGGAAGAATATTTTACTCAAAGGACAAATGCTAGAAAATAATTTGGTGTAAGTTTAGTAGGTGCAGAACATATATGAACAAAACTACGAAAATATTCTTAGGAAATGCATGACAAAATATAAGCAAATGGAAAAGTCCATTATCATCTTGGATGGAATGACTTATTGTTACAGATATGTCAATTCTCCAAAAATTAATGCATAAATTTACACTGTGCTGATTGGACTCTTTTTTCTTGCACGAAAAATACCATATAATAATTGAAAAGAGTCTTAAGTTCCAGATATCTACATATAATAGTAATTGTGAGTGAGTATAATCTTTAACTTAAGGCTTTTTGAAGAATTTTCAGAATGATCAAAACAATACTGAAAAAGACTCTAAACAATTTAATAAATACACTTCAGTACAAGAAATGTGAAATTATATATAGTAGGTTTTAAATACTAGTCTCCCATTTCCTTCTCAATAATTGGTAGGGTTAAGGGGCGAGTCTAGGAGACTGGATGTTTTTGTGAGCCCCAAGCTGTTCTTGTTTGTATGGACTGGTCAAACTTGGTTGTGCATTAGAATCACCTATGGTGCTTCATAAAAGTAGAGATTCTAGGGTCTCACCCAGGAGTTCCTACAATCAGAATCTGTAGCAAAAGTGTAGAAATCACTGGCTAAGTCTATACTGCAATGGTCACTTCTTGTTTCAGGGTTTCTATTCCGAGCACGGAAACCTAACGTTTACCCAATGTTCCACTGAAACAGTCCATAGAAAAGGGTACAGTGTTTCCAATGGGAGGACTCTCATTTAATTCCTCTTTGTGAGAAATGATTCATTTCCTTTTAAATATGAGAGTTGAAAATCAATTACAAAAAAAGAAAATAGATTTCCCACGGTAGACAAACATACGATGTGAAACTTGCTTTCTGTGTATCAGGAGGCAGTAAAAGTATGTAGACAGTTACGTCATGTATTGGTTTGAGTTTGAAACCTGGCTTTGCTTTTTTGCAGCTGTGTTACCTTTGACAAATTAACCTTTAAGTATCTTCATCTAAAAAATGAGGATGAAAATAGTGCTTCATAGGATAATAGTACTTACTTTAAAAATAATAATGATTTAAAAAGTGTTAGCTAAAAGCAAATAAACAGAAATAATGATCTCAGGGGACCTGTAGGGTGGCCACGGCTGTGGGGACTTGAAGTGGCATCTCGGTTCCCCGACCAGGGATTGAACCTAGATGGCGGCACTGCTTTGGGTCTCGGTCCCTTTGGGAAAGAATTTCAACAAAGAGATGGAAAATAGCCAAGCAGGTAAAGTGCTTATTAAGAGAGGAGTATGTGCGGATAGACACATGGGTGGGCTCAGTAAGAGTTGTACCTTTGGGAAGTTTAGATCATTTATAAGGGGGCAGTCTTCCAGGTCTTTGTTTTCCTCTGGCCAATTGTCTTGCTTTGACCCTGTACCTGATTTGTCTCAGGGTCCTCCCTATGTGCACGTGCATCCTTTAGCCAAGATGGATTTCAACTTGAGGGTCTCTGGGAAGTTAGCAAAACTTATTGTGGTCTGGTGCCCCCTCTCCTGAGGAAACTTTCTGTGCATGTGTAATTTGGGGCGTCACCCTGACCCCAACAATGAGAAAGATGTGACTTCCTTATCTTTTATCCAAGCAGGGCTTAGCCCCTCTCTGCCTCTGCCATTACTGTTATCTTAAAGTGTTCACAGGAGACAAAGTCCAGCTATTCATCCTATTCCTGTTGTTATTTCTATCTGAAGTATAAATAGGAGGCTAGTTGTAAATTCTACAACTGGAACCCATTTATCTCCTGCCTCAATTACGCTAGTAAATACTCTCCTCAGCAAGACTAGCTTGGAAGGTTAATGTCACCATACACCTTACTATGGGGCCAACACATAGTAGGTACTTAATATTCTTGAATCAAGTTTCAACATGGTGTGGCTCACACTGTACTTTTATCAAAGGCATTAAGTAGTTTCTTTCTCTCTAGCTCTCTTTTTATTAATATAATTTTAAGTGTAATATCATTTGAACATCCCCAGGTGATTCTGGTTTGTGAATACAAATGAATTCACCTTAATATCACTGCCTAAATAAGTTTTATCAATTACCTCCCTCTACCCGGGCTCCACCACTTAGGACTGGAAATCTTCAGTTGTTTCTCTCAGATGCTCAGGAAGAATTCCACTTCTGTTCTACTGGTCTGTGCTCCTCATCAAGTTATCTTGACCCTGGATTGGGCACTAGTGTCCTTTATGAGAATATGCCTTCTCCGGGTAGAGCCCTTCCTTACTGGTGACAAGGTACACAGAGGTCTGTGGCAGACTGGGTTGACAGAATGACCCTCTCTCCAGTTCTGTGCTATACTTTGTCACCAGAGCCCAAAGTAATACTTCTTAAATCTGAAATCCCACAGTCATTTGCAAAAATGATTCCTCAGTCTCTGGCCCTAAGTTATTTCCCCAAAGGGCTTAAAACCCTTCAAAGACTCTGTGGGAGAGCAGGGAATGCAGGCACAACATCACTCCCTCCATTCCTTTCGACAGTTTCCCAAGGCCTCTGGCACAAAATTTCTCCATCCTTCTTTTTTCAGAAACACATGCTCCAAGATCATCAATGTATACGAACAGATGGCTGGAGCTGTCACCAAGTCCATCAGGTTTATAGATGATAAGGTTCTAAATCCCAGTTTGGTCTCAGGTGGCCCACCAAAGACCTTATGCTCCTTGCTTATATCTCTGTCAACCAGACAGAGAATTCTAATTCAAAAGGCATCTTGTCTACCTCAGTTCTGTTCCTTTGTTGTCTCCTTTGAAAGTGAAACATCTGTGCGTGGAGAGAAGAATCACACATTTCCGAGGCAGAGGCCATCCTGGCCCTGAGTCACAGCTGCCTGGCTTCACTGAGGATCTAGTGCCCTGGCTTCTCAGCAACGTGGAGCTCAGGGCATTTCTGTTGCGCTGGTACTGATGTACGAACATCTATAACAAAAGTTAACATCATAACAATGGCACAACATAAGGTTAACAATTTAATTTCTTAATTTTCAGAAAGCTTCTTTAAGGTGATATGAAAGTTGTTAATGCCCTGTTAACTTCTCTAAATTCTAGTAAGGTATATAAGGAGGTATATAATGACATTAGGCTCATTAAAAAACTCTTTCTCCTACCTGGGATTGGAAGAATAATAGCGTAAAGTGTAATAGAGTAACAATTGTTTAAGTGTTGTGTAAAATGCCATATAGTGATTAACAAAAAAATAGTGAAGAATTCCTCCTCACCTTCACATGACTTTAATCATGCGTTTTTGAAATAGATGTTTTCAGTCTAGTTCTGGATGAAGTCCAGCTTCTTCTTTCTGATCCTTATTCCTAATCTCAGGGTGACATCCAACTTAGATACTGAAGTGTTCCTTTCTCCACTATGAAACCTAGTTTTCACAAGGGAAGGATAAACAAACTCATGTTCAAGTGCCAATCATGGGTGGGATAAGGCTTAGCCTGTGTTTCCCAGAGGCATTCTAGTGGAAAGGCGTTAGTCAAAAGCTCCAGGTTGCAATGCCTGGTCTGCCACTCATTCTATGATATGTGAACCCAGCACAACAAACTCTGAGGCCAGTTTCTCTTTTTTAAAAATAGCAGCTATATGGGGACTTCCCTGGCAGTCCAGTGGTTAAGACCTCATGCTTCCACTGCAGGGGCCACAGGTTGATTCCTGGTTGGGAAACTAAAATCCCTCATGCCCCGTGTTTGGTCCATAGCTGGTACTCAATTTATGTTAAAAAGTCTTGTTAATTTACTCAAAAGAGAACAAAGCCTTAATCCAGAGAAAACGGCTTTTAACTGTGGAATTTCATATTGAGGAGAATCTGGTGGGCCTTTTTTTGGTCTCCCTTAAATCATATTTTATAGGTAGTTGCCAACTCTGTTCTTTTTTTTTCTTTCTATAAGGAGAACAATACGCTTGTCTCCATCTCCACCATGGTCTGACAGGAACTTGTTTCAGCCTGGTTGTGTCAGGGGCAGGGACCACAAAAGTGCTTTCACTAAAGTCTAAGGGATGTCACGTGTGGGGCGTCTCTTTCCAGTTACATAAAGTTCACTTCATATGAAGACACGATTCCCTCCCCATTCCCAAGACACTGATCTGTAAAATGGTGCACAATGACCCTCAAATAGTTGTGCATTTCTTTAATCATCTTGTATAGATCTATATGTTAAAGCGGTTTCCTAAATCTACATTTTCCATCTGCTGTGGTTCAACCTTTGCGAAGGAAAGGAAAACGGATATCAGACTGTCGCTCACTTCTCCGTAACTACAAAGCACCTACAGGATGGGGGCACCACTTGATTTTATTTTCTAACTTTCAAGCTGGCTTTGGATAAATACCCTTTTATTTTTTGCTCCACAGAGATGCTTGGATAAAAGATCTGAAGAGTCCCTTCAAGTGCTCCAGACGGCCCGCTCTGTTTGGTGGTAATACATCAGTGGTGAGCTCTGCAGCAGGACTGGCGCCCCGGGGGCCCGCGCTGGAGCAGCAGGGGCACGGAGGCAGGGCTCCGGGCCAGCGCCCTTTCACATCTCCTTAGGAGGGGACACCGCCCAGGCGCCCGCGTTGCTAGGTCTTCTGTTTGCCGGCTTCTAAAAGAACCCAGAGCGGGACCAAAGCAAACCGGGAGGGGGGCCGGAAAAGCTAAAGCGCCTTCTCAGTCATCAGTAGGGAAAAGCGGTCGCTCCTCGGTTGGCCCTTCCCGCCCGTAGCCATCCCGGAGAGGGGCGGGGTGCTGAGAAGCCCCCTCGTCCTTGGTTCCTCCCAACCGTCGCCGGCCCCGGCGCCCTCGCTCCCGCTCCGCCGCGCACGTCGCGCACCCCCGGTCGCCGCCCGCGAATGGTCTGGCCCGTCGGTAGCCACCACCCCTTTGGCAACGACCCCTGTTCCAGCTGCTCCGGGTCGAGCGCCGGCGCCCAGAGCTGTGGCTGCCGCGGGCGGTGGGTGGGTGGGCGGGCGGAGGGGAGCAGCCGACATTCAGCGCGGGCTGCCGGGCCCGGGGCAGCTGCGGTGGGAAGCCGAGGCGCGCGGGAGCCGTGGAGGGACCGTCCGCAGCCCGGAGGCGAGGACCCGGGCTGGGTTTTCCTTACTCCGGTGAGTACCTGCTGCCCCGATCCTCCCTGACCCCCTTTCCCTGTCCCCACGCCCCCGAGGTGTCGGTCCCCCCCCGGACGGTCACTGCTCCGGGGACACTGGCCCCCGCGGGAGCAGCGGCACGGGGAGCTGCTGCTGTTGGTGCTAATGATTCAGCACCATTCGCGCCCTGAGAGATTTGGGCAGAATGGGGGAGGGTGGGGGGGGCGAGGTCAGTTGCTGCTCTCTCCTCAGCTTCTGGGTTCCAGATGAACGACCCCGGCGGGCGAGGTCGGGTGGGGGGAGCTAGGAGGCTCCCTGCTGGCTTGTTCTGTGATTCTGTCCTTTTCCCACATCACGGTACAGACCTCCGTGAGTGTGCGGTGCAGTATTCAGTGTGTCTTTTTCGCACAGGCGAGTGAAGTCTAGGGCCCTTTTCTACACCTGTCATTTTTTCTACTTCTTCCTCGGTTGGATGCCCAATTCGTGCCATCATTCGTGCAACTTGACATCGCGTTGCATCCCCCGCAAACGTGTGAGAAAGATGCTGTATCCAACCTGTCTTGTATTCAGAGTGGGTTTGATTGGTCTTGACATAGTAGGAAAAGATTTAAGGGAGGTAGGAAATAATACTTTCAGAGCCTAGGCACTTTATGTATACATACATATATATATATATAAATAATTTCATTAAATCACGACAACAACTCAGAACCAAATGTACAAAGTGAAAAGCGGGGAAGTTAAATTACGTGCTCAAGGTCACAGCATAGGTATTTGGATATGAGATGCCCTGATCCCAAAGCCCACGAACCTTCCACTGTATTAAGGAGTTGTGTATCCAAGTGTGTCCAAGTTATATGTACAAGTATATGATTTATTACATATTAAACATAGTATTAATTTTCATAGAAGTAATCTCAAACAACAGCAACAACCTGTAAACTTCCTGTGTATGGAATTATCATTCTTTTAGTGTAAAAGTAGGAGCATTCTTTGAATTATATGAAAAAATATACTATTTTCTTAGAAAGCATATGCCAAAATGTAGTATCTTGACCACACTGCATAGGAGAGCTAGGTCATAACAGGAGCTGTTCAACACTTTTTTGGCAGTGATAGATGGTGAATGCTTTGTGCTTTGGCATAGCAGGTGATAGCTCCATTTTACAGACGAAGGAACTGAAATACAGAGAAGGTTCAAGATTACACAGCTAGCTAGTGGTGGAATCTGGACAAGCATTGACTCTTACACAAAACATGTGTTGTAGCAAAGTGTAGCTCTGTATAGTGGGAGACTGTATTGATTTGTTTTTACCCTGCCCTTCAGAGTCAACAGTTATATTGACCTTGTATGCTCTTTCTGTAAAAATAATGGATGCTAGGTTTTTCTTTGTTCCTTGCTTGGCCATTTGATTTGCTTTCATTTACGATTTATGTATTTTCTCTTAAGATATGCAACTCTTGTTGATGTTTCAGGAAGCAGGTTGCTATAGTACAAATGCTCATTATCTCCAAGTACTGGACTAGTATATGAGGGCAGATAGGATCATAGTCATCTTCGTCCATCATTTCTAAAGTATTTGCATTGGAGAATTCTTTTTTGAGTTGATGAGGATATTGATAGACTAAATAAAATGGAGGCACAAATTTACATTTGTTGTTCAGACAAGGCTGTTAAGAGAAGTAGGGTCTTGAGATGAGTCTTAAGTTTGATTTCTAGGAGGTCATTTCTTTTTGTTCTTTATATGGCTATAGACCATACCCTGACCTCAGTGAGGCCTCTTGTGGTCCAATCTGTTTAATCCCAAAGGAGACAGCAGAATTGGTATAAATGAATAAGCAAAAATACAATCCCACTGCTATTTAAAAAAAAAGGAAAGTGCATGTTCTAGCGTTGGAGGGTCAGTAGGAGCATTTTAAAACAGATGCAATACACTTTATTTAGATAACATCACTGAGTATGAATATAATACCAACTTGGCTTTGGAACTGTATTCTCTCTCTCTCTTCCCTTTGTGTGTGTGTGTGTTTGTCAAATGACTACTATCTGCAGACCATCTAAATTCTAAAAGTCTAGCTGGGGAAACTAAAAGTCTAGCTGGGAAAATATTTACCTACATATGAGCGATTAACCAAATAGGTAGAATTGGCTTAATACCGGAAAAATGTAGTGCAGACTTAAGTGCCATATGAACACCTTAAGAAGGAGAAATAGTAATGGCTAGGGCCATAAGAGGATCAGGAAAGTCTTCATGGATGGAAGTGTATTAAATCACTCTCTGAGAGATGGGAAGGCTTTTAGTAGGAAAGAGAAAGCCAGATGAAGAAGTTCAGCAGAGAAGTGGTCATGTACTGTTTGGATGCATGATGACAAATTATGAGGAACCTTGCGTATCAGGCAGTGAAATCTGCTCCTTATTGGGTAATCATAGGGAACTAGTGTAGGTGACTGAGCAAGCCAAGTTTCTCTTTGGCTTGTCTTGCTCCATATTCCTTGTTCCAAGTGCTGTTTGAGAAAATGTTATATTTCCTGGGTACTGATATTAAAAGTACTAACCCAGAAAGTTTTCTATGCAAGTAAGATTTTTCCTCTTCCAAGGAGGTTTGCCTTTTTAAAAGCTTTCCCCCTTTCATTATAGTATTACAAACAATTTGGAAACTAAGAATATATTAAAAAAATCACCGTAATCTTACTAACTGAAGACAACCACTATTAACATACTGATGTGTTTCCTTCCACTCTTTTTTCCGCACATAGTTTTAATCATGCTGTGTATATTACTTTTTATACATTTTTACTTTAAATTTTATAACAGTAATTTTCACTTAATTACAATTTGACAGTGAACATTTAAAATGCCTACATAAGTTTCCATGAGGTAGATGTGCCATAAATTCCTAATCACTCCTCATTGGCACTGTATTTTTTAAAAAAATTTTATTGCAGTATAATTGATTTACAATGTTGTGTTAGTTTCAGGTATACAGCAAAGTGAATCTGTTATACAAATACATAGCCATTGTATAATAAATAACACTGTGATGAACATCTTTGTTCATAAGCTCTTTTCTAAATTTTAGAAATTAGTTCCTTAGGATAGAGTCTCAGAAATAAAAGTTCTGGGTTAAAAGGTATGAGTTCTTGTTTGACTTTTTTTAAAAAAATTGAGCTATAATTGGTATATAACATTTTATTAGTTTTGGGTATATAACGTAATGATTTAATATTTGTATATGTTGCAAAATGATCACCACAGTAAGTCTAGTTAACATCCATTACTACACATAGTTACAGGTTTTTTTTGTGATGCTTACTTTGACTAAATTTTATGCAAGTTTTAAAACTCTACTGGATTTTGTATTCTTTGGAGCATTAGCATATTAAGTACAGGATATTTGCATGTTAATAATTAATAACACTCCTGTCTGTGACTCCTCAGATTATACTGTTTCAGGCAAACTTGTCTTTTGATTAGAAAGATTAGTTAAATCATGGATACTGGGAGAAAGGCAGGCAGTTGGGGCCACTGAAGAGAGAAGATGTAAATAATGGAGGACAGGTTTGGTGAGAGTGAGCAAGAGTTTGTAGCCAGAGAAGGGGCTTGTGTGATAGACTACTTTCTGGTCCTGGTGTTGTATTTGTGGACGTCAACTCTCTCCTTTACCGTGCTCTTCCCTCAGGAATCCACCCCTATCCTCCACACAATATCTGTCTCTTTCAAACTTCTTCCACCCTTCTGTATCAGGTTCCCAGGTCTCAGCTGCAGTATCCCAGCAGTGCAAGGCTTATGAACTCACTATCGTGTTCTAATTTGAAGAATCCACATAGGTAAGCGCAGGAATTCCAGACCTCCTTCAGTTCTCAGCAGAAGCCCAGGTTACATGGTGCAAGAGTGTCTGGTGGACGTTGAAGACTCTCGCCCTCTCCACCGTGCACATTGCCAGAGATGGCCTTTGAGAACAGCAGCCGCTGGGGAGTCGCCTAAGGTTTCCAACATCCCCTACTGGCATTCGGGTGTCCCCTCCTCTCGTTCCCAGTATTTCTCGACCAGAGGAAATTCCCCTCATTGAGGAGAGACAGTGTGCTTCAGTGTCCCACCAGTTGTAGGGTTACATGACGCTACCTCCTTGGACAGGTACATTGGCCAGGCCTCTGCCTTGCTTCCCCAGGCTCTCACCTGGGTTTCCTCTGGATCCCACCCCCATTCTCCTTGGAATTTGAGGCCAGGGAGCCACTGAGGCAGGGAGGCCATGAAGTGTCTCTGAGAACCAGTGGAAGGGGAGTTAGGGATACGAAAGTGCCTCGAGGGCACAAGTAGTTAGCAGAGAGGCAGGCACTTGGAATATATCATCAGTTTGGGAAGATGTGAAAGGAAACAATGAAAACTGAAGCATCACTTTACAAACCAAAAATAGGCCCCGTCTTTTTAGAACCTGACAGATGATTTCTGGTGGAAATTGGGCACTGAGGTAGGCTGAGTAATATTCTGGGCAGAATTTGTCGTGTGCTTAGTTGGGACCTACTATTTAAAACAGTTTGCTTAAGCTATTAGAAGGTGGTAAGTCTATTTCCATTCCTCCCAGGCATTATTTGTCAAAGTTCAACTGGGCTTAGTCAACAGTTTTCCCTAGGGTTAAGTTAAAGCTAAAAACTTAAATTATTTATTATTATTATTTATTCTCCACTACCCTTGTTTCGTTAGTTCCCATTTGACATTTACCTGACACGTTCCCACCCATGGTATACATGATAGTTGACAAAGCCAAGGTGTTGGGTTGTTTAGGCTCTGGGAGTTGAGTGATAAATCCAATTTTCTCTTTTTTCTTTCACTTCTTACTTGTAAGCAACTAGTTGGACTGTGTTTCTTTGACTTCTTTGAAGGTTTAGAGTTAGGTGGTCAAGTGGTCACTGCGTCTCCCCTGGGGCTGATTACTCCTTTCTTTTGAAATTGATGATATTTTTGGTCCAATGGGCATGCTGAACTGTCCACATTGTTTGGTTTTTCTAAATTGTGTTATGGCACCTGAGCTTCCAAACTTCTGTGTTATTTTTGTTCTGCGTAGCTACGTGAAATGGAACATTATGTTTGATAAAAGATTATTTTGAACATTTCTATCTCTTTTACCCACTACTTTGCAAAGTCTGAACTGGTGACACATCTAATTCAGCAAGGTGGCAGTAGCTTGTTTTCATAAAAATTCTCCTCCCTCCTCTGTGAGCTTATTTGCAGTGAAGTTGACTTTTTAAAGTAAAGTGAGCATTTGTAAATTTGGAAGATGGATCAGCAGTAATCCAGGCAGCAGCTTCAAGATTATTTCTATGCTCTTTGCTGGATTAGAATTTTAGGGCTGTTTAGGTATACTTCTCATTTAAGGTAGTACTGTCTTTCTTTTGTAAGAGAAGAGAGCCCACTTAAAATTTGTGTAAAATCTAATTGATGTGATTCTAGTGCTGTGTTTGACTGGCTTTGTGATATGAATGGTTGTATGTGTGGTGTATTGGTAGGAAAAGTTAGGAACTGTGGATTTAATTTGCATCATTGCATTTGATGGGAAGATTTTCATGTGTAATTTTGTCATTGCTATTATTTAAAATATATTTTTTCCAGGTATTTAATAAATAAAATCTGTAATCATGTGTGACATTCATAGTGATTGCTGAAAAATCAGGACAGTAATTTTAGCACGCGTCTCAGTTTATATTTAGAATCGGTCTGTCTGCAGTTACCCAAACAAATATGTGCTAGCTACTCTATGGAGAGGAAAGATAGAAATTGAACACTTTCTACAATCAGTTTAGTTCACATGAAACCAGATGGAGACATTTTCATTTAGCTGTAGGTTTGAGCACATCCAAGATGATAATGTTGTATTTAATTACTTACATCTCTCAATCTAGAATCCTAAAGATTGACAGATATTACTTCCTCCGTTTTAATGATGTGAAAAATCGAGCTAGGCAGAGGGAAAAAAAAAAAAAAACCAGGCAAAATGCATGCCGAATCATCATAGGATTAGAAATTGGTCTACAGCTGCCCCTTTTATACTAATTTTGACAATAGGCGCTACTATTTACTGTTACATGTAAACAAGGGGATGACCTTCATTCATTTATTAGATAGTTTTAGTTTAATTAGATGGTTTTACTACTTTTACAGTATTTGAGGAAAAAAAAAAGTCGTCAAATCCATTGAATACTTTTTCCTAATCTCTGATGTCTACTTTAGTCCATGTCAGTTTCACCCTTAGTCAACACACACATACTTCAATCCATTATTTTTGGAAAATTTAAACAAGTTATTTCTGGAATTTGCTGCAAAAATTAAAGGAAAACATACATTTTAATATTCAGGAAAGTTTTAAAGGGAGGGATCAGTGCTTCTTAAAATCAAGTGGACTATACATATGTGGAAAACTTTTTCACTTGTCAGAAATCAGTGCCAAATGGGCATTTCTGGCAGAAAGAAAAGTTTGCTGCTACATATGTTAGGAGGTTGTCATTTTGGAATAGGAGGCATTTTCTCTTTTAAAAATGTATCTTGGGGCTTCCCTGGTGGCGCAGTGGTTGAGAGTCCGCCTGCCGATACAGGGGACACGGGTTCGTGCCCCGGTCCGGGAAGATCCCACATACCACAGAGCGGCTGGGCCCGTGAGCCGTGGCTGCTGAGCCTGCGCGTCGGGAGCCTGTGCTCCGCAACGGGAGAGACCACAACAGTGAGAGGCCCGCGTACCGCAAAAAACAAAAACAAAAACAAACAAACATGTATCTTGGGTATGTGTTGAGAGCTATTTTCATCCTTGACTAAGGAATTAAAAGTTAAATGTATTTTTCATTAGTTGTAATATGGCCTATTTACTTCCATAATGTGCTTGAAAGCATATCTGTGAATTTTGTTTTTGAATTCATAAGGAACCAGAATAATAAATATAGGATGAAGTGAAGGTCCTGAAGTATAGCTTCTACTGAGAACAAAATTAAACAAATACACTCAGCAATACCTATGAATATAGATATTTAGATCTCCAAGTAAAATTACCTAATGGTAATCCAAGAGTTTTTCTCCCGTTGGTATAACTATACATATTATGGTAATATGCAAGTGATATTCATGTTTTCTGGAAGAAAAGAGTCTAGAGTAGTGTAAAAATACTGTGATTTATGTAATTGTTTGGGTAATTTCTGATATTTTGTAGGCATTCCACAAATGCAACAATTTTTTCTTTCAGTTAATGTTTTGTATTTTTTATCGTGATAAAAACACATAACATAAAATTTACCATGTTAACCATTTTTAAGTGTATTGTTCAGTAGTGTTAAATATATTCACATTGTTGTGAAATAGATCCCTAGATCTTTCTCATCTTGCAAATCTGAAATTTTATATCCATTAAACAACAACTCCCCTTTCCCCTTCCCCCAGGTCTCTGGTAACCACCATTCTACTTTCTGTTTCTATGAGTTTTAGTAGTTTAGATACCTTAATATAAATGGAATCATACAGTATTTGTCTTTTTGTGACTGGTTTATTTCACTTAATAAAATGCCCTAAGGTTTTATCCATGTTGTAGCATATGACAGTATTTCCTTCCTTTTTAAAGCCAAGTAATATTCCATTGTATATACACCACATTTTGTTTATCCATTCATCTGTTGATGTATATTTGGGTTGCTTCCACATCTTTGCTATTGAGAATAGTGCCATTATGAACATAGGTGTGCAAATATCTCTCCAATACCCTGCTTTCAGTTCTTTTTGATATATAGCTAGAAATGGGATTGTTGTATCATCTTTGGAGAAATGTCTATGCAAGTCCTTTCCCCATTTTTACTCTAAACCAGTCAAACAACTGTTTTTTTGTTTTTGTTTTTTTTTGTGGTACGCGGGCCTCTCACTGTTGTGGCCTCTCCCGTTGCGGAGCACAGGCTCCTGACACGCAGGCTCAGCGGCCATGGCTCACGGGCCCAGACACTCCGCGGCATGTGGGATCTTCCCGGACCGGGGCACGAACCCATGTCCCCTGCATCGGCAGGCGGACTCTCAACCACGGTGCCACCAAGGAAGCCCCTTTCCCCATTTTTAAATCTGGTTATTTGATTTTTTGTTGTTAAGTTGTTGGAATTCTTTATATCAGATAAATGATTTTCTCCCACTCCATAGGTTGCCTTTTCACTCTATTGATTGTGTTCTTTGACGTACACAAAAATTTTGTTTAATGTAGTCTCATTTGTATAGTTTTGCTTTTATTGCCTGTGTAGCACTGATTATTTTTAGCAGTTTAAAAATGTATTGATAGAATTGTTTCAAGTTGCTGTTTATTATTTTCCTCTTTATTCTTTGAAGTCCATGAGATTTTTTGAGACTTTGCAATTATGATGCCTGGTGTAATTATTTAACAAATTAAACTTAATTTTGATTAACTTTTTCTTTTTCAAAGATCCATTTTTTAATCTGTTTAATGTAGAATTTTGTTGCTGTAACTTAACTAATATGTTAATAGGAATTATGTTAATCCTGTACATTAATTTAGGGAGAATTAACATTTTTAAAAAATTAATTAATTTTTGGCTGCATTGGGTCTTTGTTGCTGTGCATTGGCTTTCTCTAGTTGAGGCAAGCAGGGGCTACTCTTTGTTGCAGTGCTAGGGCTTCTCATTGCAGTGGCTTCTCTTGTTGTGGAGCATGGGCTCTAGGCACGCAGGCTTCAGTAGTTGTGGCACGTGGGCATGGTAGTTGTGGCCCGTGGGCTTAGTTGCTCCATGGTATGTGGGGTCTTCCCAGACCAGGGCTTGAACCCGTGTCCCCTGCATTGGCAGGCAGATTCTTAACCACTGCACCACCAGGGAAGTCCAGAATTAACATCTTTACTATATTGATTCTTCCAATCTGTGAACATGATATGTGTCTCCAGGTATATATGTCTCCCTTGATTTCTTTTATCAAAATATCATAATTTTAATTACACATATCTTGCACATGTTTTGTTAGATTTATACTTAAGTATTTCATATTCTTTGGGGCAACTGTAAATGATACTGCATTAAAATTTTTTTGTTTCCATTTCTTTGCTGTCAATATATAGAAATGCAATTGGTTTTTGTGTTGGTCTTGTATCCTGAAACCTCATTGAACTCACATTTTGGATCTAGGACTGTAGATCCTTTGATTTTTTTTAATGTAGACAGTCATGTCATTTGCAAACTGAAACAATTTCTTTTCAATCTGTATGCCTTTAATTTATTTTTCTTGCCTTGTTGCAATGGCTAGAACTTCTAGTATTGTGCTAAATAATTTGAATGGTGAGAGTGGACGTCCTTGCCTTCTTCCCAATATTAGAGAAAAATTATTCTGTCTTTTACAATTAAGTATGATGTTAGCTGTATGTTTTTTTGTAGATGTTCTTTATTAGGTTGAGGTGGTTCCCCCCTCTGTTCCTAGTGTACTGAGACTTTTTATCCTGAGTGGATATCAAATTACATCAAATGCTTTTTCTGCAACAATTGATATGGACATATGATTTTTCCCTTAGCCTATTGATATGGTGGATTGTATTGATTAATTTTTTTAATATTGAATCAGCCTTGCATACATGGAATAAATCCCATTTGGTCATGTATACATGACACACACATACATACACATATACAAACACACATACATATACATGCTTATTGTAGTATTCAATTTGCCAACATTGTTAAATATTTTTTGCTATTAATTTCAGGAGAGATATTGGTTGTAGTTTCCTTTTTGTTGTGCTTCCTTTATTTGGTTTTGGTTGTTAGAATATTACTGGCCTCATGTGGTACCAAGAAACTACCGCTTGTTGAGTTTGGGTGTTGTATCAAATTCAAATATCTATAATAACCTGAGAAGGGTATTAAAATACTCCTTTTTTCCAACTACATATCTCTGTGAGGCCAATTTTTTCCATATATTTCAACCAGAAGAACTTATCAAAATGAATGCAGAAACAGGTATGAGAATCTATTTTCTTGAAGAAAGATATTAGAGGAATTTGAAAAAGTATAAAACAATGTTACTCATTCCTTTTTAAGAAAACTGTAGTTACTTTTTAATACAGTATGTTTTTGTTAACATGTAATGGTTTTATTATTGTTATTTTTAAATGAATGAATAAGTATTTTAAACATTTATCAGTTTTACTTTCTAATAAGGTGAATATTGATAGATATGACCCACAAAAACAAAGCTCAACAAAACTGAAAGAGCATAAAGAGTTCCAGCACCAAAAGTTTGAGAAGCACTACTAAGATGACCAAGGCAAGGAGAAAAGTGAAGCCAGAGGCATGGGCATATGCATCTCACACTTGGCATTGGTTTAAACAAGTTGTTACACGTGCACATTTTCCTCTTTCTCCGCTAGTATTTTTATTTCACAAAAAGATGCTTTTTCCTCCACATCAATTCATTGATATGTATGCTAATCTCTTAGGAAAAAATACAACACATCAATTCATTGATATGTATGCTAATCTCTTAGGAAAAAATACGATAAATAGACCAATAGAAGTCCATAATGTAATCTTTACAAAATGAAATGCCTCAAAATTATCTCCACCCTAACTTTAACAAATGTTTTATATAGACATATAACTATATTTTAAGTTACAAATTATAAAAGAAATATTCAGTTATAACTTATGCAAGGATTAAGTAATTTAGAATGTTTTACCAAGAATTGACTAAAAGATAGTACAAGAGATATTTACATTACTGTCTTTTGATTTTGATTATTGTAAATGGCTTTTCTTTTGTATTTTTCCCCAGTACTTCATTGAAGTATAATTTGTATATAGTAAAATGTACACGTTGTAGAGTTTTTATAGAGTTTTAAGAGTTTTATAGAGTTTTATATAGAGTTTTAAGATTTTGGTAATACCATTCGAAGATACCTAGTTTGTAATAGAATGAACATGCAAGATGAGATGATAAAAAAATCTTAGGGGTCTTCCTTGGTGGCGCAGTGGTTGAGAGTCCGCCTGCCGATGTGGGGGACACGGGTGCGTGCCGCGGTCCGGGAGAATCCCACATACCACGGAGCGGCTGGGCCCGTGAGCCATGGCCGCTGAGCCTGCGTGTCTGGAGCCTGTGTTCCGCAGCGGGAGGGGCCACAACAGTGAGAGGCCCGAGTACCGCAAAAAAAAAAAAAAAAAAAAAAAACTTAGAATATCAGTGAGGGGAAAAAATAAGATGAAGTGAGCTAGGGGAGACATTAGCTCACAAAATCCATGTTACGAAATCCTGCATGTTTATTAGAGCTGGACACGCTTTTTTTTTTTTAACATCTTTATTGGAGTATAATTGCTTTACAGTGTTGTGTAAGTTTCTGCTGTATAACAACGTGAATCAACTATATGCATACATATATCCCCATATCCCCTCCCTCTTGCATCTCCCTTCCACCCTCCTTATCCCACCCCTCTAGGTGGTCGCAAAGCACTGAGAGCTGGGCACACATTTAATTCAAGTTTTCTAACTTCCAGGCAAAGAGGGACATACACAGAAAGTTTAATGATTAATTGAAAAGCTAATCAAAGAGAAAAACAAACCAATTGCCTAAGAGGAACAAAGTTGTTGCTATGTAGAATCCAAAGTGAAATTTATGCTACAGTTTCTTTTAAAATGAATTCAGTATAGTGTAATGCAAAATGTCTTCAACATCCTTACAGTGGAATTCAGTAGGATATTTTGGGCTATTTTTTATAATGTCCTTCAATGGGCCCATGATGTGGATCTGTGTTTTGGGGGGAAGTAACCTCCAAAGATCTGATTATTTTCTTCTCTAACATGAGAATAATATCTACCTTGAGAGCATTGTGATATAGGTAAAGATTGTAGTCTGTGCTCAATAAATGATAACTATTCTGTTATAGGGTGGCTGTGACCAACAGTGTAGTGTGGTCCAGATATGTAGCTCTCTGATGATCTGGCTTAATCTAGGAATGGATGTTACAGTGTCTCAAAGAAAGTTCTGCATATCTTTTAGGAATTCCTTCATACATATTATTATTCTTAGCTGAGATGTTAAGGAGCAATCCGTTTGAGGTTTTGCTCCCTGAGAATTACCTGCTATTATTTCTTTTCAGTCAAGTAAAGAATTCCATGATTTGAGAGTCAGCTGGACCGAGTAATAGGAGGACTTTACCAAATGTATGTAGCTAAATAGAAGGCCACAGCTCCTCTGCAGCAAATGGCCTAAAGTAATGATCTTAGACAGGTTTAAATCTCCTCCAAAATCAATTTTGCATTTGTTCCAACACACAGAAGAGTAGGTGTTGGAAGTCCTAAATTTATGACATGGAATGTGGCTCCAAATGCCCATTTCAGCTAGAACAGTTTTAGGTAGAGATAAAATAGTTGGAATTACCACTTCCGCTTCTCTTGCAGAGAAGTGTAATTTTTTTCTTCAGACCAAAATATTTTTTCTGGAGTGTTTTTTAAACCATCAGTTAAGTTTCTGTCGAGAGAAAGTGAAAACAAAATTGTTGGGGTTTGGAAAATTCTCACCTAGCAAAAGTTGAATTAGGCCTCAGACTTTTTTGAATAGAGGAGTAAACTTAGTTTGTAGTAATTGCATGAGCATTTTAGGTTGGTTTGCTTCCTGAGCAGTAGTCTTTTAAAGTCAGCTATCAGATCAACGTAATGGGTATTTGATTTTTAAAAATCTTTTGAGCGTTTGAGTCTAATTTTCTTTCATTAGTAATCCCTTGTGAATTTGCCTTAAGTAAGTCCTACAATCTGTACACATTTTCCACATCATTTAAAGCCTTCTGGGGCTGCCCACGGTGGACTAACTCAGATTCACTGTGATGTCTGCAGGCGGCTGAAGCTAGAGCACGGGCTCCTCTCTGCTTCCCAGGGCCCACAAGAGAAAGGAGGGCCCATCCTTCTTGTCCAGACTAAATCAGTGGGAAGGTCATGATCTTAGGTTTGGAGTCAGTTAGGTACTTTTAACATGTGCTAAAGAATGAATTAGACTCAATTATATATCCTAGCCTCAATGATTGTTTTCAAATTCTAAGCAACTAATTGGATTATAACGTAGCCAAATTTCCATCATATTAGAAATTTCCATTTTCCTCACTGCCAGATTAGAGTTTTGGGGTTTAAATAAATGCTTATTTATTTGTAACATATAAAAATAACATAATCTATTATTAATTATAAATGATTATTAATATATAGTATTATATGTTATAATAATATAATAAACTATAATTCTCATTCAGTTTTCCTTTTCCAAATACCAAAACACCTCTTGCTTTATTGGAAAGTCTTCTGTATAGTTTGGTTTAATTTTGATTTAAACTGATCCTTAAAAAATGAGTCATACAATGTGTTACAAAAATCAGTTATAAAAATATAAAAATATTTAATTATTAGATTTATTTATTAGTCTTGCTTTCATGGTTGAGATTTGCAGTTTCTCATAGGAAAACTAGATGAATGTTTAATTTTTGGCAAAGAGCAATTCTTCTCTATATTATGGAAAATCTGCAGGATGTCATTCTAGAGGGTAAATAAGAGGGGTACCCTTTCCCCTCCCCTCCCCTCCCCTCCCCTCCCCTCCCCTTCCCTTCCTTCCCCTCCCCTCTCCTCTCCTTTCCTCTCCTCTCCTTTCCTTTCCTTTCTTTCTATGACTATAATTTATCTGTCTCATTTGAGTTTTGGATGTGGTTCTGGTTTAGGGTCCCTTAGTCTATCTCCTCTAATTAGTGGATTCTGGTCTGTGAGGAGCCAGATAAATGGACTGGGAAGCTGAGAAAGAAAAGCTTCTCTGGTGCATATAGTCCCCAGGGCACATTTGTAACTCAATCTCTATGACTGGTGTCTGCATCATTTTTATCCTAATGGTCTTCTTAAGCAGTTGTCTCAGATTGTGTAATATAATAGATGAAGGGTTATTATTTTAACTCTAAAATGTTTAGGTATATATTTGGTAGGTGAGATAGTTGTTATATAAATTCTAATGGACTAAAATGAGGAAAATAGGAAATTCATTTTTTTTGTTATAGGTTACCTCCAGGTTATAAAGTACAAGCTAAATACTTAGCATAGTATAGGTGAAATAGTCATATAACTTGTTAATGAAATTACGTGAAACAGGAAAATGTTACTGTATTCTAAAAAGCATATTTAAATTGTCCAATCTTGGGATCACAGTATAGCTCTGCAAATTATTACTTTTACCTCCCCACTGCCCTTTTCTGGCCCAAAGGAACCACATTTAAATTGAAATTCAAATGTAGCGAGCTCAGAGTTTTGTCTACTTCCAGTCCTTCTGTCTGTGCTCCAAGAGGAAATACTTGGCTTATGACCATTACTTTACCCTCTTTGGACATCATCAGAACTGTGGGTGCTGCAGCCTGCTTCTCCTGAGATGAATCAGCGATGCTGTCTGCCAGTCCGCTCCAGCCATGGCTGGCTGTTCATTCTAATAGTTGGGCCCATAATGTTCCATGAAGCTGCATAAAGTAGAAGGTCATAAAGCCATTTGATTTGGGCCAAAAATTTGAAACCAAAGAATGGTATGTGATTTTCTTCTTCACATTTTAAGATTGCAAAAGTTTGTAACTAGAAATTTTGAAGGTTAACTTTGCAGAAAGACTGGCAGAATTTTTCACATGGATTCCTAAAATAGATTTTTAGGGAGTATGCTTTCTGGCATTCTTCCAATTTTAATTCTCATTTATATCCTATTATAATTTTAAATTACTTTCTTCTAATGCTAAATAAATTTGAGTTCTGTTTTATTTAAATTTCTGTAGTTTCTATTAACTGCTTACTAGATATGGTGAATGATATCTGTTAAATGTCTTAATTATTCAGATCAGTGTGATAATATTGGACTTTTGACTGGTCAGGGATATAAGATATTAAAACCTCATATTTGTATATATATTTATATATATAATGTATATTTTTAAAAGACTTTTTTTGAATAATCAAATAGTGCCAGTATTTCAATGAAGTTAAGAAATGTGAAAGACATGATAAAAATACCTTTATGTAGATGAACATAGATGATAAAAAGAGTTTGGTGGAGTTAAGAATTCAAGATTAAGAGAGAATAAATCATTATTTGTTTCATTTTGATTTGCCTTTTAGTAAAAATGTTTTTTTTTCCCCATTACCATTTGTAAAATGGAAACAAAACATAACCTATTTAGTGTATTTTGTTTGGTAAGTGTTCAGTAAATCTGTTTAATTAAAACCAAGTATGAAAACAGAAATTGGAAAAGTCTATTTAATATTAAAATAGATAAGAGAGTAGGCTGGTATAAACAATGTAGGCTAATGCAATAGAGATATCTTCAAAGTTTGTCTTCCTGCTTCTTTGATGTAATCCTTGGCAGAGAAAGGGTATCATGTAGACTAGCTGTCGATAAGCCAGATATTAAAGTAACTATATTTGTGATTATTCAGAAAGATGGAAGATGTGATTCATTCTTAACCTTTATTTTGTATCACCAAAATTTCATGAGTAAAATAATGCAGAGTTGCTGTAACCTAATTTAAAAAAAACCCAGATAAACACATTAAGCTCTACTATGTATCAGGCTCTGTGTTTTGTTCATATTGCTCAGAATGAGAGACACTGCCTTTTCCAGTAAAGAACTTTAAATCAAATACTTTAAAAATACGATACAATGTGGTAGATTATGTAACAGTGTTCATGGGAAAGACAGACCATTGTGCCTAAGAGACAGAAGGAAAAGACAGGGCATCTAAGCTGTGCTTGAATGTTGGATGGTGAAAGAGAACATTCCAGGATTAGAGAAAAACACAGGTTAAGTGCATGCAAATTAGAAAATGAATACCATTTTCAGGATCGTCTTTTTATCTCATGCTTTTATCTCTAGCTAGAATATTTTTCAAACATATTTGGCTGCAACTCATGGTAAGAAGAAATAACAATTTATTTCTTGCCATAGTATACATACACCCAAACACACCCATGCGTTCCCCCCTGCCCCCCACCAGAAAGAAAAATGTCAAGACTCAGTACTTACTTTTCCTCCTACATGCAATGCAGTCTGTCTCTCTTATATTTTCATCTATTCTATTCTTTCATTTAAAAATGCTGATTGAATCTCACTAAATTGATTTCATGACCCTCTATAGGTCATGGTCTGTATTTAAAAAACAAATAAGCAAAAACCTGTACTAGAGTTCAGAATTCATAGGGAGGACCCTTTCATACCCAATATGCAGGTTTACAAAGGAACTATTTGGCTTTTTCTCATCAGGGTTTTAAGATTGTGAGAAACAGACCGATGGCTTTAGCATATTTGCAGTTCAGAAGGCAACATGGTATAGTTCAAAGGTTTTGAGAGCGGAGGAGACCTGTCCAAGTCTTTGACAAGTTAGTGAATCTGTCTGAATCTCAGTTTTCCCATCTGTAACATGGAACTATGAGGATCAAATGAAACAACACATCTATTTAGATAGTGGTTCTCAAACTTTTCTGTATGTCTAAATCATATGGGGAGCTTTAACAAATTTCAGTGTCCAGCCTGTATCTCAGACCAATTAAATTGGAATGTTTGGGGCTGGGACCCAGGCATCAGTATTTTTTTTTTTCTTTTTTGAAACTTTATATTTTTTGAATAGCAACTCTTCATATTCCCCTCCCTTCAACTCCTGGCAACTGCCATTCTTCTTTCTGTTTCTCCTTGTTTGACTATTATAGACACCTCATAAAAATGTTATTATGCAGTATCTGTCATTCTGTGACTGGTTTATTCCACTTAACATAATATCCTCAAGATTCACCCATATTGTCATATATGGCAGGATTTCTTTCTTTTTTAAAGCATAATAATATTCCATTGTGTGCATACACCACATTTTATTTATCCCTTCATCTACTGATGGACATTTAGGTTGTTTCCATGTCTTGGAATGAACCTGGGAGTGAAGATGTCTCTTCATAATCATGATTTCAATTATTTTGGATAAATACTCAGAAGTGGGATTGCTGGATCATATGGTAGTTCTATTTTTAATTTTTTGAGGAAACTTCATACTGTTTTTCACAGTGCCTGCACCATTTTACATTCCCACCAACAATGTGAGAGGGTTCCAGTTTCACCTCATCCTCACCAACACTTGTTATCTTTTTTTTTTTTTTGAATAATAGCCAGTCTAATTGTGTGAGGTGATATCTCATTGTGGTTTTGATTTGCATTTCTCTGATAATTAGTGATATTGAGAATCTTTTCATATACCTGTTGACCATTTGCAGGTCTTCTATGGAGAAATGTCTATTCAACTCCTTTGCCCATTTTTTAATTGGTTTATTGTTTTGCTATTGAGTTGAAGGAGTTTCTCATATATTATGACTATTAGCCCCTTATCAGATATATGGTTTGCAAATATTTTCTCCCATTCTGTAGATTGTCCTTTCACTCTTTTGACAGTTTCATTTGCTGTGCAGAAACTTTAGTTTGATGTAGTCCCACTTGTCTACCTTTGCTTTTGTTGCCTGTACTTTTGGTGTCATATCCAAGAAATCATTGCCAAGACCACTATCATGAAGTATTTCCCTTGTTTTCTTCTAGGAGTCTACAGTTTCAGGTCTTACACTTAAGTGTTTAATCCATTTTGATTTTTTGCATATAGTGTTAAGATAGGGTCCAATTTCATCCTGTTGCATGTGGATGTACAGTTTTCCCAACACCATTTGTTGAAGGGACTATCCTTTCCCTATTGTTTATGCTTGGAATCCTTGTCGAAGATAAGTTGACCATATTTACATGGGTTTATTTCTGGACTCTCTTTTGTTCCACTGGTCTATGTGTCTAGCCTTATGCCAGTATCATGCTATTATAATTACTATAAGTTTGTAATATATTTTGAAATTAGGAAGTATGTTACCTTCAGCTTTGTTCTTTCTCAAAATAGTTTTGGCTTTTTGATGTCCTTTGTAGTTCCATATGAATTTTAAGATTCTTTTCTCTATTTCTATAAGAAATGTCATTGGGATTTTGGTAGGGATTGCATTGAATCTGTAAGTCGTTTTGGGAAGTGTGGCTATTTTAACAGTATTGTCTTCTAATTCATGAACGTGGGATGTCTTTCCATTTACTTGGCCCTTTTAGGATTTCTTTTGTCACTGTTCTGTAGTTTTTAGTGTACAAGTTTCACATCCTTAGTTAAGCTTATTCCTAAGTATTGTATAGGCATAAGTATATTTTTAAACCTCCTCTGGTGCAGTGTATGTTGAAATGCCTGATTGTGAAGCCTATAGTGCAATGTGTGGAATATGGTAGACATTTGATACATGTCTGGTTTCCTTGATTAACAACATCAACAATAATGTATAGCTAACCCTTTTGTGGTGCTTACTATGTTTCAGGCACTGTGCTAAATAAACACTTTTCATATCATGTAGAAAACACCATGTTTTGTTTTTGTTCTGTCAAACAATAGAATAGCATATGACTGAGAAAAAAAGGGAGAACACTGCTTACTAGAGAGGAAAATGGCTACTTTTATCATCAGGAGCTGAGTTACCCATGCAGTTATTTCAATGAATTATAGAATTGTCTTTCACTGAACAGCCTCAAGAATATAGATTGAATACCTTAAAAAAATATTTTAGATTCAAGTTTAAACCTTACACAGTGACTTACAGGGCAGGTATAGCAGATCAGTTTGATTCAGATAAATATCTCAAACGTGAGTATTCTAATTTTATTAGAAATGTATTGATATTATATAGTGGATTGTGTCTGGTGTATATTTTCTAGAAAGTACAAAAAAGTGAGTATTAACCTACAAATGCTTTTGCCACTTGACGTCAAAATCTGTTACGCTTAATATCATGATGACTGGAATATTTTTTGTGTGCTTATTAACAACGTCTATATTTTCCATTGTATTAAGTTGATATACTTAGTAGTCTTCTGGTATGCTTTTTCCTATTGTTGTTTGTTTTGATTTTGGTCTTAGGAAGCTTATTTATTTATTATAATTATTTTTCAGTATGATTTTTCTGTAATATAATTGCTTCAAAAAGAATATCTGAATGATTTATTTCAAATATATAATTTATTAGTTGCCTTTGCATTTAAATAACAATTTACTAGTTCTTGTCATAATCTTTAGTTTGCTTCTTAGTTTTCAATAACAGCTTCCATAATGGTGACTGAGAAAGCATTCATTTTTCATGGATGTATGCGTTCCTTATACTTAATAATGTTCAAATAACAAAACAAATATTTTTTTGTGTCCAGGAAATGGATTTGTAAGTTGCTACATCAACTCTGTTTAGATAAAGTGCATTCTTGTCTTACCTTTTTCTTTGTGCATTTTCTTTCAACCTATTCAAGTATTAAAGCATTTGTAGGGTACATATGCTCTTAAATTTAAATGAGTTAATAGATGTAAAGTTCTTAGAATAGTATCTGGTACTTAGTAAGCATTTACTATATGTTAGTTATTGTTTATTGACAGTGACTTACAAAAATGTGTAATGCAAAAGTGTATCATGGTAGAGTCAGATATTTGCAAAAGAAGTTGAAGAACTTTATGCTTTGTGACTGAGAATAAAAGTTGGTATTTCTGCTTGTCAGTGCACCTGAAAATGAAATGCTTGATATACCAACAGGCATGTATTCAAAGCTGAAATTAGGTATTTAAAATTGAAGTGTCAGATTTCAGGAAGGAAAATTAGCTTTTTAAGGTTTTACAGATGATTTAGTTTAAAAAGCTTTGCTATTGAGGTTATCAAGAAAATTAAAGAATTTTAAGCCTAAAGAAGGGCTTAATCCTTTACTTTGTTAGCCTTTGTAGGCACAAAATTAAATTCATTTGATAGCAGTAGAACAGTTTTGAGGTGAGGTATTAGTAGAGAAAGGAAGAACATTTTCTGAATGTTGGATTTGAATGAAGGATTATTTGTTTCCAGAGCATTCCAATATGATAAAACCCAAGCTAGGAATAATCCACTTGGATTGGACTTTAGAATTTGTGAGAAGTATCTAAACCATTGAGTTGAGTCTTATAAAGATTGACATGTGTTGTCGGTATGATTATCTGCCATGTGCTCTCACTCTGCTGTCCTCATTCTCAAATTATTACCTTTGACACTGTGGAACTATTAGAGTCTCTTGTGATTGACAGTTGAAATCTAGAATGTGTCACACAGGACAGCCGTTGTCAGAGGCCGTGTGATATACTTAGAATTAATGACTAAGCATAGTTTGTAGAGGCAAATGAAATCATACACTCCTATGTGACTGAAAAAATGGCTTACTTTTGTTAGGAAGAAAAATTTAACTCTCAACCCATCCTTTCCACCCTCTTCCCTTGGCTTTCCTCCCTTACTCTTTTATTCTATTTTTTTATTTTTGGCTGTGTTGGGTCTTCGTTGCTGCTCAGGCTTTCTCTAGTTGTGGCGAGCAGGGGCTGCTCTTTGTTGCGGTGCGCAGGCTTCTCACCGCGGTGTCTTCTCTTGTTGCGGAGCACGGGCTCTAGGCGCGTGGGCTTCAGTAGTTGCAGCACGCGGGCTCAGTCGTTGTGGCTTGCAGGCTCTAGAGTGCAGGCTCAGTAGTTATGGTGCACGGGCTTAGTTGCTCTGCGGCATGTGGGATCTTCCTGGACCAGGGCTCAAACCTGTGTCCCCTGCATTGACAGGCAGATTCTTAACCACTGTGCCACCAGGGAAGCCCTCCCTTACTCTTATTTCTTCCTTCTTCCTTACTTCCTTTTCCTTATGAAAAGTTAACTTCATCCTTTTGAAGAACTTTTCCATATAAATATGCTATGATATACATTTTCCCCCGTTCTATATTCCCTTTGATTAAAGGTCTTAAGATGTGTTAAAATGATGCTAACGGAAACTAAGCCATGGCATTGTATGACATTAGCATACAACTGTGTTGTTTAAAGTGCTGTGCTATGTCTTTCCTTTAACTTTATTAATTTCTGAAAAGAAGATCGTGCTCATAGAGAGTTTACTGTGGAGGTTAGTCACAGAAGGAGAGATTTGGTGAATCTGAATGTGGATACAGTACAGGGATGAATTTTGTGCCTGGCTGCAGAGAGGTAGCGGGATTAAGGTTTTTTTTTAAAAAAGCAACGAACTTGGTGTTGGACCTGGGCTCTAGCCTTAGCTGGTACCTAGCATGGCCTTAGGCAAGTCAATTAACTTCTTAACTCTCAGCTTACTCATTTGTCAAATGAAAAAGAAAAATCTTATTAAATTGGCCTTATAGTGTTGTGAAGGGCAAAGGGATTGATAGTGTGAATGCTGGAGTAAAGCTGTTCTTTGTGCATAAGTGGTAAGGTACCAGTCTTACCACTTATAACAATGTAACTTCATCTATTCATCTGTAAAATGGGAATGATAATAGTTCCAGACTCATAGCGTTTTTGTAAGTATTACATGAGATAATCTACATAAAGCATTTTACATAGTGCTTGGTACAAAGCAAATATTCATTCATTTATTCACTCATTATTGAGCGCCTGTCATGTCCCAGGTGCTTTTCTAGGTGCTTGGAAAACACCTGTGAGCAGAACCAAACATAGTCGCATTTCTTTGCAAGTTTATAGGCCAGTGACAGAGATGGAATTGATTAAAAATAAATGTATAATTATTACTATAAGTGCTATGAAGGAAAAGTACCCAATGCTCTGAGAGTAATGTCAGGGAAGGTGGGCTCTAACTAGGCAAAGGCCAGGGACCGATGGAGGTGGATTTCAGTCAGAAAGAGTATCATGTATAAAGCCTGTGTAGTGGGAACATGCAGTGGGTGGTTACCGCACAGAGAGTGAAAGGGAAGGTGGCTCAGAGGCTGGAAAGACAGGCAGGCTAATCGGCCCTTGCATCTGTTCAGGGTTCCATCAGCGAAGCAGAACCACTAAGAGTGATATGGAATAAAATATTTATTATAAAGATGAAAAGAGGTCTACAGAGGGCTTATAATTTTGCATCTGGTGCTGGGTCAGCAGGGCTGAAAATCAGAAAGAACTAATATGAACTAGAATCTACTAGAACGGATTGGAACCCATAAGAACAAACTGGAACCTATATCTGACTCTTGCCTTCTTTAGTCTTGACAATGTGGGTGACCTCCAGGAAGAGGTGCTGTTCTTTGCCATGGAACTGCACGTGTGCCTGGTCCAGAAAGGCTTGATGTGCCAGGATTTGGAGAAGCTGAAGAAGATCTGGCAGGATCTGGAGCAGCTGCAGGCTCAGATGCTGCTCTATACCAACAGGGGGAGCCAGCAGATTAGTGTCAACATGCACAGCAGTGCATGGCGCCCCTGTACTGACCTTTGGAGCATAAAGGCTACTTCTTTACTTCTGCCTTCAAAATTACATGCAGATTTCTTCTTGTGGCTAACTCTAACCTGAAACTATGTAAGGAAGGGATATCTAGGAAATATTATTAGCTTAGCTGAATTGACTAGTATCACAGGTCTTTTTTGGAAAGGTCTTTTTGGGCCATGAGTGGGCTTTTGGATTTTATCAGATGAGCACTGAAAAGCTGTCAAAGGGGTTTAAGCCAGCTAGGATGACGGGGGGTGGGGGGGGAAGGGAAGTGCGAGAATAACATGACAAGATTGTGATCAGATTTGTATTTTGGAATCTGTATTGTAGGAAATGGATTGGACTAAGAATATAAGTATGAGTAGTTCTATTAGGAAGCTAGTGTAGTGGTTCAAGTGAAAGAGTGATGGTGGCTAGGACTAGATGTGGAGGTGAAGGGGACAGAAACAAGTAGATGGGTTCCAAAAATAATCGGGGATAAACAAAGCAGGACTTGAGCATGGAATTGCTAGTGGGTAGGGAGAGGAAGATTCCAAGATTATGAGCTTGATTTTGAGTTTGTGGTGACATTGAAAATATCCAGATGGAAATGTTCAGTAAGCAGTATGATATTAACATTAGTCATTGCTGTAGTAGTAGAAGCATCAGTAGTAGTTGTTAACATTATTATAGTTGACTTATTTTCTGGCGGCCTGAAACCATTTCTAATTTATATATGGACACTCAGTGCACTGCTCATTCCCTGGCATAGAATAGGACTAATTTTTTTATATCCCTCCCTCTCTCGACCACTATTTGTTGACAAAATCTCACATTTTCTACTCTTGTAGAGAGTTAACCTCTCTATGTCTATTAATTCTCCTTTTAGCTCTTAGAGTACCCTCATTCTGGGGTCAGTAAACTTTTCTGTATGAGGTCAGATGGTTTCTATTGCAACTATTCAGTCCTACTGTTTTAGGGCAAAAACAGCCTTAGACAATGATATGCAAATGGGGGGGGGTCACTGTGTTACACTAAATATTTATTTATAAAATAGGCAGTAGGCTGGATTTGGCCTGTGGGCTGTAGTTAGATCCTTGTGCCTAGCCCATTAGGCATTTCATTCCTTTTTTATTTTTAATTATTTTTAACTCACTGGCTCAACATATTCAAGTTTTTTCTCTCATATCCCTCTCTTACTACACATCTCCAAAAAGACCCAACTTTCCTTTAGACCTTCTTTCCCCTAAACTACATGCCATCTTTCTTTTCCCATTCCCTTTTGAAGGTCATCTCTTCCTTTTTTTATCTAGTAAACCCTCAGTAATCTGACTTTTCCTGTTGCTGTTCCCCAAACAGTCATAACTTCCACTTTTCTAAATAAGGTGACTACTTCTTGGTCGTTTTTCTTTCTGATTTTTCTTTCTGTAGTACTCATGTGGTTGATCATACCTTACCTTTTTGGAAACCCTGTTCTTTTGACTTCTGTGACCCTGGAGTCTCCTTATTCTCCTCCTATCTCTGATGGTTCTGTATCACTACCTTTTTAAAAATTGAGGTCTCACACACATGCACACACACATACACACACACAAATATATGTAACATATATAGAGTAAACGGCACACATATTAAGGATATGGCTTGATGGATTTTTAAGTATGTTTAAACTTGTGTAAGCATCACCCAGGTAGAGATATAGAACATTTCCAGCATCCCAGGTTTCCCTCATGACTAGTCACAGTGAATGACCTCTGATTCTACCCAGAGGTGGCCTTTATTCTGAATTGTATCATTTTAGGTTTATGTTTTTTTAAAAAATTGAATCATAGTTGATTTACAATATTATATTAGTTTCAGTTGTACAACGTAGTAATTCAATATTTTTATAGATTCTACTCCATTCACAGTTATTACAAACTAATGGCTTTATTTCTCTGTACTATAAAATATATCCCTGTTGCTTATTTATTTTATACATAGTAGTTTGTATCTCTTAATACCATATCTCTATCTTGTGCCTCCCCTGTTTCCTCTCCTCACTGGTAACCAATAGTTTGTTCTCTATATCTGTGAGTTTGTTTCTGTTTTGTTATACACATTTGTTTTATTGTTTTAGATTCCACATGTAAGTGATAACATAGAGTATTTGTCTTTCCCTGTCTGACTTATTGCACTAAGCATAACACCCTCTAGGTACATCCACATTTTTGCAAATGGCATTATTTCATTCTTTTTTATGGCTGAGTAATACCCCTGTCTGTGTGGGCGTGTGTGTATGTGTGTGTACATCTTCTTTATCCATTCATCTGTTGATGGACACTTAGGTTGCTTCCATATCTTAGCTACTGTACATAATGCTGCTATGAACATTGGGGTTCATGTATCCTTTTGAATTAGTGTTTTCATTTTCTTTGGATATATACCCAGGAGTAGAATAGCTAGCACATATGGTATTTCTATTTTTAGTTTTTTGAGGAACCTCCATACTGCTTTCTATAGTGGCTGCACCAATTTACATTCCCGCCAACAGTGTACTAAGGTTCACTTTTCTCTACATCCTCACCATTTGTTATTTATAGACTTTTTGATAATAGCCATTTTGACAGGTATGAGGTGATATCTCATTGTGGTTCTGATTTGCAGTTTCTTTGATGATTAGTGATGTTGAGTTTTTTTTTTTTTTTTTTTTGCGGTACACGGGCCTCACTGTTGTGGCCTCTCCCGTTGTGGAGCACAGGCTCAGGACGCGCAGGCTCAGCGGCCATGGCTCACCGGCCCAGCCGCTCCGCGGCATGTGGGATCTTCCCGGACCGGGGCATGAACCTGTGTCCCCTGCATCGGCAGGCGGACCCTCAACCACTGTGCCACCAGGGAAGCCCCCATGTTGAGCATTTTTAATGTGCCTGTTGGCCATCTGTATATCTTCTTTGGAAAAATGTCTATTCATGTCTTCTGCCCATGTGTTAATCAGGTTGTTTATGTTTTCTTGATACTGATTTGTTTGAACATTTTATATACTTTGGATATTAACCTCTTATCAGTCATATCATTTGCAAATATTTTCTTCCATTCAGTATGTTGTCTTTTCTTTTTGTCGGTGGTTTCTTTTGCTGTGCAAAAGCTTTTAAGTTTTTAGGTCCCATTTGTTTATTTTTGCTTCTATTTCTTTTGCCTTAGGAGACAGATAAAAAACAATATTGCTACTATGTAAGTCAAAGAGCGTTCTGCCTATGTTCTCTTCTAGGGGTTTTATGGTTTCAGGTCTTATATTTAGGTCTTTAATCCATTTTGAGTTTATTTTTGTACATTGTATGAAAATATGTTATAATTTCATTCTTTTATATGTAGCTGTCCAGTTTTCCATTACCACTTATCGGAGAGATTTTCTTTTTCCATTGTATATTCTTGCCTCCTTTGTTGTGGAATAATTGATCATAAGTGCATGAGTTTATTTCTGGGCTGTCTATTCTGTTTCATTGATCTACGTGTCTGTTTTTGTGCCAGTAGTACCATGCTGTTTTGATTATTGTATAGATTTAGTTTTTCCTGTTCTTGAACCTCATATAAATGAAATCATACAGAATATATGGGCATACTATTTCATATCCAGCTTCTTTCACTCATCATTATGCTGTGATAGTAATCCATGTTGTTGTGACTAGATGTAGTTCATTCTTTTTTAATATGTAGTTTTCCATTGTATTGATATGTCACACTTTATTTCTTCATTTTACTCTTAGTTGTTATTTGTGTTGTTTCTGGTTTCATCCTATTATTACTAAAGCTGCTATGAATATTCTCATACAAGTCTCTTGGTAGACATATGGGATGTGTTACTTACTGGGATTGTTGAAGTTTTAAGATAGAAAATGCTACTAAGTTTGAAATGTCAGAGGGAAAAGCTTTGGTTATAGAATCTGGAGTTTAAAGGAGAGTTAGGAACTAGAGGTTTAAATGGTGTAAATCCTTCCCATCTCTTCCTTTTCTTCCTCTTACCTTATATTTTTAGGATTGGTTTTTACAGGGCAGGGGGACTGGAGTGGGAAGTTTATTATTAGAGATAACAGAGGCATTAAAACCTTAACAGCAAAGAGAACCAAGGACTACATGCCAAGAACTGGAAGATAAGTCTGAATAGGCAGTAAAACTGTAGGGTCCAGAAGAAACATTCCAGGATGGGGTACAGAACCAGGAGTGTAGCAAACTCCAGTGCATGCAGTGGAGTTGACAGAATGAAAGATTCCAGCAGTGGGCCACTGAGGTGTATCCTGTGGATGTGAACCACATATGTAGAACCTCTACATCAACTTCATCAAAATCACACATACACACACACACAAAACCCAATCTAATTAATATAGAATACCTACTATGCAAATACAGCAAGTAAACAATATAAGCAACTGTAGTGTACTTGATGTGCAATATCAAATCTCCTAGCATACCCATCTAAACCAGATTGTTATTCCTAAGTCCTCCATGTAGAAACTGGATCCTAGACCTTGCTAAGAACTGGTGCTGATATTTTAACTTGTTTTTATATGATAGCTGGGCCACGATAGATGGTCTGTTGGTTGAATTTAAACGATAGTGTAGAATGGATCCATCATCAGGTAAGTGATAATTAAGTCTTGGACACAAATAATGTAATTTAGGGATAGCTGTTGATTAAAAGTCCTCAGTGTCCTGACCATATCTTTGGTACTTTACCACTTCATTATGCTCTCCCTACTTCCACCTGCTTGCCAACATCTGCATTACTTTCCCTTAGGGCTTTTGACAACCTTTCTGGAAGCCATGGAACTACAGGACCCTTGCCTTTCCAGACCTCATCTCCCCACACCCACTCTCACCCCTCAGGAGGGCTAAAAGTGCTAGGGAATTAATACTCATCTGCCCCCTACAGCAGCCGTCAACCAGTGGTTGATCCGTGGCTAGGTTAACTCTGAAGCGTGGCGTTTTACACTGATTCTCAGAGTTTCCTCAGGGATTAAGCTTCAGCCACCTATAGTGTAGCTGGCTTTGACTGGCTTGATTGACTTCCTTCCCTTACCTGTCTCACTTCCCAGTTCCCCTAACAGGATTTCCTGTACTTCCTGAAATAAACTACTTGTATCTGAATCCTATTATTAGGGTTTGTTTATGGGGATCTCAAACTAAGGGAGATCTCTTTCATAATATTCCCAGCTGAAAGGTAGACAAGTGAAGAACTACATCTTATTTATTTTTATTTTTTTGCGGTACGCGAGCCTCTCACTGTTGTGGCCTCTCCCGTTGCGGAGCACAGGCTCCGGACGCACAGGCTCAGCGGCCATGTCTCACGGGCCCAGCCTCTCCGCAGCATGTGGGATCTTCCCGGACCGGGGCACGAACCTGTATCCCCTGCATTGGCAGGCGGACTCTCAACCACTGCGCCACCAGGGAAGCCCTAAAGGGAAACATTTTTAAGTGAGTTCAGTATTACTATGTGTTCTTAATTTTCTCTGAGTTGCAATGTGAATAAAACCTCAAACAAGTATAACTTGTACTGTACCTAACTTGCTAGATACTTTTACTTGATGATCTAAGTCTTGGCTTGAATTCCTGGAATCTGGGATCACTTAGTTTACATTTTGATTTACTCTAGAAATGTTAACCTCTGAGGTAGTTTAGAAAACACTTCAAGTACCAAAATAAACACAATGTTGTAATTCACAATCATAATCCTTGTGTACTACTTAGGAATCAGTCTTTTTTTAGAAGTAGCCAATTTATAGATTTATTTTAAGTGGTTTTTATTAATACTGTATACTAAAGTTCATCCTGGCATATAATTCATAATTGATGATTTTCGTATCTTTGCTTTAAAGTATTTTGAAATTTCAGAAAACTAAAAATAGAACTACCATATGACCCAGCAATCCCACTACTGGCCATATACCCTGAGAAAACCATAATTCCAAAAGAGTCGTGTACCACAATGTTCATTGTGGCTCTATTTACAATAGCCAGGACATGGAAGCAACCTAAGTGTCCATTGACAGATGAATGGATAAAGAGGATGTGGCACATATATACAATGGAATATTACTCAGCCATAAAAAGAAACAAAATTGAGTTATTTGTAGTGAGGCGGATGGACCTAGAGCCTGTCATATAGAGTGAAGTAAATCAGAAAAAGAAAAACAAATACCGTATGTTAACACATATATATGGAACCAAAAAAAGGTTCTGATGAACCTAGGGGCAAGACAGGAATAAAGATGCAGACGTAGAGAATGGAGTTGAAGCCATGGGGTGGGGGAAGGATAATCTGGGACGAAGTGAGAGAGTAGCACTGACATATACACACTACCAAATGTAAAATAGATAGCTAGTGGGAAGCAGCCACATAGCACAGGGAGATCAGCTCAGCTTTGTGACCACCTAGAGGGGTGGGATAGGGAGGGTGGGAGGGAGACGCAAGAGGGAGGAGATATGGGGATATATGTATATGTATAGCTGATTCACTTTGTTATAAAGCAGAAACTAACACACCATTGTAAAGCAATTATACTCCAATAAAGACGTTAAAAACAAACAAGCAAACAAAAACAAATGGAATGTGGCATGTAAAGCAGGTAAGTGGTGAATATAAGATCTCAGTGTGAACCGACCAATCAGAAGCACTGAAATGAAACTGTGATTAAAAAATCTTCCAACAAACAAAAGCCCAGGACCAGATGGCTTCACAGGTAAATTCTATCAAAAATTTAGAGAAGAGCTAACACCTATCCTTCTCAAACTCTTCCAAAATATAGCAGAGGGAGGAACACTCCCAAGCTCATTCTACAAGGCCACCATCACCCTGATACCAAAACCAGACAAAGATGTCACAAAGAAAGAAAACTACAGGCCAATATCACTGATGAACATAGATTCAAAAATCCTCAACAAAATACTAGCAAGCAGAATCTAACAGCACATTAAAAGAATCATATACCATGATCAAGTGGGGTTTATCCCAGGAATGCAAGGATTCTTCAGTATATGCAAATCAATCAATGTGATACACCATATTAACGAATTGAAGGATAAAAACCGTATGCTCATCTCAATAGATGCAGAAAAAGCATTTGACAAAATTCAAAACTCATTTATGATAAAAACTCTCCAGAAAGTGGGCATAGAGGGAACCTACCTCAACATAATAAAGGCCATATATGGCAAACCCACAGCCAACATCGTTCTCAATGGTGAAAAACTGAAACCATTTCTCTAACATAGGAAAAGGACAAGGCTGCACACTCTTACCACTATTATTCAACATAGTTTTGGAAGTTTTAGCCACGGCAATCAGAGAAGAAAAAGAAATAAAAGGAATCCAAATCAGAAAAGAAGTAAAACTGCCACTGTTTGCAGATGACTTGGTACTATACATAGAGGATCCTAAAGATGCTACCAGAAAACTACTAGAGCTAATCAGTGAATTTGGTGGAGTAGCAGGATACAAAGTTAATGTACAGAAATCTCTTGCATTCCTATACACTAATGGTGAAAAATCTGAAAGAGAAATTAAGGAAGCACTCCCATTTACTATTGCAGCAGAAAGAATAAAATACCTAGGAATAAACCTCTCTAGGGAGACAAAAGACCTGTATGCAGAAAACTGTAGGACACTGATGAAAGAAATTAAAGATGATACTAAGAGATGGAGAGATATACCATGTTCTTGGATTGGAAGAATCAATATTGTGAAAATGACTATACTACCCAAAGCAATGTACAGATTCAATGCAATCCCTATCAAATTACCAATGGCATTTTTTATAGAACTAGAACAAAAAATCTTAAATTTTGTATGGAGACACAGAAGACCCCCAATAGCCAAAGCAGTCTTGAGGGAAAGAAATGGAGCAGGAGGAATCAGACTCCCTGACTTCAGACTATACTATAAAGCTACAGTAATCAAGACAATATGGTACTGGCACAAAAAGAGAAACACAGATCAATGGAACAAGATAGAAAGCCCAGAGATAAACCCACACACCTATGGTCAACTAATCTATGACAAAGGAGGCAAGGATATACAATGGAGAAAATAAAGTCTCTTCAATAGGTGGTGCTGGGAAAACTAGACAGCTACATGTAAAAGAATGAAATTAGACAGCTTCCTAACACAATGCACGAAAATACCCTCAAAATGGATTAGAGACCTTAGTGTAAGACCAGACACTGTAAAACTCTTAGAAGAAAACATAGGAAGAACACTCTTTTTTTTTTTTTTTGTGGTATGCGGGCCTCTCACTGTTGTGGCCTCTCCCGTTGCAGAGCACAGGCTCCGGACATGCAGGCTCAGCGGCCATGTCTCACGGGCCTTGCCGCTCCACGGTATGTGGGGTCTTCCTGGACCGGGGCATGAACCCGTGTCCGCTGCGTCGACAGGTGGACTCTCAACCACTGCACCACCAGGGAAGCCCAGGAAGAACACTCTTTGACATAAATCACCGCAATATCTTTTTTGATCCACCTCCTAGAGTAATGAAAATAAAAACAAAAATAAACAGATGGGACCTAATGAAACTTCAAAGCTTTTGCAAATCAAAGGAAACTACAAACAAGACGAAAAGACAACCCTCAGAATGGGAGACAGTATTTGCAAATGAATCAATGAACAAAGGATTAATCTGCAAAATATATAAACAGCTCATGCAGCTCAATATTAAAGAAAAAACAACCCAATCCAAAAACGGGCAGAAGACCTAAATAGACATTTCTCCAAAGAAGACATACTGATGGCAATAAAGCACGTGAAAATCTGTTCAACATCACTAATTATTAGAGAAATGCAAATCAAAACTACAATGAAGTATCACCTCAGACCAGTTAGAATGGGCATCATCAGAAAATCTACAAACAACAAATGCTCAAGAGGGTGTGGAGAAAAGGGAACCCTCTTGCCCCATTGGTGGGAATGTAAATTGATACAGCCACTATGGAGGTTCCTGAAAAAACTAAAAATAGAATTACCATGTGACCCAGCAATCCCACTACTGGTGGGCATATACCCAGAGAAAACCATAATTCAAAAAGACACATGCACTCCAATGTTCATTGCAGCACTATTTACAATAGCCAGGTTATGAAAGCAACCTAAATGCCCATAGACAGATGAGTGGATAAAGAAGATGTGGTACATATATACAGTGGAATATTACTCAGCCATAAAAAGGAACGAAATTGGGTCATTTGTAGAGATGTGGATGAATTTAGAGACTGTCATACAGAGTGAAGTAAGTCAGAAAGATAAAAACAAATATCATATGTTAACGCATATATGTGGAACCTAGAAAAATGGCACAGAGGAACCGGTTTGCAGGGCAGAAATTGATGTAGAGAACAAATGTATGGACACCAAGCGGGGAAAGCAGTGGCGGGTGGGGGTGGTGGTGTGATGAATTGGGAGATTGGGATTGACATGTATACACTGATGTGTATAAAATTGATGACTAATAAGAACCTGCTGTATAAAAAAATAATAATAAATAAAATGCATATTTAAATAAAGGGTAGACAGAGAGACTTCCTATAAAGAACTTCTACATTTATTATTAATATCTTCACCACAACTTACCACCTCCTTGGGTGAAGGAAAATTCCATTTGACAGTTATATAGATTGAGATTATAAAGTTAGCATTTCCATTTTTCTTTGACAGCATAGATGGAAACTCTGTTGTGGGAATAAACATTAGGGACTCATAAGTTGAGAAAGTTATCTCAATTCCTTAACCTTAGTGTTACAAGAGGGCAAAAGAAAAGATACTTTTCCAGGCCAATATCTTAGCTGACTTTTATTAGTGTTTGTAATAAAACCTCTTCTCCTTGGAACTCAATTGTAATATGTCTCATCTAACTAGAACCCAACTGAGAGTCAAGAAGCAGATATAATTGACTTCTCACTAGCCAGAGGGGAGTAATGTCTTCATTGAAAACATGAATTTAGATATAATCTGTGTGTCTTTGGATTCCATGCTTAAGTTCTTATTCTTTTTAGGGGTGGGTAAGGAGTAGAGGTGATGAGTAAAGAGGGCAGAGAAAATGGCAGGCCACTCTTCATTTTGGGATTAGGTGTGATGGAGGGTGGGTACTTATGACTCCAGTATTTTTCTGGTCCAGTAATGGTATAGACAGGATCACAGCCACAGGCAACTGTGATGTTAGCCTTCCCTGATTATTTGCCACCAAGTTTGCTATTCTTTTTCATAATACCTATGGGCATGGTGCTTTTCCACACTTTGCTCCAAATCAAGTCAGGTCTATTTAGTAGCAAAGCTGCTGCATTTAATGCCCTGCCCAGCCCTGGTACTGATGGAGCTAGAGGGTACTGGTGTATGAGGACGGCTCCAGGCTAAAATGCCACTCCCACTGTTCTTCCTCCAAGTTCAGTACTTTTTCTTGAGTGAAAGCCTTTCAATGTCTTATATTCCAGAGGCCTGGAATGGTTGTTTGTGACAGTTTTGTGCAGTGATAAACATTGTTTTGAGGAGAAGAATTGCTGAACTTTTCACTTCACTATTTTAGAAGTTCTTCATTTGGAGTCCAGTTTTAACTGGAATGTTAAAATTTATATTTTGAGTGAGGCCTGAGTAGAAAGCCTATCCAGATCATGAGTGACCTAGATTATAATTTGTTTTTCTTTGCTTGGGACAAAGATTTTAGAATTTTAGAACTAGAAGGGGTCTTAGTTCTTCTCTTTTTTTCAGGTTAATAATTGGAAATGTTAGTACGTTGTGCAGTTACCACACAGATTGTTGGTGTCAGAATTGGATTTGGAAATGGATCACACATGTGTCAGTCACTGTTTCCCCTCCCTCTGTGCAGCTGTAGGTACTGATACCCTTTCTCTGCAGGCTCAACCCTTTGCCCTGAGCTAATCCTGCCCAGGTCAAGAGTATATGAGTTTCGCAGCCTTGCTGTGGTAGGTCTGACATGAGTTGTGCTGCCTTGAGCGAAAAGCTTGGGGAAGGGGCCTAGCAATCTTATTCAAGCCCTCCAGGAGATTTTGATGCATATTCAAGTTTGAGAACTGTTGGCATAGAGTGAAGGTTCAAAAGATGGTTGGAGTTGTCATTAGTTCTATACACTCTATATTCTGATAGCCAATATGCTGCTATTTTTCACTGCAGTTAAGATCACATTCATTGTAAGACACACTGTTGTTTTATCAGTTTGGGAAAAAAAAACCCTCTGCAATTTCAACTATGAAGCGACACTTTCTTAGTACTACAATTTTATTTTATACACACTGGAAGAGCATTTATTTTAAATGCTCTTAAAGATAATTTTAAAAAGTCACATCACTTTCATGCAAACAAGAAAAGGAAAAATATAAGTCAGATAAATTGATCAAGGCATTCCTTAAACTTCTTCACATTCAAAGGCAGACACTTTTGAATCTTTTATTCTTTAGAGTCCTCATTGTCCATGTTTTTCTGTACAACATCATCCTCTCTGTCGTCAAGAGTTGGTGATGCAACATTTCTTAAAAGAGTGTTCCATTATCATATCTGCGTTTTTCTCTCAGTCTCTGACACTGGTTCTGCGAATTTTGATGTAAATGCACAGGCAGTGATCACTATGTCAGGACTGCCACCCAGCTATCAGTGATTGTAAGATGCATCACAATTTTATATGTTTTTGAATGTTAAGAAACAAAACAGGGGCTTCCCTGGTGGCGCAGTGGTTGAGAGTCCGCCTGCCGAAGCAGGGGACACGGGTTCGTGCTCCGGTCCGGGAGGATCCCACATACCGCGGAGTGGCTGAGCCCGTGAGCCATGGCTGCTGGGCCTGCGCGTCTGGAGCCTGTGCTCCACAACGGGAGAGGCCACAACAGTGAGAGACCCGCTTACCACAAAAAAACCCAAAAAACAAAAAACAAACAAAAAACCCAAAACAGTATGGTTTAGAATCAAAGAAATATGGTGGTAATTATGAAATAGTCTATATAATCTACTCTTTTTCTCTCTTCTATTAAGATAAATCCTGTAGATTGTTCTTTATACAACTGTCCTCATCCATCCTTTTTATAATAATCTAACATCCTTAGTTTAGGCCTTGGTTATATTTAGGTTGGTATATCTTTTTCTCCAGAAGCTTTTTGCCTTAAAGAGTATGTTAAATCATGGTTTTAGTCTCATGAAATGTAGCTGACCCTGTGGAATAATGAATGTATTACTCAGGGTTCTCTCAAGAAAGAGAACCAATAGTATATATAGAGTGGAAAGGACGAGGGGGAGAGGGAGTGGGAGAGGGAGGAGGAGAGAATGAATATGAATTGGTTTATGTGACTGTGGCCACTGGGAAATCCAAAATCTGCAGGATTGGCAATCTGGAGACCCAGGGAAGAGCTGATGTTGCAACTCAAATCCAAGACAGTCTGAGGCTGAGTTCCCTCTTTCTTTGGGGTTTCAATGTGTTTTCTCTTAAGGCCTTCAACTAATTGAATGAGGCCCACCCGCATTTTGAACATGCGGAGTGCTGTGGAGAATGCAGAATATATATACTGTACAGAAGCTTATATTCTAGTTAAAGAAGACATTAAAGTGAATATTTAAATAACTAAATAATAGCAGAAAATAATATAGGTAGAGACAATATTTAAAATTGCACACCAAATGTATATTGCTGTTTTAATATTCATCTTTTTCATGTTCTTAAAGAAAGCAAATCTTTTTTCTTTAATAGATTGATTGGGAAGATATAAATGAAGCTTTAAAAAAATAATCTGTTAGTATAAGTTCTAGCAATGTGGCATGATCACCAAAGTCAGCCCAAGACAGAAATAGATGACAGTTTAAAATTGTTTTAAAGAAAGCACATTTTTATAGTCAGACTTGTATAATATATGGATAGCTTTTTAAAATTTCTCCTTCTTATTGAAGTATAGTTAATTTATAATATTATGTTAGTTTCAGGTGTACAGCATAGTGATTCAGTATTTTTGCAGATTATACTCCATTATAGGTTATTACAAGGTAATAGGTATAATTCCCTGTGCTATACAGTATATCCTTGTTGTTTATCTATTTTATATATAGCAATTTGTGTCTCTCAATCCCATACCCCTAATTTGTCACTCTCTCCTTTGGTAACAAATTAGTTTTCTATATCTGTGAATCTGTTTCTGTTTTGCATATACATTTGTGTTATTTTTTAGATTTCACATGTGGTATCATAGAGTATTTGTCTTTCTTTGTCTGACTCATTTCACTAAGCATAATATTTAGTGCATCCACATTGCTGCAAATGGCCGTATTTCATTCTTTTTTATGGCTGAGTAATATTCCATTTTATTATACTCCATATCATGCATATATTACATATATATATGTATATATACCACATCTTCTAATCCAGTCATCTGTTGATGGGCACTTGGGTTGCTTCCATGTCTTGGCTATTGTAGATAGTGCTGCTATGAGCATTGGGGTGCATGTATCTTTTTGAATTAAGAGTTTTCATCTTTTCTGGATATATGCCCAGGAGTGGGTTGGGTGGATCATATGGTAGCTTTAGTTTTAGTGTTTTGAGGAACCTGCATACTGTTCTCCATAATGTTTGTACCAACTTACATTCCCACCAACAGTGTATGAGGGTTCCTTTTTCTCCACACCCTCTCCAGCATTTATTATTTGTAGACTTTTTGATGATAGCCATTCTGACAGGTGTGAGGTGATATCTCATTGTTTTGATTTGCATTTCTCTAACAATTAGTGATATTCAGCAACTTTTCATGTGCCTGTTAACCATCTGCATGTCTTCTTTGGAAAAGTGTCTATTTAGGTCTTCTGCTCATTTTTTGATTGGGTTGTTTGTTTTTTGATATTGAGTTATAAGAGCTGTTTGTATAATTTGGATATTAACCCCTTGTCAGTCACATCATTTGCAAATATTTTCTCTCATTCCGTAGGTTGTCTTTTTATTTTGTTGATAGTCTCCTTTGCTATGCAAAAGCTTTTTAAGTTTAATTAGATCCCATTTGTTTATTTATGCTTTTATTTATTTTGCCTTACAATACTGATCCAAGGAAATGTTGCTACAATTTATGTCAAAGAGTGTTCCACCTACATTCTCTTCTAGGAGTTTTATGGTTTCAAACCGCTCTTACATTTAAGTCTTTAAACCATGTTGAGTTTATTTCTGTATATGGTGTGAGAGAATGTTCTAATCTCATTGCTTTACATGTGGCTGTCCAGTTTTCTCAGCACCACTTGTTGAAGAGACTGTCTTTTCTTCATTGTATACTCTTGCCTCCTTTGTCGTAGATCAATTGCATAGGTTTATTTCTGGGTTCTCTATTCTGCTTCATTGATCTCTGTGTCTGTTTTTGTGCCAGTACCATGCTGTTTTGATTACTGTAGCTGTGTAGTATTGTCTGAAGTCTAGGAGGTTTATACTTCCAGCTTTGTTCTTTTTTCTCAAGACTGCTTTGGCAATTCAGGGTCTTTTGTGGTGCTATATGAATTTTAGGATTATTTGTTCTAGTTCTTTGAAAAATGTTATGGGTATTTTGATAGGTGTCATGTTAAATCTCTAGATTTCTTTTGGTAGTACAGCCATTTTAACAATATTAATTCTTCCAATCCAAGAGCATGGGATATCTTTCTGTTTCTTTGTATCATCTTTAAATTCCTTCATCAATGTTTTATAGTTTTTAGAGTATAGGTCTTTCACCTCCTTGGTTAAGTTTATTCCTAGTTTTTTTTTTTTTCAAAAAACTTTCTCATATTTCATTATTAGTGTAGAGAAATGCAACAGATTTCTGTATATTAATCTTGTATCCTTCAACATAGCTGAGTTCATTTATTAGTTCTAATACTTTTTTGGGTAGAGACTTTGAGGTTCTCTATAGAGTGTCATGTCATCTGCAAATAGTGATAATTTTACCTCTTCCCTTCAAATTTGGATATCTTTTACTTCTTTCTCTTGTCTGATTGCTGTTGCTAGGACTTCTAATACTATATGACTAGAAGTGGTGAGAGTGGGCATTCCTGTCTTGTTCTTGAATATAGTGAAGGCTTTTAGCTTTTCTTATTCCTTTTTTTTTTTATTGTTTCACTTTATTGCACTTCACAGATACTGTATTTTTTTTTTTTTTTTTTTTACAAATTGAAGGTTTGTGACAACCTGCATGGAGCTAGACTATTGGCGCCATTTTTCCAACAGCATTTGCTTACTTACTGTGTCACATTTTTTAAATTTAAATTTAATTTATTTTTTATACAGTAGGTTCTTATTAGTCATCAATTTTATACACATCAGTGTATACAAGTCAATCTCAATCGCCCAATTCATCACTCCACCACCTCCACCCCCTGCCGCTTTCCCCCCTTGGTATCTATACGTTTGTTCTCTACATCTGTGTCTCAATTTCTGCCCTGCAAACCGGATCATCTGTACCACTTTTCTGGGTTCCACATATATACGTTAATATATGATATTTGTTTTCCTCTTTCTGACTTACTTCACTCTGTATGACAGTCTCTAGACCCACTCATGGCTCAACAGATGACCCAATTTCGTTCCTTTTTATGGCTGAGTAATATTGCATTGTATATATGTACTACATCTTCTTTATCCATTCATCTGTCGATGGGCATTTAGGTTGCTTCCATGACTATTGTAAATAGTGCTGCAGTGGACACTGGGGTGCATGTGTCTTTTTGAATTATGCTTTTCTCTGGGTATGTGCCCAGTCGTGGGATTGTTGGATCATCTGGTAATTCTATTTTTACTTTTTTCAGGAACCTCCATACTGGTTTCCATAGTGGCTGTATCAATTTACATTCCCACCAACAGTGCAAGGGGGGTTCCCTTTTCTCCACATCCACTCCAGCATTTGTTGTTTGTAGATTTTCTGATGATGCCCATTCTAACTGGTTTGAGGTGATGCCTCATTGTAGTTTTGATTTGCATTTCTCTAATAATTAGTGATGCTGAGCAGCTTTTCATGTGCTTCTTGGCCATCTGTATGTTTTCTTTGCAGAAATGTCTATTTAGGTCTTCTGCTCCTTTTTGGATTGGGTTGTTTGTTTCTTTAATATTGAGCTGCATGAGCTGTTTATACATTTTGCAGATTAATCCTTTGTCCATTGATTCATTTGCAAATATTGTCTCCCATTCTGAGGGTTGTCTTTTCGTCTTGTTTATGGTTACCTTTGCTGTGAAAAAGCTTTTAAGTTTCATTAGATCCCATCTGTTTATTTTTGTTTTTATTTCCATTACTGTAGGAGGTGGATCAAAAAAGATCTTGCTGTGATTTATGTCAAAGAGTGTTCTTCTTATGTTTTCCTCTAAGAGTTTTATACTGTCTGGTCTTACATTTAGGTCTCTAATCCATTTTGAGGGTATTTTTGTGCATTCTGTTAGGAAGCTTTCTAATTTCATTCTTTTTTTTTTTTTTTTTTTTTGTTGTTGTTGTTGTACGCGGGCCTCTCACTGTTGTGGCCTCTCCTGTTGCAGAGCACAGGCTCCGGATGCACAAGCTCAGCGGCCATGGCTCACGGGCCCAGCCGTTCTGCGGCATGTGGGATCTTCCCAGACCAGGACATGAACCCGTGTGCCCTGCATTGGCAGGCGGACTCTCAACCACTGTGCCACCAGGGAAGCCCTAATTTCCTTCTTTTACATGTAGCTGTCCAGTTTTCCCAGCACCACTTATTGAAGAGACTGTCTTTTCTCCATTGTATATCCTTGCCTCCTTTGTCATGGATTAGTTGACCATAGGTGCGTGGGTATACCTCAGGGCTTTCTATCTTGTTCCATTGATCTGTGTTTCTCTTTTTGTGCCAGTACCATATTGTCTTGATTACTGTAGCTTTATAGTATAGTCTGAAGTCAGGGAGTCTGGTTCCTCCTGCTCCACTTTTTTCCCTCGTGACTGCTTTGGCAATTGGGGGTCTTCTTGTCTCCATACAAAATTTAAGAATGTTTGTTCTAGTTTTGTAAAAAATGCCATTGGTAATTTGATAGGGATTGCATTGAATCTGTACATTGCTTTGGGTAGTATAGTCATCTTCACAATATTGATTCTTCCAATCCAAGAACATGGTATATCTCTGCATCTGTTGGTATCGTCTTTAATTTCTTTCATCAGTGTCTTATAGTTTTCTGCATACAGGTCTTTTGTCTCCCTAGGTAGGTTTATTCCTAGGTATCTTATTTGTTTTGTTGCAGTGGTAAATGGGAGTGTTTCCTTAATTTCTCTTTCAGATTTTTCATCAGTAGTGTATAGGAATGCAAGAGATTTCTGTGCATTAATTTTGTATACTGCAACTTTACCAAATTCATTGATCAGCTCTAGTAGTTTTCTGGTGGCATCTTTAGGATTCTCTATGTATAGTATCATGTCATCTGCAAACAGTGACAGTTTTACTTCTTCTTTTCCAATTCGGATTCCTTTTATTTCTTTTTCTTCTCTGATTCCTGTGGCTAGGACTTGCAAAACTATGTTGAATAATAGTGGCGAGAGTGGACATCCTTGTCTTGTTCCTGATCTTAGAGGAAATGCTTTCAGTGTTTCACCATTGAGAATGATGTTTACTGTGGGTTTGTCAGCTATGTCCTTTATTATGTTGAGGTAGGTTCCCTCTATGCCCACTTTCTGGAGAGTTTTTATTGTAAATGGGTGTTGAATTTTGTCAAAAGCTTTTTCTGCATCTGTTGAAAATGAGCATATAGTTTTTATTCTTCAGTTTGTTAATATGGTGTATCACATTGATTGATTTGCATATATTGAAGAATCCTTGCATCCCTAGGATAAATCCCACTTGATCATGGTGTATGATCTTTTTAATGTGTTGTTGGAGTCTGTTTGCTAGTATTTTGTTGAGAATTTTTGAATCTATTTTCATTAGTGATATTGGTCTGTAATTTTCGTTTTTTTGTAGTATTTTTGTCTGGTTTTGATATCAGGGTGATGGTGGCCTCATAGAATGAGTTTGGGAGTGTTCCTTCCTCTGCAATTTTTGGGAAGACTTTGAGAAGGATGGGTGTTATCTCTTCTCTAAATGTTTGATAGAATTCACCTGTGAAGTCATCTGGTCCTGGACTTCTGTTTGTTGGAAGATTTTTAATCACAGTTTGAATTTCATTACTTGTGATTTGTCTGTTCATATTTTCTATTTCTTCCTCGTTCAGTCTTAGAAGGTTATACCTTTCTAAGAATTTGTACATTTCTTCCAGGTTGTCCATTTTATTGGCATAGCGTTGCTTGTAGTAGTCTCTTAGGATGCTTTGTATTTCTGCGGTGTCTGTTGTAACTTCTTTTTTATTTATAACTTTATTGATTTGAGTCCTCTCCCTCTTTTTCTTGTTTGTTTTTTTTTTTGCAGTACGTGGGCCTCACACTGTCGTGGCCTCTCCCGTTGCGGAGCACAGGCTCCGGACGCGCAGGCTCAGCGGCCATGGCTCACGGGCCTAACCGCTCTGCGGCATGTGGGATCTTCCCGGACCAGGGCACGAACCCATGTCCTCTGCATTGGCAGGCAGACTGTCAACCACTGCGCCACCAGGGAAGCCCTCCCTCTTTTTCTTGATGAGTCTGGCTAATGGTTTATCAAGTTTTTTTATCTTCTCAAAGAACCAGCTTTTAGTTTTATTGATCTTTAGTATTGTTTTCTTTGTTTGTGTTTCATTTATTTCTGCTCTGATCTTTATGATTTCTTTCCTTGTGCTAAGTTTTGGTTTTGTTTGTTCTTCTTCTCTAGTTCCTTCAGTTGTAAGGTTAGATTGTTTATTTGAGGTTTTTCTTGTTTCTTGAGGTAGGTTTGTATAGCTATAAACTTCCCTCTTAGCACTGCTTTTGCTGCATCCCATAGATTTTGGATCGTCGTGTTTTCATTGTCATTTGTCTCTAGGTATTTTTTGATTTCCTTTTTGATTTCTTCAGTGATCTCTTGGTTATTTAGTAACATATTGTTTAGCCTTCATGTGTTTGTTTTTTTCCCTTTTTTTCCCCCTATATTTGATTTCTAATCTCATAGCATTGTGGTCAGAAAAGATGCTTGATATGATTTCAGTTTTCTTAAATTTACTGAGGCTTGATTTGTGAACCAAGATGTGATCTATCTTGGAGAATGTTCCGTGTGCACTTGAGAAGAAAGTGTAATCTACTGTTTTTGGATGGAATGTCCTATAAATATCAATTAAATCTATCTGGTCTATTGTGTCATTTAAAGCTTGTGTTTCCTTATTTATTTTCATTTTGGATGATCTGTCCATTGGTTGTAATTGAGGTGTTTAAGTCCCCCGCTATTATTGTGTTACTGTCTATTTCCTCTTTTATAGCTGTTAGCAGTTGCCTTATGTATTGAGTTGCTCCTATGTTGGGTGCATATATGTTTATAATTGTTATATCTTCTTCTTGGATTGATCCCCTGATCATTAGGTAGTGTCCTTCCTTGTCTTTTGTAGCATTCTTTTTTTTAAAGTCTATTTTATCTGATATGAGTATTGCTACTCCAGCTTTCTTTCTTTTTTTTTTTTTTGGTACGCGGGCCTCTCACTGTTGTGGCCTGTCCCGTTGCGGAGCACAGGCTCCGGACACACAGGTTCCGCGGCCATGGCTCACGGGCCCAGCCGCTCCGCGGCATGTGGGATCTTCCCAGACCGGGGCAAGAACCCATGTCCCCTGCATCGGCAGGCCGACTCTCAACCACTGCGCCACCAGGGAAGCCCTCCAGCTTTCTTTTGATTTCCATTTGCATGGAATATCTTTTTCCATCCCCTCACTTTCAGTCTGAATATGTCCCTAGGTATGAAGTGGGTCTCTTGTAGACGGCATATATATGGGTCTTGGTTTTGTATACATTCAGCAAGCCTGTGTCTTTTGGTTGGAGCATTTAATCTATTCACGTTTAAGGTAATTATCAATATGTATGTTCCTATGACCACTTTCTTAATTGTTTTCGGTTTGTTTTTGTAGGTCCTTTTCTTCTCTTGTGTTTCCTACTTAGAGAAGTTCCTTTAGCATTTGTTGTAGAGCTGGTTTGGTTGTGCTGAATTCTCTTAGCTTTTGCTTTGTCTGTAAAGCTTTTGATTTCTCCATTGAATCCGAATGAGATCCTTGCTGGGTAGAAAAATCTTGTTTGTAGGCTCTTCCCTTTCATCACTTTGAGTATATCATGCCACTCCCTTCTGGCTTGTAGAGTGTCTGCTGAGAAATCAGCTGTTAACCCTATGGGAGTTCCCTTGTATGTTATTTGTCATTTTTCCCTTGCTGCTTTTAATAATTTTTCTTTGTCTTTCATTTTGGCCAATTTGATTACTATGTGTCTCGGCGTGTTTCTCTTTGGGTTTATCCTGTATGGGACTCTCTGTGCTTCCTGGACTTGTGTGGCCATTTCCTTTCCCATGTTAAGGAAGTTTTTGACTATTATCTCTTCAAATATTTTCTCAGGTCCTTTCTCTCTTTCTTCTCCTTCTGGGACCCCCACAATGCAAATGTTGTTGCATTTAATGTTGTCCCAGAGGTCTTTTAGGCTGTCTTCGTTTCTTTTCATTCTTTTTTCTTTATTGTGTTCCACAGCAGTGAATTCCACCATTCTCTCTTCCAGGTCACTTATGCGTTCTTCTGCCTCAGTGATTCTGCTATTGATTCCTTCTACTGTATTTTTAATTTCAGTTATTGTATTGTTCATCTCTGTTTGTTTGTTCGTTAATTCTTCTAGGCCTTTGTTAAACATTTCTTGCATCTTCTCAATCTTTGCTTCCATTCTTTTTCTGAGGTCCTGGATCATCTTCACTGTCACTATTCTGAATTCTTTTTCTGGAAGGTTGCCTATCTCCACTTCATTTGGTTGTTTTTCTGGGGTTTTATCTTGTTCCTTCATCTGGTACATAGTCCTCTGCCTTTTCATCTTGTCTATCTTTCTGTGAATGTGGTTTTTGTTCCACAGGCTGCAGGATTGTAATTCTTCTTGCTGCTGCTGTCTGCCCTCTCGCTTTTAGCTTTTCACCGTTGAGTAGTCTATTGGCTGTGAGTTTGTCATAAAGAGTTTTTATTATATTGGGGGGTGTTCCTTCCTCTTCAATCTTTTGGAATAGTTTGAGAAGGATAGGTATTAGTTCTTTATATGTTTGGTAGAATTCCCCAGTGAATCTATGTGGTCCTGGAATTTTGCTTGTTGCGAGTTTCTAAATTACTGATTCAAATTCATTACTGGTAATTTGTCTGTTCGTATTTTCTATTTCTTCCTGTTTCAGTCTTGGTAGTCAGCAGTTTAGCTCCTTGTTCTAGGCTGTGTATTTGAGATTGAAGAATATGTAAATTAAAAGACAATTTTAAAGCTGCTGCCTCAGAGCTAATTTTCTCATGGAAGAAACATGTAAGGAAGCCTGTTCTTATTTTACCTGAGTTGTGGCATTTTATGTAAGGACATTGGGAAGTAATTTTCTTTGTTTAAGAACAAAATAATAAAATGGAACGTAAGCTTATAATTGTTTGTATTGGTTAGGAATCTGGTTTAAGCAAAAAAGGAATTTTTTAGTTTATTTTTTCAGCCATAATTTCTTCAAATACATTCTCATTACTCATCTTGCTCTCTCGTCTCCTTCTGGAACCCCTATAATATGAATGCTGGCATGTTTAATGTTATCCCATAGATCTCATATGTTGCTTTCATTTTTTTTTTATTTGTCTTTCTGTCTGCTGATCTGAATGAGTGACTTCCATTATTCTCTCTTCCAGATCACTTATGCATTCTTCTGTGTCATTTAGTCTGCTATTCATTGCTTCTAGTGTGCTTTTTATCTCAGATATTGAATTATCTATTTTTGATTGGCTTTTTATATTTTCTACTTCCTTGTTAAAATGATTTGTGTTTAGATCAATTCTCTCCTCTAATTCAGTTAGTGTATTTATTGCAAAGGTTTTGAATTATTTGTGTGGTAGATTGACTGTTTCTGTTTCATTATTTAGTTTTTTCAGGGGTTTTCTCTTGCTTTTTCAATTGAGAGTAGTTCCTTTTTATTTTACTTAACTTTATCTGTCTCTATGAATTTAGGTGAAATAGTTATCTGTTGTGGTCTTGAAGGGGTATTCTTATGTAGGAGCATCCTTATGTAGACTGTGTTTGCCCAGTGCGTTTGGTGGGAGGGCTGGATTTGATGTGGACCCCAGCTGACTTTCCTCAGGGTGTGCTGACCACTATCTCCTTAATAGGTGGTGTGGCTGGTGATGGAGCAGCTAGAGCCTGTGCAGGGTGTGAGGCACTATTTTCTCTTTGCTCAGTGGCTATCACTGCCTGCTTAAGGGCCTATCTGCTTCCAAGTTGCTGGAGTGGAATCCCTGAGTGTCAGGTTTGAGCTGACTCTGTTCCGTTTAAGTGTGTGTTTTTGCTTCTCTCTGCACTGGGGCCTTTGCCCCAATAGAGGGAGGTGCTGAAGCAGTTTGAATTTGTGTACTTACAGAGATTTGATCGGCTGCTTGTGTAGGCATCTGTGGCTCTGTTCAGATGCAACCCCCAGTCATGTCTTTTCCCCTGTTGTGGCTGCCCCAGGTCTAGTGCTAGTCTGTAGCATGGAGTGGGTGGGGCAGGAGCATTTGCTCAGCTAAAACTGGGTAGGGCAAGGTGGTCTCAGGAATTCTGGTGGCCATGGTGCCAGGAGTTTGGGCTGCTTCTGGGGTGCTGTTTATGTAAGTGCTAACAGTGCTGCTGCTGCTGCCCCACCTGGACCACACCCTAGGCCCCTGGGTCACCTGTGCATCCCTAGATCGAGTCTTTTCCCAGGTCCTGGCTGCTATAGACCCAGCATCAAGCTGTGGCGTGGAGTGAGGGGGGCTGGGGTGTTCACTTGCCTCAGATTAGGTAGTGGAGAGGCGGTAGCTGCTAGGGCAGGCCTCTTTCCGCCCTGCCTGGGGGCAAACCAGCACCGGTGCTCTCTCACCAGTGGAGTCTAGGCTTCCCCAGTCTTTCTATCTGTCCCAGCAGTTCTCCAAGTAGTCAAGGTGGCTTGTCTCTTATGCGTTGGACCCCAGGACTGGGACACCCACTCATTCCCCAGGAGGAATATCTGCCTGTGTGATGTCCCTTTTCCTCCTAATCCCCTCCTAGGGGCAGAGGTCCCGACCTCATGCTTTTCTTCCCACCCTACCCAATTCCGTGTAAATCTTTTCTGCAGCCTTTGTTATATAGGAGTCCTGCTGCAGGTTTCCAGTTAGTTTCCCATGAGAGTTATTCCACTTGTAGTTGTTTTTTTGATGTGTTTGTGGGGGAGGTGAGCTCCACATCATCTTACATTGCCATCTTGAGCTCCTGTATATGGATAACTTTGAATACTAGGTAAGAATAGAAAATAGTAAATGTAAATCCCATGAGGCACAACTGAAAATCAGCTTTGTTGATTTTATATAGTAGTTAATTTATAACACTGAGATACATGTTGTGGATATATGGTTGCATGTATAATTTTATAGATACTTAGGGTCTACTTTCATTCTTAAGTATATTTCTATTGATATAATCAGTATGTCAGTCTGTTTTAGATGAATTCTTATCTTTTAGGTAGTTTTGGATATGCTTAGCTACTTCTCTCAAAGATAAATGTGTATGTCGAAGGCAAGATGCATATTTTTTTTCTCAGTAGAGACCTAATAAAATGATGAGCATTAAAATGTGTATTGCCTTAATTAGGAATGTGATGAGATAATGGAGGGTAACTAAACTTCAAACAGATCGGTGATACATCCTAATAGTATTTATTTACTCTGTGTGAGAAGGGAAGGTAGAGGTCAAGAGAAGAAAGAACTATTAAAAAAGAAATTTGTATTGCTTGAGCGTTTAGTATCTGTGGATATTATATTATTGAGCACTGGTTAACTTCGGGCACTAATTCTATTCTGCATTCCGTTATTGTTTTTAGAATGAAGTACAAAAATAGTTCTTTTTCTATGCATTTCTATAAAAGGACTGGTTTCACAGCAAAGATTGTGGTGCCAGATAGATACACTGTTTTTAAAGGTATGGAATGACTTTGGGGAAAGATTCTTATTTTAAAATGAGCTAAACTTATTAAAATATAGTTAAGTTTAATTAGTTTTCTTAATACTGGGCCTGTTAGATAAAAGCTATTAGTATTTTACTTCTTTCCAAAAGCTGATCTTGTAAATTCTCTTTACACCTAGTTTAACCATCTAGAAACAAAGTAGTCTTATTATTCCTTCCCTCCTTAGGATCTTATGGTGACATACTCAGCTTAATTTAGCTGATGGGGGCATGCAGAGCATTATATGAACTAGGCCTGTGCATTTTCCTTTTTCCATATGGATTTTCTACACTTAGACTGACTCTAAGACCATGGATTAATTTTACTGGGATTTAATTTAATTTAGAGGGATTTGAAAACTGTGACAAATTTACCTGATTCTATTGATAGAAATTAATACAATGGAAATTTAAAAAGTTTTTATATAGTTTTAAATGTTACACTCCATTTACAGTTATCACAAAATACTGGTTATCTTCCCCATGTTGTACAATACATCCTTGTAGCCTATCTCACACCCAGTAGTTTATACCTCCCACTTCCTCACCCCTATATTGTCCCACCCCTCCCTCCCCACTCGTAACCACTAGTTTGTTCTCTATATCTGTGAGTCTGCTTTCTTATTTTAAGTTCAAAAACCTCCTACAGAACTGTATCCCTCTGATATGGAAGCTCAGCAGTTTAGTTTCTATGTTCCAGACTGTGTGTTTGAGATTGAAGAATATGTAAATTAAAATACTTTTTTCTAAAGCTGTTGCCTTGGAGCCAATTGTCTCATGGAGAAAACGTGCAAGGAAGCCTGTTCTTATTTCACTTGAGTTGTGGAATTTTATGCAAGGACATTTTGAAGTAACTTTCTTTATTTAAAATCAAAATTAAAAATGGAACCTATGTTGGTTAAGTTCCATTGGTTAGGAATCTGTTTTAAGCAAAAAATGAATTTTTTAGGTTATGTTACTGAAAAGTTCAGGAATATGTTATCTGTCTTTGTCGCTGCCTCCCTCACGTTGACTTTATCCTCAGACTCTGTGTAGAGGCAAGATGACGACCAGCAATGCAGATCCTCTCAGGTTCAAATCCAGCTCAGAAGAGAACCTATATTCTTTAAGAGTCTGAAGGCGAGTTCTAGACTTGATTCTTGCTGGTCTTAGTTGGATCCAGTGTTCCTCTCTGAACCAGTTCCATGGTCAAGGGAATGGACTTCCACAATCACTTTAGATCTGAGTCATTTGCCTAGCCTTGGGGCTGGGATTGGCATCAACCCCATGAAGGCACAGGGAATGAAAGCAGGCGGAGTAGTTCTTCACAGGAGATTCAGATCACTGTTCACAGAAAATGGGTAAATGTAAGCTGTGGCAAAAACGATAAATGCCTAAAGTCACTTGTGCCAGTGACTTTGCATTTGGTTTATCTTTTTCAGAAACAAAACTCATAATTTCTATTGGAGTAGCATGTCCATTAGAAGGCACATCTAGCTGATGATGACAGAAACTTAAAATAACCATGGCTTAACAAGATGGAGGCCCCCCCACCCCAGGTAGGCAGTCCAAGACTGAATTAGCATTTCCATGACAAAACCAACGCCCCTTTGAATTGCTGCAGCTCCTGCAATCACATTTGCATTCCAGGATGGAAGGAAGAAAGCAAATAAATGAGTGTCCATCAATTGTCTACCTCCCTTTTACTGGAAGGTCCAGCTCAACAACTTCTACTTGTACCTCACTGGCCAGAACTTGGTCACATGGCCATGTATACCTGTAAGGATGTCTGGGAAATGTGCTTATTTAGATCGGTACAATGCCACCTCTAATAATAACTCAATAGGTGTTTTGTTAGTAAGGAAGAACTAGTGAAAGGCTATTAGGTAGATAGCTAGTGGTCTTTCTACATGTGTTAACTCATTAACTGATATGGATGCCATCTGAGGTTTAACAACCCAATGCATTTTATACATTTACGACTTAAAACACATTTTAGAGGTAGATGGTAAGATGAATAATGGAACTAATATATACCCTAAAATTAGTAACAGGGTGTTCATTGAATGAGTATCAAACAAGGAAGTCAAAAAAAGAGTTAAAGATGATTCTGACTTATCTGTCTCTTGAATACTTGGCTGTAGTGATGCCTTTGCCTAAGATAAGGAACATAAGAGGAGTGCCAGGTTTTCAGCAGAAGTTAAAGCGTTAAGTTTTGGACATTGAACACTATAAATGCTGGCATCAGATGACCTTTCGGGTGATGTCATTTGTTCACCAGCTGCGCATTTTGATATCTATTGTGCATTTTCTGGCAGAGTACAGAGAACTAGATACTTTAGAAATTTTCCGCTTCCCTCAGTCCCTCTCTTTCAACTTGTGATCTAGGTGCCTGAAAATCATGGAAAGTTGGGTCCAAGGAACCTTTAACTCCAATTCTATAGCTTAGAACAAGAGAGAGGTCTTTGTGGAGTCAAGCATGGGTTGCGTATTTTTCATTATCCTAAGTACTGGAAATACATCTATTAATAAGGAAAAAAATGCCTTCAAGCTATGCTTTGTTATCATTACTTATTTATCAATCCCTATTTTTTCATGTCATACTACACTAAATTCCAAAGACAAGGAATTCCACAGAGCTTAGTGGAATTTTGTATGGGTGCTGTAATTTAATTATAAACAGTGAACAAATGCTAAACAGTCTAAGGCAATTTGAAATATAAATAAGCAGTACATTCATGGGAGCTACTGTTGCTCAAGGTAAATATTAATTGTTGCTAGAATGAATAAATAGTTCTTCTGTTTATTCTTATGTAATGTCACACTTGGCTTCCTATTGGGTCTTTACAAGTGGTTGATCAAATGGTTTTTTTTAAGGTCTGGAAAACACTACGGATCTAGCTTTTGAGAATATACCCAGTCTGGGATAGGGAGACAAAAGTTTCTGTGTTCAGGGAGTAAGTAGCTTCTCTAAAAACCCTTTTAATTTATACACACAATGAGTGGTGGCAAAGCAGTATCACTGTGACAGTTGTTTGGGTGATGTCATTTGTTCACCAGTCAGGCAGCTGGGCATTTTGAAAATCTGTTGCCATTTCTTGGCAGAGAGCACAGAGATAAGAGCATTTATGCTTTGGAAAGGACCTTTCTGTGTTTAACCAAAAGCATTTTATTTTTAAAAGTGGAGGTTTTCCTTATCTTCAGTCATCACTAATTCCATTGTCTTATTGTCTTTTTTTTTCCATCTATCCTTTTCTGCAAATATAAAACTGAAATCATCTTATCCCTCAAAATGCCTTTTCTTTCTGCTTTCTCTTGTTGAATGGTGCTGTCTTCTACCCAGTTCTCCTAAGGCAGAGATCTGTAAGTCATCCAAGATTACTTTTTCCTTCTTGATCACCAAGTTCTGCTGTTCTTCCGTAGTTAACGTGTTCTTTCTCCCTGTGTCTGTTGCTTGTATCCATGATCGAACTCTTACCATCTCTCTCCTGGACTTGTGCAACTCTTGAGACTCTCTGTTCACTCCTGCCCCTCTCCCATCCAGCCCCCACAATAACTGCTGGTGTAATCTATAAAAAAGAAATTTGGATTATGTTACTCCTCTTTAAATCCTTCAGTGACTCCACCATATTGCTAGTGAGTCAGAATTGGACCTACATTTTCAACAGTGTGACTTAAAACAGAATACTTCCAAGGAGACATATAGTGGTTCAAACAAAAGTATTTTGGCTATTTCATTTCTACCTATTCTTTCAAAAGGCTAGAATGATAAGGGTATATTCATTCTTTACATTAAGGGTTACATCTTTGGCATGTATAGGAGCATAGCTGCTCACTTTCTGTAAAACAGGACTGGCTATTACATGCTCTCCCTTCCTCTCAAGAGGTATCATGGGGTGTTTATCATCCCCATGTAGTTCTTTACACTTTTATTTCATATGCATTAATTTCTAAGAGATCTATATGTATATCTCAATGTTTATCATATATTATTGTTTTAATAATTTTAAACTTCATGTAAATAATGTACTGCCGTGTATATTCCTCAACTTTTTTGATATGCATTGCTTGTGAGATTCATCATGTAGTTCTAGTTCATTTAGTTTCACTCGTGTATAGTACTTTCACTGTATGAGTGTACCACAATGTGTGCACTGTCCTGTTGATCATTTTATCCCCTCCCCCACCATTTTACTGCTATCCATGACCTTTTCAGATCAAGCTCCCACGCTCCTGGACCAATACTTGGGAGTAGAGGGTATATAATTGATCTTTGTGGTTGCTGTTAATCTTCAAATAATTATTTTTGGTAGATTGCTTATCTTTAAAATGAATGTCTTTGTTGGTCAGCACTGGCAACTGCCTTGGGCTCAAGCAAGGGGTATAAATTGTCTTTCTAAATTAGCAAAACCTCACCTCACTTAGCAGGGCTGTCTGCAGTAGTAAATGAGATCCTTTGTAGCAAATGCCTTCCTTTGCAGCTGCTCAAAGCCCTGTGTGGCATGTGCTTTCTCCACTACTTGTTGCTTGGCCAGGTGATTTCTAAGTCATATGGCTTTGCTTCAAAAGACCCGTGAGGAGAGAGTAGGCTCCAGTAGTGGTGTCCCTTACTTTCTTGGGGTTTGCATGTCACTGGTGCTTGGCCCTCTAGTACAGTGGTTATCAAACTTTAGCCTACATCAGAATCACCTGGAGAGCTTGTCAACTGGTGGGCCTCACCCCCAGATTTCTGATTCAGAAGATCTCAGGTTGGGTCTGAGAATATGCATTTCTCATACCTTTGCAGGTGATACTGCTGTTCCTAGGACCGTACTTTTGAGAATCACTGTTCTAGGTCAACATTTCCCAACCTTTTAAATTTTATTTTAATTTTTTTGACTCATGGACCCATTTAATATTAATACATAACTTCACATAACTACATGAATTTAAAAATAATTTTAGGCCTTCCCCGGTGGCACAGTGGTTAAGAATCCACCTGCCAATGCAGGGGACATGGGTTCGATCGCTGGTCTGGGCAGATCCCACATGCTGCGGAGCAATTAAGCCCATGCACCACAACTACTGAGCCTGCGCTCTAGAGCCTGTGAGCCACAACTACTGAGCCCAGGTGCCTAGACCCCGTGCTCTGCAACAAGAGATGCCACTGCAATAAGAAGCATACGCACCGCAACCAAGAGTAGCCACCTCTCGCTGCAACTAGAGAAAGCCCACGCGCAGCAACAAAGACCCAATGCAGCCAAAAATAAATAAATAGAATAAATAAATTAAAAAAAATTAAAAAATCAGTTTATAATTTCATAATTTTTACATATTATAAAGAAAGACTTTAAGTTAAAAAAATTCTATCAGCATAATATTAAGCATTGTGGTTGTCTAGAGCCTTGCTACTCTAAGTGTGGTCTATAGACCAACAGAGCTGGGAACTTGTTAGAAATGCAGACTCTCAGGCCTCACCCCAGACCTAATGAATCAGAATCTGAACTTTAACAACATACCCAGGTGATTAGTATGCACATTAAAATTGAAGTTGGTGGTCTAAGGCTCACATTAAATATGATCCTAATCATATGTAAAACAAATAAGAAACACTTCAAATTTTAACGTTTAAAAAGTAGCACATGATTCATTTACTTTCATTATCTTATTTTCATGTAAGAAAATGCATCATTTCTTGGAAAATAAAAATAACATCAAATTTGGTTTGAGGACCAACTGCTGACATTTAATGATGTTTTAAAACACAACAATGGACAAAATTGTATTTATGACCTGATGTTTGGAAATATTACTATTTTACCTAAAAAACCAACTGCCTTATTTTGATGATTTTCATGAAATAATAGATTCCTGACTGCTACTTGCAATAACCTCTCTGCAAATAATACATTATGTGTAAGGCGAGTGTTTTCCCCACCAAGTTAAATGGATATAATTTTTGTTATATTTATTATTTTTCATTTTTCTTGAAGTAGTAGTCGAAACATCTTTCATCAGTTGATAACAGTTTGACATCCAGAGAGAATTATCTTGGGGCAAATTTGCAAAATTGTTATCACTTAAAAATTTTATTTGTGTTTTAATATCATTGTTCATTATACCTCTTTTCTTTAAACAACCGTCTGTGGGGATAATAATAACAGGATACCATTTAGGGTTGGGAAGATCAGAGTTTTATATGTAGAAACCTAAAAGAGTGCCTGGCACATAGTATGTTTTACATAAATGACTGTGTCAACCCCATCCTCCTCTTCCTCCTTGTCTTCTTCCTCTTCTTCACCATCTTTATTTCATTCCATAGCAGCTCAGGATAGAGAAATTTAACTATCTACTGCGTAAAGCTGAGAGGTAGAGTGGACCCAATACAGATCTCAGCAATTTTTCTTCCAGGCAAGGGAGAACACTATAAAGTGGAGTCACGGAGAACTAGAAACTAGGTTCATGTAAGCAGTAATCAAGGTCTGAGTCTGTGATGGTTCTTAGTGTTATTTACTGGCTTTTTTTCCTGCTAGTCATTTGATATGATTGCACTTCCTAACTCTTGTTGGCCAGGGTCATGTGACTGCTTGAGGCCATTGAATTGTGAGCAGAAATTGTGTGTGTCATTAGCTGCTGGGAAAAGATCCTCCAAAACTTTCTTTCCCTCTGGCACAGTGACTGGTTATTGTTAGGATGATGGCTGTTCTGACAGCTTGGGTTTCTGTGTGACTGTGATATGTGGAGCACCCCTGCCATGGTTGAGATGTAACATGATCAAGAAATAGACCTTAGTTGTTTCAAGCTGCTAAGATTTGGGGGTTGTTTATTATTGCAGCATTATATAGCTTGTACTGACTAATATAGATTTTTTGATGGGTTTTGAAAACTGAAAGTATAGAAGTGGGGTGAGAGTGAGGTAGATGCCAAAAACTACACAGTTTTTGCTAGGAGCCCAAGAACCAAAGAGAGTCCTCAGGAGTGTGTCACAGTCTAGTGTCGGTATAGGGGACACAAGGTGGAGGGAGTGGTTGGGATCTTTCTAGTGCCTCCCTCCTTCAGAAAAGTGATACACTATCAAAAGTATACAAATCTACATACGTTGTGAAACATATCTGTTCTACTCCTTGCCAGTGTGAAAATAGAAATACGAAAATCAATGTAGAAAATGATGTGGGAAAACTAGGATTTAGGAAGAATCATGTTGAAGGGCTGAAAGATTGTTCAGTACCCAGAAGGTAGTAGGTTTCCCCATTTCCTCCCTATTGTACATGTTCACATCCACACATGCTTACATGCCCATATGCTCACATATGCATAATATTTTAAAAAAATATTTATTTATGGCTGAGTTGTGTCTTTGTTGCTGCTCGCGGGCTCTCTCTAGTTGTGGCGAGCAGGGGCTACTCTTCGTTGTGGTGTGCGGGCTTCTCATTGTGGTGGCTTCTTTTGTTGCAGAGCATGGGCTCTAGGCGCTCAGAATTCAGTAGTTGTGGCTCGCGGGCTCTAGAGCGCAGGCTCAGCAGTTGTGGTGCATGTGGGATCTTCCTGGACCAGGGCTCGAACCCATGTCCCCTGCATTGGCAGGCAGATTCTTAACCACTACGCCCAGGGAAGCCCCTGCATAATATTTTTATCAACTCCACTTGTGATTACAAATCATTGTCCTCCTTAGTATATCATCCCCAGTGAGGCCTGTCTGGATACAGTACTTAAAATTGCAAACTTTCACCCTTTCCCCCCCACACTACTGACATCCTAACTAGTAGCTCTGTTTTTTTTTTCCCCCATAGAACTTAGCATATTCTTTAGTTTATTTACTTATTTTTAAAATTTATGTCAATAATTTTATTGACATATATAGTTGATTTACAGTGTTGTTTTAATTTCTACTGTAAAACAAAATGACTCAGTTATACATATATATTCTTTTTCATATTCTTTTCCATTATGGTTTATCACAGGATATTGAATATAGTTCCCTATGCTATGAAGTAGGACATTGTTGTTTATCCATCCTATATATAATAGTTTTCATCTGCTAATCCCAAACTCCCAATTCTTTGCCCCCTCCCAACACCCTGGCAACCACAAATCTGTTCTCTATGTCTGTGAGTCTGTTCTTGTTTTTGTACACATGTTCATTTGTGTCGTATTTTAGATTCCACGTATGTGATATCATATGGTATTTGTCTTTCTCTTTCTGACTTATGTTGCTTAGTATGATAATCTCTAGGTCCATTCATGTTGCTGCAAATGGCATTATTTCATTCATTTTAATGGCTGAGTAATATTACATTGAATATATACCACATCTTCTTTAGCCATTCATCTGTTGATGGACATTTAGGTTGCTTCCATGTCTTGGCTATTGTAAATAGTGCTGCTATGACCATAGGGGTGCATGTATCTTTTCTAATTATAGTTTGTCTGGGTATATGCCCAGGAGTGGATTACTGGATCATATGGCAATTCTATTTTTACTTTTTTGAGGAACCTCTGTACTGTTTTCCATAGTGGCTGCACAAATGTACATTCCCACCAACAGCATAGGGGGGTTCCCTTCACACCCTCTCCAGCATTTATTATTTGTAGACTTTTTAATGATGGCCATTTTGACTGGTGTGATGTGGTACCTTGTTGTTTTGATTTGCATTTCTCTAATAATTAGCAATGATGAGCATCTTTTTTGTGTGCCTATTGGCCATCCATGTGTCTTCTTTGGAGAAATGTCTATTTAGGTCTTCTGCCCATTTTTCAACTGGGTTTTTTGTTATTAAATTGTAGGAGCTGTTTGTATATTTTTGAAGTTAGGCCCTTGTCAGTCACATCATTTGCAAATATTTTCTCCCAGTCTGTAGGTTGTCTTTTCATTTTGTTTATGGCTTCCTTTGCTGTGCAAAAGCTTGTAAGTTTCATTAGGTCCCATTTGTTTATTTTTGCTTTTATATCTATTGCCTTGGAAGAGTGACCTAAGAAAATTTCTGTAGTTTACTGTTATTGTTTGTCTCTCCACAACTAGAATGCAAGCACCACAGAGAAAGAAAATTTTTATCTATTTTGTTTACTGAGAACAGTACCTGATATATAACAATACTTGTTGAATTGCAGTACATTCATGAAGGAGAAACCCGGGAAGATGATCTGGATCCTGCTAGCTGCCTAGGTGTTCCAAGAAGAAAAACTAAAGCTGATGCAACTTTGTGATCTCAACCACATTTTAAACTACACTTTGATTCTCTTACTTTCATTCCCTAGCTTTTAAAATAGTTCCAGTCAAGCAGAATTAAGCTTCTTTGTGAAATTGTTAATATGTCATGTTTAAAGACTGAGTTTTGAAGGTAGCACAAAAAGTGGGAAAGAATATGGGCTTTAGAGAGAAATCACTTCATTGTCACCTATTAAGGTGTGACTTTGGGCAAGTTACTTATCCACGGACTCTAAATTTTACCATATGTAAAATTAGAATAAAAAATGCTTTGTATGGACTAAATACACATAAAGTTATGTGAAAGTGCTTAGTATACAGTAGGTACTGGTTTATTTGGGTCCCTTCTCCTTTCTCTCATCACCAGAAAACCAGCTTTTATTACATTTCTATTTAATATTATTATACATATTTTCAATTTAGCTCTAATTTTGGTTCCCATGACCTTTTGTTAGATTATTTTAGTAATCTTTGGTAAGCTAAAATTTCAGTACATACAAAGAGCCCATATACCATTCACCAGGGCATGGGTTTGGGGGAATTGTTGGAGAAGGTCTGAGTTTCCTAGTTTTTTTACACAAAAGTAGTTTTGCCTTCACCTTGTTGTCATCTGAAATATCAACAATGCTATCCTCATTGGTTGACATTTTAGACTTTAGGGCTGGAAAGAATCAATTCCTTCCTTTCGCATATTAAGAAATTAAGTCATCTATTTGGTAAATGGCAGAGTAAAGGGTAAGAGTTCTAATTGACTTCTTGTTCAGTGCTCTTTCTACCATATTATACTTTCATCTAGATTAAATTATTTTCATCTAAATGAAATACACAATTTGATGGGTTTTGTTGTCCACATGATAATGTTGACACAAACTTTTATCACATATATTTAACTTTTTGAATAGGTGATACATGCTTGGGTCACTGAAGGGTATACATGAAAGTTAGCCTCCCTTAGCTCTGCCCCCAGCTACAAAAGGCCACCACTGCTCTGTGCATATATCCATGTATTCACCTATCATTTTACACAAATGTAAACTTTTATGTACTTTGCTGTTTTCACTTAAAAATGTGAAAGTACTATATACATGTGTTTTGCTTCTCAGAGCTCCATAACCGCCTCTTCTTACTCCCAGGTGTCGTTAGTTGATTGATTTTTTAAAATTCATGAACAAGCACTCATTGAGCACTGAGTTAGGTACTATTCTAGGCTCTGGGAGTGGAAGAGTAAACAAGATAGAAGAAAACCACTGTTTTCACAGAGCTTAGTTTCTTGGTTTGTGATTGGTGATATGATAGGGGTACAAATAATGGTCTCTAGGATAGGCCAGAAGAGGGAGAAATGAATTTCTTCAGACATGATCAGAGGAAGCTTTAAGGAAAAAGTGGAAATTTATTTGGATTTTAAGTGATGGGTAGAAATTCAGCAGGAAGAACTGGGAAGAAAGGGTACTCCATCACGAATATATTAGAATTTTTGTTGTTTCAGTCTTATGCAGCTGTTGTTTTGCATGGTAGCACTTGAAGTTCTACATTTAAGGATACTATTTGCTTGACATTTTAGTAAATTGATTCCTTTTGGAGATGGCTTCTTTACTTGCAAAATAAAATTGTCTTAGAAATCAATTTCTGCTGATCTAATTCTTTTTTCTTCTAATTTGTTTACTTGAACTAGATATGAGGATTTTTATAGATGACTTCTACCTATTTGACCCTTTTCATTCAGTTATAAGAGTTTTCATCTTTGTTTTACTTTTTTATTATAATTTGATATGTGTATGTTGTAATTAACTATTATTTGCTTTAGTGCAGTTATGTGCTTACAGCAGAGGTTGTCAACCTTGGCTGTACACTAGGATCATTTGGAGAGTTTTAAAAATGCTGATGCTTAAACCCCACCTGGGTCTGGGATGTGGCCTGGGTACCAGGATTTTCAAAAGTGCCTCAGGTGATTTTACTTTGCAGCGAAACTTGGCTTATTTGGGAGGTAACCAAAACATGCTTTCTGCTTTCGGAAAGTAGGTAACCATGGTTCACCTGAGTGGTGTGATCAATCTGTCATCTCAAATCTCTTGTTTAGAATAAAGTGAAATGGTTAGAATTGGATGGCAGAGTGAGGTCCTGGAGTTTGTTAGAGCACTTTTATTGTTAATCACCAAACCATAAATGGAATTAAGCATAATCTATGGAGAGAATAATTTTAAGGCCTTTAAATTCTGTGTGGGTGGGGGAAGGGATAACAGTTCTTGTTTTGATCTCTATACAAATCAAAGTTATTAGGCTCATTATGTAAGTCAGAAATTAATAAATCTGTTTTTACAGCCTATAACAATTATTAATTTATTGTTAGTATAGTTAGGCAAACATTGTTCTCAAGCTCTTGTTTACTTTGTCACCTACTTTCAATGTAATAAGTACTCCATTACCGTAAGAGGATCTTTGTTTATTCCAGTAACAAGGTGTTGCACAAGGACTTGTAAACTCAAATAGTTACCTCCCTGAGGTATCAGACCTTCCAGAAGGAAACCAAACTGAACCATAGACTACTCCTTTCTTTTATTCTGAAAAATGATCTAGTCTATTTCCAGCTTGGAATTGGGAACTGTCGTCAGGTTAGGGATGTTTACTGTGATTTCACTGTTGGGTTTGAAGTATCGTGAATTCCCAGATACACCCATATCTTGCAGTATGGACTGCAGTAGGGTCACAAACTTCTTGTACATCTATGTAGCATATTAGCACGCTGTCTGAAACTAGTGGGGCTCAGTGAATAGAACAGATAATCAGACAAAATTGGGTTCAAAGCCCAGATTTTCTATTTATAAGCTGTATTACCTTGATTTACTTAACTTATTTAACCTTAGTTTCCAAGTCTGGAAAACTGGGGGAAATGATACCTAAGTTCCAAGTTTGTTAATGAGGTAAAATAGTTTAGATTCTTAACATAGTGCCTGCCCACAGTTGGTCTGTAATAAATAATAGTGCCCTGGTTTTGATATTGAATTACTCTAGAGAATTATTCTAGTGAAATGATACTTGAGAACAAATCAAGCTCTATATTCTCTTATTGAATCTATTATGAATCTTATTATTAATAATGTCTGTTGGGAGTGGTGTATATGAGTCACATTTTATGTAGCTGAAGTTTTAAATACTTGTGAACTTCTCATAAACCTGATAATATCCTGATAAAGGTGTTGATACCATACCTGTGTTTATTGTGATAGGTTTTATAACTTTCATTATGTTTAGAGACATTTTACAAGAACATGAAGATTCTTGAAGTATGAAGGGAGAAGTTAGCAAGTTGATAGTATAGACTGGGCAGTATAGTATAGTCAGGGCACAACCCCTAGGTTCATACATACACAATGAAAATATAAGTGAAGTGTAATAGGCCATGTTGAGGCATAGCCAAACTAATTAGTTCATTCATTACAAAATGTTTATTGTGTTCCTCCGTGTGCCCAAATAAGATCATCATGGTAATGACTCCTATTTTCTGCCTTTCAAAATTGTTCTCATTTTTAAAGGCGTAATTCAAATGTGGTCTGTTTGATGAAGTCACCCCTCCCCCTCACACAACTTAAAAGGAATTTCTTTTTCCTCCATTCTGTCAGCATGTGATCTCTACCCTGGCACTGGCACTTATTTCACTGTTTCATATTAAAAGCGGGGCTGCAACTAAGTTACAGGCATTGGGTTTGAAGGTCGTATGGGGTCCTGGTTAAGGGCACTGGTTTTAACATCAGAGAGATGTTATTTTAATCTCTACTTTGTCACTTACTTTCTTTGTGAAGATTTGTCCTTTCTGAGCTCAATTTACTTATCTGTTAGATGGGGATAAAAGCTTCTACCTTATAGTTTTGTTGAAAGTTTAAGTGGTATAAGTGACCTGAGATAGGAAATGTTCAACAAATGGTAGTGAATATTGTTATTGTTGTTCTTGTCTGTGTAAAGCATGTTATTTATTGTATGCAAATATGATACATGACTTAAAACCTCCTCCTTTAGATTGTGTACTTTTAAAAACGGGGGACTATTGCTTGGCATTTTTACATAAGGTTTAATAAATTAATATTTGTTGATTAACTACATTAACTTTCATCTCTCCTTGACTTTTAAAAAGAAGAATATTGGCATATATCAAAAAAATGTCATAAAAGTTGTTTTCTAATGCCTTTGTTTTAAAATCACTGCAGGTCCCTTCTTATCTCATAATGTCAATGTCCTGAAATCTGAGGATTCCACCAAGATAATATGATAGGAACTTTCAGTGATTTGGAGCCGTATCCTACTTAGACTAATGCGGGCCTTCCAGGTTTCCTAAGAGCTTGTACAGCAGCACACACTGCTGTTGTTAATCGGCACAGGCAAGAATGCCATCTTTGCCTCAAGAAAGAGGTAAGCAGCTTGATTTAATCATGTGTACCTATTATGTGGCTGCATTATAGATCAACACTGCTAATTTTTTTAAGAATTAAAAATTAATTGGGGACTCGAAGAATCAGCATTTATAATTTTACCTTGTGGGGGGCATTTATGTTCTCTGGTATGGAGTTTTTTGTTATTTCAGTGATGTTTGGTTGGTTTACATTTCTTTTAAAGTTATTCAGGGACCCTCTCCCCTGGATCTGAATACAGAATTGCCTTATCAAAGCACGATGAAAAGGAAAGTCAGAAAGAAGAAAAAGAAGGGAACCATTACAGCAAATGTTGCTGGGACAAAGTTTGAAATTGGTAGGTCTCCTCAGAATCATGAGATTTTCATAATTGTCGGAAAAACTAATTTGATGTTGAAAACAACATAGAAATTCAGAGATAATTATCTTCTCAGAGATAATTATCTTCTATGTAATGGATTTTTGAATGGCTTCTATAAAATTTTCTTTTTTTATGAGATATTTAACATGTCAGTAATCAAATAGAACATCACTGTAAACTAAAAGGCTTTAGTTATTGATGGGGTTGGATTAAATATATATGATTTTGATTAATAGTTTTTAAATCAAGTGTAAAGTAATATGAGCAGTAAAACCAATGGTTTAGCTTTAATCTTTAAATACAGAAGTGCTTAGGAAAATTGTATTGTTGTAATGCATTTTTCACTTGGGGCTAAAATTATGTTTAATCTTTAACATTCATTATTTTGTAAATCTTTTTTTTTTTTTTTTTTTGCTGTACACGGGCCTCTCACTGTTGTGGCCTCTCCTGTTGCGGAGCACAGGCTCCGGACGCACAGGCTCAGCAGCCATGGCTCACGGGCCCAGCCGCTCCGTGGCATGTGGGATCCTCCCGGACTGGGGCACGAACCCGTGTCCCCTGCATTGGCAGGCAGACTCTCAACCACTGCGCCACCAGGGAAGCCCTGTAAATCATTTTTAAAACAGATTAAAAATGTAAAATGAAAAGTGCAGAATTTGAGATTTATATTAAACAATGAGAACCTGACAATAGAGTAAGAACATATTTCTCTCTATGCTTTAAAAATTATTTTGATGATACTGTTGCCTTTTATTAATAGAATTTTAGTTTTTATATGTAAGCAGTATCTGCAGTGGAGAGAATAGGTAAGAATTAATTACCTTAAATTAAGATACTTTTGCCCGGCACTGAGAAACTCATTACTACTACAAGTACTCAAAAAATCTTCCTCTTTTTAAAACATAATTTTGCATTAAAAGAGTTGAGGAAACCATGTGAATCTCAAGAATGTTAATTATTCTTACTCTTATTAACCTTTGAGGGTCGTGTTTCCACTTACAGTAATTCACCAAAGTTCATCAGGGGTCAATGGAATATTTCATAGGAATCGAGGTCCCCTAATACTCTATTTCAACAAGTGTTCCTCAGAGGAAAAAACTTTGGGCGAGTTAGTGTGGAAGGGTGAGATGTGAATTATGTGTAGCGTATTTTCTAGAGTGAAAAAACAAGAGTAACTGTTGTCAAGGTGACTAATGGGCGGTGTCAGCTTATCCTCCTGTTTGCTTTTAAGGTCTTGGTGGGGTTTATAAGCAACTTGATCTAAAGGAGAGTGTTTTTGACTGTAGTTCCCTCTCACTTCTAAGGGCTGAAGTTGCATTAGCCTTCTTCACACTGATTCCAGACCTCTTTGCTGAGCCTGCTCAGTTGTGCTTAGCAAAAGCCCTGGCTAGATCAGGCTTGGAGACTTGGACAAGGGACTGCTGGGAGAATACAAAGCTAAGTATAGGGGAGGGAAAGAGACAATTGGCTGTGTGTCCAGGAGAAAGTGTTACCTTGCTTTCCCTTATTTAACCTTGTGATATGCAACAGATTACTTCTTGTAATTTAATTACTGCTCCTTTGACAGGTTGAATTATATAATAGAAAGATAATTAATCCATAGTCAGGACACTTGTGTTTTGTTCCTGGTGTTGCCTGTTTCCTCATGTAGAATACTTTGATCACTACTAGTCTTAATATTAATTCTTTTATAACCCTGGACCAAATATTTTCACATGAATTACCTCATTTAATCTTCCAGTAACCCTGTCAAATAGGCTGCATTACTCCCTTGTTGTCCTTTTCCCTGACTTTCCTCACTCTAATAGTGAATTTGAAGTGGCTAACAGCCATAAGAAAATAAATAAGGAAAAATAAAAACAGTAAAATAGGATGAATCTTGTGGCTGATCAGAATACAAACTGCATTCCATGAAATCCTGTATAGTTAGAGATGTGCATGGGTTTGACTCTGAGCTTCCTAGCAAGCAAAGCAAATCATCGAAACATAATCAGCTATATAGAATACACAGTGCCCAGAAGATAAAACCATACTGGTTATTCAAGAGAAATGCAATTTTTTTCTAATTCTGAGTCTTGAGAGAAATTTCTCCCATAATTCCTCTTGGAGACACGTTGTGGAATGGGGAACTACATTCTCATACTAGTCCTATAATTAATACATTATGAAATTTTAATTATTACTTTTTAAAATGCCCCTTAGCACAGTTGAAGAAACTGAAGCTCACTGAGAGTTAGCAACTTACTCAAGATCGTACAGATGGCAAAAGTAGAACTTGAATCTGAATTAATTTGCTTCCAAATTTAGTGTTCTTTTTACTCTATCATACTGCCTAAATAAAATATGAATTGAAATTTAAATTGAGGAACATTAAGGTGTCCTCTGTATCTAAAATTCAGAGAGTTGTTGCATGGATTCCTATTTTTAAAACTCCTGAACAGCCTCTGAAAGCTCTATGGGTCAAGGTAAGAAAAAAGTAGGACAAATTTGTGAGGAATGTATTTTTGGTAATTTTCATTAAATGGGGACAAGACAGATTGGAGAAGGGGGTACTTAATTATGCAAGGGGAAATGTGAGAAAAATGGTTGGTGTGGTTATCTCTGTTTTATCAGTGGGGAGTTTGGTTTGGTAGAAATTCAATATTGAGGCAATTACTTCACTTCTTTTTGTACAGAGAGCTCCTAAAAGACCAACATTTAAAAGCACGGATTTAGGCTTTGGCTGCCAACAGCCTTCTATTTGAAACTGACATGTTAAAGGAAGTTCTTTTCTATGCAATGGAGGATGGTATACTTAAAAAGATGCCAATTGATTTCTAAAACTTCAGTTCAAACAAAAATATGATTAAATAGCTTAGCTGAAAAAAATAGTGACAGTTTAATACCCTACATTGTATTTTTCTTTGAAGTTCAACTTTGTCAGCTCTCCAAGCTTTGAATTTCATAATAAGAGAGATTTATATATGACCGACCTTACAAATTTGACTTTGAGAATCTAAAAAAAGAATGGATCTTTTCCACCATTATGTACCCTGAATGTTCCCAGCCTCACCAGCTCATGTGTACATTAATACCCACATTTTAGTAGCTCATTATACTCCCTCCGTCCATAACTGCCACCAGTTCCATCTCTCTCCTCAGGGGTTTCCCAGTTATTTGAGAGGCCCAGGGCAATGACTTCCATGCACTCAGAAATGGGTCTGCCCCTGAGCTGCGGTTCTGGCCTTGTCATTGTTTTCTGCTTGTGAACCAGTGAAAGAACTCTCCTAGGCTGTGTCACTACGGTCCTTGCCCTCCCCACGAGCTCTAGATGACACAGAAGCTCTTGGGCCCTCAGGACGCCAGCACTGCATGGTGGTCTGCAGCAGAGAGAGGAACAGCCCTTTCCCCAAATTCTTGTACTGTATGTTGTCACGTAGGTCTTCAGAACAATCCCACGTTTTATCAAGCTTCTCATGGATAAAAGCAACTTCACCTCAACAATCCCTTCCCTGACCTCATCCGTCTCCAGTCACTGTCCTCTTCTTTTATTATGCCTGTGTTCTAGGCATTATTGCATAAAAAGCCCATTCTTTCTCCTCAGCCTAAAAGAAATCAAGAGTCCCTAGGACTTGACCAGCAGGTGTCTGGTCATCAGTTGCATACATGAGCCAAGTACATTCAGACAATTAATCCCTTTTTACCGTATCTCCCCATATATAGGGCAGTAAAAAGAAAATGTTTAAAAATAAACATTGAAGTGCTGCTAATTTGTTACGCCATTCTATTAAGACTCCAAATTCTGTTGGAACCTAAATTTATCCTAAGTATTTGCTGATCTTTATTCTAAATTTGAACTTCATTGGAAGAAAAATGTCAATATGTTAATTGTGTAATTGTGATATCAATGTGTTGATTGTGAAATCTAAAAAACAAGATTTTCTCTGAGCATAAATTTTTTCCATAGGATTAGAGGGTTGGGAGCAGATAGAAGGGCCAGAGTTTCCAAATCTCTACTGTAATTCTGCTTCATTATTTTGTATCCTGTGTCAATATAGCTGACTTGGTTTTAACTGCTAAAAATAATTTGAACTAGGGAGGTGGAAAATATAGGATAGGTCTAATGATCGGGGCTATTTTTATCTTTTCCTTTTTGTACCTAATCCAAGGTCATGAAAAAGCCATAAGTACATTTTCCTGAGTAGAGGTGTTGTCAGCTGTGTGTGTATTTTCACTATGCTATGAATAATCACTAAACTCTTTAATAGTGTTTGTACCTGTTAAATCTCAGAAAATTGAAACTAAGGATTTTGGGTGCCACTTAAAAACAGTTCTCTGTTGCTATTGAGTATAATTTGGCATTAAATTGTTGTAGCTAAAGATAAGGTTATGCTATAACTAATGGAAATTTTACAAGTGAAATACTGTGAGCTAAAATTGATATATATCAAAAAATATTTTCATAATGAATGTATTTCAGAAGTATTTTAATTTTGGTTTAACTTAACTGTTTACTTGGCAGTTCGTTTAGTAATAGATGAAATGGGATTTATGAAAACGCCAGATGAGGATGAAACAAGTAACCTTATATGGTGTGATTCAGCTGTTCAGCAGGAGAAGATTGCAGAGCTGCGAAATTACCAGGTGGGAAATTAATCATGACCAATTTTTGGTCAGTAGGAAAGTTATATGAATTCCATTATAATTTTCTTTAGATAAGGCTCTTAATAAGTTGACATATTAAATTTCAGTTCTAATTTACCTGAATAGCCTGTTTTGTTGCTGTCCAGTTATACTGACTCTTTGCCTGAAGACTGCATCCTCTCAAATTTAACTTTTAACCTCTTTCCATCTTTAAGGAAGAATTGATAGAGGAAAACTCTTCCTACGCTGGTGCTTTGCATTATGCTTAAAGATGAACAATGTGGAGTAGATTGCATAAAGAGATCTGAACACAGATATCCCTTGTAATGTCAGCTATGTGTAATTTGGCTTCATTATTTTATTTCTGGAATGTAATACAAACATATTAAAAAATAAAAAAGCCAAATACATGGAATTTTAGACAATTGAGATTTTGAATAGTTCTTCCTGTTAGTGTAGAGGGTTATACAAAATTGACTGTAGGCAACAAATTAGTCCATTTTCATCAGGTTTTTTGTTTTCTACTAAAAAAAATTAAACTCAAAGAATGAATGTAACTTTATTATAGTATAAATGAATATATTCATTAAGTTAATGAAAATATTAATGTTGACCTTTTTATTTTCCAGAGGATCAACCATTTTCCAGGAATGGGGGAGATCTGTAGGAAGGATTTCCTAGCAAGAAATATGACCAAGTAATCTTCATTTTCTTGTAGTAGAGAAGACCTGTTCAAAAATTACATTTTGAATGTCATAGTGCTATCTTTCACAAATTTATATTGATTTGAAATGATATTTTGTTGGAAGAGATAGAATTTTAGAGCTAGGAGTGTTTTAAAATTTTCCTGGTTCTATTCTTTGACTTTGCAGAGGAGGTAATTGAGGGTCAGAGACATGAATATCTTGCACAAAGTCAAATAGCTAACAGCAGAGCTAGAGTAGAAACCTGGTCTCCAGAATTTCAAGGTTCTTTTCACTGCAACTTGCTGTCTCTCTAGCAGCATAAGTTTTTCTTTTAAATGTAAAAAGTTTTCTGTACATGGCATTCAATATATACTTAATTATTTTCAGTTAAACCTTGCAGGAACTAATTTGTTGCATTATATCCCGCCTGTGGGTATGTATGTGTTCAGAATACTGGTTATTGAGCATCTAATATGAGCCAGGCACTGTAATAGGTGCCTGTGTGCACACATATACGCATACACACATGTATATGTTCCTACCTGGGGATACATGCACACATATTTATCTCAGAGACCATTATTTAGAGTAATAATCTGCTTTCATGGGAAAAACTGTTAACAGGTAAAGTGTTATACTGAATATACTGCGGAATTTTTGTGCAGCTTATATTTCTGTTGATTAGATTTTTTTTTATTTTAAGAAAGTTGATAAATTGTATGCTTGGATTTTTTTCTAAATATAACAAAGAATGGTATCATTCATAAACACCTCATGGTTAGTTTTAAAATGTATTGTTCTATTAAAGCTTTAACTTGATCTAATTTCACATTATTGTTAAAATATAATAAATACATGCAAAGGTGTTGGAAATAAAAACAAGTACATTAGCACTGTTATTGTGCTTCCTTTAGATGTGTGTGTGTGTGTGTGTGTGTATGTGTGTGTGTGTTTCAAAGCAATCAGTGTTAGCCTATTTGGTACTGAGATTATTTACCTGGTTGGCTTATTTTGGATTTGACAGATGTAGTTGGTGATTATTTTCCTTCTCATAGAGGAAACGTAACTTTTTTTATCGGGTTCTCTTGAAAGAGCACTTGAAATATGTAACTGTATGACCTTCCAGTTTTTGTGGAAGCCAGGTAGCTTATATATTCCACACCCTAGTCTTACAGTATAGGCCCTGCTTCTGTGCATATTATATACTATGGTCCCATTTTAGTTTTAACTGATCTCGTTTGGAAACAGTAACTACTCATCTATAAAAGACTTGCATACATTTGTAAAGAAGACTTTTTGAAACAATCAGATTTTCTTAAATAGGTAATATTTTAAAATATTTCTAAGGATTTTAAAATTGTTATTGGGAATCAGTATGTACCAAATAATTAGCATTTGGATTAATCAAAAGCAAACATTTTATACCTAGTATTGTATCAGTATCCCTAAGTTATGTACCAAATAGGCAGCCTGATTTATAGCAAATACAAAAATGTCAGGCCATACATTGTAGCCATAAAACTACATGTATAGGTAGATGTAGTTGATGTAAACAAAACCTGACTCAGAGGCTTCAATGGTTTTCTCACAAAAGTAGTAAAACTCCAGAAAACACCGGGGTAAAAGGCAATCTAAAATTTTTCCCTATGGATGACCCAGCAAACTCCAAATCATCTTTTAAGAAGCAATATGAATGGCACCTGGCTGTGAACCGTACTAACCACCCGCATCCCAGAGGCAGAGTTAATGCCGCCTTCCACATGTTACCTTGCCTTATGTAGCTTTATTGCACCTATCACACTGTATTTAACTAATAGCCTATATATAAATTCCTTAGAACAGAGACCATGTTAATCCTCAGTGCCCAACACGTAGTATATACTCAAATGTTTGATCTACTAATATGTAAATTAATACATGGGGCAGAAATTCTTGTCTATTTTTTCCACTAATGTATCCCTAGTATCTAGAATAGTGCCTAACATATAGTAGGTGATTAATAGGCATTTTAAAAAATTAATGAATTGATCAATAAATGAAGAAATGGAGGGAATTTAAATCCTTGTAGTAAATGTCAGTAGCACAGAGAAAGAAAGTTTAGATAAGTTTGAATAGAAATTACTTTTCATATTATCTCTAACTTACAGAATGATCAAGTCCCGGCCTCTGGATTATACCTTTGTTCCTCGAACATGGATCTTCCCTGCTGAATATACACAATTTCAGAATTATATGAAAGAATTAAAGAAAAAAAGAAAGCAGAAGACTTTTATAGTAAAACCAGCTAATGGTGCAATGGGTCATGGGTAGGTATTTTTCATATGGAATACATAAAAATTTTAAAAAATTGGGGGAAAGAATAAGTGTGACCATTTGCTCATGGTTGAGTACTAATATGAAAAAAAAATAAAATAGCTTTCTAACTTTTGCTTTTTTGGAACTAAATATTTAATGAGCCCTTTTACCCTGTCCTGGAGACTTCAATAATTCAATCTAAAAATTTAATCAACAGGTTGTGAGACTTTGATAGGAGACTACAAAATAGAGAAAGTAAATATTTTCTAATTTTTTTCTTAAACATAAAATTTGCATTCATCATAATTTTAGAGTAAGCTTGGAGAGGAAAATCAGTTGATACGATAGAGCTAAATTGAGTTGGTGAATGAAATGGAAAGGGTGTTACTGTTTTCATCTTAAAAAAAAAATCTTAAGCACAAAATATCTATTTTCTTTGCTTTACAAATGATTTTTTTCTTTATGTAGCCATGGTAATTGGATTGAAGATGAGTAGAACACATTTTAAGTTAAAGTGCTGAGAACTAGACCTGTTAGCTGGGGATAGATTATACAACTTAATATTCCTGTTTACTTTTGCTTTCTTATGTTAGTTTTCTGCTGTTTACTTTTTCAAAGAAAATGTGGCTGAAGCTACTTTTAATAAAAACACAAGTAATTTTTATCTTTGATTTAGAGTGCTGTGGGGAAAAAAGATATTTGGAAATATAGCTGCCAGGTAAATTACTGTTCAACACATTTCCTTTTAACTTTTAATCATAATTTAATAATTTAATCAGACATTATTTTAAACTGTGGTTTAGTGACTTAAAAGACAAACGACATGTAGTGTTAGTGGAAATTGTATATTAATTGTTTAATGTAAATTTGGTTCACTATATGTTAGTATCAAGGTAAACATTTTGGGGAAGATAATTGAAGTTCACATTTTCTCAATTTTAATGTTAAAATTATGTTAAAAATTCATTTTTATATATATTTAATGTTAGTATAATAGTTAATAATATGAATTGACTACAGTAATAAAATAGCTGAAAAAGTATACTATACATACTGTGCTGCCATGGTTTATCTCATGCAATGCAGAAGTACATAGGTAAAGTACACCTCTCTCATCTGTAGAATATATCTATTTCCTTGCTGGTTTTCTGTTTAATTGTCCTGTTCATTATTGAGAGTGGGGAGCATTGAACACTTCAGCTGCTATTGTTGAACTGTCTATCTGTGCCTTCAATTCTATCAGTTTTTGCTTCATATATTTTGGAGCTCTGTTGTGAGGTGCATATGTTTATAATTATTATATCTTCTTGATGCATTGACTTTTAAAAATTATTATATTACTGTTCTTCTTCGTCTGTTGCAGTACTTTTTGTCTTAAAGTCTATTTTGTCTGATACTAGTATAGCCACTTCAGTTCTCTCTTGGTTACTGTTTGCATGGAATATCTTTTCCATTTGTTCACTTTCAGCCTATTTAAGTCTTTGAATATAAAGTGTGGCTCTTGTTGACAGCATGTAGTTGGGCCATATTTTTTATACATTCTGCCAAATCTTGTCTTTCAACTGGAGAGTTAATCCATTCTTATTTATTATGTAATTATTGATAAGGAAAGATTTACTTTTGGCATTTTGCTATTTGTTTTCTTTATGTCTTATATAGTTTTCATACCTCAATTTCTCCATTTCTGCCCTCTTGTGTATTACATGGGTATTTTCTAGTGTACCATTTTAATTTCATTGTCATTTATTTTACTATATATTTTTTGAGTTATTTTTTAAATGGTTGCTTTGGGGTTACAATTAGCATCTCCATTTATAACAACCTAGTTTGGATTAATATCATTACTTTTAACAGTAAAAACAACAACAACAACAACAAAACTTGCTTCTATTTGCCTCTGCCCCCTTTATGATGTTTTTGTCACAAATTACACCTGTATGTATTGTGTACCCATCAAAATAGATTTATAATAATTGTTTTATGCAGTTGTGTTTTAAATAATACAGGAAAAATAAGCAGTTACAAACCTAAACTACACTAGTAGTGACTTTTATTTTTACCTATGTAGTAATCTTTACAGGTGCTCTTTATTTCTTTGTGTAGATTTGAATTACTGCCTAGTGTCCCTTTGCTTCAGCCTGAAGGATTGTCTTTAGCATTTCTTATAGGCCAGGTATAATAGCAACAAAATCTCTCAGTTTTTGTTTATCTGGTAATGTCTTAATTTCTCTTTCAATTTTGAATATTTTGTCAGGTATAGATTTCTTGGTTAACAGTTTTTTTTTTTTTTTCTTTTTCTATCAGCACTTTGAATATGTCATCTTACTGTGTTCTGCCCTCCATTGTTTCTGATGAGAAATTAGCTCTTTATCTTAATGAGGATCCCTTGGGTGGGATGAGTGGCCTGTCTTGCTACTTTTTTCTCTTTCTCTAGGCTTTTGACAGTTTGATTAGAACATGTCTTAGTGTGGCTCTCTTTGAGTTTATCTTACTTGAAATTTATTAGGCTTCTTGATTTGTAGGTTAATATTTTTCATCAGATTGGGAGATTCTCAGCCATTAATTCTTCAAAGAGTCTTTTTGCCCCTCTCTCTTTTCTTCTTTTGAGACACCCATTATTAGTGTGTTGATATTATTGATGTTGTCTTGCAGGACTCTTAAGCTCTGTTCATTTTTCTTCATTCTTTTTCCTTTCTGTTCCTCAGACTAATCTCAATTGATTTATCTTCAGGTTTACTGAGCCTTTCCCTGCCTTCCCACATCTTCTGTTTAGCCCCTCTAATGTATTTTTGTTTCAGTTATTGTACTTTTCAACTTCAGAATTTTTGTTTGGTTACCCCCACCTACCCCGCCACCTTTAAAAGTAATTTCTATCTGTACTGATATTCTGCATTGGTGAGATATTATTCCCATGGTTTCCTTCAGTTCTTTGTACATGATTTCCTTTAGCTCTTTGAACAAATTTAAAATAGTTGATTTAAATAATTTATTGTCTAGTAAGCCAAATGTCTGGGTTTCCTCAGGTATAGTTTCTATTAATTGAGAATTTTTTTTGTGTATGGGTCATACTTTTTTTTTTTTGAATGACTCATGATATTTTGTTGAAAATTGGACATTTTGTGTATTGTAATGTAGCAACTCTGACAATTAGATTCTCCCTCCTCTACAGGGTTTTTTGTTACCATTTGTTCTAGTTGATGTTTATTTGTTTAGTGACCTTTCTGAAATAATTTTGTAAAGTTTGTATTTTTTAATTGTGTGTGACCTCTGAAGTTCCTGTTCTGTTAGATCAGTGGTCAGTGTAATTGTCCAATCCGTTAGTAATTGAACAGAAATTTCCTTAAACACTGGGAACCAAATATCTGTATTTATACCTATATCCATATACACACACACATATGTGTGTGTGTGTATATGGATATAGGTATAGATATACATATATATCCCCCAATCCTTGCAGATGGTGTGTGTGTGTGTGTGTGTGTGTGTTAGAACATGCCTTCAACACTTAGCTAGGTAGTTTATAACTCTGCCTTAGCCTTCACCTCCTACTTGATGGTTAGCTGGAGGTAAGAGCTTAGGGCCATCTCAGATCTTTCCTGAGCATGCACTTAGCCCTGGGCATTCATGTAGTCTTCTAGAATCCCAGAAATATATGAGAGCTTTTCAAAGTCCTTATTCCCCAAAGATTGTCATTCCTGTCTTTCCCCCCAATCTTTGCAGTTAGTCTGATGGTTTTCCCAACTGCTATTTGTTGCAGGGACTACTACATTTGTCTGTAAATGTTTTCAATATTGTCTCTGCCGACCACCCCCCCCCCCCCCGCCCCCCGCAAGTAGCTGCCTCAGCACTGGGAGAGTTTGCAGTTAGACAAGATAAAAGAAAACCTTTGAGATTGTCCAGGGAACCACAGAACTGAATTAAACAAATAGACAAACAAACAAACAAAACAACCACAAGAATAGGTCTGTTCTACTGCCTCTAGAACCAGTACCTGTACTGGGAACACAGGTTATTGCTCAAGGCCACTGCTGAGCTGGGGGTTGGGGGTGGTACCAGAGTAAATTAAAATGCTAGAAATCTCTTTTACACAGATTCAGCTGGGTTTTTTTGTTGTTGTTTGTTTTTTATTACATGTTCCTTGGTTAGTATCCATGGTTCTAAAAAAGTTGCTTCTGACAGTATTTTTATGCTGTATTTTTTTTGTGTGTGTGTGATGGGACCACTTTCCTCTTGTGTATTACCTATAACTTTGTTAAAATCCTGACTCCATAACAAATTATTCTTTTAACGTTTTCTTTAAATTTAGGATTTCTTTGATAAGAAATGGTGACAAACTTCCATCTCAGGATCATTTGATTGTTCAAGAATACATTGAAAAGCCTTTCCTAATGGAAGGTTACAAGTTTGATTTACGAATTTATATTCTGGTAACATCGTGTGATCCACTAAAAATATTTCTCTACCACGATGGACTTGTGCGAATGGGAACAGAGAAGTACATTCCACCTAATGAGACCAATTTGGTAAGTGATACCAGACACTATGATTTTATTAATTTATTCAACATCTATTTTTTAAAACACCTATTGTGTATAAATGTTAAATGAACAAAGTTCCTCCTCTCAGGCTTTTATAGTCTAGAAGAATTATATACATAAATAAGACTGCCTCTAATTTAAGACAGCTTTGTGGAAATTAGAAAAAAAAGTGCCTGCTTCTCCAGGTAGGCTAATTAGGAAAATACACCCCATCTGGGTGCTGTGAGCATGAGGATGGATTTCGAAGTATATATGTGTGTGTAGTTGTACTGGATAGAAATGATTGATACAGAAATACAAATTAAAATAATATGCCATTGAGAAATACAGATAAAGTGTTATAGAATTGAGTGTAGGAATAGGTTTTGTTCAGCTTCTCATGGGAGAGGTGGTATTTAAGCAGTCTTTGTATGAAAGGTATGGTTTAAACATGTAGAATGTGGGAGAAAGTATATGAAACAGAGAAAGCAAAAGTTATCAGAAAGTAGAGTTATTTTTTGTTGGAACAAAAGAGAAGATTTTAAATTTATGTTGATCAATTGTGAAGTAGAGACATAAATTGGCAGTTTCATAGTATGTTTTTAATTCTGTTAAGTGGAGATTTTTGTAAGTATTTTTCCATTAAGATTATCTTTGTGTAACCATAACATATTGATGAAAGTCATAACTGTAGTTTATGAAGGTCAAACTGTAATTTATTATCATAATTTATCATGAAAGTCATAAATGTAATTTATAGTTTATGAGAGACAAACCGTAGTTTATTATCCATACTTCAAAGTTTAGTTAACCTCTACCTCTATTTTTGGATCTACTAATTACAGTAAAAAAATATACCTAATTAAGGATCGTTTCCCATTTTTGTCAAAGGCCTGGTTATTGTTCTATAATATTATGCACATAAATGACTACATTGAGTGGTCATTTTCCAAAATTAAATGACTAATCATAAATGTTGCTACGTTCAATTAACTAAAAAATGTTGTAAACCTGGCAAAGGAAGAATAAGGGAACTGTCAAAGTTTTTACAGGGAAGGAAGATAAAAGAAAGAATCATCTCTTCAAAGCTCATAAGGTGTGGATACATCCAAGCTCCAAGAAATGTTTGAACTCTACTGCATTCTAGACATTGTGCTGGTTTGGGAAAAACGGTGACCAAGACAGATACAGTACTTGATCTCACAAAAGCAACAATCTAGTGGGGAGGCAGAAAATAAAATAAGCAATTATAATACCCAGTGGTAAGTGTAATGGTTTAAGAAACTGAGAATGCTATGGCAGTGCATAGCAGGAACATCTAACTCAGTTGGAGATACAGTTAGAGAGGGAGTTTGTAAAGTGAAATCTGAAGAGTGAGGGGTTAGCTAAGTTAGAGGTGGGGTGGGATGGGTTAAGACTCCAGGTAGAAGAATGGCCCAGAGGTAGGAGGGAGAGTGATACGTCTGGAGAGAGCACACACGTTCAATATGGCTAAAGTACAGACTAAGACATCCGGATGGAGAGTCCCAGAGGCCAGATCTTGGTAGATCATGGCTAGGATTTTGGAACTTAACCTAAGAAGAAGGGAAGCATTGAAAGATTTTAAACAAGGGAAAGAAGGAATGAGATTGTTGTCTTAAAAAGGTCACCTGGTCTATGGTGTGGGGAATGTGAGATGGGGCTGTAGATGGATAGGGGAGACTAGAGTAAGGGAGACAAGAAGCTGTATTCTAGTCTAACCACATGTGAGAGACAAGATGACTTAATTTGAAGTGATAGTAGGGCAGGACTACGAATAAGAACACAGATTTCAGATATATTTACGATACCATGGGTAACACTGATATACCAACAAGTTGATTTGTAGAATAAGGGAAAGAGAGAGAGAAATTAAGGATAAAACTCAAAAGAGTTTTGGCACAGCAGTTGGGTGGATGGTGACATTCACTGTGATAGGGAGTATAGGAGCTTTTAAAGTTTTGCAGAAAGCTGATGTGTTTGATTTGAGATGCCTGTGTGACTTCCAAATGGATCTATACTATTGGCATTTGGATATACAGTATAGGTCTAAAGCTCAGATGAGGGAACTGAGCTACAGGCGTAATTTGGGGCTTATCAGTTTATAGATTATAATTAAAATAGTTGGAGTGGGTAAGACTGGATTATATATATGTAAAGCAGATAGTCATGTTTTGAGAGGAAAGAGTAAAGGAAGAGATAGGAAAGGGTAAGACTTGAAAGCTCATTTAGGTGATAAAGTGATTTATTCTAATTTCTTAAGTTGGATGTATGTGATTTGCTTAAGTACACTGGGTTAGGAAATCATATTGAAAGATTGGGAGTCAGGAAATGTGGCCTCTAGGTTTCGCTTTGCCAAGTGCTCTTGAGTCACATAATCTCCTGGCTTTGGTTTTCACATATATGAAAAATGATGTTCTCCTGTATAAACATCAGTGTTCCTCATATATCTCTAAAATTTCACGGTTGAGTTCCTACATGAAGATACCAAAAATTTAAAAAGTGAAGTGCAAAACTTTATCTAAAGTGAGATCACTCTTATTTAAAAGATAAGTTTAAGAAAAAAGGTGGAAAAAATAAACCAAAATGCTCCCATTGGTTGTTTTTGGACAGCAGACTGCTTCATATTTTTTTCCTTCTTCGTATTTCCAATTTTTAAAATAGCGTGCATTTTGTCATGAGCTGTATATTGATAAGCTACATGTAAGGAAATCATGAGAGAATTTCAGAAATTGAAATATAATAAACATAAATTTTTTTGCCACCCCGTGTAGCAGTCAGTCAATCCTTGAAAGGTTCTGTATATTCCAATTCGTTATTTTGAGCCTATACACTATAAAATAGGATAGAGAATAGTTATATACTTTTTATGCATTGCAGGTTGCTATTTGATTCAGAGCTGCCATTACTTCTCCTTATGGCAAATGTCCAACTGACAGTGAACTGTTTAGAAGGGGATTTTTGTCAAAGTAGATGTGAAATTGTGGAATTTCCAATGCTACATATAAAAATAATGTTTTAAGAAAAATGCAAAGTTCCATTTCTTATTCACGTTTCCACTAGGATAGCTAGAGTTTTTATTACTGCTGTTAGTATTTATTTTAAGAAATTCCTGCCAAATGGAGAGCTCCTCAAAAAATTATTTTCCAAACAAAAATAATTTCTCTTTTGGAAACTAAGAAATGTTATAGTTTGATTAATTTCCTTTTTTCTTTAAATCAAGCACTTAAAATTAGACAAGTATGAGTTATGCTCTTTCTTTTAAATATCACTTAAAGTGATAATTTTCATGAAGGTAGGGACTATGTCTGCCTTATTAATCTTTGTGTCCACAGTGCACAGCACACATTCCTGCCAGTGGTGGGTGCTCCTTAAATATTGTTCAATATACAAAAAAAATTCTTAATTACTGGTGGGCATATGGATTAATAAACAACATGTAGCTCATATGATCAGTTCTGCATATTTGCTTCAAAGATTTCAATACTGTAGACTTAAGTAACTGCAGTGAAAATAAAATATGATATAAATATCATTGGTTATTAACAAATCAGAATAGTAATGATGTGCTCAAAGTATGTATTCATTGTGATGCAACATTGCTATCTAAAGTGGTTTCTGGGAATAGGATCATGAGGGTGGGATTTACAGACCTCATGAATGTTTATGATAGATTGATAAGGAGCTATTAATGTATATTAATTGACAATTATGAGAAATTTTAAATTTTGTATTCTTTTTCAAGTTTATTTGAGGATAACACTGTCAACAAACATAAGAATATAGAGGGACTAAGACCTAAGAACTCGAGTATGGAGCGCTATAAATTTGCTGTTAATCATTTAGACATTTGTACAGCATCGTGTGGTGCTTCTGTCTCCTGACTCTGAGTGCACTCTGTCTTGTTAACAAGTTACAGTGATCTTCCAGTCAGGATGGGAGGGCAGAGGTTGAGGTTGGTATCCTACCTCTAGGTTTCTGCTACTTACTTGAGCTTTTACTTTTAAATCTTTGTTTGAGAAGATATAGAATACTCTCTCAGAAAATTCCTTTCCCAAAACAAGTTAGGATGAAAATTTTAGAAAAACATTAAAAACAAACCAAGAAAAACAGACTTCAAAGTTACAGCATTTTTCTTGCTTAGCAATATGTAGTTTCACATTTTCATTTAATTACTCTATATATTCTTATTATTTTCATACTTTCTATGGTAGATATCTTTTCAATAATATACAAAGTAACTTTGAAGGTGACTACTTTCACAACCTTTTTTAGAAAAATGTGCCATTGCATTTTGAAAATTACCTTTATAATCATTAAATTATGAATATGTATATTTTAAACTTTAAAATTGGCTTTCCTCTTTGGATGCTTTCTTTTCTGTGAAACGTCATGGTTCTAGAGTCTCATAGGTGATAACAACTTTGGTTCTGACTTGTTACAGACCCAGTTATACATGCATCTGACAAACTACTCTGTGAACAAGCACAATGAGCATTTTGAAAGGGATGAAACTGAAAACAAAGGCAGCAAACGTTCCATCAGATGGTTTACAGAATTTCTACAAGCAAATCAACATGATGTTGCTAAGTTTTGGAGTGATATTTCAGTAAGATTATACCATTTCACAATTTTAGCTGTCTTTCCTCATATTAATTGAAAGGATCATCAACCATTTTAAATAAAAAACGGATTACATTAGATTGGGCAGATAAAGTGTGCTTTTATGAAGAAAGTGAAATTTGTCATGGACCTTAATAGATAAGTAGTACTTTTACTGCTAGGATCGGAAAGAGGGAATGCTAAGCGGAGGCAAAAGCATGAGTAAAGGCATGGAGGTATGAAAATAGTTCAAAGTGGCCCAGATTGGTGCATGTCGTATTTGTGGGAGATACATGAAGACTTAATGGCTGGAAAGATATGTGGAGCCAAGTTTTAGGTCTGGAAATCAAGGCTTCACTTGGTAGGCAGTAAGGATTCATTCAGTTTTTAAGGGAGGATATTAATAAGGCCAAAGACCATGCATGCATTTGAAAGATAAATCTGACAATGGGTATAGGATGGGTTAGAGTGAAGACCAGAAGTAGGTAGAGGAGGGCATTTGGGAGTAGTTTCAGGGAAAAGAATGGCCTGAATTGAACCACAATAAAAGAGGTGACAATGAAGTAGACCTTGAGATTAACTGAATGTTTAGAATGGGGAGGGGGGAAGAAGTATTCAGATATTCTTCTGCAGTTTTGAGGAATAATTATAAGGAGAATGGGTGTGGCCTTATTTGAAATAGAATAGGAAGGAGTTTATTTTGAGAAGATGTAGAGCTTAGTTTTGCAGATGAGAGAAAAGAGTTCTATTCACTTATTTGCTAGTTCATTTGTTCATTTATTCAGTAAACATTTATTGAACCCATAATATAAGCCTGTCCCTGGCTGATAATTTGAGGATTTATAAGATACAGCTCCAAGCCTCAAAAAACTCAAGAGTTTGGTAGGAAACACTTGCACATAAATTGTTAATGAAATGCAATGTAGCAAGTACAAAAACAGAGGCATACATTGGCTTCTGTGGGGTTGTAGAGGAAGACCACATGTAGTAGCTTTGAGTGGATGGGCATAGCAGGACTTCCTGGAGGCATTGACACCTGAACTCAGTTTTTTAAAAGTCCATGAGGCTATGATGAATTCTACTTTTGATATGTTAAACTTGAAATGCTCTCTCAGGTAGAAAAGTTGAGCAGGCAGTTAAAAGTGTATGTATGAGGTGTAATGGATAATTAAAGCCATGGCAGTAGATGAAATTCCAAATGGTAAGGGTAAAGAGAGAAAAGGAAACATGTATGAGAAGATAACCTTGGTGAAACAGACCCTTTTATTAATCCTAGCAGAAATATTAAAATGGTATTCATAGTTAAGAAGAGTATGTTGAAAATACTTAACATGATTAGGGCTATACAATTTGACTTCTGGGACAAGTAATATATATTTAAATAAAAATATTGTGGAAAATGGATGTGAAAGTTCATTGTTGGTTGAACTTGGTTCTCTTGAGAAAATCAGAGAAAAAATCAGCATCATTATATTTATTCCTTTTCTTAGTGTTTTGTTAGTTTGAATCTTTTTAAAAATCTTATTTTCTGTCTCACAGAATGTAAACCGGAAGATACTTAGGTGTCAGACAAGTAAAAAGGAGTTAAGTAGCCTGGATAGAAGAAAATAGGGCAGGCTGAGAACGGTGGTCATTTGAAGAGCGTAAGCGGTCTAAAGGGGATAGATATCACTCAGCACCAGCCTATTGGTGCCATGTGGTATTTTGGGCCCAGTGTGCCTCATTCTCTAATTTGTCAATAGATGCCCTAAGTCTCCTGATTTATAAATGTTGGCAACAAATTCAAAATTTTTAAAAATTTAGGGGTCCCATCAAATTTTAAAGTTTGTCATTTGGGTTTGGTCAGATTCTCACCAACTTGTTAACTTTCTTTTATGTCTTCCCGAGAGACTACATATTGATACATCCAAACAAGAAATTTGATTCCAACAATGCCGTTTATTTATCTATTTACTTTATCAAGGCCAGTTTTTTGGAAATTCCAAAAAATATTCTAATAATGATAGTTTACTATCATGTGGGTCAGAAACATCAAAGTGGTAAAATTTGCAATTTTGATACAGTAGCTCAATGATGGAAGATCTACTTGGTGATACCTGGATGATTTAATGAATGGGTCATTTGGTGACTAGCTCAGAGAGACCAAGAAAGTTTTAGATGCCCTCTGGTATTCTTTTTCTTTACCAGATTCTTCACTTCTTATGAGTTTGATTGTTCAGGGAAGTCTTTGTGAAAAGGTGCAATCTGTTGGGTTGCCTTGGTGAGGAATGTACGGAGAGAATCAGTCAGAGAGAAAAATGGATATCATTAGCTTTACAGACATTGGTTTTAAGTGGTACTTTCCCCACATAATTGAATTAGGACAAGGTATACAACTAAGACTAATACTAATAAGAGTATGGAAATTAACTCCTCAGAGCTTAAAATATAATTTTCAGATATTACCTGAACATAGCAATTGCCGGCCTATTAAGCTCTGATACACTGCATGATCATTTCTATAAATGGGTAAATTTTGCATCATTCTTGCCTACATTTGTTAAAATGTATATTAATAAATCTATAAGTAACCAATTAATAAATAATAACATTAACTTTTCCAAGTACCTTCCTACAATTATCTTGTCAAACTATCTGCACTTATGTAATTCTTTTAAGAATTGAAATTTGTCATGGACCTTAATAGATAAGTAGTACTTTTTCTTGTTAAGAATTGCATGTACTTACAGATGTCTGTTGAAGGTGAATCAATAGGATAGTATAAAAAGAGAATAAGAGGAGATGAAGAAGGCAATTGTGCAATAAATTTTTATCTTAATAGTTTACTAATTTCATGAATTTAACTTAGAACTTTTTTTCGGTGACTACTTTATTGATGGTAATTTCTCTGAAAAGTAGCTGTCTGCATATGAAAACTAACATTCAGCAATACCTTCTATGAAGAACAGATACATGTGCTTTTGTGCTGGTCAAGAATAAATAAGAAATCAACAGAAAAGCAGGCCATGGAGGTTAAAAATGACTTTAATCACTCATAAGATCATCCTTAATGAATGCTTTTTATATACTTTGGGTACAAATCTACAAAATCATCTTTCAAAGCAATGTTGGAAATTCTCAAAAGCATTAGTGGAATTTGATTTGATTAGTGGAATTTGTATTTGGTTGTATCATTACTGATTTCACATATACCTGCAATCTTGCCTCTGGATTCCTAAAATTGTGCTGTTTTTATGTAGTAAAAACACAGATTTGTAATCCAGAGTCTAAATATTCATTCCCCCTCACTCTGCCCCCCCCATCTCCCCACCTGTCTTGTTTCACATAGACACTTACTAGTCAAGGTTTTAACTTCTTTTTCCTACTCAGGTGATTTCAGTAATATCTCAAGATTTATATAATGTGGACTTTTCTTTTTTATCCTCACATACTGTGGTGCTACCACACATTTGTTATTTTGAATAGAATTTTCTAAGAACAGCCTCTTGTGGCATCTCTGATATCCCCAAATACGTTCTGGGTTGGGATTCTTGGTAACAGCGAGGTTAACTTCATCTTCCATTTCTTTCTCTCATAATAAATACTGCTCCCACCAGGCAGCTGAATGTTTGTGTCTGACCAGTTATATGAGGTGGAATTCCAGAAGAATAATAGAATAAATATAACTACAGTAGTTAAGTTGCTAACCCCTCTTGATGGTTTACTCTGTTCTAGGCACTATGCTAAGAGTTATACATGGAGTCTCATTTTGTCCTTCCATCAGTCTTTTGCAGCAGGTATTATTGCTATTGCCAGTTTACATTTTAGAAAAATGAGACAAAGTTTAAGCAACATGACTGAGGATGCACATCTAACAAGTAGCAAAGCCTGGGATAAAGCCAGAAAGTCAACTTTGGAGCCATTTTCTTAACTGCCATGCTATATTGCCTGTACCTGTAGAATGGGAGTTAAAAAGACAGTATATTCTAAGCAAAAACCAGCAAGACAGCTTTTCCACAATCCATAGCTTGTTCTCAAACTTCGGTAAACCAACTTTTTCTTTTATTAGCATTAGTAACTCACCCTAGTAGTATTATGTGTTCTCACAGAAAATGTTGACAGCTAGTTTGTTAATTGGCAGTACTCTGATTTCAGATAAACCTTATGAACAACAGAATCATCACTGCACAGAGAAACCCAGCTCTCCTAGATTCTGTCCTCTTGACCTTTCAGGCTTTGTCTAAGTGGAGGTTCTATAATGTTGTTTGTGAAATAGTTTTCTCTCCTTGGAAGTTTACTCTCCTTGTCTTCCCTCCCATCCCCTTGCCTTCTGTATGGTTTCTGAGAAGGCAAGCATGTGATCCTACCTTACTTATTTAACAAATACAAGCCGCATTCATAAATTTTTATTTGTTCACAGGTGATCTTGAGCACTTACTAAATGCCAGGCACTATTGTTAAGCACTGGGAATGGGGTTGTAAATAATACAGACAAGGACTCTGTTTTAACAAAAAAAAGAAAAAGATCAGCTTGTCCTATGCTGTGTAGTGACACAGTAATGAATGATGTATGGGTGCCTACTTTTGACTCAGGGGTCAGGGACGGACTCTCTGAGTATCAAGGGGCCAGACATGGGAATATTGGGGGAAGAGTGTTCCAGGAAGAGGGATCAGCTAGTGTGAGAGGCCTAGAGAAGAGGAGCATGGCTGGAGTACAGTGGGCAGGGGGAGAGTTGGGTGAGATGAGGTCAGAGCAGTGGCAGGGGTTAGATGCCACAGAGCTTTGTGAACCTGGCCAGGATGCTAGTTGGTAAGTCCAGGCCTGATTTCCAAGTATGTAAATGAGATACAAAGAAATAAGGCTTTTCATCTTTTTTTTTAAATGACAATCTTTACAGGAATTGGTGGTAAAGACTCTGATTGTAGCAGAACCTCATGTCCTGCATGCATATCGAATGTGCAGACCTGGTCAACCTCCAGGAAGTGAAAGTGTCTGCTTCGAAGTCCTGGGATTTGATATTTTGTTGGATAGAAAACTAAAGCCATGGCTTCTGGAGGTAAGGCATTTCTTTAAGAAGAAAGAGAACTGATCTCTATTCTTTTTTTTTTTTCTTTTTTCTTTTGAATTTTATTTTATTTTTTTTAAACAGCAGATTCTTATTAGTCATCCATTTTATACACATCAGTGTATACATGTCAGTCCCAATCGCCCAATTCAGCACACCACCACGCCCACCCCCCTGTGGCTTTCCCCCCTTGGTTTCCATACGTTTGTTTTCTATATCTGTGTCTCAATTTCTGCCCTGCAAACCAGTTAATCTGTACCATTTTTCTAGTTTCCACATATATGCGTTAATATACGATATTTGTTTTTCTCTTTCTGACTTACTTCACTCTGTATGACAGTTTCTAGATCCATCCACGTCTCAACAAATGACCCAATTTCGTTCCTTTTTATGGCTGAGTAATATTCCATTGTATATATGTACCACATCTTCTTTATCCATTCTTCTGTTGGTGGGCATTTAGGCTGCTTCCATGACCTGGCTATTGTAAATAGTGCTGCAATGAACATTGGGTGCATGTGTCTTTTTGAATTATGGTTTTCTCTGGGTATATGCCCAATAGTGGGAATGCTGGATCATATGGTAATTCTATTTTTAGTTTTTTAAGGAACCTCCATACTGTTCTCCATAGTGGCCGTATCAATTTACATTCCCACCAACAGTGCAAGAGGGTTCCCTTTTCTCCACACCCTCTCCAGCATTTGTTGTTCGTAGATTTTCTGATGATGCCCATTCTAACTGGTGTGAGGTGATACCTCATTGTAGTTTTGCAATTACATTTCTCTAATAATTAGTGATGTTGAGCAGCTTTTCATGTGCCTCTTGGCCATCTGTATGTCTTCTTTGCAGAAATGTCTATTTAGGTCTTCTGCCATTTTTGGATTGGGTTGTTTGTTTTTTTAATATTGAGCTGCATGAGCTCTTTATATATTTTGGAGATTAATCCTTTGTCCATTGATTCATTTGCAAATATTTTCTCCCATTCTGAAGGCTGTGTTTTTGTCTTGTTTATGGTTTCCTTTGCTGTGCAAAAGCTTTGAAGTTTCATTAGGTCCCATTTGTTTATTTTTGGGTTCACTTCCATTTCTTTGGGAGGTGGGTCAAAAAGGATCTTGGTGTGATTGAGGTCATAGAGTGTTCTGCCTATGTTTTCCTCTAAGAGTTTTATAGTGTCCAGTCTTACATTTAGGTCTTTAATCCATTTTGAGTTTATTATTATGTATGGTGTTAGGGAGTGTTCTAATTTCATTCTTTTGCATGTAGCTGTCCAGTTTTCCCAGCACCATTTATTGAAGAGACTGTATTTTCTCCATTATATATCCTTGCCTCCTTTTTCATAGATTAGTTGACCATAGGTGTGTGGGTTTATCTCTGGGCTTTCTGTCTTGTTCCATTGATCTGTGTTTCTGTTTTTGTGCCAGTACCATATTGTCTTGATTACTATAGCTTTGTAGTATAGTCTGAAGTCAGTGAGTCTAGTTCCTCCAGCTCTGTTTTTTTTCCCTCAAGAATGCTTTGGCTATTTGGGGTCTTTTGTTTCTCCATACAAATTTTAACATTTTTTCTTCTAGTTCTGTAAAAAATGCCATTGGTAATTTGATAGGGATTGCATTGAATCTGTACATTGCTTTGGGTAGTATAGTCATTTTCACAATTTTGATTCTTCCAATCCAAGAACATGGTATATCTCTCCATCTGTTGGTATCATCTTTAATTTCTTTCATCAGTGTCTTATAGTTTTCTGCATACAGGTCTTTTGTCTCCCTAGGTAGGTTTATTCCTAGGTATTTTATTGTTTTTGTTGTTTTGGTAAATGGGAGTGTTACTATAATTTCTCTTTCAGATTTTTTATCATTAGTGTATAGGAATGCAAGAGATTTCTGTGCATTAATTTTGTATCCTGCAACTTTACCAAATTCATTGATTAGCTGTAGTAGTTTTCTGGTGGCATCTTTAGGATTCTCTATGTATAGTATCATGTCATCTGCAAACAGTGACAGTTTTACTTCTTCTGTTCCAATTTGGATTCCTTTTATTTCTTTTTCTTCTTTGATTGCCATGGCTAGGACTTCCAAAACTATGTTGAATAATAGTGGTGAGAGTGGACATCCTTGTCTTGTTCCTGATCTTAGAGGAAATGCCTTCATTTTTCACCATTGAGAACGATGTTTGCTGTGGGTTTGTCGTATATGGCCTTTATTATGTTGAGGTAGGTTCCCTCTATGCCCACTTTCTGGAGAGTTTTTATCATAAATGGGTGTTGAATTTTGTCAAAAGCTTTTTCTGCATCTATTGAGATGATCATATTGTTTTTATTATTCAATTTGTTATTTATTATTCAATTTGTTAATATGGTGTATCACATTGATTGATTTGCTTATATTGAAGAATCCTCGCATCCCTGGGATAAATCCCACTTGATCATGTTGTATGATCCTTTTAATGTGTTGTTGGATTCTGATTGCTAGTATTTTGTTGAGGATTTTTGTATCTATATTCATCAGTGATATTGGTCTGTAATTTTCTTTTTTTGTAGTATCTTTGTCTGGTTTTGGTATCAGTGTGATGGTGGCCTAATAGAATGAGTTTGGGACTGTTCCTTGCACTAAAATTTTTTGGAAGAGTTTGAGAAGGATGGGTGTTTGCTCTTCTCTAAATGTTTGATAGAATTCACCTGTGAAGCCTTCTGGTCCTGGACTTTTGTTTGTTGGAAGACTTTTAATCACAGTTTCAATTTCATTACTTGTGATTGGTCTGTTCATATATTCTGTTTCTTCCTCGTTCAGTCTTGGAAGGTTATACCTTTCTAAGAATTTGTCCGTTTCTTCCAGGTTGTCCATTTTATTGGCAAAGAGTTGCTTGTAGTAGTCTCTTAGGATGCTTTGTATTTCTGTGGTGTCTGTTATAACTTCTCCTTTTTCATTTCTGGTTTTATTGATTTGAGTCCTCTCCCTTCTTTTCTTGATGAGTCTGGCTAATGGTTTATCAATTTTGTTTATCTTCTCAAAGAACCAGCTTTTAATTTTACTGATCTTTGCTTTGTTTTCTTTGTTTCTATTTCATTTATTTCTGCTCTCATCTTGATGAGTTCTTTCCTTCTGCTAACTTTGGGTTTTGTTTGTTCTTCTTTCTCTGGTTTCTTTAGGTGTAAGGTTAGATTGTTTATTTGAAATTTTTCTTGTTTCTTGAGGTAGGCTTGTTATAAACTTCCCACTAGAACTGCTTTTGCAGTTCTAGGTTTTGGATCATCGTGTTTCATTGTCTTTTGTCTCTACGTATTTTTTGATTTCCTATTTGATTTCTTACGTGATCTATTGGTTATTTAGTAACGTATTGTTTAGCCTCCATGTGTTTGTGTTTTTTACGGTTTTTTCCCTGTAATTTATTTCTAATCTTATAGCATTGTGGTCAGAAAAGATGCTTGATATGATTTCAATTTTCTTAAATTTTCCGAGGCTTGATTTGTGACCCAAGATGTGATCTATCCTGGAAAATGTTCCATGCGCACTTGAGAAGAAAGTGTAATCTCCTGTTGTTAGATGGAATGTCCTATAAATATCAATTAAATCTATCTGGTCTATTGTGTTATTTATAGCTTGTGTTTTCTTATTTACTTTCATTTTGGATGATCTGTCCATTGGTGTAAGTGAGGTGTTCAAGTTCCCCACTATTACTGTGTTGCGGTCGATTTCTTCTTTTATAGCTGTTAGCAGCTGCCTTATGTATCGAGGTGCTCCTATGTTGGGTGCATATATATTTATAATTCTTATATCTTCTTGGATTGATCCCTTGATCATTATGCAATGTCCTTCCTTGTCTCTTGTAATATTCTTTATTTTAAAGTCTATTTTATCTGATATGATTGTTGCTACTCCAGCTTTCTTTTGATTTCTATTTGCATGGAGTATCTTTTTCCATCCCATCACTTTCAGTCTGTATGTATCCCTAGGTCTGAAGTGGGTCTCTTGTAGATAGCATATATATGGGTCTTGTTTTTGTAACCATTCAGTGAGCCTGTGTCTTTTGGTTGTAGCATTTAATCCATTCATGTTTAAGGTAATTATCGATATGTATGTTCCTGTGAACATTTTCTTAATTGTTTTGGGTTTGTTTTTGTAGGTCCTTTTCTTCTCTTGTGTTTCCCAGTTAGAGAAGTTTCTTTAGCATTTGTTGTAGAGATGGTTTGGTGGTTTTGAATTCTCTTAGATTTTGCTTGTCTGTAAAGCTTTTGATATCTCCATCGAATCCGAATGAGATCCTTGCTGGGTAGACTAATCTTGGTTGTAGGTTTTTACCTTTCATCACTTTAAGTATATCATGCTAATCCCTTCTGGCTTGTAGAGTTTCTGCTTAGAAATCAGCTGTTAACCTTATGGGAGTTCCTTTGTATGTTATTTGTTGTTCCTCCCTTGCTGCTTTCAATAATTTTTCTTTGTTTTTAACTTTGGCTAATTTGATTTTATGTGTCTCGGCATGTTTCTCCTTGGGTTTATCCTCTATGGGATTCTCTGTGCTTCGTGGACTTGGGTGGCTATTTCCTTTCCCTTGTTAGGGAAGTTTTCGACTATAATCTCTTCAAATATTTTCTCTGGTCCTTTCTGTCTCTCTTCTCCTTCTGGGACCCCTACAATGCAAATGTTGTTGTGTTTAATGTTGTCTCAGAGGTCTCTTAGGCTGTCTTCATTTCTTTTCATTCTTTTTTCTTTATTCTGTTCCGCAGCAGTGAATCCCTCCATTCTGTCTTCCAGGTCACTTATCCATTCTTCTGCCTCAGTTATTCTGCTATTGATTCCTTCTAGTGTATTTTTCACTAAAGTTATTGTATTGTTCATCTTTGTTTGTTTGTTCTTTAATTCTTCTAGATCTTTGTTGAACATTTCTTGCCTCTTCTCGATCTTTGCCTCCATTCTTTTTCCGAGGTCCTGGATCATCTTCACTATCATTATTCTGAGTTCTTTTTCTGGAATGTTGTCTATCTCCACTTTATTTAGTTCTTTTTCTGGGGTTTTATCTTGTTCCTTCATCTGGACATAGCCCTCTGCCTTTTCATCTTTTCTGTCTTTCTGTGAATGTGGTTTTTGTTCCACAGGCTGCAGGATTGTAGTTCTTCTTGCTTCTGCTGTCTGCCCTCTGGTTGATGAGGCTTGTGCAAGTTTCCTGATGGGAGGGACTGGTGGTGGGTAGAGCTGACTGTTGCTCTGGTGGGCAGAGCTCAGCAAAACTTTAATCTGCCTGACTGCTGATGGGTGTGGCTGGGTTCCCTCCCTGTTTGTTGTTTGGCCTGAGGCAACCCAACACTGCAGCCTACCTGGGCTCTTTGGTGGGGCTAATGGCAGACTCTGGGAGGGCTCATGCCAAGGAGTACTTCCCAACCTTCTGCTGCCAGTGTCCTTGTTCCCACGGTGAGCCACAGCCACCACCCACCTCTGCAGGAGACCCTCCAACACTAGCAGGTAGGTCTGGTTCAGTCTCCCCTGGGGTCACTGCTCCTTCTCCTGGGTCCCGATATGCACACTACTTTGTGTGTGCCCTCCAAGAGTGGAGTCCCTGTTTCCCTCAGTCCTGTCGAAGTCCTGCAATCAAATCCTGCTAGCCTTCAAAGTCTGATTCTCTAGGAATTCCTCCTCCCATTGGTGGATCCGCAGGTTGGGCAGCCTGACGTGGGGTCAGAACCTTCACTCCAGTGGGTGGACTTCTGTGGCATAAGTGTTCGCCAGTCTGTGAGTCACCCACCAGCAGTTATGGGATTTGATTTTTTTGCGATTGCGCTCCTCCTGCCATCTCATTGTGGCTTCTCCTTTGTCTTTGGATGTGGGGTATCTTTTTTGGTGAGTTGCAGTGTCTTCCTGTTGATGATTGTCCAGCAGCTAGTTGTGATTCTGGTGTTCTCGCAAGAGGGAGTGAGAGCACATCCTTCTACTCTGCCATATTGGTTCAGGGCCCCTGTGATCCCTATTCTTGTGTACTAAAACAAATGTTTCTTACATGTGTACTTGGCACAGTTGTTTCATTAACTGAGCAGACAGAAGACTGAATAGAGTATGTGGGAGGAAGAGAATGAGCATTCGGGGAATAGAACAGTTCCGATAGTGGGTCAGTGTATTTAATCCTACTTTCCCCAAATTAGTACTGGGTGAATTTCTAGGTTAGGCATTTTGCATATACACGTGGATCTGCTTTTACTGATTTGTTGTCTACTCTCTCCACTATTTTCTCAGCCTCACAGCTCTACCACTTCATGACTTCTGGTTGTTGTCTTTCCTCTCCGTGGGTGCCTAGGCTGCAGGACTGTAGTTTCCTGCCTTCAGTGTGTCTCCCCTTCAAACTCTCTAGGAGGAGAGAGGCTCCAATTAGTTCATTAATCAGTAGTTAATACTTCACACCCCAGGTGACATGAATTCTCCTTTAAGGCCATATTACGTGCCTGGGGCTCCCCTCATGTCTAGCCTGTGAACTGTGCCTTTGGGCTTGCTCCCAGACCCTGGTTTGGTCAGAGTCATCATTATTTTTCTTCCATTATAAAAGATCATTTGGAAAATATAGAATAATATAAAGGCAAAATAAAAATAATGTCTAAGATTTCTGTACCTTTTCAGTCATGTTTGTATTTATATTGTATACAGAAGAAACCTTGGAAGTCACACAGTACCACATCCAGCAATTCCCCTAAGCTCCCTGATCATAGAGTATGTGGCTCTGATCATCGAGCTCCATGGTCATAGATCACATGGCCACAGAATACTGTGTTTAGGAAACTTTGTCAGGAAAATAACACCTACCTAAATAGTGTTTACTAGATTAGTTACATTTTAAGGAAAATATTACTATAGAAGATATCATCAACAACTACCTGTCATTTTAAGCTGATTATCTCTTTTTTTGTTAATGATTTAGAAGTTAGAAGTTATATCTGTAATATCAAGGTTTGCAAAAGCAAATTGAATGAGTGATAGGTGAGATCAAGACACTCAAAATATATTTTTAGGAAAGAACACTTTTCCAGTTTGAGGGCTACTGGTTTCATTTGTGTGTGTGTTGAATCTACTATGAGCAAATAATGTGTATTATATTTCCAATCAAATACAGTTCTGTCAGGTATTCAAATTTTGCTCCTGCCTGGGTCCTAGAAATATGATAAATGTGAAGAATTTTGATTATCATTTTGCTTCCTCCGTTCCTTGGATATGAAAGCACTTGACTCTGGACTATGGCCCTTCACCTAAGGCCTAACATTTTCTTCCTTTTATTTTGCTGTTTTCCTCTTCTTACTTTCCTTTCCTGTTTTTACCTGTATTTTTTTTTTTTTTCTGCCCCTGTTGCTTGTCTTTTAGCCTTGATGGAGTGGGAAAGAAGTGAAGGCAGTATGCATGAAGTAGAACTGAAAGGATAGCAAGGAATAATGATTTTATATATATTTTATTTACCTGTTTTTAAAAACACTTGCCTAACTGGAACTTACCATTAGCTTGGTAGATCCGAATTGACTAAATGGTTCTGTATTTTTTAAAGGCTCAGAAATACTATTGTTTACATTCATGTTTCTTTATACTTTATTTTCTCCATCATTTCCAGATCAATAAGAACCATTAAAAAACTCCACAATAACTTCTTTTCATTTTCTATTCATTCTTTCATCATTTTCAGATCAATCATAACCATTTAAAAACTCCACAATAACCAACAGCTGTGGGTAATGAACATTTATTATATCAAAACAGTTTAAAGAATCTTATTTAGATCTTCCTTTGTATTTTCTCCTGGCTGCAATCATAGTACTTCTAATATACATTGGTTAAAAACCTTTTGGCGCCATCAAGTGGAATTAGGTGGAGAGTGCCTCTGAACATGTTAACTTTTAGTTGACTGGAATAATTGCAGGCAATGATTCGTAGTGGCAAATTGCAGAAATTTTCAATCATAGAAAACATTTTTAGGGAAAAACATGGAAATTGAGTGGAGTATAAATATAATGCTAATATTTTAAGTATCCTTGAATTAATTTCAACAAATCATTGGGCCAGATGGTGGAGATAGAAGAAAAATAAGGTTGTCCTGGTCTAGTGGGGACTCAGATATGTGTTTATGCTAGTATTTACAAGTATAAGTAGGGAATAAGGAGCCAGCACAAGCAGAGTGATTAATCTCTCTGTGTACATGTGTAAATTTGAGAGTTAAAAAAATGTCTTTGCAGAAGAGGGAACACCTGAGGAGTATTTAAGGTGGTAGAAAGTGGGGTAGGGGCTGGGGCTGGGAGAAGTTACTGGTCGGAGGAAACAGCACTAATTTAGGAGCACAGAATCTATTATGGAAACTTTTATGTGTGCATGAAATGATTGTGCTTATCTTGATAATAAAACTGTGATTTGGTTGGTTAATAAATAGTATTTATTAATTTAATTTGCTTTCTAATAATTTTCCTTTTTGCACGCATTTACAAGCTGCTGTGCTTTAAGACTCTAACACTTGTGGGTTTTGTTTGTTTTACAGTTGGGTTAGGAAATGAGAACCAAAAGAAGCCGTCCACATTATAGAATAGAACTTGGGCTGGAACCCTAATTTTCAGCGTTTCTTCTGTCAGCCATTTGTGGTTTTTCTTTTATTTTTTTCTTTACCTTTCTCATAAAACTTAAAGAAAAAATCCAAAATGTTAATTGAATTAAGTTTTTCTACCTTTCCATGTATTAGTTTATTTGATGTGTAGGTACATTTCTTGATAGACCAATTTCTCTTGCATGAGAGTAGAGTGAAGAATCTGAAATAGAAAAGAGAGAGGGTCTGAGATTATGTTGTACCAAGACTGTCTACCATCCTGGAGGAGGGATATGCTTGGCAGAATTCCAGACTGCAGTTTTAGAATGAAGCACTGAGGAATTCTATAAAGATAGATAACATTTCAGTAAACCACTTAATCATCAGTTCAAAAATGTTTTTTTTTTTAATAATCCTGTTACATGTAGTAGCAGAACTATCTTTGTTTTTCAAATTCCAGAGATTTGAATCAGTATTGAATGGTTGAAACTTTTTTCATATAAAAATATTACTTTACCCTTTCTCTGTACTTGTAAGAGGAAATACTTGGAGCTTTAAAGTAGTAGATTAATAAACTTCCTTTTTCAAATTTACCTGGAATAAATGGATGTTCTTGCAATTACCAAGCTATTCTATTCCCGTTGAGACCACATCACACAGACAAGAATATGTTCATCACCTTCTATATCAGAAATCAGCAAAGGCATAATATAGTAAGGCATTTCTCTATTGAAAAGAATACAGTTTGCCATAATTCTACACAAGGAATACCAGGTAACTATCAAAATGATGACATGAAAGATTTTCACAATACATTATTAAGAGAAAACCTTGGATTATAAAGTAGTATATTTAGTATAGAGATATATTGGAAGGCAAATGAATATTATAAAATGTATACATAGCAAATATCTGGAGCACCATTTATCAAATGGTTAACAAGACACAAGGTAGTGGAATTGCAGGTGATCTTTCTGTGTTTGTTTGGCTTTTGTTTCTAATTTTTCTGCAGTGATCTTGTGCCACATTTATAATTAGAGGCATTTGTATTCCTGGATGATTTCTTAAGTGTAATGTGGCATTTCCTTCAGCTGCCAGTTGTAAAATGCGTGTTGTCAGTTATCTTGTCTTTTGTGCTGATGGTTTTGTATAAGATGACCCTCCTCTATGAGGAGTAGCATGCATGTTTTTTGAGATAGCCTGTGGAGTTAGTTGGTGGTCATGAAGCAAAGCTGTAGTTTTGAACTCAGCAGTGTTCTCACCAACTGAGTTAATTGAGTAAGTAATTTTCTTAAACATCTGCTATCCCAATTACATTTTCATAACAACAACAACAACAACAATAAAATCCAAAACAACAAAGACAAAAACAAACACTCCAGCTCTTGAAGTGGTAATATATTGTATACTAGATTTCAGGGTATATGTAGTTACTTCTTATTTTTCTTCTTAGTGAAATCTTAGAAATGATGTGGGAAAGAACAACCACAAATGGCTCAGTTATTCCCATGACTCCTTAAACAGTTAGAAAAGCTCATAGAGGTTAGTTTGCAGCTACCTTTAATGATATCCTCTGAGTAATTTCAATGAAATGAAATGAAAATTGATGAATTATTGTCTGACCCAGGAAGAAAGAAATACAATTTATTTTTCAGGCAACAATAGACATATTCATCCAGAAGATCTGAAAGCAGTGAAAAGAGGGCACTGATAATTTCAATATGGGAAATACATACATGAATATAATTATTACTATATTGGTAATATCCCTATTATTTTTTGTTCCATTTTTATTATTGTTATTGTTATTACTGGTCCTCCAACCTTTTTGTCTGGATGAGTCACTTTAACTTCCTAAAGTTAAGACCTAGAGTTCATGGAGTAATAGATTGGAGAGAGTGGAGAGGGAGAAGGCAGATATGCTGACTGAACATCTGAAGCTAAGGCAGCAGAGGGAAGGGGCAGTGATGACAGTCAATTCCTTGCAACTCTTTGACTTAAGGTGTTGGGGAAGGGAGGAGTGGCAATGGTGACTGGGCCATCTACCATATAGTGCTTTGAGATTTATTGTAGAGTCCTTCTACTGGTTGGGGATCCCACATTAAATTAACAAATTTGTACTGCATATTGATTGACCTACCAACATTTGTTTACTTATTGTTTTCTTTGTAAATTTCAGATCAATCGAGCTCCAAGCTTTGGAACTGATCAGAAAATAGACTATGATGTAAAAAGGGGAGTGCTGCTAAATGCACTGAAGCTACTAAATATCAGGTAAAGTGTTTCCTCCATCTTCTGGAATTTTTGTCACCATATTTGGCATAGAACAATCATTTGTAAGTAGAATTGTCTTGTAATTTTAGTATTTTGTATTGTGAATTTCTTGATTCCATTCTTCAAACCCATTTAGTTTTCTTCTTTTTAAATATCTTTTCCTCTTCTCCTGAACTCAGCTTCTCCTTCTCCCCATATTATTTGAACCTACAGTAAATATGCTTAAATTGCATTGTTGGTATAATACAGACTATGGGGTGGAATTGGAGAATACCTTAGGCAACCTTCTGGACTGTTTTCCTCACCTCACAAGAAAAAACTAAAGCACAAAGGTCACTCAGGGAGTTAAAAAACCTCAAAAATGCATTTCCAACCTTTCTGTCCAAAGGTCTTTCCACTGTATCATGCTGCCTGGGTAAACAGAGAAGAAAAGAGAAGCAGTTAAGTGAGAGTTAACCTTCCCATTGAACAGCATTAACAGGATTTCCTTCGTTTTTAAGGCTGAATAATATTCCATCTTATATATACCACATTTTTTATCCATCCATTGCAGAACATTTAGGTTGTTTCCATGTCTTAGATGTTGTGCATAATGCTGCAGTGAACATGGGAATGTGGGTATCTTTAGATCATATACCCGCAGGGTATCTGTTGAATCCTGGTTCAACAGGATCAGTCAAATCCTGATTTCAACTCCTTTAAATATATACCCAGAACTGGGATTGCTGCATCAATAGAATATTATTAGTTTGGTTGAAGCATACATAATCATGAATGTCAAATGTTTGAAATCTTATTATGTGGTAAGCTTTGGCTCATTATGAAAAAAATTGTTAGAAGTTTAACTGAACTGCTTAATGAGGTAGTGAGTTGTCTGCTATTATAAGTGTTCAAATAGCATTTAGGATCACATCTTGGGTCACAAATCAAGCCTCAGTAAATTTAAGAAAATTGAAATCATATCAAGCATCTTTTCTGACCACAACATATGATATTAGAAATGAATTACAGGGGAAAAACAGTAAAAAACACAAACACATGGAGGCTAAACAATACGTTACTAAATAAGCAAGAGATCACATAAGAAATCAAATAGGAAATCGAAAAATACCTAGAGACAAATGACAATGAAAACACGATGATCCAAAACCTATGGGATGCAGCAAAAGCAGTTCTAAGAGTGAAATTTATAGCTATACAAGCCTACCTTAAGAAATAAGAAAAATCTCAAGTAAACAATCTAACCTTACACCTAAAGGAACTAGAGAAAGAAGAACAAACAAAACCCAAAATTAGCAGAGGGAAAGAAATCATAAAGACCAGAGCAGAAATAAATGAAATAGGAACAAAGAAAACAATAGCAAACATCAATAAAACTAAAATCTGGTTCTTTGAGAAGATAAACAAAACTGATAAACCATTAGCCAGACTCATGAAGAAAAAGAAGGAGAGGACTCAAATCAATAAAATTAGAAATGAAAAGGAGAAGTTACAACAGACACCGCAGAAATAAAAGCATCCTAAGAGACTACTACAAGCAACTCTGTGCCAATAAAATGGACAACATGGAAGAAATGGACAAATTCTTAGGTATAACCTTCCAAGGCTGAACCAGGAAGAAACAGAAAATATGAACAGACCAATCACAAGTAATGAAATTGAAACTGTGATTAAAAATCTTCCAACAAACAAAAGTCCAGGACCAGATGGCTTCACAGGTGAATCCTACCAAACATTTAGAGAAGAGCTAAAACCCATCCTTCTCAAACTCTTCCAAAAAACTGGGGAGGAAGGAACACTCCCGAACTCATTATTTGAGGCCACCATCACCCTGGTACCAAAACCAAAGATACTACAAAAAAAGAAAATTACAGACCAATATCACTGATGAATTTAGATGCAAAAATCCTCAACAAAATACTAGCAAACAGGGGCTTCCCTGGTGGCGCAGTGGTTGAGTCCGCCTGCCGATGCAGGGGATGCGGGTTCGTGCCCCGGTCCGGGAGGATCCCACATGCCGTGGAGCAGCTGGACCCGTGAGCCACGGCTGCTGATCCTGCGCGTCCGGAGCCTGTGCTCCGCAACGGGAGAGGTCACAACAGTGAGAGGCCCGCGTACCGCAAAAAAAAAAAAAAAAAAATACCAGCAAACAGAATCCAACAACACATTAAAAGGATCATGCACCATGATCAAGTGAGATTTATCCCAGGGATGCGAGGATTCTTCAATATATGCAAATCAATCAATGTGATACACCATATTAACAAATTGAAGAATAAAAACCATATGATCATCTCAATAGATGCAGAAAAAGCTTTTGACAAAATTCAACACCCATTTATGATAAAAATTCTCCAGAAAGTGGGCATAGAGGGAACCTACCTCAACATAATAAAGGCTATATACGACAAAGCCACAGAAAACATCGTTCTCAGTGGTGAAACACTGAAAGCATTTCCTCTAAGATCAGGAACAAGACAAGGATGTCCACTCTCACCACTATTATTCAACATAGTTTTGGAAGTCCTAGCCACGGCAATCAGAGAAGAAAAAGGAATAAAAGGAATCCAAATTGGAACAGAAGAAGTAAAACTGTCACTGTTTGCAGATGACATGATACTATACATAGAGAATCCTAAAGATGCCACCAGAAAGCTACTACAGCTAATCAATGAATTTGGTAAAGTTGCAGGATACAAAATTAATGCACAGAAATCTCTTGTATTCCTATACACTATGATGAAAAATCTGAAAGAGAAATTATGGAAACACTCCCATTTACCATTGCAACAAAAAGAATAAAATACCTAGCAATAAACCTACCTAGGGAGACAAAAGACCTGTATGCAGAAAACTATAAGACACTGATGAAAGAAATTAAAGATGATACCAACAGATGGAGAGATATACCATGTTCTTGGATTGGAAGAATCAAAATTGTGAAAATGACTATACTACCCAAAGCAATGTACAGATTCAATGCAATCCCTATCAAATTACCAATGGCATTTTTTACGGAACTAGAACAAAGTATCTTAAAATTTGTATGGAGAAACAAAAGACCCCAAATAGCCAAAGCAGTATTGAAGGAAAAAAACAGAGCAGGAGGAATCAGACTCCCTGACTTCAGACTATACTACAAAGCTATAGTAATCAAGACAATATGGTACTGGCACAAAAGCAGAAACATAGATCAATGGAACAAGATAGAAAGCCCAGAGGTAAACCCACACACCTGTGGTCAACTAATCTATGTCAAAGGAGGCAAAGATATACAATGGAGAAAAGACAGTTTCTTCAATAAGTGGTGCTGGGAAGACTGGGCAGCTACATGTAAAAGACTGTAATTAGAACACTCCCTAACACCATACACAAAAATAAACTCAAAATGGATTTGAGACCTAAATGTAAGACCGGACACTATAAAACCCTTAGAGGAAAACTTCGGAAGAACACTCTTTGACATAAATCACAGCAAGATCTGTTTTGATCCACCTCCTAGAGTAATGGAAATAAAAACAAAAATAAACAAATGGGACCTAATGAAACTTAAAAGCTTTTGCGCAGCAAAGGAAACCATAAACAAGACAAAAAGACAACCCTCAGAATGGGAGAAAATATTTGCAAATGAAGCAGCAGACAAAGGATTAATCTCCAAAACATATAAACAGCTCATGCAGCTTAATATTAAAGAAACAAACAACCCAATCCAAAAATGGGCAGAAGACCTAAATAGACATTTCTGCCAAGAAGACATACAGATGGCCAAGAAGCACATGAAAAGCTGGTCAACGTCACTAATTATTAGAGAAATGCAAATCAAAACTACGATGAGGTATCACCTCACACCAGTTAGAATGGGTATCATCAGAAAATCTACAAACAACAAATGCTGGAGAGGGTGTGGAGAAAAGGGAACCCTCTTGCACTGTTGGTGGGAATGTAAATTGATACAGCCACTATGGAGAACAGTATGGAGGTTTCTTAAAAACCTAAAAATAGAATTACCATATGATCCAGCAATCCCACTACTGGGCATATACCCAGAGAAAACCATGATTCAAAAAGACACATGCACCCCAGTGTTTATTGCAGCACTATTTACAATAGCCAGGTCATGGAAGCAACCTAAATGCCCATCGACAGACGAATGGATAAAGAAGATGTGGTACATATATACATTGGAATATTACTCAGCCATAAAAGGATTGAAATTTAGTCTTTTCTTGAGACGTGGATGCATCTAAAGACTGTCATACAGAGTAAAGTACGTCAGAAAGAGAAAAACAAATATCATATATTAACGCATGTATGTGGAACCTAGAAAAATGGTACAGATGAACCGGTTTGTAGGGCAGAAGTTGAGACACAGATGTAGAGAACAAATGTATGGGCACCAAGGGGGGAAAACCGCGGTGGGGTGGGGATGGTGGTGTGCTGAATTGGGCAATTGGAATTGATATGTATACACTGATGTGTATAAAATTGATGACTAATAATAACCTGCAGTATAAAAAACAAACCAAACAAACAAAAAGAAACAACTAATACTAAACTTTCTTTGGGTTATTTGTATGGAAATATGTTAATATAAATGTTTCATACATTACATGAAATTTCTAAAAATCTTATACGTTCTAGTATAATGTTATAAGTCATAATTCTAGTTATTACTTTAAAATATATATCTCAGAAGTAACTAAATTTCCTTGTCAATTGCATTATTATGAACTTTCATCAAATCTTTAACCGTGGTCATTTTTAAGTCTTTTGTCATTTACAGACAGTTCTGGGTGTATTCTGATGCTTTTGCAAAAATGTTCTTATAAAAGGGTTTCATTTTCGAGGAATTCATGGAAAAGACTCTGACAAGTACAGGTTTCTGGTAACTGACTATACTGCTGAACTGAATGAATAAGCATTTTCAGAACTCTAATGGAAAACTGATGAATTCATAAAAGTGCTAACAGAAGATCAAGATAAAAAAAATAATTACATGGGACTGAGTGAACTGATGAGGATGATTATAATTTTTGTGACTTTCTTTCTGTTTGAATAAAAAAAAAATCCCTCAAGAACTCAGAGGCAAAAAATATACAACTGAATTTTCACTGCAAAGTAAAGGAGCTGTTACAGTGGAGGATTACTGGACTGAATGTCAATATTGTGACATAGTATAAGTGTGTTTCATGTTTGGCAATTGCAATCATTGTTGCTTTCGTTGTGGTCATCCATTTACAATGCTTGGTGTCAGTTTATTTTATCTCTTGTAAAAATAAAATACAGTGTGTGTGTGCGAAAAAGAAAACAAATAGCATTTAAGGTATTAGATTAAAGGACCTCTGAGGTCATTTAAACTCAGGAGTTTTATGATCTCAGTTGGTTCTAATTGTCATTTCAGGAACTCTAAAAGAGTTGTGGGATACTTCCAAGCAATTTATTTATTTGAAATGTTTTCAAGCATTTAGCAGATGCCTGATTGAGAAGTAGATTTATGTGGAAGGCATTATTAAAAAAAGATTGACATGTAAACTTGTTCAGAAATTTTCATATGGCCCCTTCTTTTGTATGATCAAGTTATGATTTGCCTAAACTCTACTGATATTTCAATTATTCTAAAGGAAATGAGGAGAAAGGAAAGAAATGTAGAATCGGAAAATTTTATTTAGCTTATACAAGTGTATCAAGTATTTTAGATTATTTAAGCAATATGCCTATACATTTTTTTGGCATATATATTGTTTAAGTAGTTCCGTCAAATGTATGACTTCCGCTTAATTTCTTAGACTCCTTTTCAAGTTTAGGGACTTCTAATTTCTCTCCTTGGCTATTTTATTGGATTCCTTCCTTCCTTCAGCACTAACCTTCACCCCGTTTTGCAGTGTCCACTCTGTTGATCTGCAAATCACTTAACAAGTATTTATTGAGTGCCCGCTACTATAGGGGTAGGTGCTGGGAGTTCAAAGTCTCGGTTTCTGGCTTGGATGACTTATTTGACAGTATACCATTTATTTAGATAGAGCTTTAAGGCAAGAAACAGGCTTAGAAGTGATGGGAGAAGGTAGAAATGAGAGATAATTCAGTCTTAAACATGTTGATTTTGAAGTGCTTTGAGACACCCAGGCAGAATTGTTAAGTGGGAGATTTGATATACAGGGCTCCAGGGGATAGAGACATCTATGTGATTGAAATCTGTATATAGATTGCTGTTGAATCCAGTGGATGAGAACATACAGTTGGAGTGTATATATTGAGAAGTAAAGTGGGGTAAGGGCAGAGCCTGAGTGATGCCAACATTTAAAGAGATATTTATAAACTCTAATATTCTGCTCAGATTGTTTCACACAATCAGATAAAGTTTAAACATTGCCTACAAAGTGTTTTTGATCTTTAGACACAAGACTTTTTTTGATCTGGCCCTTGCATATCTCGCCAATCTGATCACTTTTTGTTCTTCTCTTTTCCCTGACTTAGAATTAATTTTTCTAAGAACTCTCGTGCGATGCTGTTTCACATGTTCATGGTTTTGCGTGTATTCTTATTTAAATTTTCTCTTAGCTTTGTTCCTCTGGTGAATGTTGATTCATTTTTAAAAATCGTGGTAAAATATACTTAAACTTTACTATTGTAACCATTTTTAAGTCTGCAACTCAGTGGCGATAGGTACATTCACATTATTATGCAACCATTACCACCATCCTTCTCTGAACCTTTCTTCATTGTGCAAAACTGAAATTCTGTACCCATTAAACAACTCCCCATTTCCACCTGCCACAAGCCCCTGGCAGCCACCATTCCACTTTCTGTCTTTATGAATTTGCCTAGGTACCTCATATAAGTATAATCATACAGTATTTGCTCTTTTGTGACTGTCTTATTTCACTTAGCATAATGTCTTCAGGGTTCATCCATGTTGTAGCATGTGTCATAATTTCCTTCCCTTTTAAGGCCAAATAATATTCCATTGCATGCATATACCACATTTTTGTCAGCTAATCCTTAAATACCTAGCACAGGCCTGGCTTCCTATTTGAAGCTTTTGCTGAGGCAAAGTGGTTTACTTCCTCCCTTGTGCCATCACCCTACCTACTATCACTTTTTAAAATAGCATCCATTGTACTCTATGTATTTATTCACATGCCATTGCTGACACTTGAGGGCAATGTCTCTGTCTATTCATCTTTGTATTTCCAGGGCCATATCTAGGACTAGCGTATAGTGAGTACTAAAAAAAAATTAGGTTGGAAGACAAGGGTAGGGGAAGGACATTTCATTCCAAGGTAACTCCTTGTGGTAAGATAAGGAAGTGAGGCAAGCACAGGATGTTCATAGAACTTCCAGGGATTCCATATTACAGGAGCTTGAGTGTGTGAAGCCAGCTGATTAGAAAGAGAAATCCCTTGTATGGAATCACAGAGTAATGAGTAGTGGAAAGAGCTCCAGAAACTATAAACAAAACTCCTTAGGACAGTGTGTGGATACAGCTGAATGGAAAAATGCTGATTACAATGCTAAGTGAATGGTGATCCTTTGGTCTCTGGTTAAATTTTTATTGTGGACTAAGAGTCATTAGTGCTGATTTATACCTATATTTATAGGAATCCAAACACAGTTTTTAGAATGGCAGTATTGCTCAACGCCAGAATATGGGAGCAGTCGTCTAGAGAAAATATCTGGGTGTGACTGGCTTTTCTTTGTTTCTCAGTGTGTCCAAAGGACTTTGTGAGCTTATTTCTGTTACTCTTCTTTATAGGTATGTTCTTGAGCTGTGTGTGTCAGTGTCCTTGGCTGTGAGTGCCGTGTTTGCTGTGAAGGTGCATATAGCTCTATGTTCATATCTTCCACAGCATTCTCATAATATTCTCAATCCTTTTTTTTTAATTCTCCCTTCCTCTTTTCTGTCATTTCATTTTTCCTTCCTCTCTTACATTTTTTTTTCTTACCAACTGTTTGGTCTTTGTTCTTCTTTTCTCTCCTCTCCTTCCTTTAAATTGTATGGTAAATAGTAATGATTGTTCTACGTAAAATGGAATATCAAAAAAATTAAAAGTTAAGAGCTACCTAAACCACATTTCCCCTTTCCCTAAACAAAGGAAACTCATCCAGATTTAGTATTTACCATTGGAAAAATGATATTCTCAATCATCCAGTCACTAAAATCAATCTTGTTGCCATCTCAAGTTCAGCCCTTTTTGTTACTCCTCACATCTAACTAATAATAATAATTAATCACCAAAGTCATTCATTCTTCCTCTAAAATAACCCTTTGAATCTTTCCTTATTTTCTAATCTGACTGCTGCTTCCCTGGTCCAGGCTGTCATATTTTATATTTGCTAATGAAATAGCATTCCATTTGTTTTAATTTGTTTGGGCTGCTATAACAAAATACCATAGACTTAATAGGTTATAAAAAACAGAGATTTATTTCTCATGGTTCTGTAGGCTGGTGGTCCAAGATTAGGGTGCCAGTGTGGTTGAGTGTGGCCTGCTTCTGGGTCACATACTTCTTATTGTATCATCACATGGCAGAAGGGTCTAGGGAGCCCTCTGGAGTCTCTTTTATAAGGACACTAATCCCTTTCAAGGAGGTTCCACCCTCATGGCCTAATCACCTCCCAGAGGCCCCATGTACTAATATCATCACCTTTGGGAGTTAATATTTCAACATATGGGTTTTGGGGGGGGGCACAAACATTCAGACCATAGACTATCTTAACAGCCTGCTTCTTTTCTCATCCACTTCTAAGCCACTGTACATATTGCCAAGGGATACTCTTTTTTTTTTTTTTTTTTTTGATTTTGATTTACTTATTTTTATACAGCAGGTTCCTATTAGTTATCAGTTTTACACATATTAGTGTATATATGTCAATCCCAATCGCCCAATTCATCCCACCACCATCCACCCCCACTTTCCCCGCTTGGTGTCCATACGTTTGTTCTCTCTCTACATCTGTGTCTTTATTTCTGCCTTGCAAACTGGTTCATCTGTACCATTTTTCTACATTCCACATATATGTGTTAATATATGATATTTGTTTTTCTCTTTCTGACTTAGTCTCTAGGTCCATCCACATCTCTACAAATGACCCAATTTTGTTCCTATTTATGGCTAATATTCCATTGTATAAATGTACCACATCTTCTTTATCCATTCGTCTGTCAATGGGCATTTAAGTTGCTTCCATGTCCTGGCTATTGTAAATAGCGCTGCAATGAACATTGTGATATATGACTCTTTTTGAATTATGGGTTCCTCTGGTTATATGCCCAGTAGTGGGGTTGCTGGATCATATGGTAATTCTTTTTTTAGCTGTTTAAGGAACCTCCATGCTGTTATTCATAGTGGCTGTATCAATTTACATTCCCACCAACAGTGCAAGAGGGTTCCCTTTTCTCCACACCCTCTCCAGCATTTGTTGTTTATAGATTTTCTGACGATGCCCATTCTAACTGGTGTGAGGTGATACCTCATTGTAGTTTTGCAATTACATTTCTCTAATAATTAGTGATGTTGAGCAGCTTTTCATGTGGCTCTTGGCCATCTGTATGTGTTCTCTGCAGAAATGTCTATTTAGGTCTTCTGCCCATTTTTGGATTGGGTTGTTTGTTTTTTTAATAATGAGCTGCATGAGCTCTTTATATATTTTGGAGATTAATCCTTTGTCCGCTGATTCGTTTGCAAATATTTTCTCCCATTCTGAGGGTTGTCTTTTTGTCTTGTTTATGGTTTCCTTTGCTGTGCAAAAGCTTTTAAGTTTCATTAGGTCCCATTTGTTTATTTTTGGGTTTATTTCCATTTCTTTAGGAGATGGGTCAAAAAAGATCTTCCTGTGATTTATGTCATAGTGTTCTGCCTATGTTTTCCTCTAAGAGTTTTGTAGCGTCCGGTCTTACAGTTAGGTCTTTAATCCATTTTGAGTTTATTTTTGTGGATGGTGTCAGGGAGTGTTCTGATATCATTCTTTTACATGTAGCTGTCCTGTTTTCTCAGCATGATTTATTAAAGAGACTGTCTTTTCTCCATTGTATATCTTTGGCTCCTTTGTCATAGATTAGTTGACCATAGGTACGTGGGTTTATCTCTGGGCTTTCTATCCTGTTCCGTTGATCTATATTTCTGTTTTTGTGTCAGTACCATATTGTCTTGATTACTGTAGTTTTGTAGTATAGTCTGAAATCAGGGAGTCTGATTCCTCCAGCTCTGTTTTTTTCCCTCAAAGTTGCTTTGGCTCTTCAGGGTCTGTTGCATCTCCATATAAATTGTAAGACATTTTTGTTCTAGTCCTGTAAAAAGTGCCATGGGTAATTTGATAGGGATTGTATTGAATCTGTAGATTGCTTTGTGTAGCATAGTCAGTTTCACAATAATGATTTTTCCAATCCAAGAATATGGCCTTTATAATGTTGAGGTAGTTTCCCTCTATACCCACTTTCTGGAGAGTTTATACCATAAATGGGTGATGAATTTTGTCAAAAGCTTTTTCTGCTTCTGTTGAGATTATCATAGGGTTTTTATTCTTCCATTTTTTAATATGGTGTATCACATTGATTGATTTGCATATATTGAAGAATCCTTGCATCCCTGGGATAAATCCCACTTGCTTATGGTGTATGGTCCTTTTAATGTGCTGTTGGATTCTGATTGCTAGTATTTTGTTGAGGATTTTTGCATCTATATTCATCAGTGATATTGGTCTGTAATTTTCTTTTTTTGTAGTATCTTTGTCTGGTTTTGGTATCAGGGTGATGGTGGCCTCGTAGAATGAGTTTGGGAGTGTTCCATCCTCTGCAGTTTTTTGGAAGAGTTTGAGAAGGATGGGTGTCAGCTCTTCTCTAAATGTTTGATAGAATTCACCTGTGAAGCCATCTGGTCCTGGACTTTTGTTTGTTGGAAGATTTTTAATCACAGTTTCAATTTCAGTGCTTGTGATTGGTCTGTTCATATTTTTCCTTTCTTCCTGGTTCATTTTCAAAGGTTGTGCTTTTCTAAGAATTTGTCCATTTCTTCCAGGTTGTCCATTTTATTGGCGAAGAGTTGCTTGTAGTAGTCTCTTATGATGCTTTGTTTTTCCGTGGTGTCTGTTGTAACTTCTCTTTTTTCATTTCTAATCCTATTGATTTGAGTCCTCTCCCTCTTTTTCTTGATAAGTCTGGCTAAAGGTTTATCAATTTGTTTATCTTCTCAAAGAACCAGCTTTTAGTTTTATTGATCTTTGCTATTGTTTTCTTTGTTTCTATTTCAGTGTTTTCTTCTCTGATCTTTATGATTTTTTTCCTTCTACTAACTTTGGGTTTTATTTGTTCTTCTTTCTCTCATTCCTTTAGGTGTAAGGTTAGATAGTTTATTTGAGATTTTTCTTGTTTCCTGAGGTAGGATTGTATTGCTATAAACTTCCCTCTTAGGACTGTTTTTCCTGCGTCCCATAGGTTTGGGTTGTTGTGTCTCCATTGTCATTTGTTTCTAGGTATTTTTTGATTTCCTCTTTGATTTCTTCAGTGATCTCTTGGTTATTTAGTAACATATTGTGTAGCCTCCATGTGTTTGTGTTTTTTACATTTTTTTCCCCTGTAATTTATTTCTAATCTCATAGCATTGTGGTCAGAAAAGATGCTTGATATGATTTCAATTTTTCTTAAATTTACTGAGGCTTGATTTGTGACCCAATATATGATCTATCTTGGACAATATTCCGTGCGCACTTGGGACAAAAGTGTAGTCTGCTGTTTTTGGATGGAATGTCCTATAAATATCAAATCTATCTGGTCTATTGTTTCATTTAAAGCTTGTGTTTCCTTATTAATTTTCTGTCTGGATGATATGTTCTTTGGTGAGGTGTTCAAGTCCCCCACTATTACTGTTTTACTGTTGATTTCCTCTTTTATAGCTGTTAGCAGTTGCCTTATGTATCGAGGTGCTCCTACGTTGGGTGCATATATATTTATAATTATTATATCTTCTTCTTGGATTGATCCCTTGATCATTATGTAGTATCCTTCCTTGTCTCTTGTAACATTCTTTGTTTTAAAATCTATTTTATCTGATATTAGTATTGCTACTCCAGCTTTCTTTTGATTTCCATTTGCATGGAGTATCTTTTTCTGTCCCCTCACTTTCAGTCTGTATGTGTCCCTAGGTCTGAAGTGGGTCTCTTGTCGACAGCATATATATGGGTCTTGTTTTTATAACCATTCAGTGAGCCTGTATCTTTTGGTTGGAGCATTTAATCCATTCATATTTAAGGTAATTATCGATATGTATGTTCCTGTGACCATTTTCTTAATTGTTTTGGGTTTATTTTTGTAGGTCCTTCTCTTCTCTTGTGTTTCCCACTTAGAGAAGTTCCTTTAGCATTTGTTGTAGACCTGGTTTGGTGGTGCTGAATTCTCTTAGCTTTTGCTTGTCTGTAAAGCTTTTGATTTCTCCATTGAATCTGAACGAGATCGTCACCAGGTAGAGTAATCTTGGTTTTAGGTTCTTCCCTTTCATCACTTTAAATACATCATGCCACTCCCTTCTGGCTTGTAGAGTTTCTGCTGAGAAATCAGCTCTTAACCTTATGGGAGTTCCGTGGTATGTTGTTTGTCATTTTTCCCTTGTTACTTTTAATAATTTTTCTTTGTCTTTAATTTTTGTCAATTTGCTTACTCTTTGTCTCAGTGTGTTTCTCCTTGGGGTTATCCTGCCTGGAATTCTCTGCACTTCCTGGACCTGGGTGGCTATTTCCTTTCCCATGTTAGGAAGTTTTCGACTATAATCTCTGCCAGTATTTTCTTGGGTCCTTTCCCTCTCTCTTCTCCTTCTGGGACCCCTCTAATGTGAATGTTGGTGTTTTTAATGTTGTCCCGGAGGTCTCTTAGGCTGTCTTCATTTCTTTTAATTCTTGTTTCTTTATTCTGTTCCACAGCAGTGAATTCCACCATTCTGGCTTCCAGGTCACTTATCCGTTCTTCGGCCTCAGTTATTCTGCTATTGATTCCTTGTAGTGTATTTTTCATTTCATTTATTGTATTGTTCATCTCTGTTTGTTTGTTCTTTAATTCTTCTAGGTGTTTGTTCTTTACTTCTTCTAGGTCTTTGTTGAACATTTCTTTCCTCTTCTTGATCTTTGCCTCCATTGTTTTTCCAAGGTCCTGGATCATCTTCACTATCATTATTCTGAATTCTTTTCCTGGAAGATTGCCTATCTCCACTTCATATGGTTATTTTTCTGGGGTTTTGTCTTGTTCCTTCATCTGGTACATAGTCCTCTGCCTTTTCTTTTTGTCTATCTTTCTGTGAATGTGGTTTTCTTTCCACAGCCTGCAGGATTGTGGTTCTTCTTGCTTCTGCTGCCAAGGCATAACATTTAAAACCTGCAAATATAATTATTCTCTTCTCCTTTTAAAACTCACTCTCTCCTCTCCCCCATTGCCTAAAGTTCAATTTGAGAGTCAGTAACCTAGTATTAAAGCTAGAAGGCTTTAATTAGCTGAGTTTCCTGCATTCACTGATAGCTCCAGACATACTAAATGACTTACAATTTTCTGGACGTGTTTATTCCTTTTCTCAAATTATTCCTTCTATCCTGTTCACTTGTTGAACTCCTGCCACTCAAACCGTAATGTTGTTATGAAAGATAATAGATCAGTTTCCTAATACCCTTGCAAGTTCAAGTTGTGAGGTGGTGCATACTTGAGGCAAAAGAACACTCTCTATTATCTAGGGCCTTGGCCCAGTATTTTCAGTGCAATCCCTTATTGAATAGAATGGGACCTCCTGTAAACTTAGGTGTGTCTTTTACCTCTCCACACTAGAAGCTGGCCAGATGGCCTCTTTGTACCCTTTCCTTTGCTTTACACCTTCATCTGGGCCCTACCAGACTAATGACATTGCAAGGCATGGAAATATAAGCTCAAGAATAAGAACTCTATTTTTTCCTATGGCTGAGGGAAAAATTGGCTTTGCCTTTTCTTTTTTGCCTTTTTCTTTTTTCACCCTGTTCCTGCTAGATCTTTAAGATTGGTATATAATAGTGTAAGTCAGAGGGAGAGAGAAGAGACCTCAGGCTTATCTGATCGTACCAGCTACATGGGAGGGAAGAGAGAGAAAACAAGTTCAGAGGAAAGCACTCTTACAACAGGAATTTTCCAATAAAAATCAGACAGCTATGATTAAATTTGCATCACTGGGCAAAAATGAGAAGGACTATGCAGATGCTTTCAATTCAGTAATGATTGTTAGGCTGAGATTTCAATCTGAATTGAAAATATGCTGAAGGGTGGTCAGTATAAGTAAGAATGCTTAAATATAAAGGGCATTGGTTGAAGGAAGAGTAAGGAAACAACATTTATTAAGGACCTATTAATGTTACCCCAAGTTAATCTTTATAAGAACTCTAGGAGGGAAATGATATTGTTAGCATTTAATGTATGGGAAAACAGACCCCGCAGTTAATTGACCTAAGGTTGTATTGCTAGTAAGTTGCTATACTGTCTCCATTTTATCTTGTTACCTTCAGAACGTCTATTTACTGTATGGAGATCCATATTTGATGAATGACTAGGTGAATATAACATATGTGAATATATAAATTTAATAAAAACTGATTCTTATCTCCACTGGGTCCCCTCTTCTGCTGATTCTCACAGGGATAAGGTTAGAGCTTATTTGAATTCTTGAATATGGTCTTGTGTTCTATATTTTAGGACCAGTGATAAAAGGAGAAACTTGGCTAAACAAAAAGCTGAGGCTCAAAGGAGGCTTTATGGTCAAAATTCAATCAAAAGGCTTTTACCGGGTTCCTCAGACTCAGAACAGCAGAGACATCAGTTGGAGAGGCGGAAAGAAGAGTTGGTATGAAAAATTTAACAATGTACCTGCAATTTGAATTGCATAATTCATTTGTCAGGTTTTATTTGTAAAATTTCTTCATTTCTAGAAGGAGAGACTTGCTCAGGTACGGAAGCAGATCTCGAAAGAAGAACATGAAAATCGACACATGGGGAATTACAGGTAACTGTGCTTTTGTTTTTTAATAGATTGAAGAAGTGAAGTGTCAAAACAGAAGTGCCTGCATTTTTTAACTTTTAAGCTTATCTTAAGCGCTGTTTATTTCATTCTGAGAAAGTGCTTTTTGTTTAATTTATTTCCAGAAAGAAAAGATAGTTAGCAAGTAGATGGTTCAGACTTGGAGAGAGCTCCTGGGGTGGTTTGTGTGAAGTCTTTTCAGGCTGATGTAATCATATGACCTTATTTAATTATAATACACTATTTTGAAAAAGTCAGGTTTCAGGTCTCTTAGTATTCTTTCTGTCAGTTCAGAGTGGTTGCTGTACTTTGTTTTACTTTTATTTATTTATTACTATTTTTTTTTTGCGGTACACAGGCCTCTCACTATTGTGGCCTCTCCCGTTGCGGAGCACAGGCTCCGGACATGCAGGCTCAGCGGCCATGGCTCACGGGCCCAGGTGCTCCGCGGCATGTGGGATCTTCCCGGACCGGGGCACGAACCCACGTCCCCTGTGTCGGCAGGTGGACGCTAAACCACTGCCCCACCAGGGAAGCCCCTGTACTTTGTTTTAAGTTCAAATATATCAGGAACCAGGCAAATAATGAAAATGTTTGGAGGAGGCAGGTATGAGACAATAGAAAGGGGTTTGGACTGTACAGAACTGGACCTCCTCCACAGTATCACCTTTGACAGGAGAAAAGGGGATCCCCTAAGCTCTTTGTGTTCTTGGAAAGACAGCCCCTCCTCCCAAGCTTTGATACTGACTCAGCAGAATTAGGAGGATTTGACATCATAGAGCTTCCCGCACTCCTGGTAAGATGTTCTTTCCGGCCTTAACACTATCAACAGTGATGATGAGAACACATTCCTCTCACCCTACGTCTACCTAATTCTCTCCACCAGAGAGACAAATTCCACCACCCCTCAAAAGATCATTAGGATTAATCCCTACATTCTGGTATACATCAATAATCACACTGAGTCTAAAACTTCTCAAATTATCCCTCATCACCTAAACTCTCTCCAGTAAAGTTCTATATTTCTCAATATGCCCAATTGTGATTCTTCTTCAACCACCTCCCCTTGACCAAACCTTTATACTGTGCCTTCTGGAACTGCATTGTTTAATGATAATTTTCTAGATAAACTTCAATTTGTATTGGTAACAAATGAAAATTTATGGATTTCTTGTAACTATATTCACCTTTATTTCTAGCACCTAGTAAAGTGACTGACAGAGTAGATGGTCAAGAATTATCTATGTAGTTGACCTTAACTCTTGTGCTATGATAGCTTTTTTTAAACAAGCTGGTTTATCTGATTTTATTGTAGGCGAATTTATCCTCCTGAAGATAAAACACTACTTGAAAAGTATGAAAATTTGTTGGCTGTTGCCTTTCAGACCTTCCTTTCAGGAAGAGCAGCTTCATTCCAGCGAGAGATGAATAATCCTTTGAAAAAGATGAAGGTAAAGGAATGAATGTTTATAAAGAAAAAAAAGAATGAAGCCACACAATATGTCTTTATAAACAACCCATCTTAATTCCACATATAAAAACATTTTACTTTTAAGATGCACTTTCCTTCCATTTTAACAGTTGGTAATGTTTCATAACCAACCAAATGATTTCATAAATAAGATGTTTTTTAACAAGACAAGTTAAGCAGTAGAAAATGTTGATATTATGTTGTAATCTATTTTAATAAATGTTTTATTACTGTTATTTATACATAACTGAATAAAAAAATAGATTGAAATAACCTAGTGGTTTGTGATGTTCTCATTGTTTGAGAATGAGATATGAGTTACATAGTTAACAATATAGTTAACTATGTAACTATATTGCTACATAGTTAGATTGTAACTAACGTTATACAATAATTTTTTCCTGATACTGCATAGACCTGGCATATGAGAAGTAATTGAAACACACACACAGAGTAATCTATTTGCCTTACTAAAAGGTCTGTTAGTTATCTTTTGCAGTATAATAAGCCATTGCATTTATTTGCTCATTATTCCACAGTCTTGGCTGGGCTTAGTTGAGTGGTTCTTCTGCTGAGCTAGCTTGGAGTGAATCATATATTTGCATTTATCAACTCAACTGGGGAAGGAAATCCAAGAAGGCTTCACTTCTGTGTCTGGTGCATCAGATGAGATAGGTGGAACATCTGGGGAGCAGGCTGGGTGTCTCTTTCTCTCTACATGACCATGTAAGGAGGGTAACTGGATCTCTTAATACGATAGCTCAGGGTTCCAAAATGGAGCATTTCAAGAGGACAAGCCCAGAGTGCAGCGACTAATCAAGCCTCTGCTAGCATCATGCTTGCTAATGTTCCATTGGACAATCAAGTTTTTATTTGTTGTCTAAACAGTCAGTGGTCTTTAATAGTTTTCTAAGTATTCATATTTACTCACGTACTTACTCTTCCTTGTGTTCTTCATTCCATCACACAGACCTATTAAAATTGTTTATATTTTACATTACTGGAAATCTCCCTAGAGTGATACCTCCAGTATCTTGGATACCCTGTTATATTGAGTGATTCAAAAATCTTGATAAAGTTTATTATAGATAGATTTTGCTATGGTCTTTTCACTAAAATTCTGCAACAGGAGGATATAAAGCCATTTTCAAGCTGGCTAGGCCTAAGGGACAGAAGCAGAAGGAATATTGTATACCCCAATGCTCTTTTCCTTTAAATATCCCTCTTTTGACATATGCAAGTATTTTCACCATTAGAATTATGTTCTGTGGTCTTTTTGTTTTTCCTGACCCAGACAGTGAGAGACCTTTTCATTTTCCTCTACCTGTTTTATAATGTCATTTCTCTCTCCTCTGGATGCAGCCTCTGTTCCATCTTCCCATCACTCTGCTCCTAGAAATCCTAAGGATTCTGGAGCCAGATAGACCTACATTCAAATTCCAGCTCCCCCACATGTTAATTTTGTAAACTTACATTAAACTATTTGATCAATCAGATCACTAAAATAGTAGTATTAAAAGTATACTTGACAGGTTATGAAACTAAAATTGAGGTTAATTAAAATAGTCTGTTTTAAGTACCTTGGCACATAATAAATAGGCTTCAAGTCTCAATTTGATTCTTCAAAATCTACTTTAAATGTCACCACTTTGCCTGCCCCCTTCCATTGATCTGGGAGCCTCTTCTTATATAACACTCACACAGTCTTTACTACTGTTGTTTTATAATGAGTGTCAAAACTAGGTAGTGTGAGTCCTTAAATTTATTCTATTTAAAACTCTTTTGGCTTTTCTAGGTCCTTTTATGCTTTCATACACATTTTAGAATCAGTTTGATTCTAGATTTTGATTAATTTTTTAATTACAAAAAAAGGCTGCTGGGATTTTAATTTGGACTGAGGAATCTACAAAACAATTTCTGGGGAATTAACAATACTGAGTCTTCCGATCCATTAATATGACATATCTCTCCATCTACTTGGATCTTTAATAACTCTGCTATATTCGTAGTTTTCAGTTTATAGTTTTTGCACATCTTTCATTAAATTTATTTTTAAGTATTTGATGTTTTTGCTGCTGTTGTTGATAATATTGTTTGTAATTTTTTTAAATTTTTAACTTGTTGCCAGGATGTGAACACCTGATTATTTTTGTATATTACCCTTATATCTAGCATTTTTATATATTGTATTTTTACTAACTGCATTTTAAATTATTTTTTTATTTTTATTTTGGTTACTTAGAAGTTTGTTGCTTAATTTCCATACATTTAAAATGTTCTAGTTTTAGTTTTGGTAAAGTTTCTAGCTTAGTTCATTGGTGTTAGAAAACATATTCTGATTTCAGTCTTGTAAAATAAATTGAGACTTGCTTTAACTCAATATGGTACTTATATTAGTGAATGTCCAAGTCTACTTGAAAATAATGTGTACACTACAGGCGATGGTTATAGAGTTTTATTTATTTATTTATTTAATTTATTTATTTATATTTAATTAATTAATTAATTTTTTTGGCTGTGGTGGGTCTTAGTTGCAGCTCGTGGGTCTTCATTGAGGTATGCGGGATCTTTCGTTGCAGCGCGGGCTCTTTGTTGCAGTGCGTGAGCTTCTCTCTAGTTCTGGTTTTCCATCCATGCCTCTATCCTCCTATTCTACTACATACTCAACTAAAATTGCTATTGGAAAGACCCAGCAGGCGAAGAGAACCAGCTCTGTGGGGCTCTTCTAGATGTCTCAGTAGCCCACGTGACCTTTGAAAACTCCACTGGATTCTCTTTACCCCCGCAGAATCTCTCTATTATAGACCTAATCTCTGCTCATCTGTGTCCAGACCTGACAAATGAACGTAAAGTAGAAAGTGGCCACTTATCTCTGCTCACCTAGGGAGAACTTTTCCCTCTCTGGTATAATTCCTTTTACACTACTTTTATCCACAGCTTTCTAATGTCTTAAAATATATGATTATTTAGTTTATCATCTTTTTTTAGCTCTTGATGAAAATGCTGTCTATATGACCTTCCTTCTCCTGAACAGAAGCAGAACTCCTTACTTTTTAACTGTCTTGTGCTGCTGTCTTTGGAATCCTTTGTAGGGTTATTGTTTAATCAAACTTTATATTAAGAGTCTTTTGATATTTTAATAGCTAAATCTTAGATTGCGATGAAGAGTAACCTATTTTACAGATTTCCATTGCACAGTGAGATTTCTAGTTTCTCTAAAACCCTTTTTTTAAAAAAAGAAGCACAGATATAAATCATAAATATATAAATGAAGTTGTGATATTTGTATAGGTTGAATAAATAACTCAATGAAAGCAGTTAACTCTACCTCGTTTAGTAAAGCTGTTGTACTCCTATTGCTCTGGTTTGCTCAACATCCACTTGAGTGTATGTTTTTGTAACTTTACCCTTTGACTTCAAAGTGACTCTAGAAGAGCATGAGAAAAGGTGTTAGGCCTATAGAGTGAAAACCTTTCATAAAGTTCTAAAGATACTCGTGTGCAATAGGTAAAAATTTTAAAGTTTCATTAAATTGTGCCTATTACCTAAATACTAACATTAGATTGTTCTAAGTGAAACTATTAGGCCAATCATCAGTGTTCTGTCTGCAGTCGTAATATTATTTTGCACTAATTGATACAGCAATGATTGATGAAATTGCGGTCTGGAAAAATTAGAGTGAACTTTTAGAAATTTTAAAGTGTCCAATGGCTAATTTATTGAAGTATTGTATTCTAAGATTTTAATAGTATACTAGAACATAAGGATATATTTGTTTATGATAATCAATACATAATAGATTTCAGCTAAGTATTATTTTTATTGCCAGGTTTTAGTGAAAGTTTCTTTAAGAGGGTTTGCCATGACCCTTTATTTCTCATTTGATCTGAGCAATCTTTGTTAAATACTTTTCGGAATCCTTGTTGTACACAAGATTAATAATCTTTTAATTAATTCTGGAGTCCATTAGTCATAACAATTTTAATTAAATATTTTTTAAGGAGGAAGATATTTTGGATCTTCTGGAACAATGTGAAATTGATGACGAAAAGTTGATGGGCAAAACTGCCAAGTCTCGAGGACCAAAGGTGCAGTATCTTTATCTTCCTTAATATCAGAGTAGATAGACTCTACTAAGGACAGTTGATTTTCCCTTTGTATTTCTCACTGTAAGAATGACTGATGCTACTTTCAAGGAACTCTGTGGACTGTGTTTCCAGTGAAGATAGAATTAGGAAGATCATGCTTTCTTATACTCAGGAGAAGCTTTGTTTTGTTTTGATAGTTTTCCTCATTTTCTGACTCTTTCCCTCATCTAGTGAAAGCCCTGTGAGTCAGGGCCAAGCAGGACCTAGAACTGGTACCCTCATTCTATACTCAGTATTATGTTTTCCTATCTCCAAACATATAATTATCAGAGACATGTAGCATTATAGATCAGGCAAATCATGACTCCAGAGATCCTAATGGGGAGCCCCATCTTTTGCTGGCACGGCAATATTGAAATTTTGTAAGGAAAAATAGTTACAGTTTCTAGGAAGACATAGAAAGCTGTCATGCTGGCAAAAATAGGCAGGTGTTTGCTTTACCTTCATCTGCTCTGTGGTGATGACATCCACATGTTCTTTTGTTATATGTCAAAGTCCTTGCTAGTAGAGTAGGAAAGAGTTGAATTTGTAAAGTCTTGGAAAGTTTTTTCATTCTGCTGTTTTTCACTTTACATTTCAGCAATACTGAACTATTACTATATCCTTACATACATCATGCTCTGTCATGCTTTTTCTATACGCCTGGAATGCTTGCCTATTAAAAGAATAATTGATTAATTGCTTGATTGATTAGAGACCCCCCTCCTAATCCAGCTGCTTTTGTGAAATCTTCCCTCTTTCTCCTAGCTGGACTTAGATCTTCTGTTCCCTCCTTCTATTGCTGTACCACAAGTGACACTTTTATAGAGCAGATGTGACAAATAATTGTTTGCATGCTTGCCTTAGTATGAGCTTGTAAGTTCCTTGAGGATAGGAGGTGTATTCCATCTTTACATCTCTAGCACCTAGCATAGCATCTGGCACTTAGTAGGTTCTCAAAACCATTAGTTAAATTTGTTGAATGTGTCCACAAGGACCTCACTGACTAGTGGAAGGGCAGATAGGTGAACCAAAAACCAGAGTATATTGTGGCAAGTACTGTAATTAAGGGAGTGGGAAGTGCTACAGCAACATAGAGAAGAAAGGGATTGGTAGATTATGGATGGCTTCATAAAGGCAGTGCCATTTGAATTGAACATTAAAGGCAAAGACATGGAGGTATGATGCTGCTTAGGATGTTGGAGAAATGAGAAGGAATTTGGTATGACTCAGGTGGAAGATTCTTGGAGAGTAAATTGGTGCAAGATGAACCTGGTAAAAGATACATATCTGATGAAGACCAGAGACCTTGAATGTCAGGCACTGTTCTTCTGAATTATGTATTCTATATCAAAGAACTGTAGAAGATGTTGATAATTCCTTTGGAACAAATATTTTTTAGGGTATCTGTAAAAGTCAATACCTTCGTGAGTTATTGCTTCATTTTGGAAAACATCGGAAAGTCTCTAAACTTTGTATATTAATTATTTAGCAATTTGGCAAACCAGATATGAGGCAACCTGGGGGCACAATATTCATGGAAGATTGGCAAATGCAAAGGCTCTAAGTCAGTCTTCTACTGTCTTATATTTTCCTTTGCTTCATCAAATAAGGCTTATCATCCAAATAAAAATATAACCTCCTAGAGGGCAGAATTTACACTGTGTATATTTCAACCCCTCTTATTCCAGGCAAATAGTAGGAACTAACAATGTATTCGTTGAAATGAAATGAATTGGTTAGTTCCTATAGTTATTAACACCAGAAATGTTTTGAAGTGTTGAAAACTGCATAATCAGTAAAAAGGTAAAAAGTAAAAAAAGTAAAATTATTTTTATAACTTCTAACCTTAGGTATACTGAGGGTCTGGAGTGAGCCAAACTTCAAAGCAGCCTTTCCTTTTTAGAGGGTTGTTATCACATGTCAAACACTGATTTCCAGTGTCTTTACTGGTAGAATAATTGAAGGTTATCAAGGTTAAATTGAACTTGGGAGAAATAACTTTTCACTTATTTGAGAATCTAAGAAGTATTAATTAGCTATGTAAATAATATCACGTAAAGTATTAGCATTGTTCTTCAGCCAAGTGCTAGGTACTTAGTATTTATTATTCTTTATGCCATTTATATATATTTTAATATATGAGCCAGTTCATAATACAATTGGACATAAAAATAAATGGTATGGTTTGTGTCAGAACTCAGCGCCGGTTTACAAATTCCAATTTGTAGTTACGGCACTGTTTGGAGTTTATGTTGCTGTGACTTCTTATTACTTATTGCTTTAACAGTGTATTGGTTAACAAATCCCAAATGCATATATGACACAAAGGTTCAACTATCCGTTTCCCTTTGTGATTCTTTATAGGATCGAGTAACTCATTATGTAGTCAAGCTCCTTAAGAAACTTTAAAGCTGTTTGCCTACTTGAAGGAAGGCACTACTAGCAAGCCTGATTGTGCCACTGTTTTTTTTGGGTACGCTAGACTTCTGAAGAAACATCCTTCCTCTAGAATTCATATTCCCTAAGACTATCAAAATGTTTGATGATTGTGTTACTGGTAAATGTTTTTATGCATATCTCTTTGAACATTGTTAGTGCTCAGTAAATATTAAGACTATCAAAAGGAGAACATATTTTTAAACACAAGTTGGTACCTTAGTGTATTAAACTACTTCCCCGCTTTGGTTATTTTTCATCCTCTGCTAAGACAGTAACTTTAAGAACATCATGCTTTGGCTTACTATGTATTCCAGGCACTTCGTGAAATGTTATTTCTTTCTTTATCTTTCATCCTACACTGTTACATGAGAGGATATACCTTATTTCAGTGAAATCTCAGGGTAACCCAGGATTTCATTATGGTATATGCTAACATCAAAGCATTTTTGTTTGATTTAACAGAGAACAAGAAACTAGTATACAACTGCAGGAACCTTCCCCAGGAAATAAGAGGCATGTGGCATGTGTAATTGTCTCTTAAAATGACTAAGTTACAAAACTGTTGTGCTCTTGGTTGTGCACATTCTTTCTGAAGTGAAGATGTCCCACTTATCTTTTATTCCTTCAGCTGGCATCATTGGAAACACATTGATTGGGAGATTCAGAGACAAGTGATTCTGATGGAGATATTATTGGAACATGATAGCCTGGCATTTAAAATCTTTACAGATTTACCCTTCTACATGGCACTTATCCTCTAAAAAATTTATGCCATACTGATTTTTACATTATATCCCTTTTTAAAAATGTAGTGTGGGCAATGAAAAGTAATGTTACTCCATTATGTCCAGATCCTATGTAACAGAGGTAGAAATCCTCCAAGCAAAGCTGTGAGTTTGTGCATGGCCAATTTGGAAAGTGGATAATTAACTAAAAATTTTTATTTCTAAAAATGTCCAAAGAGAAATTAGACATGTGAGGAATGCCTTGCTTCTTGTTGCATATTATCTGAGTGTATCATAGGCTCATAGGCTCTGTTTTAAGATATGACCTACTTTATTGATAGTGGATTATTTTACTTATAGTGATTTATCTGGCTTCTGCTTCCTTATTTTATTTTACTTTTGCCTCTCTTGCCCCTCCTTCCCCTTCTTCTCTCCTCTCTCTCTCTCTCTCACACACAAGTGCACATACACACACACACAAATACACATTTGTTGAGTGATTTTGAACATTAGGGATACAACAGAGGTATACCTCTGAGTCTTGATGAGTAATGAGTAATCATTCTGCATGGAATGAAGAAAAGCTATGTTTGATTTTTATGTTTTTAGCTCAAATGTTTTTTCTTTATTTTGTTATTCTTTGTGGATATTTTGGTCCTTTATTTGAATCGTGCATAAACGGCATTTTCCTCATCATGACTGAACTGTATTATTTAAGAAAGAATATTTCATAGAAACAGAACAATTAGTGGATAGCATTAGAGCAGTAGTACTTCGGGGGGATTTTTCAGACTTAAGTGAAAAGCAGTAATCGTAAGTGAGAAATTAAAAATAGTAAGTAATCATGTGAATGAGCCTTTCTGAATTCTAACAAAATATCACATTTCCTTCCATTTTAGCCTCTGTCTTCCATGCCCGAGAGTACCGAGATAACAAAAAGACAGAAGTACTACAGCAGTGACAGCAGCTATGGTAGTAGCAGCAGCTCTTCAGAATCAGAAGAAAATGAAAAAGAAGAGTACCAAAATAAGAAAAGAGAAAAGCAAGTTACATATAATCTTAAACAGTCCAACCACTACAGATTAATCCAACCATCCAGTAAGTTAATTTCTTCTAATTTAGTTGTTATGTGACAAATTATGGAACTGAAATTACTGAACTCAATAAAAAGACCTTGGGCCAAACGAACCCTTGTGTGTGAGGAGACCTGGATTCTATCCCACTTCCTTCTCCAACCAGACCTTGATTAGGTCTGGATCCCACAACCCTTTTCGGGGTCTGCAAATAGAAAACAAAAGAGTTGACTTAAGGATCTCTACAGTCCATTCTTCTATATTTCAAAGTTTTCGTTAAGTCCTAGATTTCTGCATGAATTGTGTAAAATGTGCCTCATGGTTGATCTGATGACTGCATTCTCTTTTAAGCCCAAATATTCTCTCATTGCATTCCCCACTCTGGCACTCATTTTGTTTCATATTCTCGCCTGTTTTTAAAAATGTGTGTATCTCCCTAGGCATTTGACTTGACTGTATCTGTGAGCCACACAATTGTGAAATAGTTAGAAGTTTTGTTCCCTCCCATTTTCGTCACGGGTAAGCACTTCAGTCAGGGCTTCGGTGTATAGGAAGGAAGTATTCAGGAGAGGAACCAACCAGCTTCTCTGTCTCCTTCCTTTCCTGCTGCCTTTTTCCTCTTTCCTCTTTTATTCCTTTTCCCATTTTCTCTCTCTTCCATTCTCCTGTCTTTCATTCCTTCTTCGATCCCAAATGTCCACTATTGTGTCTGTTATTCGTCTTTCATCCCCAGATGTCCAGTGTGGTACTGCTGTTGCCCAGGCTCAGTCGGATACCCCTTCCTGATGCTGCCTCCAAAGCAGGACTTTTCTTAACCTCTGTTTCTCTTCTCGCTGTTTGCCTTGTCCTCCCTCATCCTAGGGCTCCACAAAGGGACCGGTCCAATCACGCAATAAACACATTTCTGAGCCTTTGTTGCTCTATCTCCACCAATGGTTTAATAGTTACCTGATAATATGTATGTTTTAAACCTGGCCTTCCAGACTTATGAGAAAATGCATAAGGAATGCAGACCTAATAGTTGAAGGTTTTCAATGGTCTTTCTTTTACTTCCAAATTATTCCATAAAGATACGTGCTAAAGTTCCTGTCTTTGAGGGCTTATGTGTTTGGAGGGGAAATAACGTATTATGTTCCATTTCATTTGTTTATTTACTCCTTTAATATATGTTTATTGAGCACCTGTTCCAGAGTTTGTAAGCTATTTTATCTATTATTTCCCTTTTTCTTAAAAGCTCCTTAAGTACTTTCAGTGCATCTCTGTGTAAATATGACTCTGTTTCTCTTTTGGAAGCTGACATTGTTCTGCCCAGATCTTGTCAGTTTTGGAGCCCCTTTTCTATTGGCTAATGTGTGTATCCTTAACAGCAGGAACTGACAGAGGATAAGGGTAGTGGTGAGAAAAAATTGCTAGGGCTCCTATAGCTCTGAGATTCTTCTTTCTTCTCAGACCAATAGGTTAATAAATTGAGATCAGACAAAGAGTGTACTAGAAATGTTTTTAAGCATAAATTCACACTTTATAGCTAGTCTATTTCAATTAATATCTTTTTCCTTATTGGTTATTCGTTTTTATAGTCATTAAGAATTGCAGCAAGGGTTTCAATTTGTTTTATATTCCCTCTTTAATCTTACACTAAGGAATATTTTAGCCACAAACACTCCTTGAGTTTTCTCTACAAAGGGATGTTGATAACCGAGGACAAAAATCCAGATTATGTACAATGCTTTCTGTTGTAGATAGTTAATTTAGGCAATTTAAAATTGTTACAGTACCAAAGGATATATTTAGATTTGATATATGGTAGTCCTACACAAAACTATATGAAGTATTTTTTTCTCAGATAATTTGTGTATGCAAGTTTCAACCATTTATTGTTAATCTACCTAAGTATCATTGGCATGTCTAGCTATTTAGTTATTCTGTCTGAATTCTAGTGTATGCAGAAGAAAAAATGGAAATCTCTGGTGACTCAAGAGAAAGGATATTTCTTTCTGCAGCTATGATCAGATTATATATGTCCAAACCCATCACTGTAAGCCCTTGAAGAGAGCAGGGCCAAGGTGTAGGTATTAGTACATGCTTATGGGTATTTCTTAGTAGAAGATTGACAAGTGTTATGTACCCCACACAGCCCTTTTTAGAAGCACCGTTCTTTAAAAAAATAGTGTGACTTTCAGGTTCAGAAGGAGGTTGGAACAAATGGAAGGTTTTTTTTTTTTTTTAACATCTTTTATAGCTTGAATGAGTATACATTTTTGGTCCTCTCCAGAACCAAAAGAGGACTATTAGACTTATCATCGATTCAAAATATTCTTTAGAAATACTTCCCTAAACATAAGGTTCATGTCCATTGCCTTTATAAAGGTTTAAATTTTTTTCAACAGCTAATGAAGAGAAATATTTGGGTATTCATCCTGCCTTCATGTGAGTTTTATTAAATTATTTAATTAATGAAGAGTGATTGATATATTTCCCAAGCCGAGAGAGAATATACAACAGAGGGTATATAGAATATATGTATTAAAAAAGATATAAATGTTGATAATATTGAGTGATATTCTATTTCTCTGTGTCAGGAATTAAAATTTACCTGGAATAGTTGGTTCTCTTTTTTAAATGTTCTCAATATGCCCTGAGGAAGATGTTCTGTGGTTTTCCCTAGTTGTTCTGATAACAACCCTTTTGATCCAGACATTTTTCTTCACTTAAATCTTTTACTATAGGAATGTAAATCTAATTTTTAAAATTCTTCTGTCCTGTGAATAAGAAGACTTATCTGTCTAGTACTACTCTTATAATAACCAGTTACATATTTAAACTTCATTAGGATAATCTTTGTTTTTCTTCTGTTTTATTATCATTATTTTATTCTCATGGGCCCTAAATTTTATAACATCCACTTATCCTGGCCATTATATAGACTCCTATCCATTTCCCCCTATGAATCCTGTTGTAAAATATTCTATTTCTAACCTCTACACAGATTCTGATGAGCGACCAGTCTAGTCTGAAGATAGTAGGTGGCATCATGACGTCATAGAAAGAGGGAGGCTGCTGCCATTAAGTCAGGATTTAAATCTGAACTTGGTAACTTTCTTGTCATGTGACCTTGAGAAATTTCTTTCTCTGAGTCTCCAGGTGATGGAGATTTGTACTTCAGAGGGTTTCTGTGAGAACAAAAATAAAAGTGAAGCGCCTAGCATGATGCCTGGTTTATAGAAGGAGCTCCATACATGTTAGCGTTCCTTTCTTTTGTTCCTTTTATGTCATGTTTTGAGACTAGAACATTAAAGTACTGTATAAGTATTATTCTCATGATAGCCATTCTTTACACATGACAGGGGTTCTGCACCAAGTTCACTGCTTAAATTGAAGAATTAACTCCAAACTCATATTCTCATGATGATGCCTATGCTTTGACATTTACTGCCACCCTGCTAATTATTACTTTGTATAGATCCAATACAGTGGAAAACTTCTACTAACTCTGCTGCTGTGCGATCCCTCCTCTCCATCATCCATAGGCTCCATAAGGCGTTCAGTCAGTTGCCCTCGGTCCATCTCTTCTCAATCACCATCCAGTGCAGACAACCGCCCCTTTTCTGCTCAACAAGTGATATCATCATCCCGGTCAGCTTCAGGGTCTCGGTCACATTCTTTAAACCGTGCTTCCTCCTACGTGGGGCATCCGCCTCAAAGAAATGATTCCAGCTCTACCGACTCTCCGATGGTAAGTCTTCTGTTTTGCTCCCCTGAGATTAGCGCTGTATTTAGGATTTAAGTGGCAAAGAGATTAGCTGGAAGGAGGACAGATTGAACTTCAGATCCTTTCTATAATTCAACTCATGGCCTCCTGGAATTTGCGTTTATTCATCTTTCTTCACCTATAACTGAGTATGGACTCTTAAAAGGCAGACTTCACTGTATCACAGAACTTGAGGATGAACACTGAGAATAGTATTTTATTTTCCATTTGCTGATGGAGTAGGATAATTTTGTTGAAAATCATCTGAGTAGATATGTGATTTTCCAGTGTACTGTACAGTATATCTGTAAATTTGGGGAAATTTGTTGTATGGAAAATTTTCCTTAATGGGACTATTGATTAATAGTTTTAAAAAATAAACTATTGGTAAATTAGCCTTAGAGCACTGAAGTACGGCATTGTTTATAATGTTTCCTGTGTGTTGTTAACATATAGTATTAGTTTTATAAATGCTCAAATAGATATCTCCATGTACCTTCACATAGACCAGGGACTTATTTAATTTGTTTATTTAATGTGGAAGTTGCTTCCAAAGGGAAGAGTCTGAAGAATATAAGTGAATGAATTTCACTGGGTAACAATGAATGCTTTTTTTTCTAATCAAGAATTGCCTAAGGTATATGTAGAAAATGAAACTGACCAGGAAGTCTTTTTTAAACACTTGTATTTTTGTTTTAGTATTTTGAGTTACATAAAATACAACTGTGTGGAAGTGTGAAAGACACTCTTGGGAAATCATACCCTTTTAATGCTAAGATTTTAATGCTAAGAATAAATGTAAAAACATTATTTTCTTCCTTTTTTATTGTTATTTTGTCAATTAAAAGTGCATCATTTTTACCTAGAAATATCTTTCAGATTATAGTGGCACAATGAAATAAGACCCCCTCCAAATATCTGTATTCTTTCAAATTTAAGAGTGAGTCTTTGCGGCAACTGAGACCAAAAGAACAAGAAGACGATCTAACAAGTCAGACCTTATTTGTTCTCAAGGACATGAAGATCCGGTTTCCAGGAAAATCAGATGCAGAATCATTACTTCTGATAGAAGATGTGAGTATTTGATGTATATAAAATACCAAGGAGCTCGTGCCTTTTTATTCTTCTTCTTAAAATATTAAAATTTATTGCTTGATGGCATTATCCTCAATGACATAGTAAACTTAATTGATGTTCTTTTCAACCTCCACAAGCTTTAGAAGATACAGGGGTTATTTTAATCGTTATGATTCACGAGCAACGAAATCACATTTATAATCAGCAATGCAAAATATCTTTTAGTGTATAGTCCTATTTTAATGATGCTTCATCAAGTGAAAATAATTAGTGTTAAATAATTATCGTTCTTAATGATTAAAGACACATCAAGTTAAGCCTGCTTCTGTAACGATTTAGAAAGATCTATTATGGAATGAGATAATAAGGAAAAAAGTGGGGCCATGGGCATAAAGTGTCCAGAATATTTGAATGTGACACCTTGCATGGTGTTAGTCAGATTTTGAAATGGCTTATGTTGTGTGTGTTTTCTTGTTACACAAGCATTTGCACCACCCAGTGGAACGTTCTAAAATGTCAGAGTCCTAAAATTCACATTAAAGTCAATGACTTACTCCTAATTTAGAAAGAAGGTCCAAGGTATTCGAATATTTTTGGTGAAAGAGCATTTCTTCACTCAGAGTTCTATTTCTTCATTCAAGAATTCTTCTCAAATTGTCCTTCTTAGATAATTCCTCAGAATAGAACGTTGTTTTCTGGTTTCCCTGTTTTTTTTTGTTTTTTTTTTTAATCCAGAGGAGAAGGCACCATCTAGTGGCCAGTTGTAGGATAAAAACCACAGCCATACATTTGGCTTTTTTCACTTTTTAGCTTTACTTTAGGCCTGTCTAAAAGCGCTGTCTAGAAACAAAACAAACAAAAAACAATAATAAAAAAGACTTTCTTAGTTAACAAATCAATAATGGCAATTTGTATTTTGTAGTCATAACATAGTTATAATCAAAATCCCCAAATATTATGCGTTGCATTTGTTAATATATTTTTTAAAAAGTGAAATGGTATTTTGTTTGCAAATGAGGTGCTATTTGTTACATCAGGGGAAAAGGAAGAAAAATGGACATTAGTTATAAAGCATTATGCTAGATATATTTTTATTTACATATGTTATTTTATTCAATAAAGTAGGATGTCTTTGTACCAGACATTTTATTTCTATATCTTAGAGATATAAGTTATGTAATACCTTTCTGAATCAGCTAGATGAAAAATTAGATAATCAGAGTAGAACTAATATTTGTGGCTACTGTGATTGTTCTATAAAAAACGTGGATATAGGCTTATATAATTGATAAAAGATATTAATAATTATACAAGACATTAGATTATTTACTATATGTTTACTTATGCAGCAACTATTTTTATCTATTCATTATAATATATATAACTAGAATATATATTCAGAAATTTTGCAGATTTGCACAAAAAACAAAACAGGGGCATAATGGAATCCTAATTAAATATAGGCTATCTTCTAATGTGTTATTCAATATTTTGTTACTGTGAATGATGTTGTAAATACAGTTCTTGGAATTAAAATGAAAAATCTATGTTTTGGGCTTCTTCCCAAACCTTATATTCCTGAAGACATTTGACTTTCAACCATTAGAGATTGTGTGCTTTTTTTACAGCAAAAAGAGAAAAGCTTTAAATTCAGATGGCTTCTTTATCTTACATTAAAAGTCTTTTCGCATGTCTTTTTATGAAAGTAGACATTCTTTATTGTAAATAGTATTATAGTGCTTTCATTTCACAAATTAATTAGATTAAATTTCTTAATGTTTCTCCTCCAAAACAGATGATTGATAACTGGAAGTATCATAAAACAAAAGTGGCTTCATATTGGCTCATAAAATTGGACTCTGTAAAACAACGAAAAGTGAGTAATGAATACCCAAAAACAGGTTTGCTCTTTTGGATTATGTATTAAGCTAGGATCATTAAGCCACATTCATAATCAAACTATATAAATGCTCATCTGCTTACTCATTTCCTCAACAAATATTTATTATGTATCTGCTATGTTTCAGGCACTGTTCTAGCTTCTGAGGATAAACAAGTAGATTAAAAAAAGATTCCATGGTCTCATAGAGCTTATATTCTAGTTAAGGTGTTTGACAATAAACCAATATATACTGGAATGTAAGGTAGTATTAAGTACTATGAAGAAAAATAAATCAGGATTAAAAAATTGAGAGAAGGTGACCTAAATGAAATGAGAAAATTACTATGCAGACATCTGTAGGTACAATGCATCAGACAGAGGGAAGAGCAGATACAGAGGCCCTGGGGTAGAAGTCAGCTTGATGTATCCATGAGACAGGAGACACCATTTATTTCCTTATGTACAGGATAGTTGGTTTGTGCTGGTTAAGAGTGAGTGATGTGGAGGTGACAGTTGGATAGATAATCAGGGGTCAGATCACAACTTTACAGGCCATGGACAGTCTTTGGGTTTTATTCCAAGTAATGAAAAAACACTGGAAAATTTTGAGCAGAGGAGTTACATAGTCTGGTTTATAATTTAGAAGGTTCATGAGAGCTACTTGTGAAGAATAGAACTAGGGGAGAGGGAATGTGGCAGAACAGAAGTAGAGACCAGGTAGGTTTTTCGAGTAACTGAGGCAAGAGCTAATGGTTGCTTAGCTAGGGTGGTAACTGAATTGGGTGGATGCTGGAGAAAGAGCAGGGCTTTGTTGTTCCTGTTGTTTTGTTTTACTTTGATTTTGGTTTTGGACCTGCTAAGGTTGATATATTGGTTAGACATCCAACTGAAGATATTGAGTGTGTAGGTGTATATATGAGTTTTTTAGTTCAGAGCTAAGGTTGCATATGGAGATACAAAATTTAAGGGTCACTAGGATATTTAAGCCTTGGGACTAGATGAGGTTACCTAGAGAGTAAGTGTGGTTAGAAAAGAGAAGAGTTTTGAGGACTGAGCCCTGGGCCACTTCTATGTATAGAAATCAGAGAGATGGGGTGGAGGGATTAATCTAAGGGGACTAAGAAGGAGCAGCCAGTAAAGTATGAAAAACCATGGGAACTTGGGGTCCTTGAGACCAAGTAAAGCAATTATTTCAGGGATGGAGTGATCGACTGAGTCAGATGTTGCTGATAGGAGTTATAAGATGAACACCAAGACCTGACTGTTGTTTTTGACAACTTGGAGGTTAATGGTTACCTGATCATAACAAATTCAGGGGAATGGTGGGGAGTAAAACTTGAATGGAGTAGGTTCAAGAAATGGGAAAAAGCACAGCTAGTCCAAGCACTTTTTCAAGGAATTTTGCTATAGAGGGGAAAGTTAAATGTGGTGGTAGCTGGAGAGGTATGTGGGTTGAGGACAAGGTATTTTTTTTTGTTTGTTTGTTTGTTTTAAGATGAAGCTATTTACACTTGTTAGTTGCTGATGAGAATGATCTAGAAGAGAGGAATGGTACAGAAAAGAGAGGTGATAGAAAATCCTCGAAGTAAGTAAGCTGGGAAGGTTTGTCCTACCAGGAGCACTTATTCTAATAGGAGGGAAGGTAGAGTCTGTGGCATTGTGGTGGGAAGATGTGAAGGTTCTCCTCCAATGGGGAGGGGCTTTGGAGATTTTCAGAGACAGTACAACATCTCAGAGAGTAGGAGAGGGGAGTGGCCAGCAGCCCGAGGGGCCCATAGATGCACTGCAACATTATCTGGGGGGAGATGTACTATTTTAGTAGCTTTAGTGAAGCTGTTGTATTCCTAAATAGTGCAAACTATTACTTCCCCTTTCTAGGACTTATTGCTAGTAAGCTGAAAGTTGACAGCGATCAAATAATGACTTTGAAGTTACGTACTTTCCTCTGAGTAAACTGAACTCATTATTAAGCATTAACTCATTCAACAAAGGACAACTTAGTGTCCTGTCATGTGCCAAACACTGTGCTGCTGTTGAGGAGGGTGTAACAAAGCTGGTAACAGAAGTAGATTGAAAACATACTGTAAGCCCAGTACTCCTGTTTGTCAAGTCACTAACTGTGGCCTTATTCATTAAAATAAGGACCTCTTCGTGGAATTGGAACCCTGAATCTTTTCAAGTCCTTGTACTTTTTGTAACCTAGAAGATAGAAGAGTTTAGCTAAATTGGTAATAAAAGCAAAATAGATAACCCAGAAACAGATTAAAATACTTATAAGATATTAATACTTGATAAATGTGACATTTCAAATCAGTGGAGTAAAGATAATTTTTTCCCCTAAATGATACTGAAACAATTGACTACCTATTTGTAAGAAAATTAAGTTGGAGCATTACCTCTCACCATATGCAGAAATAAATTCCAGATAGATGATAGTTTTATATGTAAAAAAATATTAAAAGTTTAAAAGAAAATACAGAAAGCTATGTTTATAATCTTAGAATGAAGAAACAACTTCATAAGGAAGACTTAGGTTTTAGAACCCAGAAATCATAAATGAGAAGAACGACATATTTGATGACATAAAAACTTAATGGATGGCAAAAGATGTCTTAAACCAGGTTAAAAGGCAGAAGTGGTGAGGAGAATTGGGTGGCAGGGGAAAGGGGTGGATGTTGAAGAGGACAGATGTTTGCAGCACATAAAACACAAAGTAGCACAAGTAAACCAATACTTCCTACCGATCAATCAGCAGAAGACACACTATCTTGTAAAGTTAATAAATAAAATGGAAAAGCATATAAAAAAGCCATGAAAAGACAATTTATGGATCTTCAAAGAGCCAATTAACATGTAACTAGATCTTGTCCTCACTAATGCTGAAGGAAAAGCAAGTAAAAAACATATCGGCAAAAATTAATAAGACATAATATGCAATGATGGAAATAGTCTGGATAAAAGGGGCTTTATTATACTATTAGAGAGAGAACACATCGGTACAGCTCTTTAGAAAGGTAGTTTGCTGTATCTATTAAAGTTACAAATGTTCACAACCTTATGACTCAGCAAAACCACTTCCAGCATTCTGTCCTACAGAATAATAATCTGTATAAAATGTATGTGTAAAAGATTTATGCACATGAGCATTCACTGCAGTGGTATTTGTACAAGCAAAACACTTGAAGCAGCCTAAATATCTATCAGTAGATTTATGGTTAAATAAATTATAGTACACCCATACTATTCAGTTGTGTTAAATTGAGTGCTATTCTGGAATCATAGATCTTAACTTGAGATACAGCACAAGATTATGACTTGTGACATATGCAACATATGTACATTGGTAGAATTAGCCAGATTTTACTAATCATGAGTGAAGAATATAAGCGATAAGCAGCCACCAAGTGCATGGTTTCTGGGAGGTCATGAGTCCATCAGCCGTCAGGCATCTCTTTTCACATATGGGAAGCATTCTGGTTCAGAGTGATGAAGGCCAACTAAGTGTGGTTCACGTTGGCACTGAGGGAGCCTTCCAGATTTGGGTGACTTTCATCTTTATTCTTCATTAGTTACCCATGCAGTCTTTGTGACCAATCCATTCTCTAGCCAGGTGAAATAAAAATACCAGGTTTATTTACTGTGAGTGTTGTCCCATAGAACTTTCTGCAATGACGGATATGTTCTGTATCTGTGATGTCCAATACGGTGGTCACTAGCTACATGTGGCCATTGAGTGAGATCTTGAAATGTGGCTATTGTGACTAAGGAACTGAACTTTTAATTTTAATTAACTTAAATGTAAATAGCCAAATGTGTCTAGTGACTACTGCATTTAAGAGCGTGGATCTAGACAGACCACGTGTAGCCTTCTAAGTTCTTACATGAGAACCTTCTCAGTTATTTTCCTGCTGAGAAATTCTATCAGAGGGTTTGCAAGGATGTCCATTAAGGTCACCATTGCCTTGGGCATCTCAAAGAGAGAGTGCCTTTTTCCTTTTCATATGCCATCTTATACCAAGATAGTAAATTAAACAAACAAGTTATACAGTAATATGTGTTGTTCTACTTTAAATCACCACTCTGATTTTTACTGTTTTAAAAATATATATCTAGTGTTAAAAAATTTCAAAAATTAAGATATTTTATTTCTGGAGGATAGACTTACTGAGCCAGAGGAAGGAAAGTGGTAATATTTGGTGTCATGTTTCCTTTTGTTTTTGTATATTTCTGTTTCTTTTCAAGTGAACATAATCTTTTTAGAAATGAAACAATGACAGGGAGACACAGGCATTTCTGTGAGGCCTGTCTGTATTCCCCCATAACCAGATATTATCTTTCCCTATTCTAAATCCTCACAGTACTTCATACTCAGTTGTACTTATGATCTGACTTGAGAGGTTTCTGTATTAATTTTTCCACCTTTCTAAAAGCCAGGGGCGAGGGGGGGAGGTGTGTCTTACTTTGTAGTCAGCTGTAGGCTTTCTATAAACATTTGTTCAGTTGATTCAAATCTAGACTCTTTTGTGGATCCTGTCAATAGCAAGTTAGCTTCTTCTTTCTTTACCCTTGTTTCTTTACTAGTGCTATGTATTTATCTGAACATCAACAAATTAAGATAATGCTGTTATTTTTTTTAACATGTGATACGAGAAGGTCTGATAAAACATTGTATGGGGTGATCAAATGATGTGCATGAATAGTAATAATGTTTATCAATTAGAAGAAACAATCTATTTCATGTTTTAGGGTTGTTATGCTCGATTGTGTTTATAAATTTCGAGTAAAAGTAAATACTTGCTTCTAAATTTACTAGCAAGTACTTGTGTCAGTATAGTGACTTCTGCTATAGTGATTTACTCTAAGAATATTTGGAGTAAGTTATCTTTGTGTAATCCTTCCCTCCAGTTCTCAGATGTGCATCTGCATCTCTGTATTCATCATACCCTGTTATGTTAAGGGAGTGAGAGCACTGATGAGAGAGGGCATGTTTTTTATTACAACTTAAACACCTTTTTCTTTTTCTTTGAACTCCTTTGTTGCATCTTCCATTTTGGCATTACTCAAAGCTACTATATTTCCTTTGTGCTTGTTATCAGTGATAAGATGTCCCATCTCCAACACAAAGCTACCCAAGCAGTTATAGTCATTCTTCTACAAGGTAATTTAATAGACAGTTCTATTTGGGGCAGAAGAATTCATAGCTTGAATTTAAAAAAAAAAAATTATTGGAGTATAGTTGATTTACAATGTTGTGTTAGTTTCTGCTGTACAGCAAAGTGAATCAGTTATACATATATACACTCTATTAGATTCTTTTCCCATATAGGTCATTACAGAGTATTGAGCAGAGTTCCCTGGGCTATATAGTACATCCTGATTAGTTATCTATTTTATATATAGTAGTGTGTATATGTCAATCCCTATCTCCCAATTTATCCCTCCTCTTCCCTCACACCCTGGTAACCATAAGTTTGTTTTCTGCATCTGTGCCTCTATTTCTGTTTTTAGATAAGTTCATTTGTACCTTATTTTTTTTTGATTCCATATATAAGCGATATCATATGATATTGGGTTGGCCAAAAAGTCCGTTTGTGTTTTTTTCCATTACACTGTACGGAAAAACCCGAATGAGCTTTTTGGCCAACCCAATATTTGTCTTTCTCTGTCTGACTTACTTCACTCAGTATGGCAATCCATGTTGCTGCAAATGGCATTATTTCATAGCTTGAATTTTGACTCTCAGAGAAGAGTAAGGGCTGATCTTAACAAGAATAAGTTTATCTTGCAAAGTTGCCCAGGTTCATGGAGGGTCCAGAAAGGTGGCTGAGGGATGCTAGGTGTAGGTTATGATGAGAAGAGGAAGCCCAGTATTTACACAGTAGGCAACTTATCTGTAGCAACTTTTCTTCCAGTTGTTACGATTACTCTGTTTCCTGTTCTTTCATCAACATTTTGTTCTTTAAAAGGCTTTTTTCCCCCAAAACAGACTCTAATTTCCTGGATATATAGCGATGGATGAGACTTCCTTATGTATTTATAATAATGTATATATTATACATTATTCCCTACCTTGTTTATTTCAGATGAAATCAGAGGTAAAGTGGGATCAGAGAATGACTGACTGACTGGAATATTTTTTTTCTTGACAACAAGAGAGCCAATATAATAATTAGCTGCAAAGTGTATTGAAATTTTTTTTTAAAGCTTTTATATGTTGATATTAAACTAAAGGGGCAATAATAGGTAGTGGAAAGAGGAACTGGACTTGCAGTCATATGGACTTGGGTTCAGTACTGCCCCTGCCCTTTTTGCGGGGGCAGGTAACCTCTCACAACTTCTCTGAGGTTCGTAGCATTAAGTATTGGAGAGTTCTTGTGAGGAAGTGAGCCATCATATGGCAAAGGTGCTCTAGGCTTAGAAGGTATAAAATGCAGGTGAATTTTTTTCCTTCTAAGGATCTTCATGCCAGGCTGTTTCTCTGATGTATTTTATTACTAAGAACTCTTCATGTGTAGAATTATTTTATGTAGAATATGTATAAATGAAGTATAAAAATTTGTCTGTTGGGTTGTAACATGTTGACTCTTCATTTGACTATCTGTTTGAAACCTGTGCTATTGCTTTATAAAGCTAGAAACTGCAACCAAGACAAAAAAGAAACCTAGAAATGTGGGTCGGCTTTAGAATGTAGCATTAGGTATTATTAAAAGTTACCCATTTAGAAGGCCAAGAACTTAACTCATTTAACATCTAGATGTGGATTAATCAGATCTATCCTTTGGACTATGATGATAGTCAATAATCATTGGATGGCTATGTCAGTTCAGTTCCCTGGGAAGCAGACATAAGACAGAATTAGAAGTGAAAGACATTTATGAGAGAAGACACCCAAGAAGGATAAAGGGGAGAGAAAGTTTGAGCAGGTAGAAGAGCCTTCCACCTGCAGTATTGGTCTAACACCAGTGAATGGAAGGCAGGAGGATTGGGGAGGAAGATCTTCAGACTTTAGTGAAGTTCTGAGAAAGGCCTGTCAGGCTGATGGGGAGCCCAGAACACAGATTGCCTGTTAGAAGGATCACACTGGGCAGAAATATTCCCCCTCTGGTATCCCAATCGTGCTCAATCCTTGGTCGGGAGCAGCCCGGGGAGAGTATAAGCTTGGCTTGACTGTTGTAACAAATCCTGAATGGGGATGCTGTCAGCTAACTGCACTCTTAGAAGCTGGTTGATTCAAATGGCATGTCTCCATGACTACCACAAAGGTTGTGTGTGATACAATTTAATTTGACAAACATTTATTGGTTGCCAATTTTGTTCAAGAGCTATACTAGGCACTGTTGGGGATTTTGAGAGTTGTTTATTCATTCATTTATTTATTTGCTCATTAAAACATGCACTCAACAATATTGATTGAGAGACGACCATGTCGCAAGGAGAATTCTAGATGTGGAATGCACAAGACTCATTTAAATCTCTTAATTCCATTTAGAAACCATTGTTGAAATATGTATCTCACTTTTTCTGCTCCAGTATTGGAAGCTTTTGCTAGTTTCTCATTTGAATATTGCAAAACTCTTAAGATTAGAATACCACACACACAAACTCTTCCACATGTCTTATTTCAAATTTTTCTTAATGGGAGTAAAATTTAAAGGTCAGTGATGTAGGACTAAACTACTGAAAGGAATCCTCACCAGGTGAAAATGGAATCAGCTGATCTTACTTAATGCATGTTGTGGTAACTCCACACTAGCATAATTCAGCTTTCTGCTAAGAATGCAGTTGCTTTATATAGTTTGTAAGGAATATACTTGAAGTATGAAAATATCACAGCAATGGTGGGCTGTGAAGAATGCCAAATTTTCTGAAAAGCTTATTCTCTGATATCTAGGCATAAACTAAGATTGGAGAAGGAAGAGAAATAAGTAGTGATAATAAGGTTGTACAATATTTGCATTTATTTTGGGGTTCTAAGAAACCCTTGTTTATCAAGTATTTCTTCTCTAAATAGCAATTTTTTAAATACCTACTGTAGCTGCTTCTGCATGAATTTTGACGTTATTATTTTCCATCTCTTTTTCATTTGGGCTGACATAGATGCTGTACAGGGCTGTTCATTTTCCATCAGCAAAGATGCCTTTACTCTATGTCACGGCTGCTGCATGCATCATTAGTACAGCATGTAGTGTTTTTAATGTTATTTCTAAACCTCCCTCACCTCATGCCATTATTTTAATTTAGGACCAACTGTTCAGCCATATGGAGCAGTTTGTCATTCAGCATCTGTATGTTCTTGCAAAATATGAATTTGTCTGTGGGCTTTATGCCTTCAAATGTGCTATATTTCATATGGAAAAGATAAATCTTTTCATTTTATTAATGCTTTCATTGACTGAATATCCCATTTATTTTTTCCCTTGGAGAGCTTGATGTTGGATCGGGATGCTTTTAAAAGTCACAATGTCAGGAAATGGATCCATTACCTAACATATTCTATAAGTTAGCCTCACATGAGTCCACAGGTAAACACAAAGGGCACCTTGCTGACTATTTGTTTTTGTGTTTCACAAGTTATTCATCTCCCATCCATTTACTTCTAACTGCAAAACACCCAGAAATCCAAATAGCACTGCAGATAGAACTGACACTAATTTTCCTCATCCCAGTCTGATTTCTTGCCTGTTTTCTGCCTTCCTAAAATTACTCAGCCAGTGTTTTGCTAGAGGTACAGGCATTGTCTCCCCATCTGTGTGGCCTTTTAAGCAAACTGGTTCCTGATGGACTGCATGGCCTTATTGGAGGGGGTGCCTGGGCAACCTTGTTTGTACACAGTGACTCCACCCATTTTCCCAAGTATTACTTGACTAGAGGTGAATCTGAATCTAAGAAGAGACAATCTCTTCTAGGATTTTGCTGTTGGCACCAGGACAGATCAAATTAATTATGAGGCATTGTCAGGTAGTGGTTAAGATCATGGGTCAGGCTACATAGCTATCCATTACCTAACTGTGCAATCCTGGGTAAGTTACTTATCTGCTCTATGCCTGGGTTTTCTCATCCATAAAATGAGATCCAAAATGTTTTCAGAACCAAACATTTTTCATAACCATTAGGCAGCAAAACCTAACCCGCCGGAACTCCTTTGGAGACAATGACCCTACAGGAAGTTATTATTTTTGTCTGTCTCTTGGTTTGAATATTCACATGTTTTCCTGTGGAAATAGTAATGTGTATGATTATGAAATCTAGCCTCAAGATTTTTGGAAAGGGATTGTGGACCAGTGTTATCTATCTCAGTGTTTTTATTTTGAGGATTAAATGAATTGCTATATGTAAAAGTGATTAGAACAGTGTTTGGTCCATTGTAAGCCTTCAATAAGTGTTAGCTCTGATTTTTACCTTGTTTGCATAGGTTTCACTTTCTTGCAAGAAGCATTTTCACTAAGACAAACACCTACTAAGTGCTAGACCTCTTTTGAGCCTTGGGGACATGGTAGGTATACTGGTATAATTCCTCTTTTTATGTAGCCAACAGTCTCCATTAACTAAACAGGAAATTAAAATAAAGTGAGATAATTATTAATAGGGGAAGAGTTGGGCATTCAGGGATCATACAATAGTTTAGTGGCAGGTAAAGGTCTCCCTGGAGAAGTGATGTTTGAGGTAAAACATAGAAGTTCACCAGGTGAACAGTTGGGGCAAGACTGTTCCAGGCAGAGGAGTGAGGCTGTGTGAAGACTCAGAGGAGAGATGAAGGGTTTGGGCTCTTGCTTCCTTGGTTTATATGCCCTCATATCCTCCAAATTACAGGTCTCTCTAACCCACTCCTTTCTCCAGGACCAGAGCTTGAAATTGAAAGATGAAGGGAAGCAAAGGAGAATGTATCTTCCCAGAAGGTGCTCTGGCAAAGAACGAGCAAGTTTCTGGGTTGCCCAGACCATGCTGGTCTCACAATCTGGGAGATCACTCCTCAGGCAGAGTTGTTTGCTGGGTTGCAAGAGGCCTGAAGATTTATCCGTCTCCATGTTGGAGGAAACATGAGGAGTGGCACAGCTGCATTCCCTATCCCTAACTCCTGGGCCGTTTTCCGAAGTTGCTGCTTTTAGCCATGTGTAGGCTAGTATATTAGACCATCATGCTTTAAAATTCCCTCGAAATTAAGAACAAAGCATGTACAGAGTAGCGGCCAAGAGAGCCTCCTCTAAGTGATGTACGGAGAGCAGTGCTTGGCGCGGAGCAGGCAGCCAGTTCATGTGAGCTGCCCTCCTCTTTGGTTCTGTCGCATCCTATGGATTTCACTGTGCACATATTCAGAAGGAATAACGAATAACTCGTCATCTCAAATGCTGTGTCACTTTAAAGCTGAATAATTATTTAATAATAGAATATGAAACGAAGATAATGTTAAAATTTCCAGTATTGTTAACATTTTAATTGCATTTATTATGTAGAACTCATATTTATTCTTGAAACCAATTTATGGGTTATCTTTGCTGCTTTTTAAATTCTTCCTGCGTTATGACTTTTGGCCTGTTATTACTCACTAATACATAGAAAGGAGGAAGGGAAGTTGAGAAGAGAATTGATTAAAATTTGCTGTTTACTGCTAGTGTTGATTCTTGTATCACATCAATTATGAGTCCTGTTTTCTACATTAAAAATATAAAAGGTTAAACTATTAGCTTAACTGAAAATCGTAAAAAGATAAAAAGTATGAATTAATGTCTGATATCCAAATTATATCAGTATTATTGTGAACAACTCATATCAAAAACTTTTAAATCCCTTTTCATAATTAAGATTTCATTATCTAATAACAAGCTTTTCCAGGACAATGTTTTTCACAAGCTACTTTATTACAGATTGCATTATCTCTCCTCATTCTCCTCCCCTTCAGCCCACACACCCCTGACACCTGTAGGGTTTACATACTGTTCCCACTTCACAGTGAAAGAAGCTGGAGTAGGAAACGAAGGAATCATGCTGCTTACACAATTCACTGTGAGAAGCTGTAGTTGATATTCTTCTATAAATAAAATGTTATTTTGAAATTTTTTCCCTAAATTGATTTTTTTTGCTTTATTTATTTATTTTTCATCTTTATTGGAGTATAATTGCTTTACAATGGTGTGTTAGTTTCTGCTTTATAACAAAGTGAATCAGTTATACATATACATATGTTCCCATATCTCTTCCCTCTTGCGTCTCCCTCCCTCCCACCCTCCCTATCCCACCCCTCCAGGCGGTCACAAAGCACCGAGCTGATCTCCCTGTGCTATGCGGCTGCTTCCCACTAGCTAGCTATTTTACGTTTGGCAGTGTATATATGTCCATGCCACTCTCTCACTTTGTCACAGCTTACCCGTCCCCCTCCCCATATCCTCAAGTCAATTCTCTAGTAGGTCTGTGTCTTTATTCCTGTCTTACCCCTAGGTTCTTTATGACATTTTTTTTTCTTAAATTCCATATGTATGTGTTAACATACGGTATTTGTCTTTCTCTTTCTGACTTACTTCACTCTGTATGACAGACTCCAGGTCTATCCACTTCATTACAAATAGCTCAATTTCGTTTCTTTTTATGGCTGAGTAATATTCCATTGTATATATGTGCCACATCTTCTTTATCCATTCATCCGATGATGGACACTTAGGTTGTTTCCATCTCTGGACTATTGTAAATAGAGCTGCAATGAACATTTTGGTACAAGACTATTTTTGAATTATGGTTTTCTCAGGATATATGCCCATTAGTGGGATTGCTGGGTCATATGGTAGTTCTATTTGTAGTTTTTTAAGGAACCTCCTTACTGTTTTCCATAGTGGCTGTACCAATTCACATTCCCACCAGCAGTGCAAGAGTGTTCCTTTTCTCCACACCCTCTCCAGCATTTATTGTTTGTAGATTTTTTGATGATGGCCATTCTGACTGGTGTGAGATGATATCTCATTGTAGTTTTGATTTGCATTTCTCTAATGATTGATGATGTTGAAACACATGAAAGTAGCTTTGATTTGCATTTCTCTAATGATTAATGATGTTGAAACACATGAAAGAATGTGTTTGTTGGCAGTCTGTATATCTTCTTTGGAGAAATGTCTATTTAGGTCTTCTGCCCATTTTTGGATTGGGTTGTTTGTTTGTTTTTGTTATTGAGCTGCATGAGCTGCTTATAAATTTTGAAGATTAATCCTTTGTCAGTTGCTTCATTTGCAAATATTTTTCTCCCATTCTGAGGGTTGTCTTTTGGCCTTGTTTATGTTTTTGGTTTCCTTTGCTGTGCAAAAGCTTTGAAGTTTCATTAGGTCCCATTTGTTTATTTTTGCTTTTATTTCCATTTCTCTAGGAGGTGGGTCAAAAAGGATCTTGCTGTGATTTATGTTATAGAGTGTTCTGCCTATGTTTTCCTCTAACAGTTTGATAGTTTCTGGCATTACATTTAGGTCTTTAATCCATTTTGAGATTATTTTTGTGTGTGGTGTTAGGGAGTGATCTAATCTCATACTTTTACATGTACCTGTCCAATTTTCCCAGCACCACTTATTGAAGAGGCTGTCCTTTCTCCACTGTACATTCCTGCCTCCTTTATCAAAGATAAGGTGACCATATGTGCATGGGTTTATCTCTGGCCTTTCTATCCTGTTCCATTGATCTATCTTTCTGTTTTTGTGCCAGTACCATACTGTCTTGATTACTGTAGCTTTGTAGTATAGTCTGAAGTCAGGAAGCCTGATTCCTCCAGCTCCATTTTTCGTTCTCAAGATTGCTTTGGCTATTCAGCGTCTTTTGTGTTTCTATACAAATTGTGAAATTTTTTGTTCTAGTTCTGTGAAAAGTGCCAGTGGTAGTTTGATAGGTATTGCATTGAATCTGTACATTGCTTTGGGTAGTAGAGTCATTTTCACAATGTTGATTCTTCCAGTCCAAGAACATGGTATATCTCTCCATCTATTTGTATCATCTTTGATATCTTTCATCAGTGTCTTATAATTTTCTGCATACAGGTCTTTTGTCTCCTTAGGTAGGTTTATTCCTAGATATTTTATTCTTTTTGTTGCAATGGTAAATGGGAGTGTTTTCTTGATTTCACTTTCAGATTTTTCATCACTAGTGTATAGGAATGCCAGAGATTTCTGTGCATTAATTTTGTATCCTGCCACTTTACCAAATTCATTGATTAGCTCTAGTAGTTTTCTGGTAGCATCTTTAGGATTCTCTATGTATAGTATCATGTCATCTGCAAACAGTGACAGCTTTACTTCTTCTTTTCCAGTTTGTATTCCTTTTATTTCCTTTTCTTCTCTGATTGCTGTGGCTAAAACTTCCAAAACTATGTTGAATAAGAGTGGTGAGAGTGATCAACCTTGTCTTTTCCTGATATTAATGGAAATGCTTTCAGTTTTTCACCATTGAGGATGATGTTGGCTATGGGTTTGTCATATATGGCCTTTATTATGTTGAGGAAAGTTCCCTCTATGTCTACTTTCTGCAGGGTTTTTATCATAAATTGGTGTTGAATTTTGTTGAAAGCTTTCTCTGCATCTATTGAGATGATCATATGGTTTTTCTCCTTCAATTTGTTAATATGGTGTATCACATTGTTTGATTTGCGTATATTGAAGAATCCTTGCATTCTTGGAATAAACCCCACTTGATCATGGTGTATGATCCTTTTAATGTGCTGTTGGATTCTGTTTGCTAGTATTTTGTTGAGGATTTTTGCATCTATGTTCATCAGTGATACTGGCCTGTAGTTTTCTTTCTTTGTGACATCCTTTTCTGGTTTTGGTATCAAGGTGATGGTGGCCTCGTAGAATGAGTTTTTAAACAGATGTTTATTCTAAATTTGCCTTTTTCCGAGAAAACTAATATCACTTCTTTAAATATGGCTGTTTTAAAGAGAAACAAATTCAGTTCTTCTTTTATATGCTCCCAATTTTCTATACGTTTGTACCTATGGAGAAAAATCGATCTTCATTCAGTCTGTATGTTTGAAAGTCTTTCTCTTTTCATCTCTCACTGTCATCTTTACAAGGAGTCCCTTTAATTAGATAAAATAAGAAGTGAAAATTCTACTTTGGTGAACTGAAATTAGGATAACTGTGTTTGTTCATATTTACTTTTTAAAAAAAGTGTTTCCTTGCAAATACCTGAATTGCAGAAGTATTAAATACATTGAATTAGTCAAAGTAGCTTTTTGGGATTTATAAATTTTTCAGAACCTCTAGGATTTTAGTTTCCCAGAATTAGATTAATCCTAGGCCTATTTCATGATACTTCCTCATTATGGTCCATATGTGGTCTGCTTTTATTTAGTTAGTGTTTTTAAGTTATTGTACCATTTGTGAACCCAACACCCAAATCAAGTATCTTGGCAATAATCTATTTTCTTATCAAATGACTACCTTCCATCCCCCTGGCCCTTTATGTCTCAGGTAGCCATTTTCTTAAATTCAGTATTCCCCAGTCCCTTCCTTTCTTTCTTTATATATTCTTATTATATCTATGTGTATTCCTCGTAAGTATTTTTAAAATTTAATTGTCTTTACTTCTATTAAAAGAGTTTCATACTGTATGTAATGACTGGTATGTATTTTTTAAAAACTTAACCATTGATAATTAAGATGCTCCGGATTGTTGTGTGCCCTTTAATTTCATTCATTTTGACTGTTGTATAAAAGTCCAAGGGAATGAGTATACGACTTTTATTCACTCTCCCATTGATGGAGAGTTAGAATTTTTCAAGTTGTCTGTAATTGTGAACAGCTGTTTGAACATTCTTGTACGTGGCTTTTGTTTTTAACCTGTGAGAGAGTTTCTCTTAGGAATAAACTTGCTGGGTCTTGGGGTATATGCATTTTCAACTTTAGGAGATAATGCCCAGCTATTTTCCAGTTTGTACTCCTGCCAACAAGTCTAAGAGATGCTGTAGATCCATATTTCTCCAGCACTTGGTGTTGTCAGACTTTTAATTTTTGTCAATTAAATGGATAGAAAATGATGTCTTATATAAGTCTTAATTTTTATTCTTTATGTTTATCAGACATATTTATTTCCTCTTTTGTGAAATTCCTGTTCATGTATTTTTGTCCATTTTTTTCTGTTAATTTGTTGGTGTGTATTTAACAATTGGTTAGGCATTCATTATATATTCCTGATACTAATCTTTTGTTAGATGTATATGTTTTGAATGTATTTTCCCAGTTTGTAACTTGATCTTTATTTCTTTTAAGCTATCTTTTGACGGCCAGAAGTTCTTAATTTTAATATAAGGGAAACCTATTAATCTTTTATGTTCTATACTTTTTTGCTACTTAAGTAACCTTTTTCTAAACCAGGGTCTAAAAGATATTCACTAATACTTTTCACTAAGATATTTAATGGCTTATTTTTCAAACTTAAAACCTTAATCACTCTAGAGTTGATTTTTGTGAATTGAGGGAATGATTCAACTTTATCTATTTTTTCCATGAAGATTACTATTTAAAAATTCTCCATTTATTGATTTAATTTAAATTTCACTTAACTTTAATTTTTAAATTTAATCTCTTCTTACTCCAATGAGTCAGACTTGCCACCTATGTCATATACCAGAGTTTCATAAATACTGGATCTATTTCTGGACTTTTCATTCTGTGCTGTCGTTTAGTGAGTGAGTGAGTGAGTGAGTATGTGTGTGTGTGTGTATTCATTTTTGAATTATATATATTCATCTTTGAATTTTAGGCACACATGTATACACCTAGATTTTGAAATATTTTGGGTTTTCCACTAGGTTTTGGACATAGTAAAAACAAGTGTCCGTACAGTTCTTCCACGCATCTGGAAGGTACCTGATGTTGAGGAAGTAAATTTATATCGGATTTTCAACCGAGTTTTTAATCGCTTACTCTGGAGTCATGGCCAAGGACTGTGGAACTGTTTCTGTGATTCAGGGTAAGTGTTAAGTTACCTTTTATTATTGTCATTTTTAATAATTTACTATTTAGTTATAAAGTTAGCCCAATAAAATGGCTGAATTTCTTTGATCTCTTAAAGTGTGGATTTGTAACTGCATGTAAGTTTCAGTACTCAACTATAATTTATAGCATTTAAGCTGATGTAGATGAGATGATGGATATGAACACAACACCACTCAACAAATTTGAATTCAGTGGAGAGAAAGTAGTCTTAATTAATAAAAAGTCTCAGTTAGACCTCTGTATCCTTACAGCTCTTCTGCTGTTGCCTTTATGTAGCAGACTTCCAAAATCATGGCTACACTCCTGCTCCTCTGCAGACTTTCAGTCCTGTCAAAGCTGTTGTGACTCACTGTCATTTTGTCTTCAAGATATCTAAAACCAAACGTTCCATACCTCCCTTTTATTCAGAAATGGCTTCCCTTCTGGACTTCCCAAAACCCCATTGTTATTCTCCCAATCACATGGGTTTGATATCTCAGGGGCATCCGCATCCTTGTTCTCCTTCATTTTCTTTATTCAGTCATGTGCTAAATCTTGTTAGTTTTTCTGTCACATCCCCACTGTGGCTACTCTAGATTATTTTTCATTATTCTTAACAATTATCAATTATTTAATTGTAGGTTGTTTTTCACTGTTCTTCACAATTATCGAGTATTTACTTGATAATTTAAATACTTTTGGAGATACAAAGCTGAATCTGACATAGATCCTGCCCTGAAGAAACTTAAAAATGATAATAGCTAACACTATACCACTTATACTATGTGCCAGGCATTGTTCTAAGCACTGTACATGTATTAAGTAATTTAATCCACACAACATCACTTTGAAGCAGGTTTTATGATAATTTCCATTTTATAGATAAGGAAACCAAGGCACAGATAGGTGCTAAGGACCTAGTGCAACTGGGATTTGAACTTAAGCAGCCTGGTCCCAGATTTCATGCTCTTAACCAATAAAACTCTGCTGTCTCTAATAGACAAAATAAGATACATGCAAAAGTCATGATCATGAAGGAGATGACAGATACGTTATTTTAGGATTTCAGAGAAGAGGAGCCTTTTTGGTAGAAAGGCTAAATGAAATTAATAGATTCCCAGGCATTTTTGCCTCCAGTTTTTTGTTTCCCTTATCCATCCTACTGTCAGAGTCATTTCCTAAAATCTAATGATTTCCCTCATTTATCATTAAAGTCTAGACTTTTTATCTAGAGATATAAGACTCTCTAATATGCTGATTCTTTCTTATTTCTCCAGTCTTCTCTCTCATTACTCTCCTACTTAAACTTTGCTCCCCAAAAATAAATTCATTATTTTTCAAATATCTTAAAAATTTGTCCTTTTCTGCCTCCGAACTGTTAGTGTCAATGAGTAGCTGATTGGGCTGCCTTCTACAACCCCATTTCTCCAATCCCCTCTGCATTATTTAAATCCTATGTAAAGACCCAGACCGTGCCCTTTTTTTGGTAAAACCTTAACAGACTATTCTAGTCTGACATGATCTCTGAATGTCTTCCATTTAAATATTCTAGTCATCTAGTACTGAATCATTTATACCATTTGCAGACTTATTCTCACCACCATAATTTTCCTCAGCTACCATTCACCAACGGGGAGAATTCACAAGGTGCTCTGGGTTGTGATGAAATCTGAGAATAATCTTGGCCATAAATTATTTCTACAGAGACTTAAGTGAAACATTTGAACTGTACTCCATGGCCCTTAGTTGATGGCTGTCTGTAGAAGTTCAATTAATCTAAAGTCATAATTAGAATTTTTTTCTGTTTGTTGATCCATTGGTTGGAATGTTGAACATGGATTTCAGCTACTCTTCACAAATGGAAGGCACTGAGATAGTCTGCTACTGAAATTGGTGCTGATGACACCATTTTGGTAATTTACTCTGACTCCATTCAGAATCCTTTCCTCTTGTACCTAGCACACTACTCCCCCCCAGATGTCTCTGGTGGTATCTATTACTACTAGTAATTGTAAAGAATGTAAATAACGTTTATTGAAAGATTACTAAGTGCCTGATACTGTTTTTCATAGTAAACATTTTTATAATTACCACTACAATATTTTGAATAAACTATTATTATTATTTTCATTGTATAGATAAGGAAATGGAAGCATAAAGTATATAACTTGCCCAAGTTCTCATAGTGTGCCTGGATTTAAACCCAGGTTGTCTGAGTCAAGAGCCCAAGCTCTTAACTCTATGCTTTATTCAGTCCTCTCAAAGCAGCATTGCCCATGGTTGCCGAGCTTGCTATACTGCAAGCCCATAGCATTAGCCCAATCCCCAGCCCCCTGCACTGGAGCGGCTGGAGCAGGAGTAGCTTTGAGTCCTATTTGACCTCCACTCTCCATCCATTTCTTTAAAAACTTGGAGGCTTGTAGAGATGAGTTTTACATCCGATTTTTTTTTTTTTTGTACCCTTACAAATGGCATTCCTAGGCTTCTTCAACTTAGTGAAGTCACATAGTGTTGTGTGTGTTTGATTGTCACTTTGAACCCAGACTAGTTCTGCTTATTCTTTGAATCGTATCTAGTCAATGTATACTCCTTTAACCTTTGATCTAACAGCCTAGCGGTCTAGGTAAAAATCTACTCTTAGCTCATTTCTAAAGGAATGATTTTAATAAAAGGTGTAGCTGTCTTTCACAGTTAGGTGTAAAACTCTTAGAAAAAATATTCCAAATAACTCTGGGCCACCTTGATTCCTGCCTCTGCCTGTCAACATCTCAATAATAAAACAAAATGAATAAACCATTCCCTGTCCACGTCCAGAAACTTCAAAGAATATTGTAGATGTTTGTCATAGGTTTTCCTAGAATTGGCCCAGGGGTTTGGCTGATGCATCAAAGAGAAAACACCCTCATCCCCCTCTCTTGCTCTTCCAGGCTGCTGAAGCCCATGCTCAGTGACCGTTTTTTATCACATGCAGCCTCCTGGGAGTGCTATTCAGAATGATGCTCCACGTTCTGAATGTGTCCTCTCCAGGGGAACAGCTCTTGGAATTTTCATGCATAAAATTATCCACCATGTTTTACTGAGCTAGGGGAAGCCTAGGTGCTATGGGACTCAAACTCAGGCCACAGAGCTCAGGAAGGGTGGCCAAGGGAAGCAATATTTCAGCTTAGACTTGCAGGATGAGGAAGAAGAGGAATCTGCCAGGTAAAGCAAAGAGGAGGAGGCAGGGGGACTATGGGAGAAGGAATGTATTATTTGGAAAAGCCCTCTTTCCACTCAAACTCCTGATATGTAAACCCCAAAGAAAAGAATCTAGTTTAGACCCTTTAGCCAAAGACATTTTCCTATGGAAGTTTGTCGTAGAAAAGCTTTTCTTTTACAATCTCAGGGAAAGAAGAAATTGTAAGGAGTATTCTAAGGCAGCAGTCTGCTTCTAGGCTGAATTATATGCCTACCTGAAAATGTATGCGTATCATATAGACTACTTAAAATGATGTGAATCTTTCTGTTCTTATATCACTTTCAACTGGATGTTGCGTTGTTCATACTTTTCAGCTCATTAATCTTTCTGTTGCTGATTGTCCGGTTGGTGTAGTCCAGATTTTTTTTTTTTTTTTTTTTTTTACTTTCCTTTCTTCTTTGGGCTACTCAGTCATTCATTTGGGCTTCTACCAGAGGAGAAAGAAATGAATGTTTCACTTTTTAGATAGCTGCTTTATTAAATATTTTGATGAAAAAGCTGGTAAAGATTATTGGATTACTGGATAATATGAGGCTTTTCAAGTCTCTGGATTTCATTAATCATTCCCCTTTGTTACCGGGAGGTTATTCAGTATTCTGTATCTTATTGTTATATTATTAAAAATGTCATTTGAAGTCATTTCTTTTCATATTTCTCTGAGGATTAGGGAGTTCTGGAGAGAACTTTTTAACCATTTAATTTTTCTTTTTGAATTCATAGATTTTGGCCCTCCCATTTCCTTGGAATTTAGATTTAGAAAGCAGGCAGATAAGACCCTGGGTTCTTTGATAAAGGCACTGGTATTTTAAATTATTTCTCCATCCTTTCACCTTCTTAAAATTTTGTGTGTTAGTATTGAAAATTGAGAACACTGTCGTGTTCTAGAGGCATTTCATATTACTCAGCTGTGCCAGGTAGTGGGTAGGAGGGAGGGGACACGGTTCAAAAACATTCAGGTTGAAGAATAGGTTTCTTTTGTGCAGAGGGGGTGCCATTAGCCTAGTACCAAACAAAGCAAGTCCTGGTCATTTTCTTTTTTCTTTATGAGTGATTCTGGAGTGTTGACACTTAAATATGGATTAATAGAGTAGAATGTGGTCTTTGGTCAGTGATGGTGAACATACACACCAAAATTAGGTAGAGAACCTTGATTCATATGTTTATTTTAAATATTTAAGGAACAATGAGAGAATGAGAAGCCAAAGCTGCTTATATTATAACTCACATATTACTCAGAGTGTTACATCAAATTAAGGTGCTATTTGAAGAAGGTCCTTTGCCTTTCCTCCATTTTATGTGTTCTTTTCTTACGTCTGTACTCCAAGTCAGCAAAAGAAAAATTACCGTGATGTGAGGAACCTGATAGTGAATCTAATCAGATGTCTCCAAAGTATCAAAATATAAATATATTCAAATTCAGGGGGGAGGGTGGTGATGGAGGTAGGCTTTTACAGAAATACCCAGAATCCCAGGGGAGAGAAAGTAAAAGTGCTCAGCTGAGAGTCAGACAGTCAGAATGTTTTCTTCGTGTATTTACGTTTGTATGAAATTTTGATTTCTCTGGGCCCAGGCATGTAAGCCTTGCTAGATCAAGACTTATCAGTTATAAACATATTCCCTTATTAATTGGTGTTCTCCTGTTTTTCTTGATTACATCAAGTAAATTGGAGATATATCTATATACACACAAATATGCATATCATATCTAGTTTTTCTTATATTTAGTAATAATTTAAATTTTTAGAGTTAATTTAACTAACATATTACTATTTCTTGAATGAAAGTAACTTTTAATCCTTTTTAAATAATAAAAACAGTATTATATTTAGCCCTGAACATCTTAGAAAATGGAGGAAAATTTATTCCTTTCAATCTACTTATTTGAATCTTATTCCCTTTAAGAAAATCTGTCATTCACTGATGACATGCTGTCTTTTCTCCTGAAAAAATAAACAGTAGCCTTTCTACTAAAAAATACCTTTCTGAGTTTCTAAAGCATTTTTAAAAAATTCCAAAGATATCAAATATCCACAGGAGATTGAAAATGGAATCTTTGAATTTCCCACTGGGAAGTACATTTCTTCAGAAAAATATTTTCCTTAATATTTTTTTCTTTCTAGTCTTTTCTCTCTCTGCGGGTTAAGCGAATTGGTTTATGTAAAATGAGACTTGAACCATTACCAAATCTTAAAGCAAACCTTCCCCTTGAGGCTTGAAAGGAGTTTCAGTTACACTAAGGAAATAAGTCAGTCTCTCTCTCTCTCTCTCTCTCTCTCTCTCTGTCTCTCTCTCCCTTTCTCGATGGTGGTAGGATGATAAGATGTTTCCTGATTTGGGCCATGACAATCAGCTTAGGAATTGTGAATACATATATATGTGTACACACACACACGCACGCATGCATGCATGCACACATTTAAATTTACCAAGACAGTATGTACTACTGCCTGCTGTGCACTAAGCTGAGTGCACTGAAGGAGGGAAGACACTACCTTTGGAACTGCAGTAGGGCAGGACTTGTGGAGATTACATTACATCTACAGTATAGAACCTGTGCTCTAGGAATATCATGGACATAATTACATATGAAAGTGTTTTGAAAGGGGTGGTCATAAGCAAAGGATTAACCAAAATTCTCAGAGTGAATCTGAGAGATAACAATTAAGAGGTCACAAATTAAGTTGCAGCAACTTTTTAATTTGTGGGATCATTATTAATATAAAAATAAATGTAGCTTCCTAGAAAATGTAAATTCTTAGAATACCTAACTTGTGAGAAATTAGCTCAGTATTTTACAGTTACTTTAATGTAGAGTAACTCATTTTTTAGGAGGTGTTGGGAAACCATCCTGTTACTTAGAGCTAGCAGCAGTGAAGTCTTTAAAGATATGAATTCTATGTTGTGTTTTTTTTCATGTAAAGATTAATTTCCAAATTTGTATATTTACTTCATACCTCTCAACCATCTGTAGTCACTTCAAATGTGTGAGGCCATTTCTACATTTTTTTAATGGGTTTGTTGCTAGGTAAGTGATATAGTTGGTTGCCATTTTTAACAGCCACATGAGGTCATGTCTGTTTCCATGCCAACAGATCCTCTTGGGAGAGTATTTTCAGTAAAAGCCGGGAGGTGGTGACTCCTTTGCAGCTCCAATGTTGCCAGCGCCTGGTCGAGCTTTGTAAACAGTGCCTGCTAGTGGTTTACAAATATGCAACTGACTCAAGAGGATCACTCTCAGGCATTGGTACCAATTGGGGTAATTCCAGGTACTGGTTTACATTTCCTAGACCCTGTGAGTTTTATATAAAGTAATGCCACAATGCAGTTTGAAATTGAAAGTCGCTTTTTGTCTATATGGTTAGAGAAAAAGCTAAAGACTAAAAATTCATACATGCTATTATCTATAAGATCCTTTTAATTTGAACAATCTTTACCTTTAAAGGACTGAACAAGGACAGCAATTACAAAGCCGGAGGTGACAGAAATAACCTACATGGAGATGGTATTATTTAACTTATATACTTTTGCTTTCAAAAGCCAAGTAAGAGCATACAAAAGGGTAATAAATTTAATTTTTCCCCCAGTAGGGATATTTCAACATTTGTCCTTTATCCTAATATAGTTGAGAAGATGCCTTTAGTTTAATTTTTATTGTTCAGTATGCCTCTACTATTCCCTTCATCACCAAAAAGATCTATGGGAGGTGGATTTTAAGTTCCATTTAAAAACTGGATTTTTATAAATATTGTCCAGTTAAAATAGGTAGTTTTCCAAAAGTATGAAAATATTGTTTTTAAGCTGCAAAGATACACGAATAAACAGGAAGTACATTTTAGCACTTCTCAAGACAGTCGTAGTTCCATTTAGAATTAAAGACGAATATGTGACTTTTAGTATGTGTAAGTTGTAGTACTCTCAGAGACAATTTTCAGTCTCAGCATCTCTGTATTTCTATCTTTCATGTACTGAGCTTCCATATAAGCTCATTTACGTGGGTAAAAACATTTTTTAAAAACCACTGAGTTAGGGCTTCTGCCTTTGGTAATAGAGCAAGCACTGGGTATTTGGACAAATCCTCCCTCTGATGACAACAAGAAAAGCTGGACAAAATACCAAAACATTTGCTTGAAGACATCAGAGAGTTAAAACCAGGTACTTGTTAGTGAGTACTTGTTAGTACTGAATAATGCTTTTGACAGACTCATGGGCCTAAGGGAAAAAAGTAGGAGTTCAGGGCCTGTCAAAGATTGGGGCCTTGATAAACACCATAGATTCCTTCAAGTGACAATGTCCCAGATGTTTTGCAAAGCAAAAGTTGACAGAATTACAGGGAAAAATAGACAAATCTACAGCCATCGAGGGAGATTTTAATATATACTTCTCAAAAAATTAGAGACAAAGAACATTTTAACAATATGATTAACAAATTTAACTGTCATATAATAGTGAATTCAGTGACCTCAGAATACAATACACCAAGCATATCTGAATCTTTTATAAAAATCAACTATATAGTGGAATAATAAAACATAGTTCGAAAAATTAAAATCACACAGAGTATCGTTTCTCATCACATGCTATTAAAAATAACAAAATATCCAGAAAATCCATACTTTGGAAAGATAAAAAATATACTTTAAATAACCCATGAATGAAAGAAGAAATCATAATGAATGTAAGAAAATATTTTTAACTGAATGATAACAAAAATATTACAAATAGAAACACAGTATGTACATAAATCATTATTATAGGAATACTTATAGGCTTAAATGAACATATTAGGGAGGAGTAAGGCAAAAATTAAATGATCTAAGCAACCGTCCTGAATGATGACAGAATGATATTAAAGTAAACCCAAAGAATACAGAAAAAGGAAATAATAAAAATGAGAGCAGAAATTAATATAATGATGCAAACGGAATAAAGAAGATCAAAATGGCAAAAGTGGGTTTTTTAAAAGGCTAATAAAATTGATAAACAACTGGTGAGACTGATCAAAATGTAAAAGACAAAAATAGTTAACGTCAAGAATAGAAATAGAGATGTTACTGCAGATATTACAAATATTGAAAATTTTATAAGAAATATGAATAATTTCATGCTGATAAATTCGGTAATTTAGATTGTTAACAAATTCCTTGAAAAACACATATTACCAAAAGTGAGAAGAAGATATACTCTTAATTATTGAAAAAATTGAATCAGTAATTAAAAACCCTCCCACAAAGATGAGTCCAGATTCATAGGTCTTTACTATCTAATTCTACCCATCCAGAGAAGAGAAAATTACTATCTAATTCTATCTAATTCTACCCACCCAGAGAAGAGAGAAGTACTATCTAATTCTATCTAATTAAACCCACCCAGAGAAGAGAGAAAAGGAAGGAATGTTCTCTAACTTGTTTTATGAGGCTACCATACCTTTGATACCTGACCAGGACATTGACAGTCTAATCTCACTCCTGTACATAGATGGAAAAATCTTACATAAAATATTAGCAAAACAAACCCAGAAACCTTAAATAGGATAATGTATCATGACTAACTTTTGTTTATTGCATCAGCTTAATTGTACAATAACATTAAAAAGTGATCAATGTAATTTTAGTGGAATAAAAAATCATTTAAAAATATATGGATGGGCTTCCCTGGTGGTGCAGTGGTTGAGAGTCCTCCTGCCGATGCAGGGGACACGGGTTCGTGCCCCGGTCCGGGAGGATCCCACATGCCGTGGAGCGGCTGGGCCCGTGAGCCATGGCCGCTGAGCCTGTGCGTCCGGAGCCTGTGCTCCGCAACGGGAGAGGCCACAACAGTGAGAGGCCCACGTACCGCAAAAAAAAAAAAAAAAAAAAAAAGGATAAGTCACTTGTTAGAATTCAGTATATTACATTCATGCTTAAAAAATGCTTAGCAAGTTAGAAACCAAGGGGAAATTCCTTAATCTAATAAAAGATAAGTACAAAAACCCTACAATCATATACTTAATGGTGAAATGTTGAAGGCTTTCCTTCTGAGGTGAGAAACAAAACAAGATTGACTGTTATTACCGCTTCTATTTACCATTGTGTTGGACCTAGCTCATTCAAGGAAGCATGCCAAAGAAGTAAAAGGCATTGGATTTGAGAGAAAGAACTAAAACTAATTACTAATGGATATGATTGTGTTCACAGAATCTAAGTAAATCTACAGATAAATTATTAAGTAAATTTAACAATTTTGATGAAATCAAAGTTGGGATAAAATCAGTTGTAGGGGCTTCCCTGGTGGCGCAGTGGTTGAGAGTCCGCCTGCCGATGCAGGGGACACAGGTTCGTGCCCCGGTCTGGGAAGATCCCACATGCTGCGGAGCGGCTGGGCCCGTGAGCCATGGCCGCTGAGCCTGCGCGTCCGGAGCCTGTGCTCCGCAACAGGAGAGGCCGCAACAGTGAGGGGCCCGCATACCGCCAAAAAAAAAAAAAAAAAATCAATTGTAGTTTTTCTATATTAATAACAAACAGCTAGAATATATGACATTTTAGATACAATATCATTTTTCAATAGCATCAAAGAATAATTCTTAGGAATAAATGTAACAAAAATGTGTAAGTCTAAGGTGTTTCTCCTTGGGATGAGTTAGCTACAAGTTAGCTAGTTTTGTACTTCGAGAGTAAGCTACAATAAAAATAAAGCTGGAAACTTCACATTTTTTGGTGCTTTAGCACAAACTCTTTAGATACAGTCTATAGAACCACTTTCTAGAGATTCTTCCTGCTAAAAAAATCAAATTGTATTATTTAACTTCATTGCAAAGAACATTTCAAAACTAATCTTTGATGTTCAGCTAGTGTGGGATCTCCCAAGAGATACTAATGGAGATATTAAGGCAAATAATCCATTGTGTTTCCCTGTAATGCTTTAAAATATCCCACAGCACTTGCTTTAGGGAAGCAAAATGTTTCTTCCAATGTGATTTTATATGCTTTTTCTAGTTCACACTGAATTTCTTTTCCTTTCTAAGTCTTTAAAAAAGTTTTATTTTAGCCTTTTCTGCTTCTATTAAAAAGTTTAGGTTTGCAGATATATAATATTTTTCTACTTTTTAGGTTTTTTATACTTTATATTTCTGAAAAAAATGAGTATAATCATTATATCCTTTAGTTTTAAAATTGGGATTCACACAGAAATGACAGTATAGTATAGTTGCTGGGAGCACTGGTTCTGGAGTGAGACCAAATGGATTTGAATCCTGGCTCTGCCACTTACTAGCTACGTGCCTGTGGGCAAGGCATTTAACTCCTGTGCACTCTGGTGTTTTCATCTTTAAAATGGAGCTGATAATAATACGTATCATAGAGAATCGTTAGAAATAACTAATATTTTTAAATCAATTATAATGGTCCTGGCACACAAAAACACTTTTAAAATACAAAATAGTGTTAAAGAAAATAGTGTAAGTTAGCTCTAACCCTGGACTTTGTACTTTTATTTTTTCATCTGTGAAAATGGAGATCTTTAGCTCAGAAGGCTATGTGAATGTTATCGTAATGTCAGTAGTAACTACTGCTTGGAAATTCTTCAAAAGAAAGTCAGCAAAAGTTACTGTTTACTATAATAATTATCAATGAAATCAGAATGTATTTTCAGTAGAAGATAGAATAACTCTCAACTAATATGGAATAGTGGTTTTTGATCAAACACTTTAGTTTCTTTTGCACCTTTGCCCTAGATAGGAAGGGTAGCCTTTCCCTGGCAGAAGATATCAGATCAATCATCATGACTCCACTAGCTCTTGACATAATAATTAATCCATATAAATTACCCAAGTGGTATTAAGAAAATAATTTATATAATCTGTGATGTGAGAAATCAATTGTTTCATTATTCATCACCCATTGTGCAATTTTGATTTAATTTATATTGTTGTATATTATTTAACTGCTCTATTAACTTAATGATTTGAGCAATTATTTATAGTTTGTGATATTAAGTAATAGATTAAGGGGATATTATCAGATAATTCATGATCAAATGATATTTATGAATATTATGGAGAATTCTGCCATCTTAATCTGAATGCTATATGCAGTTTGATCATAGTGAATTCATATTCTTCTACAAAATTCATATAACACAACTATAAATGTAATTTCCCATTGACACAGAGGTTAGTAGTTACCAACATTATTTCATATAGAATAGGTAGCTAATCCTTGGCCTTCAATTTCTTCATGTGTCTTTGGAAGTATGATACTGTGGCTGGAAGATGCTAAAGTCAAGTGAAGAAAATAAGTGATTTGATGCTCTACCTTCGTTTCTTTTTTCAAGACTAATTATAAATCTCCTTCTGTTGCTACTTCTGCTCTTGGAATTTTTTATAGATATCTTTGTCCTGACTTTCTAGCATGTCCTTCTCATCATTACCAGGATTTAACGCTTTTAATAGTGATGCTTATTTGCATTTGCTCATGTGGATTTCCTTGATCATTTCTCTCTCGACATATAGATTGGACTGGCCTAATGCTAATCAGAGGTTTTCCAGAGAAAACAGATTATACAGGCACACACTCCTACTTGTAATTACTGAATCCCAAAGCTCTGAAAACTCAAACGAATAAAAGTAAAATAAAAGTAACCCATTTATTGGCACATCTGAATTGACACGAAGTTGTTTATAGTCTTTATCCAATTTATTGTGAATATTTCTCTGTTTCACTACAGAAATATTAATGATTTGTTTACAGGATGCTGCCCCAAGACCCTGATGATGTTACATTATATATAATATATATACTATAGTGTCCTAAAATCTGGAAAATTTATGTATTCTGAAATATATTTGGCTGAAACGGTTGCATGCAACCTGTAATTATGATTGTTTTTGGTTGTCTGTAATCACAAGCACCCAGTAGTCCAAGAATATAAAATTTACAATCTAGTTATGAATGTTAATCTTTAACTTTTTCTTTTAGATTACCTATAGTCATAACACATCAATGATATATTTATTAAATAATAATCAATGGTTTCAACATCCTTGAAACATTATTTTAATTGGTTAGCCAAATTCTCCTGTCACATGTTTTTAAGAAATATTTGACTGGTTACACACATTATTTACAGAGGTGAATGATGAATTCCAAATTAACATGAGTCATATAAACAGTCTCCTAGCATGTGAGTTCATGGCTGTTTATGGGATGTCTCGGGACACTAAGATCACATGTTACATCTATATTCAACTCTTTGGGTGAGGCTTTATGACCCTCTCCCTGCCTCCCCTCCTCAACTCAGGAGAGGAAATCTGTTTATGTGGGTTGCATTGTTATAGTATCATTTCTCATGTAAGATGTACAAATTATTAACCACATAATATTTTAGTGAGAGATGTTAATATTAGTTTGTAAAGTCTAATTTTTTAACTATCATTTTTAGGTATTTACTACCAGGAAGTACACAATTCTTCATGAGAACACCAACCTACAACTTGAAATACAGTTCACCTGGAATGGCTCGCTCCAATGTTTTGTTTACATCCCGGTATGGCCACTTGTGAAACAGAGGGAAGATCGCCATGGGTTATGCACAATAGCAATTCATATTTTTCCCAACTTAACATTGCAAAGACAGTGACCATTAAGTGCTGTTTTATGTATATATGACATATATGTGTGTGAAACTATATACACACATGCACTCAAATAACATATATATTTATTATAATATATGAAGGAAGAATTAGCAGGAAACTGGATATAAGATTTAACCTTTCTGGAAATGTAATAAACCATGTTAAAATTGTTTACACAAATATGTGAATGTCTAGAATTTGCTAGGTTTATAATTAATACCTTCCTACTAGAAATGTTATTTTTGCTGCAGAGTGTATAAAACAGAATTGATCTTGAAGATCCCATTACAGTGTTAAATTATTTTCTAGGTAATATGTCTTTTGACTTGAAAAAGCATTAATAGTAAATTACCTTATTAATTCTCATATATAGTGGCTATTTAAAATGAAAACAAAAATTAGAAGCCTGGTGTTGCTTGATGATAGGATTAAGTAGGAAACAGGTTTGTCATTACTATAGCACACTGTAAAGTACTATAAAAATCCCAACCAGATTCTCCAAGATTTTTATCCCTCAGTGTGGAAATTTAGCTACTTGTGAAAGTGATAATGTAAATTTTCAGTAAGGATCTAGTAAGGTCATACTATGATCTAAAATGGAAGACAATCCAGTGGGTTAAAAATAAACAAAACTTACTAGCTTGTATTTTTACTTTTTATTGGGAGTCACATAAAGGGAACAGAAAATGGTGGTAATAACAAAATCGTTCCATATGATTTTGGTATCTCTTACCGCTGTTACCACTCACTTTTTTTTGGAAAGTATATCTCTGATGAGTACATATGGTCAAATACAATTTCTTCTGTTCAAAGAGCTGGTATTTTAAACTTATTTCAGTGTTACAGAAGTGTCACACTTATTTTATAAATCTCTCAATGCTGAGACCAAATTACATTGCAAAGACTAATACAGAGTTTCATATTGCACCATAGAAAATAAGCTAAATTATTGCAAATAGGAGATTCTGATTACTAAATATTATTAGTTATCGACGTGCCCTTGAGAATTTAAAAAAAAGTCAAAATAGAGTTTGAAGTTTTCTTCTTGTCCAGAGTTATTATGTGTAAGTTTCATAGCAGTTTACTTCCTTTTTTTTTGCTTACAGTTTCAAAAACAATGAGTGAGCTTTCAGTTTTCTATACAAATATAAATAGTACCATGGATATCCTTAGAGATTGCAATATTCACCTTTTAGAATTTTATTTAAACTTCTCCCAGTAGTTTTATTCTCTCACAGATGGTAATTATTTGCAACATTCATGAGTGTTTTACCTCCTTTTACTATCCTGAAAGCTATTTCCAGTAAATGGAGAAATGGTCCCAAAGCAGAAGGAGAATTGAGAGGGGCAAACTGGCCTGCTTTAATTCACAAGCTGGATAACTGGCAACCCAAAGTTGTAAGTTGATATATTGTGCTTTTAAAGCCATGTTCTGAGGCTGGATTAGGATAAAATAGGTTCTTCCCTAAATTATTGCTGGCTACTTGATTCTTTATGACTACCTATCATCCGTATTCCAGTGGATACTTTTCCTTGCTAATTGCATCCCAAAGAAGAGTTTGTTATTGTCTTTGTGGGAAAAGAGGATAAGGATGTCAGGATGAAGGAAATTGCAGTGTAGCTCTGAGTGTTTATGACGCCATTTTGTGAATTCTTAAATATGTTTAGAATTTTTTGGAATAAATAATGCAAAAATTGGGAGATTAACAAAATTATTATAAGAATGATCGTCAGGTAGGCCTTTTCATGGAGCAGTTTTAGTCATTTTTCATTGAAATTCATGATTTTGTTCATGAATGAGACACAATTTCAAGTGTCTGATATATGATATCAACCCAGTTTGTTGGCCACTCACTTGCATTAGCTTAAATCACAACGGTGACTTAATTTGCTAGAGTGGGTACTTTGGAAGTTCTTTTCTTAGTTGTATAAAAGTGAAATTTTTATTTAAAACGAGAAAAGAATATCTAACATGTCTCCCCCTGGGGAAAAATAAATACAAAAAAAAGTAAATTTAAATGTATGAAACTACCCAGTTAGTTACTGATGAGCAAATTTCATTTTCATTCCTCTAGTTACCTAAGTCTGGCATTGTTTGAGTGCTAGAATTTTATTGCCCACATTTGCCTCTTTATACTGATCTAGTCTGATATGATGAAGTTGTGAATAAAAGCCATGTGCTCATTATTTATGTATACTACCTGGTATGCTGTGGACTACGGTTGTGTTAATGCTTATTCCCTAATGAGAAACTAAGAAAAGAAGATACAGTAATAAACCGTGGAAGTCTTTAGAGGCCATAGAAATATTTTAGTGATATAAAATATTCCTTAGTTTTTAATTATAAATTTTTTATTCATAGAGTTAAAACGTAGCAGTATAAGTGATAGTATGGGTCTGACTCTCTCTCTTCTAGGAGAGAAAATAACTTTATCTGAAAAACTCAGAAGCTATTCAATCTTACCAAGAGATTTTGATAGGGAATTTGGTTTACTTATGATGAAAGCATATTTTCATTCTGTTATTAAAAAATATATCCCTGCTCATTCTGTGACTAATGCTTTCCAGAACTGTATATGTTTGGAATGATTGCAGAATTGTATAAGAAGTAACCTTTTAATGTTAAATTATCATCTATGAACATTGTATGAGATTGAAGATTAGTTTTCACTGTAATAATCCAGCATTGTAATAATTACCATTTGCTTTATGTATTCTGTTGAAGGAACTATTTGTGATTCATATTATGATTATTAGCAACAAATTTTATTTCATGTTGCATGTGTAAAAATGAAATTATAACAGGATCAAATATGGAAATGCCAATGGTAACCTCTATCAGATGCAAAGATCTATACAAATTTTTTCATATATCTGAATTAGGTCTAAATACAAAATTTTTCTACTAATTCCTCCCCCCAGAACTAAAATGAACCAAACTCAAGCAAAAAACCCCGATCTTCTTCTCATCTAATATTTACACACAGCTAGATGATAGTGGCTTCTAGACATCAAGAAAAAGATTTCATTCTAATTTTTTTTTAATTTGGAAAGTATATGATTATAGAATTTTGTTACCTAACTCTAAATTTCACATTTTAATATAAATTAATCCAAACGCTTTCTTCTTTAGCATGACAAAGTCATTCCATTTAAAACTTCTCTTTAAATCTAAACTTCCACATTACTTATTTTCAAAAGTACCAAAAAATTGATAGTTGCATAAACTCTATATAAAGCATTGCTTCATTCTTAAACGTATATTCTTGAAAATATAATACCAAATATCTTGAGAAGAGTGACAATAAATACTTTCCTTTTCTGTTCTGTAATGCTGTTTTACATTTTGAGTCTTAGTTTACTTGGTTCTAAGGGTTAAACAATAAAAAGTGTAAGTACAATTAGTTGTGTTCCTGTGACCTGATGGTTTTTGAAAATTTCTTTTCTCTTTAAATTGAGAAATTTAATAAAGCTTTCAAGAACTGAATTAGTTATCTAAATATTTTGCACTAATGCTACTTACCAATAAATTAAAATTTTGAAAGTATTTTGATAATCAAAATTTTACTCCTTACACTGTTTTTTCTTTCTTCTTCTTTTTTAAACTTAAGTTCCATTTGAAGTTTTGACCTTTGCATGGACAAATTCAAGAAAAGAGAAATCCTGCCTTTTAAACATTGGTTTATGGTGGTGTATTTTTGCTTCAGCAACAATAAAACTTATAAGATGTGTTATTGGATCAAGTTCAGTTTTTCTGCTGAGATTTTTAAGAACAAGGTTGAACTTTCAATGTCTAAAAAGCATTAATTGTCTGGATCCATATGAACCAAGATAATGGCCACAAATAACAGTCTTGCGACCAAAAATTGTTAAATTAAAACTAATTGCACATTTTGAGATTCTTGCCCTTTTTTGGTGCTTTTTTGCCTTGTTATGGGTATTGAAGGAAAACTATTCAGGTGAAACATTCTGCATTAACTGGGCTGTATTACCTAAAAAGAGCTACGTAAAGTTTTTATTTTATCCCCACCTGCTAATTTGAAAACTGTTGGTAAAGTCATCATTCAGTACACTAATATTTTCTAAATTAGTAAGACTTACCTTACAAAAATAATCAGATAATGCTGATATTTCTCTTTCAAAGGCTAACAATGACAGTTCTTGGTCCTGAGCTGGTTGGTTCATACAATAACTAATGTACATGCTACTACATTGAATATTAATAGATTTGCTGAAGATTCTGGGTTTGAGGGTTAGCTTGAAAGCAATACATTTGCTACCATGAATCATGACGCAAATTATCCCCATGTGTTTTACTACCTGTATATGAATGCAAATGTTGTTACAGAAAATATGCTTGAAATGTCAACACAATGTGCAATTAGTATTGCATTGTCATGCTTCAGCATGTGATATCTGTATGGTGAAGTTATTTCAATTACTCAGATATGTTACTATAATAAAAAATATTTAATATAAGAAAGCTACATATGTCATCAGATGGTTATTTCTGTTCCCCCCCCCCCCACACACACACTGTTTTTAGTAGTAGAAGAGACTGGCTCTCAATTAAGCTTTCAGGGTAATGAAATATATTTTCACAGTAATTTTCTTCTGCTGTAGAGTCAGCAGTAGAACTGTGGGGATAACTTTACCTGCTATTAAAGTCAGGTTGAGTAAACAGAATTGGTGTCAATTCCTCTCTTAGTTAGCTGGAAGGTAGACTGGTCTAAAATTTAGAAATGACATTTTTATATCTTTCTAGCATCATTATAACAATAGTATTACTAATCTGAATAGAAATATGTCAGCATCTCAGCTATGACATTTTTTTCAGGAATTTATAATTTTATCACTATTAAAATATACTAAACCTCAATAAGTAGCATATCCTAGTCTTATTGCCACTATTACCATTGTCTATAAGATGATTGTATATAAAGAAATTGAATATTTTTCCTTTAAAGAAAGGAAGCTCTTTGGATAAAAATCTATCATGATAGGAACTTCAATGCATGTATACCTCAGCAACAAGTGATATAGATATTGACTTTTTAAATGTATTTTTAAAGATTTGTTATTTTATAAAGTAAAAATATTCTATAAAAGCTTTAAACTTTGAATTTTTTTCAGTGATAGATAAAGATGAGACCAATGTGGGTAGTTTAGTATCTCCCTATTATATCAAATAATTTGTAAGATAAATATACATATAGTAAATGATTGAAAATCTTTTAACACTATAAATAAATCATTCTGAAATAATCTCAAGTGTTAGAAAACTTCTTGTAGTGCCTTAAAATAAGATTAACATTTCACTCTTTTGTAGAAAGTAAGATAATAGATCTTTAATTTGCAGAGAGTAGTTAGTCTCTTAGTGATTATTCATGTACATATAGAATATAGTGACGAAAATGTCCATCACAACAGTCAAGTAAATGTGGAAAACATTGGATGTATAAATTGGAATGTGTTTCCTTCTACTTTCAGGACCTATCAAGAGTCTTTAGTATTCTAAGATGCTTTGAGAGTCCCCAGTGAGGGACTGGGACATACACTAGTTCCTAAACTAATTTCGCTATGGTATCTTATTTAAAATGCATCTCCCAGGACTAGTCTTCTATTGACTAAGGTTTGGAAAACACTTAACTACACCAAGTCATTCACTAATAAAGGAATCAAGGTATTTATTAATTTATTTATTTAATATATACTGTGATATAATTATGAACACTGACAAATCTAGTGCAAGAATTTACTTGCACTTGTTGCTTGAGAATTTGGTCATTTCCAGAGGAATATTTGAACAAGTGTTTCAGCAGGAATGTCTTGACCCAAGAAGGATGACTGCAGATAAGTAGTCTTAATGGTAAACATGAGTTATATTAGATACTTGAAACATAATCATGATATGCAAAGTAATATAAAATGCTTAAGATGTGGTCAGAATGTGGTTCAAGCCCTTATGAAAAACTATTAATGATGTATTGGGTCTAACATGATAAAAGTTTGTCTTTAATGAGAGTCTAATGTCACCCATCAGCAGATGATAAGAGCTTTGTATAACAGACAATATATCTAGATGCCCTTGCTGGCCATCTGAAAGACTCTTCTTATATAAACAAAAAGGCCTGTTTGTGGCTGATAAGTTTCCTTCAGAGCTGGAATTTATTAAAAATTTGTTGTATTTGTGAGAGACAAAATCTACTGAACCAGTTTATTTTCTGTGGTTAAGTTTTCCTTAAGCAGTATGTTAGACACTTTGGGAGCCTTCAGAAGTTTCATCTTTCATTTCTATTTGTCCTTATGAAATATTGCCAAATTAGTCTCCCTCTTTAAAAATATAGGAAAAATACTGCTATTCAGTATATTTAGGGAGTTATACACTGAATGGTACTATAATGACCTAAACTGAACTATTTTATATAGTTATCAAAAATACTAAAATTTTGGCTTGGAAAGTAGTGTCTAGACTTTTGTACAGAAATGACACCATTTTTATAACTTTATAGCAAGGCAGCCTTCAATATTTTATATAGAAGTAGAAATATACAGTGAAGGTAAGCAAATTCCAAATTTTGTCCTAAGAACAGGTGCAAGCGGACATAAACCACATAAATTGGCACTGTTGTAACAAAAACCTTCAAGGATAATAACAAAACTATGTAAATTTAGCCAAGCTTTGTTCTATTACAGATGCTGCTGTTGCTAGTGATAGAATAAGATAACTTTTTAAAGGTCAAGAAACATAATAAAATTTATTTTTTTAAATGGCAGTACAGTATGCTGTTAGCAGTAAAAACATTAATATATTGCCATGGTTATACTATATCTGATTTTGTGGAAAATATATGACAGTGTGTGTGAAAAATACAGAGTATATAAACCTTAATGCAATCTAAGAAAATACAATTTCAACATATTACCTCATTTTCATTAAAATGATGAAAATATGAATTCAGAAAATCACATAGTCCTTAGTCTAAAAATAGGTAGATCATCAAAACCTAATATCATTTAAACTCAAATTGGTATTTGTTCAGTAAATGTTCTACACCATAATGTGATGTAGAAAGGAAATCTCACATTTGTGGAAGAAAATGAAGGGATTATTTTTTTAAAAAGCAACTTTAGCTAATCCCATTATGTTTTTGACTTCCAAACTGAAGCAACAATCTTGTTGTCATGAAACATTTACTACAAATAAAGAATAAGTACATTCCTCAGAAGTTAGCTTCATTTTGTATTTTAGCCTCAGGTTTCTCAGCCACAGATTACTTATATTTGTGTTTTTGAATTTTTTTCCTGATCATTTCTAATTTTCTGCATTTCATCTCCTCTGGTTCCACTTATTACCATGTGAAGCATTACCACATTATTCTCACTCTAAAAATACTAAATGATCATTGCCTATTTTGGTTGTTTTAACTAAAACACTGAGTTCTTATAAATGTATACAAAGTGCAAAGGCAGATTCCACTTCTGCATTACTGTCTACACTTTTGGATTAATACTTTTTTCAGCATTTTGGTCCACATAGTATCCATTTTTTTCTGAGCAACAGGTAAATGGTTTCACTTCTCTTAAGTTGTGTTGTTTAGAATCTCCTGAGAATGTACATCCTGATAAACCAGGAGAAGCTCACTTCTAGAGCTGAAATGTTCTAATATCGATCTTGCTTCTTATACGTGCTAGAAATTTCCACACCAGTTTGCACATCTGACCTAGGTACTTAATTATTAAATAGGGGATTACAGATTTCTAGAGAACTCCATGGCACCATAACACCTTGCTAAGTAATCCCAAGGCTTTGGGAAAATAAAAGGAAGTTCTTTATAAAGGTTGGAGTCTGCTTTATTACCTTCCTTAGCTTATTATCTCTCATCTACTGTCTTTTTTACTTTTCTTATGTAATAGAACATCCAATGGAATAGGAAGCAGATGATGTGTGTTCCAATCCTGGTTCTGCTATGATCTACCTGAGTGGGACAGGGTCTTCGTTTCTTAAAAATAAAAACCAACTTTGTCTATATGAGAATTGTGTTGTGAGGAAAATAGGAAGCACTAGTCTCTGTAGTAAAGTAGTGTCATTTCCCCATTGTATATAAAAAAAAATCTCACCGACGATCAGAAGACTCTTCTTTGTGATTCTGAGTCTGTCGGGTATCATCAGGATGTCAGGATCTGTAAGAATGAGACGAAGGAAACTTGTTACCAGGTGGTGATCATCTTCACCCATTCTATAAAAACACCGTACATATACCCACTAAATTCAGTCTCAAGATCACAAGTAAGTTAAAAGTTATTTACACAGGGCTTCCCTGGTGGCACAGTGGTTGAGAGTCCGCCTGCTGATGCAGGGGACACGGGTTCGTGCCCCGGTCCGGGAGGATCCCTCATGCAGCGGAGCGGCTGGGTCCGTGAGCCATGGCCGCTGAACCTGCGTGTCCGGAGCCTGTGCTCTGCAACGGGAGAGGCCACAACAGTGAGAGGCCCGAGTACCGCAAAAAAAAAAAAAAAAAAAAAAGTTATTTACACAGCCAGGGATTTTAAACAAAACAAAACCAAAATCTGTAGATTTTGTTATTCTAAGTAAAGTAAGATGCTGGTTGAAAGACTGGCCTCAGATGCCAGATGGCCTGGGTTTCAATGACTCTGAGCCTCAGTTTCTTCATGGTAGAATAGGGCATTCCCTATAGTGTCGTAAGGGAACTAACTGGACTATTCTATGCAGGGTTCTGAGCCTGGTGCATACCTCCCAATAAATGTTCGTTGCTGTCATTTTACTTCCACGTGATGCCTTTCTCCACCATCCCAGAGAAACACAATTCTGTGGTGATATTTTAGGATTGAGAGCTCCCCGAACTGTCACAGCACTCTGGGCCATGCTCCAGGTCCTCCCATCACATATTTCCAGCCTTGCTGTCTAGCTCGTTCCTCCTCTTGAAGCAGGTCAGTTTTGGTCAAGGGAACAATGTGTCTGTTCAATTCCCCAAAAGTTCCTCTAACCATCAAGATCTCTGAATACACTGAATAGAAGGGAAAATAGAGTGTTCTGTAAGGAACAGACTTACATATTTGTTCTTAGGAAATGCTAAGTATAAACATCACAGAATTACCGTGCACATGCCTTTTCTGAAACAAGAAGATGTAAAGAAAAATCATAATAAGTGAAAATTTTTATGGGCTGCTCTTGGTTTTGCTCACTAGGGCTTGATGTATGCTGTCAGCACCACAAACAGCACTAGGCCTCCTACCTGTCAAGCACTGCTGAACGGAGCTCTGGGGTATACAGACCTCACATTCTGGGTGGGGAGATACATAGGCACTGCTAGGTAACGGTAACGCAGGCAGGTGGCACAATGGAGATATGAGGGTTTTGTGCGAGAACAGCAGAAACCACGAGCATCCTGCGTGGGAGAACTGGGAACAGTGTCACAAGACAGCAGTGGTGTTAGATCTTGATATATGAGCAGGATTTCAAAAGAAAAGAAGAGGGTTCCAGATACAGGGAATATCAGAGGTGAGAGGGCCCGACTCACTCACAGAGCCGAGAAACTCCGTGTGGCTCAGCGTGGGTTGGGGTATGGAGTGGATGAAGAGATGTAGGTTGAGCCCAAACTGCAAAATCCTTAGATGCTACAGTTAAGAGTTTGGATTATACCCTTTACACACTGGAATCGATGGGCATTAAAAAAAAATCAAGTAGTAAGGAGGTGGGGTCTGCGACTTATGGAGTTGGCTACGCTGGCCTGGTGGGAGAAGGAGGAAGACTGGGCTGGGCGGCAGGAAAGTAGTTAGGACTGGAGTTAGGACCAGGGCCTCAACTTAGGTGGGTGGATCCAGATTCAAGAGACACTTCTGAGGAAGAATCCTTCAGACCTTTGGACCAATTTTATATGAGGAATGAAGGAGAGAGATCAAGGGATTGTCTACTTTTTAAAAAATTATTGTGAAAAATTTAGTGTAAAAAACTTGTGTTTAATATTCAGGCTGAAGCTGTTCCTTTCAAGCCTGCTTTTGTTGGCTGAGGCATGTAATTTCATTTTGACAAACATGTATCAAGTATCAGCTGTATGTCAGGAGCTGTGCTAGATACCAGAGAAACAAATGATTAATAAGACAACATGCTCACTTTCCATGAGCTGCAATTCCAGCAGATGAAAAAGTCAGCTAAATAGATCGTTATAATAAAATATACTAAGGATAAATAACAGAGAGATATGTAAGGAACTCTGTAAAATGTTCTATTCTTGGTGACATGGAGGACCTCTATAATGTGAGGGCTTAGCTCTGGTTGCCAGATGGAATTGCCCTTATAGGCATCCAGGTACCATGAGTAATTTGCTTAACAGAAAGCGGAATTGAGGCTTAATATTTAGATTAAAAATAGGAGCACATAATAGGAAGAGGTAAAAAAAAAAAACAAAAAAGTTAAACTTTCTCTTCAGAAAGGACTCCTGGATTTTCTACAGTTTCAGCTTTAGTCCAAATGATGAGAGGTGTGTAATGCAGCTGCTCGGAGGCAGGACTCAGAAGTGAAACTGTCAGGATTTGAATCCCAGTCCTACCACCTCCTAAGAGTCTGACCTTAATACCCTGTTTCTCACTTTCCTTATCTGTAAAATGGAGAGAATAATGACAGTGTTGATAGGGTGGTTATGAAGATTTTTTGTGCATTTCTGAAGTCATCAATGAGAGAGATGCATTTCATTCCTTATGCTAGATAACCTTCAAAATAGCTGTACCAGAGGTCAGGATTTTATTTTAGTAAGGAAATACCTTATTGATTTGATGCAGTTTTTAAAGTTATTTTTATTATATGGTTTCACAATAGATTCTGATTATATGTTGTATTTAAAACTTGATTCTCACATATCTTCAACTGAATGACTTGTAACAGTGCAAATTGCATTCCCATTGATCTTTGCAGTGTGATAATTCTTTCTTTCTACGTTACTGATATGATGATCTTCCTGTTTGTCTGTCAATATTAGCAACAACCTTATATCGCTAGATATTCTATTCTGAGGTTTAAATGATAGAGAGACAACTCTTGCTGCTTTAATGATTATATATTCTCTAACATCTTTTCATCTAAAGTGTGCTTCTGTTATTGGTTTTCATTAGGAGGAAATACATGGAAAGATTAATTTAAAAGACACTGTTTCTGCCCTCAGTATCTGGTACTGTTTATCCATTGCTCAGCTCTGCTGTCACTCTTAGTGACATTGTTAAGCTACTTAACTGAACTATTGCTCAGTTAGTCTCTTTCCATTATTTATATGCAATCATTAATTAATATTATATTACTTTCAATAAAATAGTCACCTTGTGGTATAACATCTTCAAGCAGATCCTGTGGGAAGAGGCAGAACTGAAATAATAATAATCAAACCTCTATTCGATAATCCTCCCTGCACAGTGAACTGTACTTAATGCAGATGCAAGCTACCAGACCGTGCGCTGTGAGTTCCTTGCATTGCCTTTGACATCTGTGAGCTGCAGAAGACTATGATACTTCAGAAGTTAAGTTTTTGTACCTTGTAGATAGAAGGTCCTGCTCTAAGGTTTTAAACAACATAACACTTGTTTCCTGAGGTTATTTCTCTAAACTTATGGGTAAGTCTTCCAAGGGAAAGGAAAACTCTGAAGTCCCTGAGTCTTGCCTTCCAAAGATGACCCAGTGAGCACAAGAGGGGCTTGGCTTATGGAATACCATTTTCATGTCTTTGTCAAAGAAACTTTTGCTTACATCTTTCATATCTTCGTTCACCTGATAGAACATCCACTTTATTCAGTCTCGTATTTAAAATACAAAAGCATACAAAACGTTCTTTCACTTTGTTGGTTGAGTGTGGTATTTTGGTAAGCTAAATTTCCCAAAGGTTAGTCAGGTCTATTTGACTAATGCAGAGAACTGGTTAAAGTATGACTGGAGTGACTCTCTGAAAAGACTCTTGATTTGGAGGAGAGGAAATGGTAATTGTGAAGTTTCTATTCTGACAATAAAATGCTATATGTTGCTTGAATTATAAGTGAATTAAAGAGAAAGGAAAAGTTGCCTGTTTATTCCAAGATTCTACACTCAGTTTAGTTGTGTTTTCATTTATACAATGTTTAGTAGGTATTGGCTTCCCCTGGTTCTTTATTCAGTGTTTATATTCATCGTAATTAGGAAAAATCTTGTTTTTTGTTAATTTGTTAATTATAGATCAATTGTCATTAACCAGTGGGAAAGACCTTTTTGGCATGTTTTTTGACATTTCTGGTGGTGTGCTGGTAAATACACACACATACAGAAAAACAAAACGCTGATTTACAGTGTTTGCCAATTTCTGTAGTGTTAATACTCCCACATGACAGATTTCTCATATCAAAATTATGTCAGTGAACGTGGAGTTGGGACATTATTTTCAGAGTCAGCTTTTGCAAGTTGGTAAGAGTTGGCTCCAGCAAACCACTGGCTCTGATTTTAAAATTGGTAATCACACAAGTTTTTTTTTTTATTAATCATTTGGACTTTTGCTACTACTTATGTTTATACAGTAAGTTTTCTTTTCAAATGGTTCATAATTTGTTTCTGCAAATATGTAAATGGATAGAGCACTTAGGAAACTGCAAAGACTTTCACTTTTCAGTAAATCAGTTTCTCAAAGCTGAATTTTTTAAGTAGTTAGTACCCTCCTGTTCATTTTCTTTGGTACTTTGTTTATTACAAAATGAAATTTCCTGGCAGGCCATAAATGAAAACGTTTAAGTGTGTGCTCCAACTGGCTTTTAATTCATGTCAATTTAGAAACTCGGAATTATTTGAAGCAGTTCTAGCTGTTCTAAGGTTAGCAATTAGCACTTCAATTTGTGCAAATGGCACTGAAAATGCTGTTTTGAAACAGACTGTTTCTCTTAACAAGAAAACCTTTAAACAAAGTTTTAAAAAAATCGGTGGCAATCAATTTGAACAGTACTACCTTTTCACCAAGAGAGAGCAACATAAGCACGCTTTACAAAAATACATTAAGTGGCCATTTTACACTGTAAGTGGTAGAATCGTGTCCGAGCTTTACTTAGGAATCTATTACTTTACCTGCCTCTGAACATGATGGATGAGGTGCAGTGATTAGTTAGGGTTATGGCAGTTGACGATCTCTATAAAGATCATATTTTTGCCTTCAGATATTTTTCTATGCACAATATGTTTCTTCATTACGATTTCATTTATCGTCCATGTTTAAGTTTCTGAATATTGACACTGTCCTGTCAGAAATGTTTTTCAACAAGATATATTTTCTCCATCTGATATAATGAAGTTAAGTGAAACTGCAGGAGTTTTAAATGTGTGAGTGGTGGATTTTTAATTTTTATATTGTTTGAAAATAATTAAGGTGTATAATATCCAACTTTAAGAGAACTGGTATGTCTGGAACTTTTCTTTAGGGAGATTTTAGTTTTATTAAATGGAATGGCAACTCTGAATACAAACAACTGGCACTTGACCATAAAGTGGAAGTGTGAAGATGTCACCAATAAATTTTGAGCTTTCAAAGAATTAATTGTGATTAACTTTAATTGGACATTTTGCTGGATTTTGTGTCTCGAAGTCTTGCCTTAATTACTTTAGGGACAAAATTTCCTCTTAAGGTTTTCATACTTTAGTAAGACAGTGTCTTTAGGTTGCAGTAACTAAATATTAAACTTATACTGCTTCCATATAACAGCAGGACTGCCTGCAAAACATATCAGTTAAAACTCGATAAGGCCAAATCTTAAAAATGTCAGTGACAAATGATTTATTATACTTTTAAATTCAAGTTTTATGGATCTTTAGATACTTGTCAACCTCTGGGAGTGCATTTACCAGGTGAGGGCAGAAAAAGAAAAAAAAAGGTCATGGCTGCAAATAAATTCATCAGATCTATGCTTTTAGGAAAGTTACTTTCATGTTACTTTAATTCAGGAAAATTCAGAAAAAATACACCTAAAGCATTTATTTTTAAAAGATTTACTTCTAGAATTCTTTATAAGAAGAAGCTTGTGGCTTTAAAAAATTCTGTGTAAATATTTGCCTGGTTTCTGTAGCTTGCTGCTGGGAATGTTGACAGGCGTGTGCTAGGAATGTTAATGCCACAAGGAGGCGTTGCCCTGTACCCTTGAGGTCTGGTCCTGCTCTTGTCCTTTCATATTGTACTTAGTTTTGAAAAAACAGTAATTATATTTAACATCCTGCGCCTAACTCTATACTAGACATAGTTACCTCAGAATATAACAAATTTTATGTATTCAGTGAGCCACCTACTTTGCAAAAAAATCTTCAGATCATGTATATGTGCACACACACACACACACTCGTATAATTCGTATAACACACACTTATAACTGCAAGATCCCAATTTTAAAGTTGTAACTTAGGAATTATTTTGCACATTTAATAATATTTTACTTCTGGTTTCTTTATATAGAAAATTCCCCTAAAGCATTTAAAATACAAATTAAATGAATAAAATTTTGACTTGTAGACTTTAAAGGGCCATCCATCAATCAAAAAGCTATTGCTATTTATAGAACACGCACTATGTTCCAGGCAGTCTGATGAGTAGTAGAGATCCAGAGGTAAAATATCTCTGCCAGTGGAAGGACATCCCACCAAAGCTCAAAGTCCTTGAAAAGTACAAGATGGCAAGTTTAGGGAACAGAGAAAGGCTCTGACAAGAGGGAGGGGTGGCCTGTGGTAGGTCAGGGAGGGTGGCACAGATGAGGATGGAGACGAAGGAGCTACTCACACGGGCTTGCTAGGTCATAGTGTGGAGGCTGGATTTTTTAAGTTCTGTGGAAAGCCACTGCACAGTCTTAAGCAGAAGAGTGAGGCGCTACTATACCTTTGAAGAAAGACCTTTCTTACTCCTATGCATAAGACAGATTGTAGGGTGGAAGGAGTGAATATAACGTCATTTGGGAGGCTACTAATGTTAGTAGATTTGATGAGGGTGAAAGAGACGATGAAGATGAAGAAAGGAGAAATTAAAATATTGGGGAGGTAAAGGATAAGACTTGCTGGTATTGGGGGTCAGTAAAGGGAAAGAATCAAGGATGTTTTTAGATTTTTTGACGTGAACACCTGAGTGTATGGTTTATTGACATTTATTGACATGAGAAGGAAAGGTTTGTGAGGGGCTGGGGAATATAGAATTCACTTTTGATGTGTTAAATTTGATATCCAAGTGGAATTATTAGGAAGATAGTTGTATATAAAAATAGCTACTATTCTCATATCCATTTTCAAATGAGAGTACTGAGGCACAGAGAGGTTAAGCAACTAACCCAAGATCATCCAGTTTAGTTTAGTCAGTGGAGCTAGGATTACCATCCAGGAAGTCTGGCTCCAGAGTCTACTCTTTAAGCCACTTCTCTGTCATTTTGGCATTCAGGGTTGGAGATTTTTAAAATCATGGTGTTGGAAGGAGCTCCCTCTGGAAGAGAAGGTAGATAGGGAGTAGAAAGACTCCCAGCCATGCCTGTACACTCCTGCATTAGAGGTGTTGAAGGAGAAGCTAGCAAGGGAGACAGAAAAAGAGCCACAACTGAGGTCGAAGGAAAACCAGGGGTAGGAAGGGTCATAGGAGCCAAGAGGAGAAATTGTTTCAAGCAGATGAAAGCTGCATGGACATTGAGTGAGATGAGAAAAGAGGTGAATTGGTCAACATGGGACAGTTTGTGACCTTCACAAGAGCTGTTTCAATAGAGCGGTAGGGAAGGAAGCCAGTTTAAATTAGGTTGACCATATTATGGGAAGCACAATATCAACAAGGAATTAGGAATTAAGAAGGTATCTCATGTTGCTACATATGTGACATATGTGTAATATGGACAGTGAATCGCATTCTGTTTGGGTCAATAATGTGGAGAGCATGGGCTCTGGAGTCAGACCTGAGTATTAATTCTAAATCTGATACTAGTTCTGTCATCTTAAGACTTTTACAAGAGCTTTTAAGCCTCTTTTATCTTAAGCTTCTCTGAGGCTCTTTGTTTATCCGTAACATTTGTTTCATGCAATTCTTGGAAGAGGTTCTGCTGGTTACCTCCTTGCTTTTCCTTTTCTAAAATGCTATTCCCTTTACTTGAAATCGGTTGAAATCTCCACCTGCCCCTAACGTGTCTTTTCATTTTTTATCTCTAAACACCGATCAGATTGTGCAGCATAGAGTACATATCCCAAACATTTTGACCGAGTTGAATTACTTTAGTCCCACGGTGTGAGTGGAGCATGAAGCCAGTAAGGACTGCTGTGGGGGTAAGGAGAGGGCAGGGAACACTGGAGCTACACAGATGCTTTAGGCAGCAGTGCAGTAGTGCAATCCGTTTTCAGTTTAAACGCCAAATGCAGACATGTGACCAAAGAGATTTAAAACTTCTCCCAACACACAGCATAGAGAGAAGGCAGCTGTTAGAACAAAGGATCCAAGGTCCCTACAGAGAGAACTCAGACATGTTTGTTGTGCAGTGTTAGAGAGACAGGGAGCTGTGCAGTGGTAGAGAGACAGGGAGCTGCAGCAGTCTACAGCCGTGGCCAGGAGTTCATAAAGCGGACTGGCGGAGGCAAAGTTTTCAGGAGAAAACAGTTGATAATATATTCACTCAGTACTTTGAGCTAAGATTAAGGGTAAGTCTTAATAGTAAAAGAGTCCCCAAATAAGAATAAATAAGGTGAATAATCTGACTTTAGAATGTTGGAGTTTCACAAAATATTGTTTACTTAATATACATGTAAACTTGATCTTGCTTTGCACGGGGGAGTTGATTATATAAGGGCATGAAATAAAGTAAAATGATGATTGAGCCAGGTTTGTTCATATGTTATTTTCTAGGTGTGATGGAATTTTTTTTCTTGCTCATAATCTGTTCATTTTCTGATTTCTTTTAAGGGCATTTCTTATTGCTCTCAAATTAAATAGCTTTATTTTGGCCCACATACTAAGAACATAAAAGAAATGAGGTCAAGTCTAATGAAAATCATAGAGTGAGACACTTGCTATCAGACAATGAGTAGAAATGAGAAATGAATGTAATCACCTTCTATTATTTATGGGTTTTTATTATTATCATTATATTTCATGAGGAACTGTTTTGGGATATAATTGAAGCATCTAAATATGAAAAGAACCTCAAAGTTGTCAGCTCAGAAGGTAAAGAACTTGTTTTTCTGTTGAGTTCTACTGACATATATAGGGAGAAATATAGGCTACCTAAGCAGTAAAGAGACATTTTAAGTGTAAAAATTAAGATTTGAGATCAGGGAACACAAAAATCTAACAAATCTAACAAATATAAAATAAAGTATACTGTCACTTAACTCCCTAAGGAAGGGAGAAGAAATATAAGGAAGTTTGAGGTGGAAGGAGGGAGAGGACCAGAAAAAGAAATAGACTTCTGACATTCATGTGGACAGCTACCAAGAGAGGGAAGGAGAATCAGATTTCCCCTCAAACACAGCAACACAAGTATGAAAACAAAGTTTAACAGGCACACCCCATTTATCTAGATAAATTGAATAGAAGAAAAGAACACCATATAAATACACTAAATAAAAGAGATTATGAACTCCCTAAAGGCAAGGCTTGTTTCTCATTTATCTTTGTGTCTTCAGCTCCTAGTACACCAAAGTAGGTTCTTAGTAAATGTTTGTTAAAATGTTGAAAAAACAGAAAACAATTTCTTGTTGAGTAATAGCTCATTCTGTAGCCTACAAAGGTACTTTGCAACTACAGGCATGAACAGAATATATAAACTGTAGTCACTCATCCAAGGACTGTAAGAGATTCACTGAATATTGAAGGTTTTCCATTATGCTTTAGCCTACTGATATGGAAAGCAATGGAAGAAGGAGTCATGACTTATAATTGTTGAGGTCAACACTGATATGTTCTGAAATGGTCAATACAAATACATTTCAAAAGACACCGAAAAAATTTCTAAGAAGTTGAAATAAATATTTGCTTGTGAATATCTAGAGAAGTGTGGAATGCACCACGAACATTTTTTACGACCCAATAAATTTTAGGTATTTAATTTTGAAAACCGAGTATTATTGAATTCAGTATAGAGTGTCTTTAAATGCCTGTGTTGATTTGACTTTAGAATTCCTCATAGCCATACCACCTCTGCATATGTTCCTTCCTCTCTGTTTTCTTTTAATAAGAAACTTATTTGACATAACTTAGAGTTTTTAGAAAAGAATAAAATATTCTTGTTATATTGCTCTTAATATATGAGACTATGGGAGAAAGTGGTTTGAAGCCCTGCTATCCAGGAAAGCCCATTTTCCCCACATATTCTAGTTGAGAAAGTAGTTACAATAGCTGGTGTGATAACTTGTAGTAAGATGGAAACTTACTTTGCTGTATTCTGCTTTTTTCAGATTGTCAGGTTTTATTGTTGTTGTTATGCTTTTCTCCTAGGTAAACCTTGGTATGTTTGAAACAATGATAACTGTGGTGTTTTGGCATGGGGGCTGCTAGGGGCATTGGGTGGGAGTAATCACTCAACATAACCCATGTACAGAAGCTGGGGGCTGGTGGCCTCTCCTTCTACTGTGATACCACCACACTAAGACTCCAGTGCACTCTGTTGGAGACTTTCAAGTGTCCTGAGCTTCCAGAGAGTCAGTAGGAGGAAGTAGATTGTCCATAAAGGATGATTCAGATAGGGCTGAAACAGATAGGCATGATCACCAGGTGATAAGTAGACTGCAGTGAATAGTAAATTCCTGGATGGTAATAAAAAGAAAAGCCAATGGAATTTCTTAGCATCAATGATGTGTACTGGTCCATTGGATGCTCTTAGAATGGACATGGGACAATGAGAGGGTTTTCTATGCCTCTCTGATGCTCGTAACATGTACCTTTTGCTCTGGCAAAGGCTGGGCAGTTTCGGGGTGCACTTTGTTTTTCCTTCAGGCTCAGGCCCCCGTCTTGGGCCTCAGGGACCTCTTCCCCTAGTCACATCCTCTTTCATTATTGTCTTTCCTCTTCCAGCCCCGTGAATCTTTATCTTCTCTGGAGTGCAGTAACCTGGCTCTCTTTTGGTCTTTCCAATTAGTGTTTATGGCATAAAGTTTATGTCCCAAGTTCTTTCAGTGCTTTGCCTTTTTATTTCTTACCCAATTCCCCAAACCATGCTTTCGAATTAAAAAAAGTCTTTCTTGCAAAATAACCTGGTTCTTGCAAGGAAAAGCTTCAGTGTTCACACTTTGCTCTCTGCTATCAGTTTCGCAAATCTACTTTAAAATTTAAAAACTGAGCACTCTCTCACTTCGTCCCAGCTTACTCTTCCCCCTCCCCATGTCCTCAAGTCCATTCTCTACGTCTGTGTCTTTATTCCTATCCTGCCTCTAGGTTCTTCATAACCCCTTTTTTTTTTAAAGATTCCATATATATGTGTTAGCATACAGTATTTGTTTTCCTCTTTCTGACTTACTTCACTCTGTATGACAGACTCTAGATAGATAGTGGGAAGCAGGCACATAGCACAGGGAGATCAGCTCAGTGCTTTGTGACCACCTAGAGGGGTGGGATAAGGAGGGTGGGACGGAGACACAAGAGGGAAGAGATATGGGGATATATGTATACGTATAGCAGATTCACTTTGTTATAAGGCAGAAAGTAACACACCACTGTAAAGCAATTATACTCCAATAAAGATGTTAAAAAATAAAAAACTAAAAACTGAGCACTGACCGTTTCTCTTCTCTCTCTCTTTTCATTCCTGTTATAACAAGGCTGATCTCCCAGAGACAAAGAAGGATATTCATTATTGAGTGATGGGTTCATCAAGATTTTGTGGGGCTTATGGAGGCACCTGTGCAGGGAGAAGTGGCAGCATTAAGGCAGGTCTCTGCTCCCATCAGCTGGTGTCACACAAATATGTATTTTCCATAGAACAAGTTCTCAATGTAACTGGGCTCCAACTGCTTTGATGAGACCCTGGTGTGTGTGTGTGTGTGTGTGTGTGATAAGAAGTTAGGTGGGGCATGCCCACATTTACTAAATAGGGGGCTATGATGTACCCGCAAATGGCCCCCGCAGAAAAGCTAACATGTGAATACACAGATGGCATGTAAAGTATCAGGAGCAGCCAGTATAGAACTATAAGCATCATTGCCTAAGTAACAATATTTTGTCCCTTTCTCTGGACACTCCTTCTCCCTGTCCTGACTCTAGAAAAGTCAGAGTAGCTGGTGGAGGAGAGAGAGAGAGAGAGGAACAGACAATGTCCAGCTTTTCTGCTACAGGATCCTGGACTCAGGTTGGGCCTGAACCGTGCTTGGGGGAGAAGAGAAGCTTTGAATGAGATGTGAGATTAAAGTTTCAATTTTTTCTTTCTTTTTTTTGGGGTGAAGTAGAAAAGCATAGCTTTATTGCTTTGCCAGGCAATGGGGGCCATAGTGGGCTCATGCTCTCAAAACTGTGTGTCCCAACCTGGAGGGGGTAGTGAGGAGTTTCATAGTAATCGTACAAAGAGGAGGGCATGATCAGCTGGTAGACATTCTTCTGATTGGCTGGTGGGGAGGCAAGCAGGAGTCAGCATCATCAGCCCTCTGGTTCCTATCGGTCTGGGGGTCTATGTGCCTGTGGGTAGAACACAGTTAACCTCTCCCACCTGGTGGGGGTTTCAGTATCTGGTTTCAGGACTTAATGAAGCTCAGGTTCTTGATGTCTCATCGCAGAAAGAATTCAGTGAGAGACAAAGTGATAGGTAAGAAGTGGATTTATTTAGAGAGAAACACGCTCCACAGACAGAGTGTGGGCCGTCTCAGAAGGTGAGAAAGGCCTCAAGTTTCAAATTTAAGAGAACCTTTTACTATCTGGAAGTGTGTCATAATTACTGAAATGGGACTAATTTTTGTTGTTGTTATTGAAAATGACTAGAAAGTAATGAAGCTGCCTAAAATGTCATTCAGGTATGGGAGAAGGGAATCTGACATGTTGAAAGGCAGTGGTAGGAGGAAGATACAGCTGCTTCCTGTTTGTACTCAGTATGTTCAGTCCTTTCAATAGACTGGTTACACATTTATTGATTTTCATGTAGTCATACAATGACTAATAGCAACCCACACTGAATCCCAAGCATGAAAGCCAGAAGATGGAGGATCCCAAGCAGAACATGGAGGGGCTCAGATTCCCCAGCTCACAGAGAGGTACGAATGGGCTGACATGCATGTCTATTGTGTCTGTGCCTGGAACCCTGACCTCTCTTTCTCCTTGTCTTCTTCAAGCCCCAGCCTGAAATTGTTAACATTTATCTTTTACTTTCTTACTCATTCTAACCTGTGTTTTCTGATTTCTTTTGCAAGATCATCCTCACCATCACCTAGGCTTGACTTTGTATTTGACACCCTTCATAGCTTTATCATTCATGTTTAACAGGCAACAAACCTATGCAACAGCCTCCAAAACACCCCTAGTTTAAGACTTTATTACTTCTGAGTTGAACCATTTATTGATTTATTCACAAATGTAGAAAGGCCTATGATAAAGCCTACCCAGCTAGATAAGAAATGCTACTAGTTCTCTGGGCCCTTGTGGTTTAGAGAGCAATGGACTCATCAGTAAGTCACTGCAATGCAATGGGATGAGTGTGATAGTGGAGACACAGTCAAGCTGCTATGGAGTCTGGGGAAGAGCTAACTGCTTAGCGGAATGGAGAAGACTCGTCAGGGAAGGGGCATTGGAACTGTTCTTTAAGGAGGAAATACAGAGAAGTGAAAAGCAAGGGGGGGAATCAGCCAGCTGGAAGCCATTAAGTAGAGGGAGACTGTTAACAAAAGACAATGAGAATTGCCAGTAGTTCCTTACAGCTGGAGCTAGAGAGTGCTGTGGGAAGTGACAGAGATAGGGCTAAAGAGAGACAGTTTAATATTTTAGACTCTTCCTTTAGAATAGATTCCCTGGAACAAAATGATAAATGTCATTAGTATTTCTGCTGGGAGAGAAGGGGAGCACAGGACATTGCAACAGAGGCTGAATGGGCTTTAGGAAATGTTGGGAGGGTGTATGTGTGTGTGCACATTTGTGTTGGAAGCAGATAAAAGGTAGATTATGGGTCTGCTTTTGGCTAACCAAGTACATACCATGTCCTTTGTTTAATAGGCAATATGGAGCCATCAGCGGTGTTGAAGTAGGGTGGTGAGGAATATACATACAATTTAGGAATATGATTCTAGCAGTAATGAGAAAGTGAGGCAGGAGGCTATTACAGTCATCCAGGTAAGAAATAGTGAGGACCTGAGGTGGGCAGTGGGGGTGGGTATGAAAGGAAGAGACATATTGAATGAGAGGAAATTGAAAGTAGCCGGTGACTCCCAACTTGGTTGAGTATCGGATCACTTGTGGATCATTATAGCTATAGATTCAAAGGCTGTACCCCAGGCCACCTCAGTCGGAATTTCTTAAAACTGACGATTAACCAGATTTGCAAATAGTGGCACTGATTGGTCTGCCTTTGACTTCTCTCCTACCTCCTTTTACTAGTAGTTACAATCCAGTCTAACCACCTAGTAAATCTGAATGTCTACCAGCTACTGTTAGTGCTCCCCATAAGTCCCTTCTCTGCCCCTGTGCCTTTACATGTGCCACTACCTTCTTTTTGAAATGTCCAGTATCCTACTTCCCTGCATGGCCAATTCCTAGACATCCTTGGAGGACCACCACAATTAAAATCTGTCATGTAAAGCTTTCTCACATCCCTCTTCCTTCTTCACATGTCCAAACCCAGACTCATCCAGTGAATGAGACTGAGATGATAATCCTGCCTCAAGCTCCAGAATAATTAACCTATAATTCGTGGATGGACCATCACCTTTTACCATGCAATAAGGTTATATATGAATATATCTTATCTTTTCTATCAGGCTGTGAACTCCTTAGGAAAGGGATCATGTCTGGCATAAGATAGGTGCTCAGTAGATAATAAGTAAGTGAATATTGGTAATCATGTTTACCAACTCGTGATTAAAAGAATAGTATATTTTCCTCTTTTCAATGTGGGGGAGACACAACAACTTTAAAAGATACAAAACATAGTTTTAATTAAGTCTTTCAGTTTGATCGTAATCTTCATAAAATTTTGCACACTTGAAGATTCCATTTTCTGACATTAAGATCTAAATATATAAATGCTACTCATTCCTTTATTTTAAATAGGGATTAATTCTTTTTCAAAGGAAAACTGCAATCCTTCAATAGTAAAACTCACAAAAATGACTCCCATAATTCTGTTTTAAAAAGCAGAGGAGGAGAGACCTTCAAGATGGTGGAGGAGTAAGACATGGAGATCACCCTCCTCCCCACAAATACATCAAAAATACATCTACATGTGGAACAACTCCTACCAAACACCTACTGAATGCTGGCAGAAGACCTCAGACTTCCCAAAAAGCAAGAAAATCCTCACGTACCTGGGTAGGGCAAAAGAAAAAAGAAAAAACAGAGAAAAAAGAATAGGGATGGGACCTGTACCTCTGGGAGGGAGCTGTGAAGGAGGCAAAGTTTCCACACACTAGGAAGCCGCTTCGTGGGCGGAGATTGCGGGTGGTGGAGGGGGGAAGCTTCAGAGCCAAAGAGGAGAGCGCAGCCACAAGGGTGCAGAGGGCAAAGCGGAGAGATTCCCGCACAGAGGTTCAGTGCCGACCAGCACTCACCAGCCCGAGAGGCTTGTCTGCTCACCCGCCGGGGCTGGGAGCTGAGGATCGGGCTTTGGAGGTCAGATCCCAGGGAGAGGACTGGGGTTGGCTGCGTGAAGACAGCCAGAAGGGTGCTAGTGTGGCACAGCTAGCCAGGAGGGAGTCTGAGAAAAAGTCTGGATCTGCCTAAGAGGCAAGAGACCATTGTTTTGGGGTGCACGTGGAGAGGGGCTTCCTGCTCTGTGTGCCCACAGCTGGCTTAAGTGAGCTCCAGAGATGGGTGCAAGCTGAAGCTATCATCTCAAACCCTACAGGCAGGTATGGACCACTAACACTGACGCTGCTGCCTCCAAGAATCCTGTGTGCAAGCACAGGTCACTACCCACACTCCCCATGGGAACCTGTGCAGCCTGCCACTGCCAGGGTCCTGTGATCCAGGGACAACTTCCCCAGGAGAACACACAGTGTGTCTCAGGCTGTTGCAATGTCACACTGGCCTCTGCAGCCACAGGCTCGTCCAGCATTCCAATTATGGCTCCCATACCCCTCCCTCTCCCTGGCCTGAGTGAGCAAGAGAGCCCTAATCAGCCACTGCTTCAACCCCCTCCTGTCTGGGCAGGGAACAGATGCCTGAGGGTGGCCTACATGCAGAGGCGGGGCCAAAACCAAAGCTGAACCCCAGGAGCTGTGCGATCAAAGAAGAGAAAGAGAAATTTCTCTGTGCAGCCCCAAAAGCAGCAGATTAAATCTCCACAATCAACTTAATAAACCCTGCATCTGTGGAGAACCTGAATAGACAACAAAAATTCCCAAAATTGAGGCTGTGGACATTGGGAGCAAATGTAGACTTGGAGTTTGCTTTCTGCATCTGATTGGTTTTTGGTTTTATGTTTATCTTAGTTTAGCTTGTAGTGCTTGTTATCATTGGTGGATTTGTTTATTGGTTTGGTTGCTCTCTCCCTTTTATTTTTTCCTTTTGATCTTTCTGTGCGTGTGTGTGTGTGTGTGTGTTTCTTTGTGTGATTTTGTATGTTTAGGTTTACTTCTACCATTTGTCCTATGGTTCTGCCTGTTCATTTTTGTTTGTTTTGTTTGTTTGTTTGTTTTCTTTTTATGAGGGTTTGTGTGTATGTCTCTTTGTGTGATTTTGTCTGTTTAGTTTTGCTTTTACCATTTGTTTTGGGGTTCTATCTGTTCTTTTTTTTTTTCTTCCTTAACTTCTGAGCCATGCGGCTGGCAGGGTCTTGGTGGTCCAGCTGGGTGTTGGGCCTGAGCTGAGGAGGTGGGAGAGCCGAGTCCAGGACATTGGACCACCAGAGATCTTCTGGCCCCACATAATATTAATTGTTGAGAGCTCTCACAGAGATCTCCATCTCGACCCTAAAACCCAGCTCCACCCAACAGCCAGCAAGCACCAGTGCTTGATGCCCCATGCCAAACAACTAGCAAGACAGGAACACAACCCCACCAATTAGCAGAGAGGCTGCCTAAAGTCATACTAAGTTCACAGACACTCCGAAACACACCATCAGAAGCAGTCCTGCCCACCAGAAGGACAAGATCCAGCCCCACGCACCAGAACACAGGAACCAGTCCCCTCAACCAGGAAGCCTACACACAACCACTGAACCAACCTCACCCACTGGGGGCAGACACCAAAAATAACAGGAACTATGAACCTGCAGCCTGCAAAAAGGAGACACCAAACACAGTATGTTAAAAAAAATAAGAAGACAGAGAAATATGCAGCAGATGAAGGAGCAAGGTAAAAACCCACCAGACCAAACAAATGAAGAGGAAATAGGCAGTCTACCTGAAAAAGAATTCAGAGTAATGAGAGTAAGGATGATCCAAAATCTCGGAAATAGAATGGGGAAAATACAAGAAACATTTAACAAGCACCTAGGAGAACTAAAGAGCAAACAAACAGTGATGAACAACACAATAAATGAAATTAAAAACACTTTAGAAGGAATCAATAGCAGAATAACTGAGGCAGAAGAAAGGATAAGTGACCTGGAAGATAGAATAGTAGAAATAACTGCCAGGGAGCATAATAAAGAGAAAAGAATGAAAAGAATTGAGGACAGTCTCAGGGACCTCTGGACAACATTAAACACACCAATATTCAAATTATAGTGGTCCCAGAAGAAGAAGAGAAAAAGAAAGGGACTGAGAAAATATTTGAAGAGATTATAGTCGAAAACTTCCCTAACATGGGAAAGGAAGTAGTCAATCAAGTCCAGGAAGCGCAGAGAGTCCCATACAGGATAAATCCAAGGAGAAACATGCCCAGACACATATTAATCAAACTACCAAAAACTAAATACAAAGAAAAAATATTAAAAGCATCAAGGGAAAAACAACAAATAACATACAAGGGAATTCCCATAAGGTTAACAGCTGACTTTTCAGCAGAAACTCTGCAAGCAAGAATGGAGTGGCAGGACATATATAAAGTGATGAAAGGGAAAGACCTACAACCAACATTACTATACCCAGCAAGGATCTCATTCAGATTTGATGGAGAAATTAAAACCTTTACAGACAAGCAAAAGTTAAAAGAATTCAGCACAACCAAACCAGCTTTACAACAAATGCTAAAGGAGACTCTCCAGGCAAGAAACACAAGAGACCTACAAAAACAAACCCAAAACAATTAAGAAAATGGTAATATGAATATACATATTGATAATTACCTTACATGTAAATGGATTAAATGCTCCAACCAAAAGACACAGACTGGCTGAATGGATGCAAAAACAAGACCTGTATATATGCTGTCTACAAGAGACCCACTTCAGACCTAGGGACACATACAGGCTGAAAGTGACGGGATGAATAAAGATATTCCCTGTAAATGGAAATCAAAAGAAAGCTGGGGTAGCAATACTCATATCAGACAAAATAGATTTTAAAATAAAGACTATTACAAGAGACAAAGAAGGACAGTACATAGTGATCAAGGGATTGATCCAAGAAGAAGATATAACAATTGTAAATATATATGCACCCAACATAGGAGCACCTCAATACATAAGGCAAATGCTAACAGCCATAAAAGGGGAAATCGACAGTAACACAATAACCGTAGTGGACTTCAACACCCCACTTTCACCAATGGACAGATCATCCAAAATGAAAATAAATAAGGAAACACAAGCTTTATATGACAAATTAGACCAAATGGACTTAATTGATATTTATAGGACATTCCATCCAAAAACAACAGAATGTGCTTTCTTAAGTGCACATGAAACAGTCTCCAGGATTGATCATATCTTGGGTCACAAACCAAGCCTTGGTAAATTTAAGAATATTGAAATTATATCAAGCATCTTTTCTGACCACAACACTATGAGACTAGATATCAATTACAGGAAAAAAAATGTAAAAAATATAAATACATGGAGGCTAAACAATACGCTACTAAATAACTAAGAGATCACTGAAGAAATCAAAGAGGAAATCAAAAAATACCTAGAAACAAATGACGATGAAAACACGATGACCCAAAACCTTTATGACACAGCAAAAGCAGTTCTAAGAGGGAAGTTTATAGCAATACAATCCTTCATGAAGAAACAAGAAAAATCTCAAATAAACAACCTAATCTTATACCTAAAGCAATTAGAGAAAGAAGAACAAAAAAACCCCTGCAAAGTTAGGAGAAGGAAAGAAATCATAAAGATCAGATCAAAATAAATGAAAAAGAAATGAAGGAAATGAGAGCAAAGATTAATAAAACTAAAAGCTGGTTCTTGGAGAAGATAAACAAAATTGATAAACCATTAGCCAGACTCATCAAGAGAAAAAGGGAGAAGATGTAAATCAACAGAAATAGAAATGAAAAAGGAGAAGTAACATCTGACACTGCAGAAATACAAAGAATCATGAGAGATTACTACAAGCAACACTATGCCAATAAGATGGACAACCTGGAAGAAATGGACAAATTCTTAGAAAAGCACAACCTTCTGAGACTGAACCACGAAGAAATAGAAAATACAAACAGACCAGTCACAAGCACTGAAATTGAAACTGTGATTAAAAATCTTCCAACGAACAAAAAGCCCAGGACCAGATGGCTTAACAGGCTAATTCTGTCAAAAATTTAGAGAAGAGCTAACACTTATATTTCTCAAACTTTTCCAAAATATAGCAGAGGAAGGAACACTCCTGAACTCATTCTACAAGGCCACCATCACGCCGATACCAAAACCAGGCAAAGATGTCACAAAAAAAGGAAACTACAGACCAATATCACTGATGAACATAGATGCAAAACTCCTCAACAAAATACTAGCAAACAGAATCCAACAGCACGTTAAAAGGATCATGCACCATGATCAAGTGAAGTTTATGCCAGGAATTTAAGGATTCTTCAATATACGCAAATCAATCAATGCAATACACCATATTAACAAATTGAAGGACAAAAACCATATAATAATCTCAATAGGTGAGGAAAAAGCTTTTGACAAAATTCAAAACCCATTTATGCGAAAAACTATCCAGAAAGTGGGCATAGAGGGAACCTACCTCAACATAATACAGGCTATATATGACAAACCCACAGCCAACATCATTTTCAATGGTGAAAAACTGAAACCATTTCTTCTAAGATCAGGAACAAGTCAAAAGGGCCACTCTCACCACCCTTGTTCAACATAGTTTTGGAAGTTTTAGCCATGGCAATCAGAGAAGAAAAATAAATAAAAGGAATCCAAATTGGAAAAGAAGAAGTAAAACTCTCACTGTTTGCAGATGACATGATACTATACATAGAGAATCCTAAAGAAGCTACCAGAGAACTGCTAGAGCTAATCAACAAATTTGGTAAAGTAGCAGGATACAAAATTAATGCACAGAAACTTGTTGCATTCCCGTACAGTAGTGATAAAAAATCTGAAAGAGAATTTAAAGAAACATTTCCATTTACTATTGCAACAAAAAGCGTAAAATACCTAGGAATAAACCTATGTAGGAGACAAAAGTCCTGTATGCAGAAAACTGTAAGACACTGATGAAAATATTAAAGATAATATAAACGGAGAGATATACCATGTTCTTGGATTGGAAGAATCAACATTGTGAAAATGACTCTACCACCCAAAGCAATATACAGATTCAATGCAATCCTTATCCAACTACCAATGGCATTTTTCACAAAGGTAGAACAAAAAATTTCACAATTTGTATGGAAACACAAAAGACCCTGAATAGCCAAAGCAATCTTGAGGAAGAAAAACAGAGCTGGAGGAGTCAGTCTCCCTGACTTCAGACTATACTACAAAGCTACAATAATCAAGACAGTATGGTACTGACATAGATACAGAAATATAGATCAACAGGATAGAAAGCCCAGGGGTAAACCCACACACCTATGGTCACCTTATCTTTGATAAAGGAGGCAAGAATATACAATGGAGAAAAGAGAGCCTGTTCAATAAGTGGTCCTGGGAAAACTGCACAGCTACATGTGAAAGAATGAAATTAGAATGCTTCCTAACACCATACACAAAAATAAACTCAAAATTGATTAAACACCTAAATGTAAGACTGTTTACTATAAAACTCTTAGAGGAAAACATAGGAAGAAAACTCTTTGACCTAAGTCACAGCAAGATCCTTCTCGACCCACCTCCTAGAATAATGGAAATAAAAACAAAAATAAACAAATGGAACCTAATGAAACAAAAGCTTTTGCACAGCAAAGGAAACTATAAGCAAGACAAAAAGACAACCCTCAGAATGGGAGAAAACATTTGCAAATGAAACAACTGACAAAGGATTAATCTCCAAAATATACAAGCAGCTCATGCAGCTCAATATCAAAGAAACAAACCCAATCCAAAAATGGGCAGAAGACCTAAATAGACATTTCTCCAAAGAAGATATACAGATTGCCAACAAACACATGAAAGGTTGCTCAACATCACTAATCATTAGAGAAATGTAAATCAAAACCACAATTAGGTGTCACCTCACACTGGTCACAATGGCCATCATCAAAATACCCACAAACAATAAATGCTGGGGAGGGTGTGGAGAAAAGGGAACACTCTTGCACTGTTAGTAGGAATGTAAATTGATATAGCCCCTCTGGAGAATGGTATGAGGTTCCTTAAAAAACAAAAAATAGAACTACCATAAGACCTAGCAATATCACTACTGGCCATATACCCAGAAAACCATAATTCAAAAAGAGACAAGTACCACAATGTTCATTGCAACACCATTTACAATAGTCAGGACATGGAAGCAACCTAAGTGTCCATCAACAGATGAATGGATAAGGAAGATGTGGAACATATATACAATGGACTATTATTCAGCCATAAAAAGAAACGAAATTAAATTATTTGTAGTGAGGTGGATGGACCTAGAATCTGTCATACAGAGTGAAGTAAGTCAGAAAGAGAAAAACAAATACCGTATGCTAACACATATATGGAATCTAAAAAAAAAATCGTTCTGGTGAACCTAGGGGCATGACAGGAATAAAGATGCAGATGTAGAGAGTGGACTTGAGGACATGGGGGTGGGGGAAGGGGAAGCTGGAATGAAGCGAGAGAGTGGCATGGACATATATACACTACCAAATGTAAAATAGGTAGCTAGTGGGAAGTAGCTGCATAGCACAGAGGGATCAGCTTGATGCTTTGTGATTGCCTAGAGGGGTTGGATAGAGAGGGTGGGAAGGAGGTGCAAGAGGGAGGGGATATAGGGATATTTGTATACACATAGATGATTCACTTTATTATATAGCAGAAAGTAACAATATTGTAAAGCAATTATACTCCAATAAAGATGTAAAGAAGAAAAAGAAATAAAGGAGAAATAAGGAATGTCTCAGACAAAAAGGAAAAAACTCAAAAACAGGAAAATCTCAGGAAAACAAACGTAATCAGGTAACTGCACCCATGTTATTGTGACATGTTACATCTCTCCAGGGAGCCCATATTAGATAGCTTTGCTATTTTCCAGCGGGCATCTTTATTTTTTTTCCCTGTATCCTAAGTGGCTTGCTTAGGGTTTACTGGAATGCTAAATTATTTCTAGTAAATTATGAGCAATATGGATGAATGGACATGTAGTATTTCACTTTTGCCTCATTATGCCTTAGATTTGGGATCTCCAGTTTTGTAAATGATAGCTATGATATTTCAGGCCATCTTTACACATGCTTATGCTTGAATGCATCTTGCTTCTCCTCCCATATGGAACAATGTCAATCATTGATGTACAGCTGTTGTTAAGATGCATCCTATGTCTACAGAAAATAACCCATAAGTATTTGCTATAAAATAATGCATAAGATTGCAGAAAAACACAGGAGAAATGGTCTTGGCTGAAAAAAGGAAACTAACAAACAAGAAAATAAATCCTTTGGAATATTTTTAGGTAAAGGGAGACAGGAAGTATTCCCTTTTCTTAAGGCTCTGAATTCACCTCATACCTCCTGCTACTCCCTGGGTGACTGAGATGTTTGCCATCATCTTCCTGAACCTCAGTTTCTTCATTTGTAAATAATTCTCAGAGTTGACAGTGTTTTTTGAGGAAAAACAGATAAAAATGCCTTGAAAGTACTTTGTGAGCCTACGGTACTCTGTAAATGCTTAATGATAATAATATACAGTAGGGTATCTTCCCTTGAAAACAGCAGGAGCGTTTCTTTACATAATGACCTGACAGATGGGTTATGGTATCTAATCCCCTTAAACCCCCAAAGCTCTTTGATAGTGGATGTTGTAAAAGGCCCGATTAAAGTGCATGCTGCTCTTTTATTGAGCCCTTTCTTTCAGTATCTATGCCATATTCAATTGCTTCCTTTTCTAAGTACGATGCATGTTAACCTACTACCTGCAGGAACAATTAGGAGCAGAAATAGAGATTGAAGGACAGTGCACTACAGTAGAAAAAATTAGTAAATTCTTGTTGTCCCCAAGATTAAAATCCACTTTGGCCTTTATATGTGGTTTTTATCAAAGGTTCCTGCCTTCCTAATTCCTGACTATTAGTCTCAAGCTGTGGGTATTTGTCGATGTTGAACACAGGCTGTGTGTGTGTGTGTGTTTGTGTGTGTGTGTGACAGTCCTGTAAGTGGTGAGAATGGAGCTTTAGTGGTATTAATTCTAAACCAGTGAGGCTTATGGAAATCACTGGCAGTTTAGGATATTTGTAACATTTATGGAAGAGCTGGAGCTTTCAATCTTTTCAAAATGAGGAAAGGATGATTACCAGTTATTCTACTGTAACCTTAATTCAGCTCTTGAACCTGCATTGGACCAAGAAGTTTACATTTCCTCTTTATGCTGTGCTTGTCTTTTGAGAATAGCCATTAAAAGTTATCAGTTTCTAAAACCTTCTGTGAAAATTCTTTAACCCAAATTCATCATCCTTCCTTAGTGACAAACTTGCTTTCTTTGCATGCTGTGAGAAGTGTTAATTGTGAAATCACCCATGGTATGTAATCTGTATAAACAAAGAAAAGAAAAGGAGGAGCAATAGTAGTGTGTGTGTGTGTGTGTGTGTGTTTCTTGTTTGGCAACTGAGTATATGCCAGCACTGCATTAAACATTTTAAATGCACTATCTCTTTTAATTTGGTGTGTTTAAAGAGACCACGATGGTTGTTCAAAAACCTTTCTGAAGAGTCCCTCCATTTATATTCTGGATCCATCCCATCTTACCTTCTGAAGAACGTCACTTCTATATTTAGGTCTTCTTGCCCTGTATCTTCACGTACTCTTTCTTTTCTGAATCATGGTGCAAAAAGGCTGAAATATCACCCGACTTTATACAAACAACGTTACCTTGACCCCACATTCCCTTCCTGCTCTGTTTTTCTGAATCTCTTTGTAGCAGAAATTCCCCAAAGAGTTATCCCTACTTGCTATCTCAACTTTCTCTTTTCCTATTCTCTCTCATTCTCTATTTCTCTCTCTCTCTCTTTCTAACTCTCACTCTTTCTCTCATTGAGAAATATATATATATATATATATACACACACATATATATATATGAATATTTCTCAACCCCATAGGCAATCACCATTCTGATTTTTTGTACCTAGATTTGTTCTGCCTGTTCTGGATTTCATGGAATAATAGAATAATAAAGTATGTGTTTGTGTTTCTTTGCTCAACACAATCCATTTGAGATTCATCCAGTTGCTGTTTGTATCAATCCATTCTTTTTGCTCTTGCTGAATAGTAACTGATGTTATGAATATGCCACGGATGTTTTTTTTTGTTTTTACTGTATTCTCTTGTTGAGATTTTGCATTGCTTCCATTTTTTTTTTTTTTTTTGGCTATTATGAATAAGGTCTCTACAAACATTCTTGTACAAGTATTATATTTGTCTTTGTCTTGGCATATGTCTCTATTTCTCTTGGGTAAATATCTAGGAGAGGAACTGCTAGGTAATGAGGGTAAATGTATGTTTGACTATATAAGAAACTGCTGGTTTTGAAAGTGGTTGTAGCATTTTTATACTCTTGCCAGAAGTATATGAGAGCTCCAGTTGCTACACATTCTCACCAACATATGATTTTGTCAGTATTTTAATTTTAGCCATTTAAAAAAGTGTGTGTGAAATAGTACCACATTCTGGTTTAAATTTGCATTTCTCCAATGAGCACTTTTTGTGACCTTATTGACCATTTGTGCATCTTTTTTTGTAAATTGTTCAATCTTTTGCCCATTTGAAAAAAATGGATTGTTTTTCTTTTTATTACTGATTGTAGTAGTTCCTTTTATACTCTGTATACAAATCCTTTGTTAGGTGTATGCATTATAGGAGTTCCTTACAGTCCATTGCCTGCTTTTTTATATGCATAAATGGTATATTTTGTTAAGAACAAGTCTTTAATATTGATGATGTCTACTCAATATTTTCTTTTAAGGTTAATGCTTTTTTGGTGTCCTATTTAAGAAATCTTTGCATACCACAAGGTGATGAAAATGTTCTTTTATATTTTCTTCTCCAAGTTTTATAGATTTAGCTTTTACATTTAGGTCTGTAATCCATCTCAAATTAGTTCTTGTATATTGAGTGAGATAGGGGGTGAAGTTTGTTTGTTTTTCCATAAGGATATCCTTTTATTTCAGTGCTACTTGTTGAAAAGATTTTCCTTTCCTCATTGAGTAATCTTGGTACTTTGGTCAAAACTATCTTGACCATATATACACCCTAACGTATTTTTACACAGAGTTTTTTTGTCTATCGTTACACTAGCACTACATGTATATCACATAATTATGGTAGCTTTATATTAAAGTCTTGAAATCAAATAGTGGCATCAATACAACTTTATTTTGCTTTTTGTAAAAAAAAGTTTGTTTGGCTGTTTTAAGTCCTTTATAGCATAATATAATTTTATGATATATATGTCAATTTTTACAAAATTCTTCTAGGGTTTTGATTGAGATTACATTGACTCTACACCAATTTGGGTAAAATTAACATCTTAACATTATTGAGTCTTCTAATCTCTGAATATGGTTTATCTCTGTCCATTTATTTAGGAATTCTTTAGTGTTTCACAGAATGATTTGAATTTTCAATATATATGTCTTGATTTTTTTTGTTAGATGTATTCATAAGTATGTATTTTGGGTGCTTTTTAAATGGAAAATTTTTATTTTCTAAGTTTTTGCTGATAGGATACAGAAATATAATTGCTTTATTTATTATTGGGTTGGCCAAAAGGTTCAATCGGTTTTTTTCCGTAAGATGGCTCTAGCAGCACTTAGTCGTCTTTAACTTCATTCAGAACAAATTGGTTAGACTGTATGTAACAGCTGTCTTATCAGCGCGCATTTAAAAAAAAGACTTATCAAAATTGGTGAATTTTTGTGTAGCCATTTTAATATTGAAGGTGGAAGAAAAACAGCAACATTTCTGGCATATTATGCTTTATTATTTCAAGAAAGGTAAAAATGCAACCGAAATGCAAAAACAGATTTGTGTAGTGTATGGAGAAGGTGCTGTGACTGATCAAACCTGTCAAAAGTGGTTTGTGAAGTTTTGTGCTGGAGATTTCTCACTGGACGATGTTCCATAGTCAGGTAGACCAGTTGAAGTTGATACCGATCAAATTGAGACATTAATTGAGAAAAGTCAACATTATAGCACATGGGAGATAGCTGACGTACTCAAAATATCCAAATCAAGTGTTGAAAATAATTTGCACCAGCTTGGTTATGTGAATGGCTTTGACGTTTGGGTTCCACATGAGTTAAACAAAAAAACCTTCTTGACCATATTTCCTTATGCAATTCTCTACTTAAAGGTAATGAAAACATTCCATTTTTAAAACAAATTGTGATGGACAATGAGAAGTGGATACTGTACAATAACGTGAGATGGAAGAGATTGTGGGGTAAGCGAAATGAGCCACCACCAACCACACCAAAGGCCGGACTGCATACAGAGAAGGTGATGTTGTGTATATGGTGGGATTAGAAGGGAGTCCTCTATTATGAGCTCTTTCTGGAAAACCAAACGATTAATTCCAATAAGTACTGCTCCCAATTAGACCAAATGAAAGCAGCACTCAATGAAAAGCATCTGGAATTAGTTAACAGAGAACGCATAATCTTCCATCAGGATACTGCAAGGCCACATGTTTCTTTGATGACTAGACAAAAACTATTACAGCTTGGCTGGGAAGCTCTGATTCATCTGCCGTATTCACCAGACATTGCACCTTCGGATTTCCATTTATTTTGGTCTTTACAAAATTCTCTTAATGGAAAAAATTTCAATTCCCTGGAAGACTGTCAAAGGCACCCGGAACAGTTCTTTGCTCAGAAAGATAAAAAGTTTTGGGAAGATGGAATTATGAAGTTGCCTGAAAAATGGCAGAAGGCAGTGGAACAAAAGGGCGAATATGTAGTTCAATAAAGTTCTTTGTAAAGATGAAAAATGTGTCTTTTATTTTTATTTAAGAACCGAAGGCACATTTTGGCCTACAACCCAATACTTTGTATCCTAATCCCACCAGTGGTAGATTCTTCACGTTTCTGCCTGGGATGAGAGCATCTGGAGGTTTTACTTTTCCAACATAATATGGCTCCTCTATTTCTGACATTTGGGTTATTTGCGGTTCTTTTTGTGCTCAGTATTTTGATTGGTTTTATAATCCTATTATTTTGTAGTTTATCTGATCTGCCTTGTTTTGGTTGCTAGGATGAGAGTGATGGTCTCTTGCAACTTTCTATATCTAAGCCAGTGTTGGAATGGCCCTTATTATAGTTTCAATGTCTGTAGGATCTGGAGTGATATCCCCTCTCACTAAGTTATATTTTATGTCTTAATCTCTTGCTCAGTTCACTAGAAGTTTATCAGTTATTTTTATTCTTTTCAAACAGCCATCTTTTGATTTTGTTAACTTTCCCTGATTTTTTTTTCTATTTCCTTTTTTTTTCTGCTCCAATATTTTTATTTCCTTCCCTCTACTTACCTTGGTTTTTATTTGCTCTTCTTTTTCCAGATTCTTAATGTAGAAATTTATATCACTATTTTTATACCATCTTTCCTTCCTAATATATGTGTTTAAACCTATAAATTTCCCTCTAAGCACTGCTTTAGTTGCATCACACAAATTTTAATATGTTGTATTTTTATTGCTATTCAATTATTCAATTAAAATTGTTTTAATTGAATTAAAACAGTGATTTATTCTTGGCCCATGGGTTATTTAGAAATGTGTTACTTAAGTTAAAAATATTTTGGCATTTCATAGATCTCTTCCGTTGTTGATTTCTGGTTTACTTCTGTTGTGCTCAGATAACATATTCTATAAAATTTTGGCCTGCAGTCAGTTATTTTTAAAATAAATGTCAATTAAGTCAACTTTGTTATTCAAATCTTTATCTTGATAGATATTTTTGTCTAGTTGTTCCATCAATTTCTGATAGAGGAATGTTAAAGGAATCAACTGTGATTGTGGATTTGTCTGTTTATCCTTTTAATTCAGTCAGTTTTTGATTCCTGTATTTTGAAGTTCATTAAGATTATTATATGTACATTGAAGGACATGATCAACAGAGTGAAAACCAATGGAATAAGAGAAAATATTTGCAAATCATGTATCTAATAAGGGATTAATATAGAGTATATAAGGGACTCCCACAACTCAACAACAAAAAACAAACAACCCAACTTAAAAATGGGCAAAGGAACTAAGTAGAGATTTCTCAAAAGAAGATATACAGATGGCCAATAAGCACATTAAAAGCTACTCAATATCGCTAATCTTTACAGAAATATAATTGAAAGCCACAATAAGATACTACTTTATATCTTTTAGGATAGTCATTATATATTTAAAAAACCCAGAAGATAACAAGTATTGATGAGGATGTGGAGAAACTGGAACTCTTGTGTATTGCTGGTGGAAATGTAAAATGGTGCAGCTACTGTGGAAAACAGTATGGCTGGTCCTCAAAAAATTAAACATAGAATTTCTATATGATCCAGCAATTTCACTTCTGGGTATATACCCAAAAGAATAGAAAGAAGAGAATTGAACAGATATTTGTATCAATACAACCATGTTCATAGTAACATTATTCACAATAGCCAAAAAGTGGAAACAATCCAAACATCCATTGACAGATGAATGGATAATAAAAATGTGGTATATACATGCAATGAAATAATATTTAGCCTTAAAAAGGAAAGAAATCCTGACACATTTCACAACGTAAAGGAACCCTGAAGATGTGCTAAATGAAATAAGCCAGAAACAAAAGGACAAATACCGTATGATTCCACTTATATGAGGTACCTAAAGTAGTCAACTTCATAGAGATAGAAAATAGAATGGTGGTATCCAGGGGGTTGGGGCAAGCAGGAAATGGGAAGTTATTGTTTAAGGGGTATAGAGGTTTAGTTTGGGAAGATGAGAAAGTTCTGTAGATGAATGGTGGCCATGGTTGGTCAACAATGTGAATGTACTTAATGCCACTGAACTGTGCACCTGAAAGTAGTTAAGTTGTAAATCTTATGTTATATATATTCTACCACAAAAAAATGATTGTTATGTCTTTCAGTTGAGTTTACACTTGTAATATTATAAAATGTCCCTCTTTATACCTGGTAATACTTCTTGTCTTGAAGTCTCTTTTGTCTGACACTAGTAAAGCCATACCAGGTGTCTTATGGTTAGTGATTATATGACATATCTTTTGGTATTCGATTGCTGAATCTTTATTTAAAGATTCTTGTAGACAGCTGTTTTTTATACATAGCATATAGTTGAGTCTTGCTTTTTTAACCAGACTGACAATCTCTGATTTTTAATTGGGTTAGACCATACGTATTTAATGTAATTATTGATGTGGTTGATTTACATCTTCCATCTTGCTATTTGTTTTCAATTTGTCCCATCTGTCTACTTCTCATTTTATTTTTTCCTGTATTCCTTTTCTGTTTTATAGTGTCACATTTTATTTTACCTGCCAGCTCACTTTCATCCATTGTGGTGAACAAAGACAAACACAGTTCCTCCTCAAGGCTTCGCCCTAATTATTCCATCTGCCTATTAAGTGCTCCACACAGATATCTTACAGCTCGGTCCTTCCCTTCCACTCTGCTCAAATGTGACCTTGAGAGGACTTCCTTCATCACCCTATTCATTAACTCTCTTGCACTGCCTTATTTTTCATTATAGCATTTTCACCACCTGACATTATATTTACACTTGTTTGCTGAATTTATTTCTCCTCAGATCAGAATATAGGCACCAAAAACCAGATCTTTGTTTGCCCTTTGTTTTGTTTATGAAGTATCATCAGCACTTACAAAAGATTTGGCAAATAGAAGGCTCCCAGAAATATTTTTGGAATAAATGAATTAAAAGGATATGTACAAAAGATTTAAATGAGGACATTTAATTATGGTGATTAAAAGACAGTGGACCAGACCTATAATAACAGTGTCGACCAGATTAAAACACAAAATACTGAGGTTTAATGTAATTGTTAAAGACTGATCGTATAATATTGAAGGAAAAGAAAACCTTCAGAACTTCTCAATATTCAAACTAAATATGATAGAACTGAAATTATACAGGAAAAATAGATCCAAGGAGACGAGAAAACCTAGATATCTAAATGATATTGAGTCCTTAACACAGCTGGTTATACTCTAAATGTCATTGTTTCTTTGGTCATGGAACATGTTAGGAACCCAGAGACTGGCTGAATGGGAGTTGAGGAAACAAACCAGAATACCTAAGAACTTACAGAAGAGTTACTCCTATCTACGGTGAAGCCAGACAGACATCCAAGGTCCCTAAATAGAAGATAACAAATTCTAATTCTAGCCAGGACTCCAGTGATGTAAAGAGGACCTTCGAGATGGTAGACAGGGCATGGCAATAGTGTGTAATTGGCAGGTCATATTGCTGTATAAAGTCAATAACAGGAGTATCAGAAGCAAGGTCCAGTCTCTGGCTGGCAATAAAGAGAAGAGTTCAGTACCCCAGGCTTAGGAATTAGTGCCAGGCCTCAGCTGCAGTTAAAAACTGTACATGGGTAGTCAGGCTTATACTAACAAATAGTCCAACATATGTGCTCAATGTTAGAACAAAGGGCTAGAGGTCAAACTCTTTTAGATACTCAGGGCACAAAATTTATTACAGAATCATAGGGTGTGAGAACTACAGACATATTCACTGGTTGGGAAGGATAGTACTTTGCCATTATCACCTCAGTATCAATTTAAGGCTGATTCTGTCTGTAATTTCATATTACTTCTGGCACATCTGGAGCAGAGAACTTCTTGAGAAATTGTGTGAGGATCAGAAGACTAGAAACACATGCCATTTGGATTTTAAAAAAATGGGACAAGAGTGAATTCACTGAACCACAGATCCATTCATTCAACCAACCAACCAACCAACCATCAATTAACCAACTAACCAACATTTATTGAGTGCCTACTGGATGCTAGGCATTGTGCAGGGCTCTCAGGACACAAGGCAGTTATGGTACCCTGCTGTCATGGGGCTTTCCATTTACCTTTATTAAACCCAAAGGTAAATTCTAGAAATCAATGTCAACTACAGGCAAAATTATAGGCAAGCTATTGAATGGATGGCTGGATTTACTAAAAATAAGACATGTTAATCTAATTCTTTCTTTGCCAGAGCTATTTTACTAGAAGATCTTGGAGATGTATTATTTTATATTGATATTTTCCTCTGTGTCATGATAAGCTTAAATTGAGGGGACAAAAAGACTGCTTGGAAGTAAAATTAGGCAGTGTCATAACAAATTAAGCAACTATGGCAAAATATTTCTGATGAATTCAATATATTAATAATAATATATTAATCTGATAGCAAGTTTGTAACATTTCTGTCTTCAAACCTGTTCTGTATAATGTTCTGTTAATAGTTTGCTTGAAAATATGAAAGGGTGATTTTCAAATTTGCTGATAAGATGAGGCTGAAGAATATCAAATATTTGTTAAATGAATACAACAAGTGTTGAATTGGAAAACCTGTTCTCCACGTTGACCTCCATTAGAAGTTTTCTTAGTCTTGACAAACATGTTCAGTGAATACTCCTTTAAGAACTCACCTCCATGTAGATTCATACTCCCCCACCCTTAGAGACACTCCTGTGTAGAAATTCTGCAGCCACTTTGATTTGGAAGGCAAAATTACTAGTATGACTGAAGATACTGACAAGCTGAAGGGGTAAGCAGAATCTAAGAAGACAAGATTTTATGAGTTAACTGTAAGATTATGTATGTGTGTTAAAATAAAAATTAAATAAATGACAATGATATAGAATCAGGGAAATGAAAAGGGGACTTAACTTGCCAACAATTTCTGTTAAAAAAATGATTTTGTCAGTCAGAGACACCTGAGACACCTCCAAAGAAGATATTCAAATAACAAATAAGCATATAAAGAATGCTCCACATCCTATATCATCAGGGAAATACAAGTTAAAACAACCATGAGATACTGCTACACACCTATTAGGATGGCCAAAATCTGGAACACTGACATCATCAAATGCTGATGAGGATGTGGGGCAGTAAGAACTCATTCATTCTTAGTGGGAATGCAGACTGGTACAGCTACTTTAGAACAGTTTGGTGGTTAATTATGAAACTAAACATACTCTTACCATATGATCCAGCAATTGCTGTCCTTAATATTTACCCCCAAAATGTGAAAACTTATGTTCACACAAAAACCTGTACACAGATGATTATAGCAGCTCTATTCATAACTGCCAAAACTTGGAAGTAGCCAATATGCCCTTCAGTAGGTTTATGAATAAACTGTGGTATATCCAGATAATGAAATTTTACTCAGCACTAAAAAGAAATGATCTTTAATCCATTTGGAGTTTATTTTTGTGTATGGTGTTAGGTAGTGTTCTAACTTCATTCTTTTACATGTACCTGTCCAGTCTTCCCAGCACCACTTATTGAAGAGGCTGTCTTTTCTCCATTGTATGTTCTTGCCTCTTTTGTCATAAGTTAGGTGCCCATATGTGCGTGGGTTTATCTTTGGGCATTGTGTCCTAAGACCAGACTATAAAAGTCTTAGAGGAAAACATAGGAAAAACACCCTTTGACATAAACCACAGCAAGATCTCTTTTGACTCACCTCCTAGAGTAACGGAAATAAAAACAAAAATAAACAAATGGGACTTAATTAAACTTAAAATCTTTTGCACAGCAAAGGAAACCATAAACAAGACAAAAAGACAACCCTCAGAATAGGAGAAAATATTTGCAAATGAAACAACAAACAAAGGATTAATCTCCAAAATATACAAGCAGCTCATGCAGCTCAATATCAAAAAGACAAACAGTCCAGTTAAAAAATGGGCAGAAGACCTAAATAGACATTTCACCAAGGAAGACATACAGATGGCCAAGAGGAACATGAAAAGCTGCTCAACATCACTAATTATTAGAGAAATGCAAATCAAACCTACAATGAGATATCACCTCACACGGTCAGAATGGCCACTATCAAAAAATCTAGAAACAATAAATACTGGAAAGGGTGTGGTAAAAAGGGAACCCTCCTGAATTGTTGGTGGGAATGTAAATTGATACAACCACTATGGAAAACAGTATGGAGAGTCCTTAAAAAACTAAGGATAGAACTACCATATGACCCAGCAATCCCACTCCTGGACATATACCCTAAGAAAACCATAGCAACCTAAATGTCTATTGATAGATGAATGGATAAAGAAGATGTGGCACATATATACAACTGAATATTATTCAGCCATAAAAAGAAACAAAATTTAGTTTTTTGTACTGAGGTGGATGGACCTAGAGTCTGTCATACAGAGTGAAGTAAGTCAGAAAGAGAAAAACAAATACCGCATGCTAACACATATACGTGGAATCTAAAAAAAAAAAAAAAAATGGTACTGATGAACCTAGTTGCAGAGCAGGAATAAAGATGTATACATAGAGGATGGACTTGAGGACACGGGGTGGGAGGCGGAAGCTAGGTCGAAGTGAGAGTAGCATCGACATATATACACTACCGAATGTAAAATAGTTAGCTAGTGGGAAGCAGCCGCATAGCACAGGGAAATCGGCTCAGTGCTTTGAGACCACCTAGAGGGGTGGGTAGGGAGGATGGGAGGGAGGCTCAAGAGGGAGGGGATATGGGGATATATGTGTGCATATGGCTGATTCACTTTGTTGTACAACAGAAACTAACACAGTATTGTGAAGCAATTATACTCCAATAAAGATCTATAAATAAATAAACAAACAAGCAAATAAATAAAAGTATCCTAGGATACCTGAACACTTTATTTTAAAAAAAATAGAAATGATCTACCAAGCCATCAAAAGACATGGAGGAACCTTAAATGCATAATACTAAGTGAAAGAAACTAACCTGAAAGGCTACATACTCTATGATTCCAACTATATGACATTTTGGAAAAGGCAAAATTATGGAGAGAGTAGAGATCAGTGATTTTCAGGGGTTGGGATTGGGGGAAAGATGAATAGGTGGAGCACAGAGGATTTTTAGGGCAGTGAAAATACTCCATGTGATATTATAATGATGGATACACATCACTACACATCTATCCAAACCCATAGGATGTACACCACCAACAGTGAACCCTAATGTAAACTATGAAGTTTTGGTGATTATGATGAGTTAATGTAGGTCCATCAATTGTAACAAATGTGCTACTCTGATAAGTGATGCTGATAACGGGGGAGGCTATGCGTGTGTAGGGGCAGAGGGTATATGGGAGATCTCTCTACATTCCTCTGATTTTTACTGTGAACCTAAAAACCTCTCTAAAAAAATAGTCTTTAAAAATCTGAAAAAAATATTAGAAGTTGGCTACCTTATAAAAAGTTTATCAAATTGATGTGTCATTTTTCAGGAATATTCCTAGACAAAATGTTAAAATTCCCCAGTATTTAGGAGATGTGTTGTATTAGACATGGTACAATGACTAAATAGATTTGCAATTTCTTGAGGGTCAAGCTGGGTCAGATTGATTTTGTTTTTCTCTTGCAGGGTGTTTGTCTGGAAAGCCAGATATGCTAGATCTAGTTTTGTTAACGACTTTTTTCCATTACCTGATTGACCTATAATTGGCCTGCTGTTTATTAGAGGATGTACAATATGAGACAGCCTTGAATTTTTACATAAGAACTAACATACTGACTCTGGGTTCTCCTCATATAATTAGAGAATAGATTCTCCATTTTACCAAATCAATTAAAGAGTTGGAATATGAAGCATCAATTTACAAATGCTTAGTCTCTTAGGTATAGAGGATTTAGCTATATGTTTAGGTTAATGTCCAAATAACATCTACTTGAAATGCTAAAACAATGAATTTTAGCCTTTAGCAATATAAAATATTCAGGTATGTTAATGCATGGATACTGATTTAACCATATAAGAGATTCACTATAAAGAAGAAACAAGATATGATAGCAGTGAGAGTATGTCAAATAACATGTCAAATCATGAAGCTCAGTTCAAGAGAGAACTGAGTTAGAATCTTATCTTCACCCTATCTATTAGTTGGATGATCTTGGATAAGATGCTTAAGTTTCATTGTCATTGCCTATAGATTGGGAATAAAAAATAATATTTCTATAATATTTTGTACCAATAGAATGGCAGTGACATTGCTTTAAGAAAGATGTGGAGATTGTTCCTTTGAGTAACAGTGTTCTTGCTGACCCATTTAACATCTCTTTACTAAGGTGTTTACTGGACAAGACTTTGAATTGAACTCTCTCTATGCCTCAGATATGCAGGCAATCCCCCAAAATGAGAACAGTAGGCCTCCCATTCTAAAAACTGTCTCCAAAAATCCTTGCAAGACATACTTAAGAGGTGGCCAAACTAGCCCCTCCATTTATATAAGGAAGTCAAGAAGAATAATCAGAGAAGTTGTCAGCTTAGAGGACAATGCATTCTTGGAGCACCTATACACTGCAGCCACCAGAACAAGTGAGGGGAGAGCCACTTAAGTTTGAAAGGGGGACTGGAAAAAAGGGAGAGAGTCTGGCTTCTTCTCTCCAGGTGGATCTCTGTATGAAGAGGACTTGCTGATGTGAATAAAGAAAAAAGGAATTGGCAAGAGATGAGAATGGAAATATTGCTTACAGCTACACCACTGTCTGGCCTAGGAGGGTTCTATGAGATTCTTTTTGACCTCTTGGACTCCACGGGAGCTAGCTGGGCTTGAACCGTCTGGCCAGGATGCCGACCAAGAGCTGAAAGAAGTGACACCAGTAGCAAGGGGGCTGTAGTAATTGTACAAGGGGCCAATAAAAAGAGAAAGTTTGAAGAAATCATGGCAGAGAGCATCTCCCCTACAAGAAAGTATGTAGCAGGGACTGAGCCTTGCAGTGTCCAGATTGTTCAATACACCACTTATATTTGCTTTCCATGAGATTCTTATCTGCAGCCACAATAGGATCACAATAATGGGGAAAAACAATAATCTCCAGCTTAACACCCCCAGTGAAATCACTGGCACCCTAGTTCCCCCAAATCCTTTCTATCAATGAAAGAAGTATCTGTGTTATCAAGTCCTTTGATCCTGCTGATCTCCACATATTTCCCCTTGTTATTTCTGTTCTGACACTCTCAACAATGGCCACAATGCTCTCAGGTATCTGTAGTATCTTCTGCTATTTTCTTTCTTTTTTTAAAATCCTTTTAAAAATTGTAGTATAGTTTATTTACAATGTCACGTTAGTTTCAGGTGTACAGCACAGTAATTCAGTTATACATACACATATATCCATTATTTTTCAGATTCTTTTCCCATCTAGGTTATTATAGAATATTGAGTAGAGTTCCCTGTGCTACACAGTAGGTCCTTGTTGATTATCTCTTTTATATACAGTAGTGTGTACATGTTAATCCCATCTTCTTCTGCTGTTTTCAGATGGCTTAGTTGTCCTTCAGTCTTGCACGTGGAAGTGGGGAAATGCTCTCTTCTCTCTCTTGCTTTGCTCCTTTCTCATCTCTGGTGGCTTGATCTCCCAAGTGACTCCGCATCTATAATCATTTTCCTTTGAAGGTAATATGAGTGCCACCAAACTGAGAGATGCTTAAAGTCATTCATCCTCTGTGACTGCCCGTCCCCCAACCTCATCCTTGGGTCAAGTGTTGAACCTCCAACTTCTCTTCTTAGGATGGCTTGTTTCCCCATCTGACCACCAGCATCATTACCTTCATTTCTTCACTGTGTCTATCCAGGTGCACTGCTTGGGGCCCCTGGGAAGGCTCATTGCTGGAGAGTTTAGGATCTTAGCCCTAGCAGTCACGTGTCAGTCTCAGTATTACTAAGGCATTTTGAAACCTTGAATCTTCTTGCAGATGAGATCTGGTTGGCCTTCCTTGCCAGCCCCTGGGGCAAGTAAAGCTCACTGAGTTTTGCTGTATATATTTAGTTTAAAACTTTGTTTTGGTACCCCCTCAGAGAGAAGAAAATTCATGCAGGTGATGCTAATGGGGAAAAAGATCTGAAGAAAAGGGCGTGTGTTCATAGCATTACAAAAATATTCTCTCAGTTTATTTTCTCTGATGAATCATATGCTCATAATCAAGCTTTTCCATGTTGGCAAATCTCAAGGCTTTGCTTTCAAACAACTTTGAGAAATGTTTCTAGGTACAAGTGATTGCTAACAGCCGTATATACATTATTTTGCAATATAATGAGTAGTTACAGAGCTTAATAAAAGGGAAAGAGCCAAGCAAAAATTTTGAGAAGAATAGGGAAATTGAACATTTGACAGGATTTGTTTTCAAGCTGTTTTTTGGGAGATTTAAATAAATCCTCTTAAGTACTCCAACTTTTGAGCCCTAACTGTGCCTTAGTTAGTTTTACAAATTGTTTTTAATCGGGTAAATGGGAGTGTAAAGAAAGACCCTCCCAGAGTCTGGGTGTGATGAAGTCTTCTCTCTCAGGTTCATGGAAGGTTATGCCATGAAATCTGTGAAAGATGCTTCTACACTAATGATGCTACTTAAAAAGTTGTCTCCAGTTCTTGGCGCTTTTAAAGACAATGACAGTATTTTCAGGATTCAACCATTTTGAGATCAAAGTCCACATCCAGGGTCAGGCTAATTTGGGCAGATATTTCAGTGCTTAACAATCAAAGATGCACTTCCCAACTATAAATCTGACTTTCCTGTCATAGAATATGCACGAGTATATCTGTCAAAAATGGAATATTTTGATTAATTGGGGCTTTGTGATGGCATCTGGCTTAGGAGGACTTAGTCACCCCAGGTAAGTATGGATTGTCCTCTGGAAGACCTTCAGGCATAGAGGTTTCAAAACCTTCTTCAATTTTCTTCACCATCTAAATGTCCTGTGCACTTGAAGGTTTCCTTTCTTAATTTTTTTTCTTCTAGTGAAGATAAGGTACAGATGGTCCATATTTGTATAACATTTTTAAATTTATGATCATCTTATTCCTTCCTTGCTTTATTAAAAAATGAAATACTAGTTTCTCTATCTAAAATACTCCTTAATTAATTAAAAAATGAAATTCCAGCTCCTTATACATTTAATAAAACTTGCTACTTATTGAACCCATAGGGAACACATTGTTTTGAAAAAATGGTATTTGCCGCTAAATGAAGTTTCAAGTCTCTTTGTAATAAACAGTTATTGAACAGAGCAGTTTGCTTACAAGAGGACTGTCTTCGTGGAGACGTAGGTAAATGTGAACCATGTGGCAGTTTTCTAGAAGCTGTATTTTCCCAGGGTGGGCTCAGAGATCTTAGATGACATTGATCCATACTGTATACCCAGCTTCCCAAATTTACCAAAAAATACAAGGTATGACCATGGTCATTTACTTAATGCTTTGTACTGGTCAATCCCAATGTGTGAGAATTAATTTAAGTAACAGTGAAATACTGAAAGACCAATTAGGATAACAGTAAAATCATATCTAACACTCCCAAACTCTCACAAATTTTAATAATTTTGTAGTTTCTTCATGTATGGGTGAAGGTTTTAGAAGTCAAATTTTGGTTTAAAATAACTACATGTTCACAGCTGTGCAAACTGGCTTTTCTCATCTTTCTCAATTTATGACCATTCAATGAGAAGAATGTTATTTCATATCTAGAGACATTTTAATAAAAGCCTTCAGCTTTCATGTCCTTTCTTCAAATGTTTAACAGATGACAGTGTATCATTCTTGATTCTTAAAGAGACAACTTGCTTCAAGCATATGAAAAACATGAACTTAATGTAAAACAGTAATGTATATTTCTTGGCCAGAGGCTGAAGACAGAAAAAAAAAAATGCAGCCATGTTAATGGTGGACTCGTGTCCTTTTAACAGAAATTTCCTATATCTAACAATACAGTGAAAGCAGCAGTATAACTTATTGAGTGGTTCTTACGTGGTGATCATGGTACTAAGTCTTTACAGTATTTCACAACCCTAGGAGATAGCTATTGCCTTTTCTACTTACAGCTCTATTAAATCACTAAACTTCCAGAGGATAAGTAACTTGTCCAAGGTCATTCCTTTAATAAGTGACTGAGCTAAGTTTTTTTTTGTTTGTTTGCGGTACGCGGGCCTCTCACTGTTGTGGCCTCTCCCGTTGCGGAAAACAGGCTCCGGACGCGCAGGCTCAGCGGCCATGGCTCACGGGCCTAGCCGCTCCGCGGCATGTGGGATCTTCCCGGACCGGGGCACGAACCCGTGTCCCCTGCATTGGCAGGCGGACTCTCAACCACTGCGCCACCAGGGAAGCCCCTGAGCTAAGATTTGAACCCAAGCTATCTGACTCCAAAGTCATGCCTTTTAGCCATCTGATGGCACTTCATTTCCCACTAGAGAACTGTATCGGATAGTCACTCCTTGAGATTGTTAAAAATCTCCAATTTTTTCCATTTTAAAACCACAAAGTTATATGCAGGCAGTTTAAAAGGATGTTGAGCTCAGCCATCCTGAATGTCAAGACCGTGTCTTTCCTGGGAGTTTTAGTCTTGTCGCTAGTGTTTCAGTGACACATATTAGTTGCAGCAATTATATTTCTCCATTAACAGAACTCAGAGAATAATACCTAATTCTAAAGCTGTTTTTTCTTTTTTAATTGTTCGTAAGGAAACTGACTTTTCCACTTATTAAAAAAAAATGCTAAGCCTTTACCTAATATATGCAGAATTGCCCCTACTGAGTCTATCTCATGTTGACATTTGCTTATGAATTTCATTTCTTTTATCCCAAAAGGACTGCTCCTTGATTGAACAACTTGAATGGTCATGATGAGCTATGGGCACCTCACATAACTCCAGTCTGTTAGAAGATGACTTGAGGATAGGGGTGCTTCAAATATATTGCCTGTCTAAGGCATTTCCCTCTTTTTTTCCTGTGTGATGTATTGTGTGTGTGACCACAAAGCACTTATCTCCTATGATTCATACCAAATGTAACTTTGGACTAGAACCATATTCAGCTTATCATATCTATGGTTTGCTATCCAGAAAGTTCTGTCTCTCCTTAAATAATGTAATCAAAACAAAAATAGATAAGTTAAAAGTTATTTTATAATATCCATAGTCCTATTACTAGTTACTATGTGTATTAGAAACTACCTTCATCACTTATAAAATTTTGAAATTTTAAAATCCAATATATTGTATGATTAAGGTTACCTATAATTTAAATTAATGTTGAATTCTCAAAATTAAAACTCCCTACTTTTTTTCTAAATCTTTGAAGTTCAATTTATAAATAGTTCTTGTTACAAATTTAAATTTTTAAACAACTATGGAGCATAACTTTGAGGGGGAATTGACTAAGTGTTTGATCAACTTAACAAACTAGTTTCTCTTTAAATAGTCAGGCTCGTTTACAAACTTGGGCATTTTAAACTGCAGCTATAAATGTAATGCATTCAGTTTTCTTTTTAAGCACTTTAGATACTTGACCAGACAAGTTGATGTCTCTAATGAGCAAAACTGCCTTGAGAATTCAAATAAGTCATTTCAGTCTAATAAATTATTAAACTTATAAATATAGTAAATCTAATTCTCTTAAACGTTCTAATTCTGTTTACAAACTTAGCCAAAAATCTTATACCTCAACTTGAAATCACAAGTCAATTACATATTTTAAATTGGAATCACAAGGCTAATCTGTCAGACTCTCTAATATACCAATTCTAAATTATTATGAACACTTTAAATACTGAATATACACAGGTTGTCCCAATGATGAAAAACTTATTCTTGAACTTAACACGGAAGTATTAATACTTCATCATCTTTATAATTAATTCTAAACCATCCTGGATTTGGAAAGACACTCACTAAAGGAATAGTTTTTTCATCTCAGATGTGGAATCCAAGGCTTTGCATGTTCAGGGTTATTATTTTTATCTCAGATATGGACACCTGGACCCCTTTTTAGTAGTTGCTATGAAAACAAGGATTTCAAGCTACTTTCTTCAGATGAGGTTTGTTTTACAATCCTTATCTTCTGGGTTCAAGGTACGCTTTATCTAATTGCTTCAGCTGATTAGTTTAGTTGCCAGCCTATAATATTGTACCTTCAACCAGGATATAACTAACTACACTTTATTTTCTAAATTTTCTGATTAAATTTTGGATCCTTTCTGCCTCTTTGGGCCACAATAGTTATGGATATTTTAATGACATCTTATTGGATTCTGCATATTTCTCATTTACACATCTGATTCTACAAATAGCCATAAAGACATACTAATGACAGATACATTTTTGGGGAAATATATTACAAATTGGAAATTAGTTTTAGTAAATTCTTGCTAATAGATGAGTGTAGAAGATCATAGAATACTCCTTACTCTTTATGTGTCAAATTGACAAATTAGTTTTTCTTTTCAATGAGTTTGTAAGTCAGACTTTAAGAAAGATATTTTCTAAGAGGCTTTTTCAGATATAGCAAAAGCAATAAGAAAAAGTAGATAAATTATACTTCATCAAAATTAAAAACTTTTGTGCATCAGAGGACACTATCAAGGAAGTAAAGATACAACATTATAGAATGGAAGAAAATACTTGCAAATCATACATCTGATAAGGGCCTAGAACCCAGAATATGTACAGAACTCTTATAATTCCACAAGAAAAAGGAAAAAAATCCACTTAAAAATGGGCAAAGGACTTGAACAGACATTTCTCTAAAGATGATATACAAGTGTCCAACAAGCACATGAATAGACATTCCACATAATTAGAATTAGGGAAATGCAAATCATTAGAGAAGCACACCCACTAGAACGGCTAAAAAAATACAGAAAATAACAAGTGCTGACAAAGATGTGGAGAAATTGGAACACTTATATATTGCTAGTGGGAATGTAAAATGATATAGTCACTGTGGAAAACAGTTTGGAAATTCCCCCCAAAATAAAATTTAGAATTACCATATGACCTAGCAATCCTACTCCTAGATATATATCTAAAATAATTGAAAACAGATATTCAAACAAAAACTTGTACATGAATGTTCATAGCAGCACTATTATCAATAGCCAAAGGATGGAAACAATCCAAATATCCACCTACTGATGAATGGATAAACAAAATGTGGTAAATCCATACAATGGAATATTATTCACTCGTAAAAATAAATGAAGTACTGATCTGTGCTACAAAATGGATGAACCTTGAATATATGCCAAATGACTGAAACCAGACGCAAGAGGTCACATATGATATAATTCTATTTATATGAAGTGTCCAGAATAGGTAAATCCATAGGGACAGAAAACATGTGGTTGGTTTTCAAGAGCTCAGAGGGAGTGGGGGATGGGAAATGACTGCTTAATTGTTATGAGGTTTCTTTGGGCTGTGAAAATATTTTGGCAGGAGGTAGAGGTGATGGTTGCACAACGTTCTGAATGTGTCAAATGCCACTGAATTGTACACAGTAAAATGATTAATTCTATGTTGTGTGAATTTTACCTCAATTTAAAAATGAAAAGGTTTTTTTCAACAAAGTCCCATTTTTTTTTTTCTCCACTAAGGATGATATTAAGAATCAGATTATTACCAACATTCTTTCTCATAACTTTACTGGTGAAAATCTGGCACAAAGATGGAGGTTTGCTACATAAGGGGTGAACAATGTTCCATGAAAACAATATGCTCCAAGCTATACAGGAGAAAAGTTTTCTGACTCCCTCTTATAAAGAGATGATTGACAATGATGACATCAATTATGACTTTTCTTTCTCTATGGGGTCACCAACAAGGCAAATTCCTCTATTTAATAAAATTTTTGCTAAGCACTAAGGTATAATTACTCAGGACAGAGATGAATAAAATTTTCAGACTATTTCGTACATGACACACCCTCCACCCTTTTTTGGTTTTAACATCTGTAAATTATCTTTTGCAAATGAAATGGCTCAATTCTTGTGGTATCTTGTTCTAGAAACACTCATAATAAAAACTTACAAGCTCAGAACAAGCTTATAAGAGAGGCAGTATTATTATCTTCATTTGATGGGGAGAAGATTGAGGGACAGAGAGAAGAAGTGAATTGGTCAAGTATACTTAGCTATTTAGTGGTGGAGCTGGCAGTCAAACCCAATCTCACTCTAAAGTCCAGGCTTTTAAACTATCCCAGAATCAGTTTATCAAACCTATCATGTTCTAGGTGAAGAAAGATGTGGCAAAGGTAGTTTATGCTCATTAAATATCCATGTGCTTCTCTATATTTCCCAGCTGTCTTTGCAACTGAGTTGAGGTCACGTTACTAACTGTGGTCTATTAATTGGGAGTAGAAGTGATTTGTGTCACTTCCAACCCAAGGCGGTTAAGAGCAAGGGTGAGTTTTTCATGCTCTTCCTCACTCATCTTCAAGGCTGGAAAGGAAGAACTTTGAGATGGTGATAGATGCAAGATGAAAACAGTCTGGATCCCTGAGTCACTGTTAGAGGCAAGTAGTACCCCCCCCCTGCCCTCAAAAAATAGCTACCAGATCCACTACAAACTTTGACATGAGTGAGAAATAAACCTTTGTTGTATTAAGCCATGCATTAGTTTGTGACCAAAGCACATCCTTCTCTCTTCTGCTAGTTCAGGATTGTCATACGATAAATGACATAAAGTCTGGACCCAAGAAACAGGCTTTTTCTAAGGGTCTTTTGGTGTCTCCTTAGGGATTGTTAAGGGTTGAATTGTGTCTTCCTCCCAAATTCATATATTGAAGTACTAACCCCAAGTACCTCATGTGACCTTATTTGGAAATAGGGTTGTTACAGATATAATTAGTTAAAATGAGGTCATTAGCATGAGCTCTGATCCAAGAGGACTCGTGTCCTTATAAAAAGGAAAAAAGTCCGGACAGAGAGTCACTCACACCAGAAGTATATCATGTGAAAATGAAGGTATAGATCTAAGAGCCAAGGAGTGCCATAGGTTGCCAGCCAACCACCAGAAGCTAGGGGAGAGGCACTAAACAGATTCCTTCTCACCATCCCAGGAGGAAAGAACCCTGTGGACACTTTGATTTTGGACTTCTACCCTCCAGAAATGTAAGACAATAAATTTCTATTGTTTTAAACCACACAGTCTATGATACTTATTTATGGCAATCCTCACAAACTAACACAGTGATCCCCGTACGCTGCATCTCAGTGGAATGGCAGTTGTGATGCATTCAGACCTGGGCAGACCAACCAGCACGTGGACATGACACACTTGCAGCTGTGATTCTCCACTAAACTCCATTAAGAACTACCACAAGCCTGTTAAGAATCCTTTGGGATGCTGGATAAAATGGCCCAGATGAAGTAATAAGTCTTTGTTTTAAAAGAAAATCTCTTTAAAAACAAACATGGGAAGGATCATAGGGTGAAAAAAAAATGTTCAAACAGTGATAGGACGTGTATTATAAATACATGGCATGGACAGAGCGTGAGGCCAAGCAAGACAATTTTAAGGTCTGAAATTGAAATTCCTCACTAATAAACATTTTACCCCGTGACAAAGGGGAGTCTTGAGAGGGAGAGCTCGCTAACCTTTGGGAGCTTGTTCAGACACCGATAGCAAACTCAATCTTCCTGAGCCAGGCAGAGGTCGAGCTCCAAATGGAATCCCTTTTTTCTTTCAGCCTGTGGATCCTGGCAATTCCCCTGCCTGTCTGAGCTACTCTCTGCATCATAAGTGGGATACCTGAGGCTGGGTGCCCTCGTGTTAGCAAGTTGCGCTGGAAAAAGGAACAAACCTTCTCACATTCCAGCCTCAGAAAGTAACTATTCTCGTGGAACAGCATCCTTTTCGAGAGGTCCATCTAATTCAGGAAAAGCCCTGCCATACAGATCTGGGCCTAAAACTTGCCTGAAGAATATTTTTTTCTCTTAACAAAAACTAGAAAGATGGTTAATAAATCACCCCAGATAACCCCAAGCGATATGCCTTGAATGTGAACTGAGCAATCCAGCCCCATGAGCAATTTACAATATTTATTATTTTCTCCTCACATATCTTGAGTAGAAATAGTTTAACCGCATGAATCATGGTTGGTCCTACTATTTATTTACTTTAGGTGGTTTTTATTCTCTAAACAGAGAGGTTGGAAAAATGGCTCTGCTTTACCAGCTACCACTTAGATTCCTTGGCTATGCCTTTCTTCGTATACCCTCCAGCAAGGTTTGCTTAGTGAAAGTTGTAAGTAAGTAAGGTATTGATTGCCAGAGGGATGTTACAAACCAAGAGCTAGCTAGTAGTGGCAAGGTCTCGCAGGGAGCATAATGAGCTATAATTGTTGGCTGGGATCTAAGAGGAAGGGAAATCATTTGAACAGGACTGTGGTTCCTGCTCCGGGTAGTACAAGGTTCCTTGCCTGTTTCTGCACTGTGTGCTTCCTTGTGCCAAGGGGAGAAAATCTGAGAAATGGTAACAGTTGCCTCTATGGCAGTATACCAGGTCTCTGAGCTCAGGAAATACCTGCCAAGGTAAAAATCCTTACCCTTCAGTCAATCAACAACCACTTAATGAGAATGTGTTTAATTCAATTCAGTTATTTGTTGAGCTCTAACTATGTGCAAAGCAGTTATAGGGAGCTGTAGAGATACACACTTGAAGCAAATAGAGTCCTGACCTTGGGAGATTCATAAAGAAGATGGAGGAGGGGTGGAGTCAAGACGGCGGACTAGGGGGACGTGGAATTCACGGCTCCACGCAACTAGGGCACTACCAGGCACCAGTGGGGGACCACGGATACCTAGGGGACAGGAGGAATCCCCAGCAACCGGGCAGGACTTGGGCGTGGGGGGAGTGAAGGGGGAGGAGAAGTGGAGGTGGGATGGGACCGGTACCCCTGAGGGGCAGCTGGGGGAGGTGAAGGGATACCACGCCTGAAAGGGGAAATTGGGGGATCACTGGGAGGGCAGAGGATCAAAAGGGAGTGTGGCCAGGTTTCCCTGCCCACTTGGGTGCCCGGGAGCCAGATGAGATCCTGGGACTGATGCTCTGTCCCCATCCAGCAGTGCAGGTCCTGAGGGAGTGGGAGGGAGGAAAGGGGGAGAGAAAGTAAAGGCTGGACCTACGCACCCCTGAGGGGCGCCTGGGGGGAGGGGAGGAGTTCCTACACCCAGTGGAACCCACCTACAGTTAGGGGTCCAGCAGGGATGGGGGAGACACTGGGGGAGACAGGGAGGGGGCGTGCACTGAGGAACGGAAGGGAATGCCGCCAGCACTTTGTCTACTTAGGCACTGCGGAGCCTGTTGGGCTCCTGGGCCTAATCCTCTGTCCTCGGAGCCTCCCTCCTGCTGTGCAAAGCCCAAGCCCCGCCCCTACACTCTGAGACCCCTCTGAGACCCCCTCCAATATGCTGGGTCTAAACCCCACCTGCACAGACTCATCTAGGGCCCTACCTCCAAACTCCAGAACTCCACACTACAGAGGTCCTCCTTTCCATGTGCTGCCTCTCCCCTTCCACGCAGGTCCTAAGCAGAGGCTCCGTCCCATGCTTTTGAATGTCGTCCTGCCTAGGCCCCACCCCTAAGGCCTTTTCCAGCTGCTGCTGTGGGTCCTGAGCCTAGGCCCTGCCCCATGCTCAAACGTCGCCCCCTCCACCAGCCTAGATCCTGCCCCTGCCTAATTTCTGTCCCCACCTAAACTCTGTCCCCATAGCCAAGGCTTTTTTTTTTTCATTTTTCCTCTTTTAGATTTGGGTTCTGTTTTACCTTGTTGATTCATTGGTATTGATTCATTTATATTTTTATTTTTTTCTAATGAATCTTTTATTTTTCTAATTTTATTTTATTCTTTATACGTTGTTATTGCTCTTTCCTTTTGGATTGTTCCCACACTCCTTTTTTTTTTTTCCTTAACATCCTTATTGGAGTATAATTGCTTTACAATGGTGTTTTAGCTTCTGCTTTACAACAAAATGAATCAGTTATATATATATATACATATGTTCCCATATCTCTTCCCTCTTGCGTCTCCCTCCCTCCAACTCTCCCTATCCCACCCCTCCAGGCGGTCACAAAGCACCCAGCTGATCTCCCTGTGCTATGCGGCTGCTTCCCACTAGCTATCTACCTTACGTTTGGTAGTGTGTATATGTCCATGCCTCTCTCTCGCTTTGTCACAGCTTACCCTTCCCCCTCCCCATATCCTCAAGTCCATCCTCTAGTAGGTCTGTGTCTTTATTCCTCTCTTACCCCTAGATACTTCATGACATTTTATTTTTCTTAAATTCCATATATATGTGTTAGCATACGGTATTTGTCTTTCTCTTTCTGACTTACTTCACTCTGTATGACAGACTCTAGGTCTATCCACCTCATTACAAATACCTCAATTTCGTTTCTTTTTATGGCTGATTAATATCCCATTGTATATATGTGCCACATCTTCTTTATCCATTCATCATCAGATGAATGGATAAAGAAGATGTGGCAGGATTAAAGACCTAAATGTAAGGCCAGAAACTATCAAACTCTTAGAGGAAAATATAGGCAGGACACTCTATGACATAAATCACAGCAAGATCCTTTTTGACCCACCTCCTAGAGAAATGGAAATAAAAACAAAAATAAACAAATGAGACCTAATGAAACTTCAAAGCTTTTGCACAGCAAAGGAAACATTAAACAAGACCAAAAGACAACCCTTAGAATGGGAGAAAATATTTGCAAATGAAGCAACTGACAAAGAATTAATCTCCAAAATTTATAAGCAGCTCATGCAGCTTAATAACAAAAAAACAAACAACCCAATCCAAAAATGGGCAGAAGACCTAAATAGACATTTCTCCAAAGAAAATATACAGACTGACAACAAACACATGAAAGAATGCTCAACATCACTAATCACTAGAGAAATGCAAATCAAAACTACAATGAGATATCATCTCATACCAGTCAGAATAATCATCATCAGAAAATCTAGAAACAATAAATGCTGGAGAGGATGTGGAGAAAAGGGAACTCTCTTACACTGTTGGTGGGAATGTAAATTGATACAGCCACTGTGGCAAACAGTATGGAGATTCCTTAAAAAACTACAAATAGAACTACCATATGACCCATCATTCCCACTACTGGGCATATACCCTGAGAAAACGATAATTCATAAAGAGTCATGTACCAAAATGTTCATTGCAGCTCTATTTACAATAGTCCGGAGATGGAAACAACCTAAGTGTCTATCATCGGATGAATGGATAAAGAAGATGTGGCACATACACACTCCCTTTTTCTTTTCTTTTTTCTGTTATGGTTTTATTTTACCTTGTTGCAGTTGTTTCAGTCATATTTTAATTTTTCTTAATATATTTTTTATCTTTCTAATTTTATTATTATTATTTTTTTGTTTTTGTACTGCTCTCTTTTTCTTTCTTTCTTTCTTTTTTTTTTTTTTTTTTTGCTGTACCATATGGCTTGCAAGATCTTGGTTCCCAGGCTGGAGGTCAGGCCCAAGCTCCTGAGGTGGGAGCTCCAAGTCCAAACTGCTGGACTAATAGAGAACCTCAGACCCCAGGGAATATTCATTGGAGTGAGACCTCCTGGAGGTCCTAATCTCAGCACCAAGAACTGGTTCTATCTAACTGACTGCAAATTCCAGTGCTGGAAGACTCAGGCCAAACAACCAGTAAGACAGGAATACAGCCCCACCCATTAAAAAAAAATGAAACAAAAAAAATTGTTACAAACAAAGGAGCAAGGTAAAAACCAAATAAATGAAGATGAAATAGGCAACATACCTGAAAAAGAATTCAGACTAATGATAGTAAAGATGATCCAAAAGTCTCAGAAATAGAATGGAAAAAATACAAGAAACATTTAACAAGGATCTACAAGAACTAAAGAGCAAATAAACAGTGATGAACAACACAATAACTGAAATTAAAAACACTCTAGAAAGATTCAATAGCAGAATAACAGGCAGAGGAACAGATAAGTGAGCTGGAAGATGAAATGGTGGAAATAACTCCCATGGGGCAGAATAAAGATAAGGAATGAAAAGAATTGACGACAGTCTCAGAGACCTCTGGGACAACATTAAATGCACCAACATTCGAATTATACGGGTCCCAGAAGAAGAAGAGAAAAAAAAAAAGTTCTGAGAAAATAATTGAAGAGTTACAGTCAAAAACTTCCCTAATATTGGAAAGGAAATAATTGAACAAGTCCAGGAAGCACAGAGAGTACCATACAGGATAAACCCAAAGAGAAACATGCCAAGACATATTAATCAAACTAGCAAAAATTAAATACAAAGAAAAAATATTAAAAGCAGCAAGGGAAAAGCAACAGATAACATACAAAGGAATCCCCAAAAGGTTAACAGCTGATCTTTCAGGAGAAACTCTGCAAGCCATAAGGGAGTAGCAGGACAAATTTAAAGTGATGAAAGGGAAGCACCTACAACCAAGATTACTCTACCCAGCAAGTATCTTATTCAGATGCTATGGAGAAATTAAAACCTTTACAGACAAGTAAAAGCTATGAGAATTCAGCACAACGAAAACAGCTTTACAACAAATGCTAAAGGAACTTCTCTAAGCGGAAAACACAAGAGAAGAAAAAGACCCACAAAAACAAACCCAAAACAATTAAGAAAATGGTAGCAGGAACATACATATCGATAATCACCTTGAATGTAAATGGATTAAATGCTCCAACCAAAAGACACAAACTGACTGAAAAACAAGACCCTTATATATGCTGTCTCCAAGAAACCCACTTCAGACCTGGGGACACATACAGACTGAAAGTGAGGGGATTGAAAAAGATATTACATGCAAAGAGAAATCACAAGAAAGCTGGAGTAGCAATACTCATATCAGATAAAATGGACTTTAAAATAAAGATTGTTATAAGAGATAAGAAAGGACACTACATAATGATCAAGGGATCAATCCAAGAAGAAAACATAACAATTAGAAATATTTATGCATCCAACATAGAAGCACCTCAGTATATAAGGTAACTGCTAAGAGCCATAAAAGGAGAAATCGACAGTAACACAATAATAGTGGGGGACTTTAACACCCCACTTACACAAATAGACAGATCATCCAGACAGAAAATAAATAAGGAAACACAAGCTTTAAATGACACAATACACCAGATAGACTTAATTGATATTTTTAGAACATTCCACCTGAAAGCAGAAGAATACACTTTCTTCTCAAGTGCACATGGAATATTCTCCAGAGTAGATCACTTTCTGGGTCACAAATCAAACCTTGGAAAATTTAAGAAAATTGAAATCACATCAAGCATCTTTTCTGACCACAATGCTATGAGATTAGGAATCAATTACTGAAAAAAAAACCAAAACAGTAAAAAACACAAATACATGGAGACTAAACAGTGCACTGCTAAATAACCAAGAGATCATTGAAGAAATCAAAGAGGAAATTAAAAAAAAATACCTAGAAGCAAATGTCAATGAAAACACAATGATCCAAAAACCCATGGGATGCAGCAAAAGCAGTTCTAAGAGGGAAGTTCATCGCAATTCAAGCTCACTACAAGAAAGAAGAAAAATCTCAAATAAACAATCTAACCTTACACCTAAAGCAACTAGAAAAAGAAGAACAAAGAAAACACAAAATTAGTAGAAGGAAAGAAATCATAAAGATCAGAGCAGAAATAAATGAAATAGAAACAAAGAAAACAGTAGCAAAGATCAGTAAAACTAAGAGTTTGTTCTTTGGGAAGATAAAATTGATAAACCTTTAGCCAGACTCATCAAGAAAAAACAGGAGAGAACTCAAATCAATAAAATTAGAAATGAAAAAGGAGAGATTACAACTGACACTGCAGAAATACAAAAGATCATAAGAGACTACTACAAGCAACTATATGCTAATACAATGGACAACATGGAAGAACTGGACAAATTCTCAGAAAAGTAAAACCTTCCATGATTGAACCAGGAAGAATTAGAAAATATAAACAGACCAATCACAGGTAATGAAATTGAAACTGTAATTAACAATCTTCCAACAAACAAAAGTCCAGGACCAGATGGCTTCACAGGCAAATTCTATCAAACATTTAGATAAGAGTTAACACCTATCCTTCTCAAACTCTTCCAAAAAATAGCAGAGGGAGGAACACTCCCACACTTGTTCTATGAGGCCACCATCACCCTGATACCAAAACCAGACAAAGATGTCACAAAAAAATAAAACTACAGGCCAATATCACTGATGAACATAGACACAAAAATACTCAACAAAATACTAGGAAACAGAATCCAACAACACATTAAAAAGATCATACACCATGATCAAGTGAGATTTATCCCAGGGATGCAAGGATTCTTCAATATAAGCAAAACAATCAATGTGATACACCATATTAACAAATTAAAGAATAAAAACCATATGATCATCTCAATAGATGCAGAGAATGCTTTTGACAAAATTCAACACCGATTTATGATAAAATTCTCCAGAAAGTGGGCATGGAGGGAACATACCTCAAGATAATAAAAGTTATATATGACAAACCCACAGCCAACATCATTCTCAATGGTGAAAAACTGAAAGCATTTCCTCTAAGATCAGGAACAAGACAAGGATGTCCTGTCTTGCCACTACTATTTAACATAGTATTGGAGGTCCTAGCCACAGCAATCAGAGAAGAAAAAGAAATAAAAGGAATACAAATTGGAAAAGAAGAAGTAAAAATGTCACTGTTTGCCAATGGCATACTATACGTAGAAAATCCTAAAGATGCCATGAGAAGACAATTAGAAATAATCAATGAATTTGGTAAGGTTGCAGGATACAAAATTAATGCACAGATATCTCCAGCATTCCTATACACTAACAATGTAAGATCAGAAAGAGAAATTAAGGAAACAATCCCATTTACCATCGCAACAAAAAGAATAAAATACCTAGAAATAAACCTATGTAAGGAGGCAAAAGACCTGTACTCAGAAAATTATAAAACACTGATGAAAGAAATCAAAGATAACATAAACAGGTGGAGAGCTATACCATGCTTCTGGATTGGAAGAATCAATATTGTGAAAATGACTATACTACCCAAAGCAATCTACAGGTTCAATGCAATCCCCATCAAACTACCAATGGAATTTTTCACAGAACTAGAACAAGAAATTTTACAATTTGTATGGAAACACAAAGGACCCCGAACAGCAAAAGCAATCCTGAGAAAGAAAAACGGAGCTGGAGGAATCATGCTCCCTGACTTCAGACTATAATATAAAGGTACAATAATCAATACAGTATGGTACTGGCACAAAAACAGAAATATAGATGAATGGAACAAGATAGAAAGCCCAGAGATAAACCCATGCACATATACTCACCTTATCTTTGACAAAGGAAGCAAGAATATACAATGGAGAAAAGACTGCCTCTTTGACAAGTGGTGCTGGGAAAAATGGACAGCTCCATGTAAAAGAATGAAATTAGAACACACCCTAATACCATACACAACAATAAACTCAAAATTGATTAAAGACCTAAATGTAAGGCCAGACACTATAAAACTTTTCGAGGAAAACGTAGGCAGAACACTCTATGACATAAATCACAGCAAGGTCCTTTTTGACCCACCTCCTAGAGTAAGGGAGATAAAAACAAAACTAAAAAAATGAGACCTAATGAAACTTAAAACCTTTTGCACAGCAAAGGAAACCAGAAACAAGACAAAAAGACAACACTCAGAATGGGAGAAACTATTTGCAAACAAAGCAATCTCCAAAATATAGAAGCAGCTCATGCAGCTCAATACCACAAAAACAAACAACCCAATCCAAAATGAGTGGAAGACCTAAATAGACATTTCTCCAAAGAAGATGTCTAGATGGCCAACAAATGCATGAAAAGGTGCTCAACATCACTAATCATTAGAGAAATGAAATCAAAACCACAATGAGGTATCACCTCACTCCAGTCAGAATGGCCATCATCAAAAAATCTACAAACAATAAATGCTGGAGAGAGTGTGGAGAAAAGGGAACCATCTTGCACTGTTGGTAGGAATGTAAACTGATATAGCTACTATGGAGAACAGTATGGAGGTTCCTTAAAAAACTAAAAATAGAACTACCATACGACCCAGCAATCCCACTACTGGGTACCATGAGAAAACCATAATTCAAAAAGATACATGTACCACAAACTTAGAAAAATGGTATAGATGAACCTGTTTGCATGGCAGAGTTAGAGACACAGATGTAGAGAACCAATGTATGGACACCAAGGGGGGAAAATGGCAAGGGTGATGGTGATGGTGGGATGAATTGGGAGATTGGGGTTGACATATAAACACTAATATGTATAAAGTAGATAACTAATAAGAACCTGCTGTACAAAAAATAAATAAAATAAAATTCAAAAAAAACCCAAAGAGATACTTGTACCACAATGTTCATTGCAGCTTTATTTACAATAGCCAGGACATGGAAGCAACCTAAATGTCCATCAACAGATCATTGAATAAAGAAGATGTGGCATATATATACAACGGAATATTACTCAGCCATAAAAAGGAACGAAATTGAGTTATTTCTAATGAGGTGGATGGACCTAGAGTCTGTCATACAGAGTGAAGTAAGTCAGAAAGACAAAAACAAATAACATATGCTAATGCATATATATGGAATTTATTAAAGCGGTACTGATGAACATAGTGGCAGGGCAGGAATAAAGATGCAGATATAGAAAAGGGACTTGAAGGCACAGCCGGGAAGGGGAAGTTGGGATGAAGTGAGAGAGTAGCATTGATGTATGTACACTACCAAATGTAAAATGGGTGGCTGGTGGGAAGCTGCTGCATAGCACAGGGAGATCAGCTCTGTGCTTTGTGACAACCTAGAGGGATGGGATAGGGAGGGTGGGAGGGAGACACAAGAGGGAGGGAATATGGGGATATATGTATACGTATAGCTGATCCACTTTGTTATGTAGCAGAAACTAACACAACATTTTAAAGCATTTATACTCCAATAAAGATGTGGAAAAAAAAAGAAAAGATGGAAAGATTGACATACAGGTAACTAATGCAGGGCATATTGTGATGAGTATCCTAATCCAATTCAATTTCATTAAACAAATATTCATTCGATTCTTACAAGGATAATGGAAAGCCAGTAAAAGTAAAAAAAAAAAAAAAAAAAAGTCTGGCAAATTTATTTGCATGGGGTTTTAGCAGGGCCTGAAGGATGGGTCTTTGGCTGATTCAGATGGGCATTCCAAGATGGAAAGGGCAGGGGAATGCTGCTAAGCTGGACACAGGCTATTGAAGGAGTGATGAGGAGGTGAGGAGTATGGAACCCAGGATGCATGTGGTATGGAAGGCTGTGAGGGATTGGACTGAATATGGGGCATATCCTGGAGAACTTCTAAGAGTGACACCTAGAGATCTCTGCCCTGAAACAATAACCTGCAGCTTATAGAATTTGAGGGACCTCCTCTAAGAAAAAAAAAAAGAAAATTATTAATGTAAAACTACATGTGTGAATGAAAGAATATTTACAATGAGAAAATAATTTATCATATTAGTGGAGCCTTGAAGATCAGGTCTCTACCCTCTGAGATCTCTTTAAGCAATTTACCAGAACGGCCTACATAGAAATGCTCATGACTGCAACCTGGCTTCACTCCCTCCCCAGGCGGACACTCTGTACATCCCAGAATATCCACCACTCCCAGGAGCCTGTTCTGATAAGGGGCCTTGACAGTTAAACCTCTTTCGTGTCACAGTAAATCCACCTGTGCAGAAGTCTCCAACTTTTGCTGATTCCTTGGTAAAAAGTTTGAGCGTGAATCCGGACTATGGCAAGGGTAATAGGTACCATGATTAGTCTCCTCTAGGTCAGGTGCTTCCCCCTGTGTCTAGGAGGGGATATCTGTGATGAGAAACTTTCTGTCATCCCAAAACACATGGTTAGAATAGGGAAGCAACAGTTCCCTAAAAGAATGGAAGTGGATGGAAGTTTGTGCTACTCGAAGAGTATTTAAGGAGACAAACATGGTAAGGGTGTAAAGAAAAAACTGGAGAAGGGAGAGTCTTTAGGCTGGAGGCCCAGATGTGAGACTGTAGCCTGGGTCTGAAGAGCTAATGTTTTGGACAAGGCTGATGACTGTGGGAAAGTAAATGAAGGACCAGCTATGAGTACTGTTATGAAGAAGGGGTTAAGGAAACTTGGACCTTACAGCATTCACTGCTATTAGTATATCCATTACGATTCAACACTTCAACAAAAGTCAGTCACTATTTAAGTATAGATCCTGTTGTCTTGAGTTTTATTTCTTATCCATTCATTGACCTCCAAGTGAGCCATAGATGACTTGTTCAAACCCTATACACATATGCCTGCTCACCAATTCTCAGGCTAGAGGTTCTTTCTTTCTTTCTTTCAATGTGGTCACCACACATATTGTCCCTGCACATCAAGGTGGCAGAAAACTAGTGCTTTGATTACTCAGAATGATCTCCTAGGACAATCTTGGTCTCTATTTGCAATGGTAACATTATTATTTCTTGAATAACAGTCTCTGGCCTCCTTATAAGGAACCGTCGGGTCAGCTTCCACGTGTAATGGCTCCCACGCAGCCTATAAAGCTTTGATATACTTGAACTAGTCTTTCACCGAAAGTTAGCCGTAAACAACTGGCCTATAAAGCTTTCCAAGAAGCAAGAGAACACCCACGTGGTTGCTATAATGATGACTTCTCTCTTCATGATGACCTTTGAGGAATATAGTTAAAAAGCAGAGATGCCACCTTTCTATTTTTCTCCGCAGTTTATTTTGCACAGTAAGTTGCCAGCTCTGTGTTTGACGTAGGAGCAAAACACTGCTGGGCCTCTTACCTCTAGCTCTGACAGAGCAACAACGCGTATACCCTGTAAGTCTAGCATAATCAAGAATTTATTTTCTACAAACTACATTTCATCTTTTTCCCTCACACGTGGCTATTGGTGTTTGGAGTAGTTTCAAGTTGTTTGAAAATGTGCTTGCCTCAACAAAATGGGCAATTTATTTCTGCACACAGTGTCAAGACAGAGAAATGGATTATTCTAGTGAGGTTAATGAGAAACCTACCCGTGGCTGGCTTGTTCTCCTGGCCCGTGACAGTATTGGTCAAAGAGTGCTCAATTAGGCAGTACATTCATAACAGTAGATGCCAGGATCCTAAATGTGGCAGGACAAGTGGCTAGGGTCCTAGCATCACTTTGTCTATCTCAAAAATTTCACGGTAGAGGGAAATGGAACCTTTCTCATTACTTGAGGCCTGTTTTGGCAATATCAGTTTAGCAACTGTGGCTCTGAACGGCATTGAGTGGGGTGAGCGTCTTCCTCAGGGGGATTTAGGAAATGGAATAATTGATTGTGCTCTGAGTAGTTGTGCACTCAGAGATGGTTGATATGCTAATTAATTTATATGTCTGCAACTCTCAGCTCAGTTTTATCCACAAATATTTACTTAGTTTTTTAATGTTAATTTTAATTTTTAAATTTTTGTTGAAATATAGTTGATTTACAATATTGTGTTAGTTTCAGGTGTACACCAAAGTGTTTCAGATATATATATATATATAAGAATATATATATGATATATAAAGAATATATATATATATATATATATATATATATATTTTGCCCTCTATACCAGATACCATGTTATGTGCTGTGAAGCCAAACCTGTCTTATTCCCCTCTTTCAGTGCAGGTTTTGATAGAGGAAGAATTGTTCATAGCCTGTTTTAATGCAGCGTGGGAAACTCAGTGGTAGCAATGTGTATTATGCAGGGTTGCACAGGATAAAGGGCACCTGACCCAGTCTACAGGGAGTAGAGGAGGAGGACAGGAAGGTTAAAGGGGGGGCAGCTGGAACTGAATTTTTGAAAGGGAGTAGGAACTAGGGGAACAATGAGGGCAAAGGCAGGGAGGCATGAAACAGCATGGAGCATGTGGGTAACAACAAGCAGTTTGAATTTCTAGTGAGTAAAGAGCAAGACAACGAGTGGAGGAGACGACGGTAGAAAAGTAGGTAGAGACAGATCCTGGAGATGCTTGTACATCTCCTGAAGAGGTGAAGCTTGGTCCTATAGGTAGTGGTGGGGGATGGAGTACTAAAAGTCATAAAGTGAAGGACAGCATGCTTTAATTTGGGTTTAGCAACCTGGGTAGAATAGATTTGAGAAAGGCAATGCTGGTGTAGAGGACCAGGGACATTGCGGTAGTCCAGGAGGGAATGGATGAGGACGTTGGGAAGGACAGCAGGATGGACGTGGAAAACGTTCTGGAGTTGAAGCTCAGAGAGGGTCGAGGCTGGAGATGGGATGTGGGAATCACCACCATGTAGGCTGGGGTTAATGGTGATTAGCATGTTCTTGTGCAGTGTGCACAGTAAGAACAAGAGACTAAGCTCGATCCTCTCATGGATACGACCTTTTTGAGTGGACAGAGGAAAAGAATGTCAGTGAAGGAGACTGGGTACAGAGGAAAAATGAGAATCAGCAGAGTGTGCTGTGACAGAAGCCAGGTGAGCAGAGCTGGAGATATTTTAACAAGAATGCTGAATCGTCACATCTGGAACTGTACTGCAAAAGCTAGCATTAATTAATCCATTCAACAAATATTTACCGGGTCCCAACTACGTATCATGGACATGACGGTTTATAGTATTTTTCATTTATAATTTTCCTGAGATCAACTTGCAGATGATTAGCCTAATGCAAGCTACAAAATAGGTTTGCTGGATTTCACTCCGGCAAGTATTTATCTGCTCTTTTGTTTTGGTCCCATCATTGTTTTCAGTTTATTTCCACTTCTAACTTTAAGATTTTTTTATACAGTACAAAAAAGGAAGAGACTTCCATCTGAGCCTGGCATGCAGAAGGGCAAAGGCAGAGATGTTGACTGCTGGTGAAATAAATGCTATAGGATGAGGAAAACATTTGTTCTTTCCATTCCTCAGAGTAAGCAGGCTGGACCATGTCGGGAGAGACTGAGAGTTCCTCACTGTTGAAGGGCAAAGATTGGTCTTCATTAGAGTTTTCCTCTCTCTCGCTGTGCTTCTAGTTCCCATAATGGTCAGTGTAAATGTGTCATATTCTTTCCACATTGTTATGTGCAAACGTACCCTTAACACCTGCTCGGTACCTGACGTGGGATGCTGAAACTCAGCTGAGGTCGTTCTCATGTCAGACTAGTGAATTTTGCTTCTTGTCATCATCTCCCAAGAAATCAGGAAAGAACTGGGCTACATATAGGTAGGGGTAACAAAGATGGGTTAGCTTTACTTAACGGCCTTCGAATTATTCATAGTCTAGCAAGATAATTCATATATGTGAGAATTCTTCATAAACTCTTAAGTTCTTTCTCTTTACCACCTGGCCCTTTAGATCACAGACATTCCAATATGCAGGTAAAAGCAGGAGGGCCAGATGGCTCACATGAAAAGCACCACATCTGTGGCAGGCCGTTGTTGAGCTCTGCGTGGCAGCCTTGTTTTGGTGACTGACTCCAGCCCCATTCAGACTTCCATTTCTCGCAGTTCCTGGCTCTGTTCTCTGAGTTGGAGGGCACTAAATTATCACGGATGAGGTATTCTCTGCTTCTGTCTTGGCCTCTTGGGATCCTCTACTGGGAGAACTGAGGAGGAAGATGCGTATTTCTATATAAATATTAACCCTGGTGATCATACGTCAAATCCCAACATAATCACTGCATTTGAGCGCTTGTAATTTCTTAATGACCAATATCTCATTAATTTGTAAAAGACATGTTTAATGTAATAGTCTTAGCAATATGCCCTATTCTCTTAGCTAAGTGTTTACGCATATAGATTTGTTCTTATGGTTAAAACTCTTATAATCATATTCTCTTCATACTCTCAAAATACCATTTGGCTTAAAGAACTGATGTTTTCTCTGATAACTTCCACATAGCATCTGCTCAAACTACCCTTGAAACTACTGCATTAATTTGCTAAATGTTTATCTCTTTGCACTTGCCTTTGCACTTGTGGAAACTGATCTTTTACTGGTTCTCTTTCCCCTAAATCAGCAAAACCTCAGCCTGCTCCATCTGGCAATATCCTCATTTGCCACATGGCAATATAGTGTAGTGGTTATGAGCACAGGATTTAGAGTCCATCAGGCCTGGGTTTGAGTCCCAGTTCTAGAACTTTCTAGACATGAGATCTGGAGCAATTGACTTCAACTCTCTGTGCTAGGTTTTCCAACTGTAAAATGGGTAAATTAATGTGATCCATCTTGTAGGGTTATTGCAAAGTGAATACCACTGTGTCTGGTTCAGAATAAATGCTTAATAAAATCTTTTCTTTCTTATTATAATTTTCTTGCTATAGTGGGAAGCATTAAAATCAGATGGACTTGTTTGAACTATGTCACTGGGCAAGCCAGTTGCCTTTCTGAATCTCAGTTTCCTCATCTGTTAAATGGAAATATCAATGCCTTCGAGCATTGATATGCTATTTCAAATACTGAGACAACATAGATAAAAAATAAATCGTCATGGTGCCGGATATGATAAAGAGATAAACACTGCTTATCAAATCTTGTCAAGGATTTCTGCCATGACTCAATCCCCACACCTAAAGCGTCCCTCCTTAAAATCAATCTCTTGCCGAATCTACAAGTATACTCAGTATCAAGAGGGCTTTAGCACATGTAAAAAATCTGGTCTCCTTGACTGGTGTTACATACGGTTTACTAATCATGAAATCCTTTTCTAATTATTTCTCCTTAGGTACAAGTATAAATGTTTTAATAGAAAATATTTTATCTCTAAGTACACTTGAAATTGTCTCTAGTTCATGCCATATCTTTTGCCTATGTTGAAGTACTGCTGGGAGCATGCCGGTACATGCCTGTGCTCGTTCACTCACTCAACAATATTTGTTGTACATCTACTATGTCCTAGGCAGTGCTCTAGGTGTTTGAGATGATCAATAAACAAGCCAAACAAACATATATCTTTTTTTTTTTTTTTTTTTTGTGGTACGCGGGCCTCTCACTGTTGTGGCCTTTCTCCCGTTGTGGAGCACAGGTTCCGGACGCGCAGGCTCAGCGGCCATGGCTCACGGGCCCAGCCGCTCCGCGGCCTGTGGGATCCTCCCGAACCGGGGCACGAACCCGTGTCCCCTGCATCGGCAGGCGGACTCTCAACCACTGCGCCACCAGGGAAGCCCGAGTCACAGTTTTAAATAGGGTGGTTAGAAGTAACCTCACCGAGAAGGTGACATTTAGACAAACATTTTCGAAAAGTAACTTGGAAACAATTTGAACACTATCCTACCCTTTTTCTAACTCAATAAAGCCTCAGTAATTCTGACTTGATTACTTCATCCTTCCAAGAACACTGCCTTGCCTTTGTCTTATCTGGATGTCATGGCATTACCGTTGCCTCCTTGTGGTCTCCCTTTGCCCAGCCCTGGTTCTCTGTTATTAACAATCCCACATTGCTGCAAACTGATATTCTAAAACTATAGGTTAAATTGTGTAGCCTTCCTCCTCAAAGGATCCAGTCGCTCTCTATTGTTTTCAGAGTCAAGTTCATGCTCCTTGGCAGGACCATAATTCCCTGGAATGCTCCTCCAACCTCCTCTTCTGCCATATCCCTTTTTGGGGCCATAATTCAACCACTCTGGAGTTCCTGATCTTTGCCTTTGCCATCATTCCCATCAGAAATACTCTTTCCCACATTTTATGCCTATTAGAAGTTGTACTCATCTTTCAAGTCCCAGATCCAATGCCATCTCCCTTGTGGAGCCTTTCTGTGCTTTCCAAGTGAAGTTAACAGATCCATGCACTTCCCCATTTCCTTGGCCCTGAATGCTATATGGTTAGTGGATTAGATAGCTTTCTCTTGAAATTGTCAGTTCTTTCTCTACAGAAGATTGTTCTCACTTACCATGGAATCTTTTCAGAGTTTAGCATACTTTTTGGCCCACAGTAGACAACCTGCTTACTTGAATCAATCTAATTGGCCTAGCCACCCCTCAACTTTGAGCCCTAGTTTCCTCATCTTAAAATGGGCTAAAGACACATTTTCATGAGGAATAGATAAGGATTAAATGAAATTACATGAGATAATGTCTCATTATTTGAACGCTTCTTGACTGGCATGCAACTTGCCTTCAGTAAACATTCTATGAATCTAACTTTGTTTTCTAAATTGTCTTTTAATAATAATGAAGTTCCATCACCCATGATCTTACTTCTTTTCATTGCATTATGGCTTCATAATTGTCACTATTTTTTCTTTCTGGATTTCCAAAGGAAAGTGCTCCTTCAGTTTTCTGTTTCTAAATGACTTTCATACAATCTCTTTGGCATAATTAATAGATTTTGGTTTTTAGAACAGTTTTTGTTTTACAGAAAAATTGAGTGGAAAGTACAGAGAGCTCCATAAACCCCACACATGCACAACCTCCTTCACTATAAACATCCTGTACCAGAGCAGGTATGTTTCTCACAATTAATAGATGAACCTACATTGGCACATCACTTATCACCCAAAGTCCACAGTTTACATTAGGGTTAACTCTGGAAGTTGTACATTCTATGGCTTTGGACAAATGTATAACGACATGTACCCACCATCATAGTATCGTACAGAAGTTTCCCTCCTGAACAATTCTAAACCTTTTGTGTCATTCTGACTGGACTCTTCTGCTATAAAGGACTTTTTGGGAAACAGGAAACTTAAGTGGAATCTGACGATTAGATGGTAGTAATATATCAGCATTAATTTCCTAATTTTGATGACTGTATTTGAAAACATAGGAGAAGTATATTGTGGGTTTTTAAAAATAATATAGGAGACTTATCTTTGTTTATAGGACATATAAACTAAAGTATTTAGGGATTCAGGATATCATGTTAGCAAATTACTCTCAAATGGTTTAGGAAAAATAGTTCTTTGTACTGTATGCACAATTTTCTACAAGTTTGAGATTATTTTTTAAAAAGTTGGGGGAGACAAAAAAAAATTAAAAAAAAAAAGTTGGGGGAGGCAGAGAGAAGCTTCTATGGAGAGGTCTGGACATGTTACCAGCTAACACATTAATGGGGGCTTCTTTTGTAGTCATTAAAAATACAGCTCTGGAAGATACAGCACCAGGGGAACTTGCCTATGATGGTGGTAAATGCACAGCCGGGGCTGGGTTTCTAGGGGCATGGAGCTCAGGCCTGACTTTGCAATTTAACAGCAGAATGTCTTTAGAGAGAACACCTACTTTCTCTGGATGGCTATTTCCTCATCTGTAAAATGAGGGGTTGCTGTAGCTCCCTTCCAGCTCTAAAATTCAACTCTGTGACTTCACCTTCTAATATATGACAGCCCACTACCAGCTCTGTGGCGGCCTTCGCTGCGAAGTTCTCAGTTCTCTGTATCTCGCTGCCCCGAGGAAGTCTCTGACTGATGCGGTGCTGCCTCGTTTAGCAGTTTGGTCACCTTGGCCTGATTTAATTCTCCTCAGGCAGGAGAATTAGTGTCTCTGACATGCAGGGCTCCGGGAAGGGAGCACACCCTGGTCTAATAGTACAGTGATGGCTTTAAGATAAATCCATGCTCTATTCTGGCCTATATAATTTCAGCAGCATGACTTGAGGCTCTATTGCACACTGGCCACAGAGAATGTTTCCTTGGAGGGCCTCCAGATGTGAATTCTGGACATGATGGTGGCGCCAGAGGTGACGAGCCAGATGGGCAACGCTGGTCCATGATGAGAATATCATCTCCCCACACCCAGGCCCGTCAGAGTTTTAGAACATGCAAGGAAACTTTAGCAACATCCACATGCGTACATGCCAACCACACACAAAAAATCAGTCATAGCAGCTGACATTTTGCCAATGGAAATTAATATGCTGTAGTGTGCTGGGAATGCTCTCTACTTAATAATAACCAGACTTAAGAGAATGAGAACAAGATGCAAGACTACTGAAAAATGAAGGGCAATAATCTGTATGTCATATTTTTTCATATAGAGTAAATTTCCAAACTCCAAAGGCAGCAGATTTTATATATAATTTAACTGAGGATCTTTCCATCAGGTGTTTGTAATTGAGAATCAGCAATGCATCAGGAGGCCTTGCTTGAGAAAGAACACCAGCAGTATTTAGGAATTTCTTTACTAAATTACCCTAGTGCCTGGCACATAATTGGTGTTCAATAAACATTCACTGAATAAAGAGATAAAAGAATATATTTACCTGTAATGGTGATATTCATGGATATGGACTCAGGCAGCTAACTATATATTTAAAACATTTCACAATTTCGACTCCCTATGGAATTCCAAACCAGATAGATATTTAACAAAAATTGATTAAAACTAATGATAAATATTTCCTGAATGAAATAGAGAGCTCAGCCTAAGAGATATTTTTTGTTTGCTGGAATTCTATTTCTCTTTTTGTCTTTTCAGCTCCAAGTTAAGACAGTTTTGGGGGATACTGCCTCTTCCACACCTGACCCCTGCAATCTGGCAGGTAGAGTTAGCATCATATAGACTGATTTTTCCCTATGTGTGCATTGATATTTCTCCAGTGCAGCTCAATCCTGCCACAAGGATGATGGCTTGCTTATAAAGCTTGGGTAATGAGTAGCCCAAGATTTATTTTCACATTTATTTAGGGAAATCTTCTCACTGTCACTGCGCCAACACCATCAGTACAACTAGATGTTGCATTAAAAAAAAAAAACAAAAAAAAAACATAGCTTTGGAGAAAAAGAAAAAAACCTGAGCTTAAATGCCTGCTCTGTCACTTGTCAACTGCATGCATGACCTTGGGCTGGTTATTGAACATACTTGAGCCACATTTTCTTCACAGTATTGTTGTTCCAGTTAAACAAGATCACATTTGTCCAGGGCCTGGTACCTTGTAGGCCTGCAGTGTTAATTTCCTCTTAGATCACTTCCTAGGGGCCCACCTTAGCTTTCTTGTTTCATGACTGCCCTTCTCTGTTCTCTCTTTTCTCCTGGCTCCAAACTGAGGCAAATAAATAATCATTGGCTCACCCTATAGTTGGACTATTCCTGTGACGTTGTAACTTGGTCAGCATCTCTTTGTTGATCTCACAGGGAAGGTGAGAGTTTGTGATTCTTGGAGGTGCCCTAGGTAGTCTTCTGCCAGAACAGAAGTCTATTATTTTGAACCCTCATGGCTTCAGTAGAAACATGCATAATTTTAAAGTTCACATTCATGATTTAAATTCATACTCTTGCTCAATTTATATAGCTTCACCTTAAAACTTTCCCCTTGGGTCAGATTCGAATTGCCTTGCCTGTTTCTGTTCGAAGTGAGCATGGAGACACCAGCCATCATAGCAGTTGACATTCAATACCATGGTCACCTCCAAACCCCTGAGAGGCTGTCACCTAACATTAGTACCACTAGGTGTTATGGCCTATTTTCAAAACAGCAGCCAGAGTGATTCTTTAGAACATGTCAGATAATAAAGGACACTCTCCTGCTCGGGGCTGTCCAGTGGCTTCCCATCTTACCTAGAATAAGATCAGGGCCTTTCATCCCATGACCCAGGTGAGCCCAAGGGACCTGGCCTTGCCTACTCTGGGACCTCATCTCATTCTCTTTCTTACTTACTGTGTTCCAACCCCATGGGCCTCTTTGCCGTTTCCCCACCACTCAGAAGTCAAGGGCCCACCTCAGGACTTTCACACCTATTGTTCCTATGCCTGGATGCTCATCCCTCCGCAGAGCCACATCGTTCCAGCCTCTGCTCAAATGTCACCTCTTCGGGGAAGTCTGCCTACCCTTGTCTAAATTAGCACTGCTGACTACCACTCTCTGTTCCTCAATCAGCTTTATTTTTCTGAACACGCAAATGCACATTTGTTATTAGTTTAAAGCGAATCTCTCCCTCTAGGACATGAGATCTCTAGAATGCAGGGACATTGTTTTCTTCACTGTGGTATCACCTTCACTGCAGTATCTCCAGAGCCTAAAATAGTGCCGGCCTGGAGAATGCACTTGGTAAATGTTTTATGATTGAATGAAGAGATAGTTTAGGTTAGTTTAAATGGCCCTGAGGGTAGTAGGATTTGTAACAAAAGGGCTGTGCAACCACTTTTGCTCTAAAGACATCTAGATGCTGTGTCTCCATAATAAGGACAAGAACAACAGCGATGTAATAGCTTCAATTTATTGAAAATTATGATGCCTTGCTCAGTGGAAGTCTACAAGTTGTTTGTGATCATTCGTGAGCTTATAATTTTATCACTTTGGTCTATGTAAAAATGTGCAATAGTTTATTAGAAGGTGATTACAAAGAAAATGTGCAGTTTTAAAGCTACCATACTAAGATAGCACATCATTAAAATTACACTCTCGTCTACTGATATACACAAAATGTTCTGTCACAAGAGTTCCTCCTATAATTTTAGTCCTTTCCCTGACACATCCCCAGCACTCTACCCTGACACTTTCCCCATCTCCTGCCAAACAAATCCAGACAAAGCATCAGGGATCATAAGACTGGGATTCTGAAACTTGAGCACTAGGACAAGACAGATCTGGTTCAAACATATATGGCCTTGGATAAGTTACCTAAAGTCTCTGTGCCTCAGTTTCCTCATCTTTTAAATGGGGAGAATAATAGTATTTACATCATGGGTATGTACTATTTGATGTATGTAAATGAAATAGTACATCATGTGATTAGCATAAAGCCATCACTCAACAATTGTTAACATTAGAAAAGGGGTGGGGCTAAGTATATGGGGTTTAAGAAAGGGAGTTCTTTTCTAACGTGAGATAAAGAATTACTTTTCTTTAGGATACATAATCACAATTATACCAGAAATTCATACAAACCTGACAATATCCAAATTTAAAATGGTGGCAGATCTCTGCTCTATAAAATACCTTTTGAATTTAAAATGTAATTGTCCTCATAGCTTTCACTATGGCCAGCTACATGACTGTGCAACTTTCAGGTCTCAGTCCTTTGGTGGGGTGAGTGAGTCTTCAGGATTTGTTTTAAGCCATTTTCTTTCATTTTTTTTTTTTTAAAGCACAATTTTCATCAATTGCTTTACAGAAAGCTTCTTTGCTCTCTCTGGAATGGTGTGGGAGGAGTAGCTCCAGGAATGACGAAGGCATGACGTGTTTGCCTGTTGTGGAGTCAGATGTGAGAGAGCTCCACCGGGGCTGAGTTCAGACTAAGGCCCTTTGTGTTCCTCAGATGGAGATGTTAAGAGTTCATGGCCTCCTCTTCAACCACGTGCAAAAGCAGGCATTACTGACCTCACGTAGGTACTAGGGCAATTTCATTTGTATTTCTTTTATTTAGCATCAGCTTTTATTTGGAGGAAGAATATTATATTATTTCAAATGGCTACACACACACACACACACACACACACACACACACCTGATACATGCATATCTGAGGCTGAGGAAGATCTAGAGAGACCAGATAAAAGTAAGATAATCCGGCCTTCCCTGGTGGCGCAGTGGTTGAGAGTCCGCCTGCCGATGCAGGGGACACGGGTTCGTGCCCCGGTCCGGGAAGATTCCACATGCCGCGGAGTGGCTGGGCCCGTGAGCCATGGCCGCTGAGCCTGCGCGTCCGGAGCCTGTGCTCCACAACGGGAGAGGCCACAACAGTGAGAGGCCCGTGTACTGCAAAAGAAAAACAACCAACCAAACAAACAAACAAAAAAAGTAAGATAATCCAAGGACACATTCCTGAAATGATCTTGAGTCAACTCAATAACAAAACCCTGTCTCTCTAAGGTGAATTGTATAGTCCTAGAGGAAATGTCAGTGCAGAGTTCTGCAGGAGCCCGGGTGTATGTGTGTGTGAGGTTGGGGGCATGCCAGGGGCACCAGGATAAAGGGAGGACAGAAACAGCCTACTTCAACAGAAATACTTTTCTCTTTCTTGCATATCCTCCCACTCATAGTAAAATATACGTTTTCAAATTACACATCAGCAGTGTCTGAGACTGACTGCCTGGGCTGTGATTTTTTTTTTCCCCCAGCAGGAAACTAGGAAATGAGTCATAAAACATTAATACTGCCTTAAAATAACTTAGGGTAGGGTGATCCCAAGATGAACCCGAGTTGAGCACCAGAGGGAAGGAAGCTGCACCTCCAGAGGAGAAATTTCATTAAAGAGGACTTGCCCTTTCCCACAGAGAGCTCTGGGTCTGACTTCTTGAAGCTGGGAGGGCTGTGTCATGCTGAGTGGGAATCCTGGCTGCTTCACACATGTGGGGGACACTCGACTTCTCAGAAACAGAAAAAAACTGAAGAAGTGAGGCAACCTCTCCATTCTAAATGAAGGAATTCTAACACATCAGCTGGGCCCATTACGAAGAATTTTTAAGTTTCCACAATCTCAACCAAATTTAGGACTTCACTAATTCGGACATGTGATAAGGAGGCCGAAATATGCAATAATGCTTAAGGGCACAGGTTTAGGAGTCAGACAGATCTAGGTCAGAATCCTGGCTTTGCCTTTTATTAGCTGTGACCTTGAACAATTTTTTTACTCTCTCTCAGTCTGTTTTCTCTTCTGCAAATCTGGGACAATTATAATTATAAAGTCGTTTTGAGAATTAAATGAGATAATGAATGCACAACCGTCCGTGATTAAAAAGTAAAGTCATATTCCCTTTCATAAATTACCCTAAGCCCTCACCCTACTGATTATAGAAAGTCCAATTTTCCATTGGATCCCCTTTCCCTAAGTTATTTCTGGGAATACCAAAGAAAATACTCACTAGTTCTACAAAACACCCCTGATGATTATTCTTCTTATGAAAGATCTCTGCTCCAGACATCGCCTGTAACCTCATGCCATTGTATAATTCACTTCCCTGGGCTTGAATCAGTTAGAATGAAGGCCATATAGTGCCTTTGTGTGAATCAGTGAAAGATGTCCTTTCCAGATAGGGTCAGGGCTTCAGGAGCAGACAGACTAGGCCTTTGGATGAATTAGAAAATAGGGTCTTCTTTATCCAGGTGGACTCAGTCCCATATCAGATTCATGGTTTGTTGAGGGGAGTACAGTCTGATTCCAGCCCCCATCTCTCTTACCCATCCAGATGCTTTTGTGCAATAAAAAACCAACAGAGGCATGTGCAACCCTGGGTAGTCCCTGGCTGCATGTAACGGAAAATCCCAAAGCAATACTGGCTTCAACAAAATAAAAGTTTATTTCCTGTTCATGTAAAAGAAAGTAGGCCTTCAAGGGTGGATCTGACCACTTCATAGTGTCATTAGATTGCTTGGTTCCTGTTTTTCTGCTCCGCTATCCTAAGTAAATGGCTTTCACTGTCAAGGTCATCTAGTAGTCCATGATAACTGCAGAGCTCACGTTATCTTATCCTCCATCCAGGATGGAGGAAGAGATGAAGATGGGCAGTGTAAGGATACTTTGGCATAAATCTTGTTGACCAGAAATTGATCATATGACCGTGCTTGCTTGCAGTGGAAACTGAGAAATGTTTTAGTGGGGCTCACTGCTATGTGGGGTTCTATTATTGAGGAGGGGGGGAATGAATGTTGGAAGTAGGCAGTGGGCAATTTCTCACAAGGCCTTCCTTGCTCCCAGTTCTACTTTGCTCTAAACATGGGCCGAGTCACTCCTTTATCATTACTCCACGCCCTATCCCCCAGTGCAAAAGTGCCAAAAGACTAATTTAATAAAGTTTAACTGAATACAGAGAAGAATAAGAAAACAATCCTGCAGAGAGCTGAAGGCAGTTAAGCACGTTGATTTTAGAGTCAGATTGCCTGGGTCCAAACACTGGCAGTGCGATAATTTCTTAGCTGTGAGACCTTGGGCAGCTTTTGTCCTACCCTTTCAGGGTTTCTGGTTTCACAATCTTCAAAATAATAGGGTTGTTATGAATATTAAATGAGATAATATACACGTAGGCCATTTCATGCAGAGTGCATGTATTCCCGCAAATTTGCACTCTAACGGGTGTGAGCACAGACAGGCTATGACATACTCTGGCCATAGTTTCTTGAAGATACCATTTATAAGACTGTTGGTCTGTGTTTCCATTCTCCTAATGGAAGTCCCTCCTAATGGCAAAAGACCCACTAATGGCAAAAGTCTCTCCTAATGGAGAAAGACCCACTAATCCCTTCTTCCTTCTCTCTTTCAAAGGCCACACTCCTTCCTACCTGACAGTGGAAACTTTCACTTCCTTCAGGGGACGCTCCTAACCCTACCCAGAGGTATAGCCTGAATTCCATTGTCCTGACAAGACAATCACAAAGGTTGAAAGTATTTACATCACTCAAAAAGTTTTTTCCAACTTAAGTAATACCATGTATGAGTTCTAAAATCCAGTTTAAATCCATATTTTGGAAACACATTTCTCTGCATCTGCAAAGATATAGCATAGTTAGAGCTCGATCTAGTTTGTACTGTAGTAATAAACAAACAATATATTAGTCTACAGTATCATCATTAAGGTTTATGGTGACGTCACAGTTTTTCTTTTCCTAAAAATCTATGGATAGAACTTATGTTGTACTAGTAATAGCAAGTTTTTTCTGATCATAATTCCAACCTCCTACTCCGTAAAAGAATGTCCCAGAGGTCTCTATCTGGAGAAACTGAAAACTGTCAACCACTTCCAAATTGCACTTCTATTGCTTAAAAAGAAAGAAAAGAAAAATTCCTTTTTCACTGAAGACCTCACTACGTATATATAGTTCTTGCCAGTGTTTAACTATGATAAGCACTAAAAGAGTAGCTATTGTTCCTGCCTGCTTCTTTCTAATAAAAAAATATTTTTCATGGCTTTAAATAAAGGGCTGATGTAAAATAAGTTTACAATATTGTAAAATCAGGATCATGTAAAAGAAGAGGTCCAACGTTAATTGCAAAAGACAGAACATTACTGTGAGTTTCCTTATAGCCAGGACAGAGAAAGGTAACATGCCAAGCTTTATAACTACGTACGCTCATTCTTCAAGGGAGAAATTTTTTCATGGCAGTGCATTCTAAAAGATATTTCCCCAATGATCTACTATAGAAAGCACTGAGAGACATAATACAGTGTCCTTGAAAACAGATTTACAGATTTCATATGGCTATTTCTTGTAAGAACTAAGAAAAGCTAAAGGCTCAGGGTTTTTGTTCAATTTAAGACAATTGTCAAAGCAGCTAAGCTGATGTGGAGGTCTGCCTGGGCTGATGGGTAGACGTGAGAATGCAGAGGTGAGGCTTGAGCTTTAGGCCAGCTCTCCCAAATGTTCCTTCTTCTCAGTTGTATGGTAGACATCTGACAATGAATTGTCTGTCTAGTGGCTATTGTCAGATGGTGTGGTAAAGACCAGAGGAGTAGTTGAGAGAGTTGAATTTGACCTTTGGAGGTATCTTTTAAAAAAAGTTTGCTGAGTACATTGATATATAGAAATAATGTTTACAACTACTTAAATACAACTTTCTTTTTTAAAGTTTTTATTATAAAAATAAAATATATACAATATACAAATAAAATTGGTTAAAAAAGGAACAAATGGGTCCACCCATGTTTCTACAAATGGATGGACCTAGAGACTGTCATACAGAGTGAAGTAAGCCAGAAAGAGAAAAACAAATATTGTATATTAACGCATACCTGTGGAATCTAGAAAAATGGTTCAGATGAACTGGGTTGAAAGGCAGAAATAGAGACACAGATGTAGAGAACAAATGTATGGACACCAAGGGGGGGAAGGGGGGGTGGGATGAACTGGGAGACTGGGATAGACATATGTACACTAATATGTATAAAATAGATAGCTAATAAGAACCTGCTGTATAGCACAGGGAACTCCACTTCACTGGCTGTACAGTAGAAACTAACACAACATTGTAAAACTATACCCCAATAAAAAATAAATAAAAGAAAGAAACAAATGGGGTACTTCCCTGGTGGTCCAGTGGTAAAGAAGCCACCTTACAATGTAGGGGACGTGGGTTCGATCCCAGGTCAGGGAACTAAGATCCCATGTGCCACAGGGCAACTAAGCCCGCGCACCACAACTACTGAGCTCGCACGCCTCAACAAGAGAGCTTGAGTGCTTCAAACTACATAGCCCATGCGCTCTGGAGCCCGGGAGCCACAACTAGAGAGAAGCCCGTGTGTCGCAATGAAGAGCCTGTGCGCCACAAGGAAAGATCCCGCATGCCTCAACGAAGATGCCACATGCTGCAACTAAGACCCGACGCAGCCAAAAAAATAAAAATAATAAAAATAAATAAAACTTTTAAAAAAAAGAAACAAATGACTCACACTCCTGTAATTATAATATGATTACTGTGGTGATTATAAAATACACCTGTAATTTCTTTGATAATCCTCCTTTCAAAAGGGGGACGCTAATTCCCCTCTCCTTAAGTGAGGGCTGGATTTAGTGACTTGATTCTAACAAGTAGAATGTGGTGGCAGTAAAAACACGTGGGATTTCCAAGCCTAGGTCATAGAAAACATGTGGCTTCCTCTCTGCTCTTGGATCACTTGCTCTGGAGGAAGACACCTGCCATTTAGTAAGGACACTCAGGAAACCCTTCAGAGAGGCCCACGTGGTGAGGAATTGATGCTTCCTGCTAATAGACAACAAGAAACTGAGGTCTCCTGCCACAAGCCATGTGAGTGAGCCCTCTTGGAAGCAGATCTTTGAGCCTCAGTCAAACTTTCAGGTTACTACAGCCCTGGCTGTCAGCTTGACCATGACTTCATGAGAGACCCTGAGTCAGAACTACTCAGTGAAGCCACTCCCAAATTCCTGACCTGCAAAAAACTCTGAGATAATAAATGCTTGCTGCTTCAAGCTGCTAAGTTTGGGGGGCAATTTAGTTACAAAGCAACAGGAATTTTTATAATCGCCATTAATACCCTCTTGGTTTATTTTTTCAATTCTCTATTTCATTTATCTCTGCTCTGATTTTTATTATTTCCTTCCCATTGCTAGTATTGGGGTTAGTTTTTTCTTCTCTTTCTAGTTCCTTGAGTTGTAAAGTTAGGTTGTTGATTTCAGATCTTTCTGGTCTTTTTTTGGTGTCTCTTCTTGAGACTGGCTGGCATGTAGTCTGAGTGCAGACAGCTCCTAGTGGGGTCTTGAAGAGCTCAGACACTAACTTCAGTTGAGTTCTGCTGCATCAATACTCACAAGTGCACCAAAATCCAGATAGCAGGGACCGTGGTCCAAAACCCCTGGGAAGCAAGGCATCTGAGCTTACTAGCTGTGTGACCTTGAGTAGGGTCAAGGCTCATTTTCCTCAATTACAAATTTATGGGCTAATAAGTCTCACCTTATAAGGAGGGTAGCGAGGATACAATTAAATAGCTTTAGTCCAAGTACAAAGTCACAATATAAAGATAGTAGTTATTCCTAGATCCTGAGCGTCCTGGAAGCAGGGAACTGTGCCTTTTTCTCCTTCTAGTGAGTGAATTCCATAGCAGCTTCCAGATAGGGACCACGCATCTCCAGCATCTAGCACATGATGGACACTCAGCAAATGTCAACTGCATGAAAGGACCACTTCCTCTTACCTTGAGTGGTGACCTGTATGGCCTTTGACAAACGTTTCACCATCGTATCCCTCTGCTCTGCCTCTCACTAGTGCTATTCCTCCATCAACAGGAACTCCTCCGGGGTCAGTTCTTTCACAGCCAGAGCCAGCACCAGCATGAACATTTGTCATTATCACGGGAGATGCTGTCCCACTGGGATGACTGAGAAGAGGCAGGAGAAAAATAAGGAAGAGTAGTAGCATTCGCTTGTCTCAGCGTTTCTTCATCTGCTTCTTGTCATCTTTCTTGCTTCCCTAACACACACACACACACACACACACACACACACACACACACGTCACACACACACGTCTGCTGTCTTCCATCCAGAAAGACACACATACGTCTCCCAAGTATCACTTTCGGGCTGGACTCCACAGTCTTCTCTGATCTGAAATTCACTGTGCACTTGCCACCTGGCAGAGCCTGCAAACAGCTCAGTGGGTGTTTTTATAGTCAGCACTAAAATAAAACTGCCACGCCACTAATAAAGTTGTCTTTATTGTTGTCACTGTTGGCAAAGGCAAATGTCTGGGGAGATTGACTGCCTGAAAAGCTTCATTATGCTGTAAGAACATTTTTGATAGAATTTCAGCAGCGCCTGACTGACTGTCAACTTCATCGTGTGACTTATGTCCCCCCTACCCCTCCCTAACTGGTCCTCAAACTCACAAAAACATTCAGGTCAGTTGTTGAGTACCTGAATCTTTTCAAGTAATTAGCAGGTAGAATTACCAGGTAGCAGGCAGTGTTTGCATGTGATCTGTCAGTCTGGGCTGCTGTGAGGATTACTGTCATCTGGAGTGGCCTTGCAACCATGTTCAATTTAAAGTGTCAATAGAAAGTTTATTTCTGTCTTTTGTTTCCACTGCCAGGTTGTGAGTTTTCCCTTTAGAATCCAGACTCAAAGTAAGACAGGTATTTGGAACATGTGAATTTCAAGGAAAAAATTTCCCCAGCAACCTCCAAAATGTAAAAGCATTTAGGCATCATTCCTCGATCCACAAGACCTGGTCGTGTTATATCAGCTTATATATTCAAGGCAGATACATGGTATCTGAGAAATGTAAGATAGACATTAAGCCTCTTACCAAGCAAAGTTCCACTTTGCTAGCTGGGTTGGGGACAGGCAGATGAGGGTCTTTTAATGCTAACACACTTGACTAGTAATATCAGTGGCTGCTACCACCATTAGGCTTCTTGCCTTTTTGGCAACCCGTGGACCTTTCTTTCTTAATTCTTCACTGAACTGCTTTTTAGTTCAAGATAGATAGATTTGCCAAAATGACAAAGTGTCTATTGCATAGACAACATGCCTAGATTTACAGGGCACTGGTTCAGGAACACATTTTTCCATTAGCAGAGCCTGGGTCTTGGCTGCAAAGTTTTCTGACAGCTCTTGGGATCAGTCCTGGGTCGAGGCGCTGTGAGGTCCAGCTGACTGCTTCATTCTCAGAAATACCTTCCCTCTTTGAAGTCCCCTTAACTGGAAAAAAATCATTCCTTGTTTTATATTTAAAGACAGGGTCCCATTATCTTCCTTTCTTTTCCTCTTTTTTTTTCTGACTCACATATAGAACCAAGATGTTGGGTTCCAGAAGCCCATATGCTAATTCACAGATGGTTTTTAGTGATGATTTTTTCTTGCCATTTGAATCATTTAGGTAGTGTGCTTTATTTTCCAATACAGAATAAAAAAAACATTCTAAACAGACATCAGTGTCATATGGTGCCTTACAATGTCTTCAGGTACTGCAATCAATGTGGTTTGTTTGGTAACGGTATGGAGTGAGATACATATTTTACTATGAAGTTTTTCTTGGACTTGCTTTCTTGAAGATATCATTTAAGGATGAATTCTAAATGCTGCTGATATAACAGCTCGTATTCAGCATTTGTTTTGAATTTGTATCAAATCAAGATAAATTGATTTTCTTTACAGGTAAAAGAACAACTAGTATGGAAAAAAAGAGTAACTTGCTTATAATCTTATAGCCAATACATTCCATTAATATATTTTAACTTTAAGAAAGTATAACCAGTTTTTATTAGGGAAGAAACAAAACAGCATGCAGAGAAACATGGTTTTACATGGTCTTGTCATAGGCATTCAATATCTATTTGGCCTTAGTAGATCATCATAGAAAGGGAGACTCAAACTTGAGAAAGTAAACCCACTGGAAACTTACCTCTGTAACATTCAGATGATTAAAAATCTTGCCCCCCCATCTCTTTTATTAAACAGCTGTCAGCCAGTACACAAGTGATCCCTGTAACTTTGGGTATAAGGAACAGAAAATGTGTTCCAAGCCAATTCATGGTATAACTAAGCTTCATTGCATAAGTCCTACTCTGATGGGGATTCCTGATAAATTCTAAGGTAACCTGACAGATGTGTCATAATGTCTAATCCCTTTAAACACCCAGAGCTCTTGGAAAGTGGATGTTTTAAAAGAGAAAAATTGGAGAGAATGCTGTTTTTGTATTGAGTTTTTTCCCCCACTGTCCACACTGTCCCCCAGGATCGGAGTCCTTCCTTCTGCAAAGCACTAGGGATAAGCAAGATGTAAATCTAGGCATTTAAACAGTAATAGGAAAACAGGAGCTAGATGGTGTTTCTTTGCAGCTGAAACAATAAAAATATAAAGACGTGAACCTAAATGAGCTTGCCTTTCCCCAACAAAACCCCCAAAGCTCTACCATTTCATAAGAAGGCCTCCTTCAGCCCAGCCACTCAGTGGCAACATGCTTGCATTCCTGAGTTAAAGAAATGCATCCTGGATTGGCATCTGGGAGGACCAGAGGGGAAAAAAAAGTGGGGAGAGTCTCATAATGAAAGAAATAAGAGCTGCCCCCTAAAGATCCTTTCAAACCTGCTCGGTGTTTTTGGGCTCTGTACCACATTTCTGGATTGTATAAATCCATGTTCCGAGTGGCACGGTGCCAGGTCCCATGGAGGCCGAGAGTTGCTTTCATGGAGAGGAGTGACACCCTCGGAATTGCACACAGTTGTAAGGTCTGCTTCTCAGACATTTGGACTACTGCCACGAGGAAGAGAGGGAGGAAATTGGGCCAGTTTGCATTGTGTTACAGACCAGCCTTTTGGATGACAGAATTCTTTCCAATCAAAATGCCATGGATTACTCCCTGCTGTGAGCTAATAGGGTGCTAATTAGCATATTTCATTTATTACTTAACTGGAATAGAAACCATTGGGCACGTGGCCCACTTAGAATGGTTTCCTGGGGAAGCCGTACACTGCTCTCAGCACTACCTCCATGGCTTAAGGAAACCGGTTCACAGAAGCACAGTATCGGGTGCCCCCTCTCTGCTCTCTTCACCCCTCCCTCATCTCCAAAAGCACACACAGAGCACAGACAAGGGTTTGAGTCTAATCTGGTTCTCACTTCAATAAGAATCGGAAATGAGGCATGAAATTCCACAGCCATTTCCAATAGTTCATCTCCATGGCCGGTTTCTGGCAACCGCGTGGACCACTCGACTTGCTGCTTCACCTGTGATAATGACTCTTGGGCATCAGCGGAAGCAGAGGCCTCCTTTGATCTCTTTATCACTCTCTCAGACCTAGAGCCAAACTCACACAATGACTGCAGATGGCTGCTGGGTTCCAGAACCCTCTCTGGACTACTACTTGGGGGAATCTTAAAACACCTGTTTGCCATGGTTTCCCCCTTACTTAGGCAAGAACTCACTTAATAATACTCACATTTCTTTAAAGTACTTTTAGGTTCTTAGGCGTTTCATGTGTGTTAATCTCCCTAATGGCATATTTTGTTTGTTCAAGGACAGACCATTAACAACATGCAATGAAAACAAAGAAGCCAAAACTCACTAAGCATCCCGTGCTGTGGAGGTCTGTTGGGCGGAGCAGTAATACGGCGTGGCGGGTACACAGGCAGCCAGTGCTCTACAGAGAACTCTCAGTGGGCAAAGAGCTAAAAAAGCAGCCTCACTCAGTCGGCGTATTTCTCAATAATTTGGTAGAAACACATATGTGTAAAGCGTCTTGCAGTGTTTCTGCATAAAACTTTATTTATCGAGGACTCAATTAACGGCGCCATAATCCACTGTATTGTCCAAGCCTGGCGATCTCCACTCTCAGAGTCATCGTGAATGTTTCCTCTTACCCTAATCAGTCACTGAGTCTTGTCAGTTTTACTTCCTGGCTGCTTCTTGGCCCATGTCTCATCTCCTGCTTTTCCACTGTCACTGCCGAGTTCAGTTTTAGGTCACCTGTCACCTAGACCTTTGCTACTCAAAATACGTGCCACGTACTGGAGCATCATCCTCACCTGGCAGTTTGTTAGAAATTCAGAATTCACTGACTCCCCCCCGCCGGAGAAATCAGAATGTGCATTTTAACATGTCGCCCAGGTGATCTGTCCTCACGTTAAATTTGAGGATCACTGAAATAGACTCCTACGGGCTGCCGCCTAGCATCCTTCCGCCATCCATTTCCTCTCTATCAACGCCTTCCATACACCTTTCCCTACAGTACATAGATGTGATTATGTCACATTCTGCTTGAAATGTTCCATACCTCTCCACTAGTTACAGAATACCATCCTGTAGCAGAGATGATATTTCAGTCTACGATATCAGGTAGCCCCAAGATATAACTGTAGTTTTGTCTCCAGAATATAGTTTCTGTGTCCGGTTTTCTATACGGTCTGATGGTGGAAAATGTTTCTAGTCAATTCTAGAAGACCCCAGTCACTTCATGTTTTCCTCAGTCACTTCACATTTAAACTCCGTCAGTCATGATTTGCCTCTCTTTACTTTTCATCTTACCCTGGCATCAAAATTCCTAGGGACTTACACAGTTTTATGGTGTCATCTGGAATTTCATTACCATTTGTGGTGTTTGTCTATGCTGCAGCGGGTCTTCAGGCATGGCCTTTGCTCCATACAGTTGTCCACTAAGCAGTCAGATCCCCATGTTTCCATCCTCTCCCTGATTTTATGGTCTTTGCTGCTTTCTCTTGTGGCACATCTTTGTGACAACCAGGGAGTCCCCTTTGGGCCAGCTGGCTTTCTCTCTTTTTCAGTTAATTTATGAAGCCATCTTGGGGAACAGAAAGACTTCTCTGTGTTTTGTAGCTGAGAGAGATGTAGTGGGGTGGCCTCGATCCTCTGTAACCCATATGCTCCTACATCTACCTCTACTGTTCTCTAGCGTCTGTGCCTGGGCATCTGAGGTTTCTAAATCTATTTTCTAGCTCTTCTTCTCACTTCTTCTGCCACTCAGAATTTGGCACTATGCCTACTGGAACCATTATCAACTGAAATGAGAGATATGTCTGTATCTTCAGGCTCTTTACAGAATACACCCTTCACCTTTCACCTAAATAGTGTCTAGGTCCCCCCCCCTTGCCAAAAAAATAATGATATTCTAACATACACTTATAAAATGCTTTGTCCATTACAAAGCTCTTTAAAATCCACCCCCCTCCCTCCAGCCATTCAATTTACACAGGTAGGTAAGCTAGATATCTCAGGATGTCATCCCCAGATGAAGAAACTTTATTTTATAGATGTTAAATAACTTTCCTAGAATCACCTGGTACCTAAAAAGTAGAGTGAAAAATAACCTTGAGGCCTTCTGAATCTGGACCTACCAATATCCCTTGCAATGTATCATATAGAAAACTAATTTCTGGTTCTGCCCCTCAACTCACATGTTTTTTATGCAGATCACTTAGACTCCCTGCATCCCTGCCAATCACACTGTAAAACGCTTACGAGAATGGTACTCTCTGCCAGGTAATTATGATGTACTTTGAGCTCCCTGGGGAGAGAAAAACTGTAGGTAGCATTTGCATTTCTCAGTTTCTCATATTTTGTCCAGAAATTTTCTCCCATTTTATTTCTACACATCTTATTTCACCTCTTAGATATTAGGCAACCTGGCAGGCAAGGACTCTTTCCTTACCTTCTTTTATTTTTTCATAGTAATTAGTGCAGTTTGGGGTAGACACTTGGTAACTAATGAATGAATATCAAATTAATAAATAAATCGAATCTTATTCCTGTATTTGCTGAACCATGTGAAAAGCTCTATATCTCTGTGAAGTATGTGATATGTCTTGTTGCTTTATTCAAAAATATCCTAATTTTAATATCACAAGCTGTTTCTTAATTTAAACCACTGGTACTCAGCTTCAGAGTTCCAGCTGTATCTTGCCAGAGGGTAACATCAAGTGTTCTAGTTGGGGGCAACATCTTTCTGAATGAAACAGCTGAAGAGCTTCACATATTCAGCAGCAATTTATTATTCTCTCATTCAGGAATTTCTTAGTTCAGTCATTCATACATAAACAACTTAATTAATGGATGAATTTACTTATTCCCTCACTGATTTATTTAAACCTTTCCCAGATTGCTCCTTTTGGAAATCCTACCTAATTTCTCAAGTCCTGATTTGAAGTTTCCATCTCCATAAAGCCTAAAGCCTTTTCTGTTTGTCTCAGATTGATGTGATCTTCTCTTTTTAGAAATTTACCATATTCTAGCATTTATATACCTTTATTATTTTCCTGATCAGAATTGAAGTTCTTCTAAGAGCAGAAACAGTATGTTGCCTCTTTCTTGGCCCACAAAATGCCATACATAACTGTCCAGTAACTCTCCGAGTTTGGTTAACTGAAATAACAAGACATTCTAGTTTTATTTTTGAACATGAGAAAGAGATTATTTCTTGCTGGAAATATTATGGCAACTATCCATTAACATTTTAATATTATAGCCTACTTCTCCTCCTAAGATTTCACCCTAATAACTGAGCCCTCCAAAAATACCAGTGAGTATGCTATTTGCAAGAAAATTACAGGAAGAAGGGAAAGAAGAGTCTCTGATTTTATTTTTTTCTTAGAGCTAGGCTTCTCTGGGCTTAAGTGATAGAATTTATGATTCACTCAAAGTTATTGTTCATATACTAATACAATTATTTATATGCTCTCATTGCCAAGGTCTTAAATTGTAAATGTATCCACGTCTGGTATCCATGCTGCTCCTGTGAGTATCCACCTACTTTCTACTGGAAAATAGCCATGGATCTTAAGAACTAGTAAGAGGTAGCCTGATTGAAGCCTCCAAACAAGAAAATATTCCTTATAGAAAGAAAGCTACCTTTTAAACTGAACACCATGGGTTATGAATACATAACACTAGTGAATATACTTAAAATGAGATTGGAGCTACATTTTCTTTCTTTTTAAATTGAGGTATAGTTGATTTACAATGCTGTGTTAGTTTCAGGTGTACAGCATAGTGATTTGTTGTTTTTTCTAACAGATTATATTCCATTATAGATTATTAAAATATACTGGGTATAATTCCCCATGCTATACAGTAAATCTTTGTTGCTTATCTACTCTACGTGTATCCATTAATCCCATACCCCTCTCTCTCCCCTTTGGTAACCATACGTTTGTTTTTTAAGTCTGTCGGGACTACATTGGCAATGTTAGGAAACACATTGAATAACAATTGTGATTATCTTCCATATATTATAGAAATAAGAGAGGACATAGTTAGGGCAAATAGTAGGAAAAATAGTGTAGTTGTTAAGGGTGCTGAGCTATTGCACAGGTATAAATTAGCTGGGGGTATCCTTGATTTACTCAGAATAAGACCTGATAAGAAATGATGTGAATGTAGGAGTCAAACTCCTAGGTGTAGCTCTCTTTCCAAAAGACCAAGTATGAAAGCTGGTCATGACATCTCTCTGAATCTCACTCTTATGGACTGAATGTTTATGTCCTCCCAGAATTTATATGTTCAAACCCTATCCCCCAATATGATGGTATTAAGGGGTGGGGCCTTTGGGAAGTATTAAGATTAGATGAAGTCATGAGGGTGGAGCCCTCATGAACTGGGTTATTGCCCCTAAACACGAGAGAGCTTGCTTCCCCTCTCTGCTCCTTGCTGTGTGAGGACACAATGAGAAGCTGATGGTGTGCAACCCAGAGGAGGGATCTCATCAGAACTTGACCAGGCTGGCATCCTGGTTTCAGACATCTAGGCTCCAGGACTGTGAGAAATAAATTTCTATTGTTTATAAACCACTAGTCTATAGTATTTTGTTTGAGCAGCCTGAATGGACTAAGACACTAGTACTTCCTTCCTTGGCAGAACATAAGAAAAAAAAGAAACTGTACGTAGAAGATCAAAAGCACTGATGAAAAACCACATATATCTCTCCCCTCCTTCTTTCTGGGGCTTAGTGGTATGTGTGGGTTTAGAAGAAAGCCAGACCATCTCTCATGAAACGTCCAATCCAGGAACTTCTGTTAAATGATGATCTCATTCCTCAGCTTATCCAAGAATTTCCTAAAGGTCATTCTGGGGACGTGTTATTTCCTACTGTACGTGATGCAGGAGGAAAGGGAAGAGATCATAGGGCTGTAGGCTACAGTTGTTGTTGACGGGAGTATTGTGTTTTGAGAAGCACAGTGTGTTATATTAGCCAAGGATGTGGCCAGGTTTGCTGTCTGCAGGAGTTGAGCAATGGAGTTATTCTTCTAGGATCCAATTTATAAAAATTGCTAGTTTGAGGATGGTGAGCTGTACATGGGGAATAAAAACTTGGAAAATTTTAAACAGTTCCCTTATGAGATTGAAGACCTTCTAGGAGCTGCAGTTTTATGTTCTGTAGCAAAATAGTCCATGGAATCAGAAAAATCTCTTCATTAAACAAGGATGGAAGTGGCAGGTTGGTGGGGGTAAAGTCTCCCTCATATTCTGATTTCCGAAACATGACACTTATCCGTTATTTTGAGGGTACTTGGTACTTGTGAAATTAAAAAGGAAAAGTGCTCAGAAATTGACAATTACCCTCCAACACCCACCCAGGATTCCAGGACAATCTCACCTGCTACAGTCTACTAGCCTGTAATGGGATGAGTTTAGAGGCAATATGATATTTTCAGGAATCAGAAACCCAGGAGAATACCAACTCAATTGGAAATAGAGGTTCCCAGTACTGAGCTTCCCCAGGTCCACTGAAGCATATTGGATAGTACATGACATTCAGAGTAGAGAAAAGTAAGATCTACCTCCGCTAGGATTCAGGAGTAGCCTTTGGACCCAACCAACTAACATCAAATTATTGGAGAAAAATGTACAAAACAGTGGAGAGTAAGGGGCTAGAGGACAGAGACCCATGAACCCTGGAGTGACTGGGTGGTTTGGGTTGCCCCGAGGTCACTTACTCCAAAGCTAAAGACAATTTAGGCGGAAGTCCCTCCCCAGAACTTTTGGTGAACAGATTATATTCCAGAACTCCACCTCAGTGTTTTCAAATACACATGTCTTGGGGTTGACCTAAAGGTGGTAGCATCAGGTAGTCGATAAAGGCTCTGGCTCATGGGATATCAGCTAGACATGGCATGTTCACATATCATCAGATAGGCCATGTCTTCTTGGTTTGAGTGAGCATTTGAGATGTTCGGTGAGAACCGGATGGTTGTAAACTTGAATGGTCACCCTTTACTCATCACCAGATATAGGTGAGGTGGTAAGTGTCCTGGGTGTCTTATTTTGTAAAGACTCTATCCCTTTGAAGCTACTGGGTCATTGGGAGCTGGTAATGTTCACATTGATAACTGTGATTTTCCTGGAAGAAGTAGAACTCCAGATTTTTTAGAAAAGATCTGGGATCCGGGTAGGGTGAATGGAAAGCTTGATGGCCTCTTACTCTGAGTTGGTGTCCATGTACTTATGCAGCACCTTGTTCTTGGCTTTGGAGAGACACAAGGTCATGCAACACAAATTCCATACTATTGGTATAATTATGTTGCCATATGGGCCCAATTCCTCAGGGATTTTTTTCACCAAAAAAACCTACCCAAGAGGCTTCTGGGGCTTGACATTAGAGCAGGGGATATTCAGTTCTCAACAGGAGAAGTAGACAGTGCTGGCATTAGATAGCTGAGAGCAAAGGAAAGCCTGGGTTTTCCAGAACCTGGGTCAGGGGACTCTGACTAATAAAAGTCTAGAAACAAAGGGACATATGAGCAGTAGGTAATGGAAAGCACCAGTTTCTTGCCTTCCCATCTAGATGACAATGGTTTCTTGGATTACTGATATCCCAGGGAAGGAGCAAGGGGCTTAGGACAGGGTAAAGCTGGTAAAATGGCCTAGAATTTGGTCTCTATACCTGCCATTAGCCTCTGAGACTGACTATTCATCTCTGATGCAGGACCAGGCAGGCGGTCACTCTGAGCGTCACCCTTCCCCCTCTGGTGGATAAGGACTGGAAACCATCTCCTCTTGTCTCATTGGCCCAAACTGAGTTACATGATCATCTTTGAACTAATCACTGTAACCTATGAGATGGGTTTCACTCATGGGATTAAGTCAAGAGCACTTTATAGGTATTTAAACCACCAATTATTTTTGCTACTTTGAAATAAAATATATGTTGATACTTAATCATACTTATTAGTTTTAGTATAGCCAAATTATTCTGAATTAGAATGCAAAAGAAACCTTAGTTTCTTATTAATTCCATGAAGCACTAGGTAAACCATAAAAGACTTGTCAATTTGGCTAAATTAAATTGTTAAAAAATCTATTGTGGATGGCTGAAACCACCTGGAAGATTTTGAAAAATACTTTATCCTCAAATAGATTCCTGGTCAGCCAGATGTGACGTATGTGAAATCCTGCTTTGATAAAGGAGGATGGACTAGATAAAGGCTCAAAGATCCTTCTGTCTCTACAATACTAAGAAAATACATAAGAAATACTCTTCATTCTTCCTACCACAAAACCAAGAGTAAAGCCACACACTTGAAACATAATGTCTCAGACCATACAAGCTGTTATAACAAAATGCTAGAGACCAGCTAGTTTACAAATGACAGCAATTTTATTTCTCCCAGTACTGGGAAGTCTAAGATCAAGGCATCAGCATGGCTGTGCTCTGGTGAGGGTCCTCCACCTGGTTCACAGTCAGTGCCTTCTCACTGTGTCCTCACACAGTGAAAGGGGCAAGGAAGGTCTCTGGAGCCTCCTTTTATAAGGGCACTAATCCCATTCATGAGGGCTCCACCCTCATGACCTAAGCATTTCCTAAAGGCTCCACTTCCTAATACCATCACCTTTGGGGATTAGGATTTCAACATATGTATTTTGAGGGGACGCATTCAGACCATAGTGCATAACTTTTCTCCTATTAGATGATTTATAATCTAAGAGAGTAGAAAAAGCAGGGAATGGGAATCCAGAGGGAAATGGTTTTTGATATCTGCTCTGCTACAGACAAGCTAGGTTAATTTGGTTTAATCATTTCAAATCTCTAAACCTGTTTCCTTACTTGTAAAATGTAGATAATAATACTTACCCTCCATTTATTTCTGCCATGAGGGTCAAATAAGAAAATATTTCTAAAAGTGCTCTCTAAACTGTAAAGGGCTTTCTGGATGTAAGGTATTCCCTTATTACTAATACTATTATTTGACTGCTAAATTTACCCCAAATAAATTTATGGCCTTGGCCAAGTTATTTAATATCTTTTACTCTCATTTTCTGTTCTTAGAAAAATGAGGGTTTGACCCAGATGATCTCTAATATCTCTTCCAGCTCAGTTTTGGGGTCTTTTTTTTTTTTTTTGCGGTACGCGGGCCTCTCACTGTTATGACCTCTCCTGTTGCGGAGCACAGACTCCGGACGCACAGGCTCAGCGGCCATGGCTCACGGGCTCAGCCGCTCCACGGCATGTGGGATCTTCCCGGACCAGGGGACGAACCCGTGTCCCCTGCATCGGCAGGCGGACTCTCAACCACTGCACCACCAGGGAAGCCCTGGAGTCTTTTAATTACATTTTTTTCTTGCAACTATTGAATAATGCTTGCCCACTGGACAGAGAGTTAAGGGGGCATGGATTTACAGTGGCCAGCTTTGGACAGTAATGCTGAGGGTCAACTACACTATATCTCTGATAGAGATCCTTGGAATTTTAATGATGGTAATTACAACCAATGTAGAATATTTGTGTGGTGCCCTGAGTTGTTTTATGTATTATTTTTTTAAGAATAGCATTTCATTTTTAAATATTTATTTATTTATTTGTTTGTTTATTTTTTGGCTGCACCATGCAGAATCTGGAATCTTAGTCCCCCGACAAAGAATTGAACCTGTGCCCCCAGCAGTGGAAGCTTGGAGCCTTAACCACTGGCCCACCAGGGAAGTCCCTGTTTTATGTTTCATATGCAGCATTGGATGTATAAAAGTTTGCAAGTTAGTTCGTGGGCATACTTTTTGAGGAAGAATGTGCACAATTCAGAGAACTGATGAATTAGCCAAAGACATTCAATTTAGCAGCAATTTCAGGAATAGAACTCATATATCTTGATCTTCATGGAGCAGGATTTGCAGTTATTATACTTTTAGTTTTAAAGGAATAACTGAATTAGTGAGAAAATGGCCTCCAAAGCTAATGAGAAAGGGTTGCCTTTGAAGGTGAGAGGTTTTGAACTATATGGATGGATAGGAAAATGAAAGAACAGTTCAGAGAATTAAGACCTTGAAACAGTGAACTATGAGGTTTATGAACTAATAAAGGAGTGCTATATGATAATCTTGCCTATGTATTCGTTCTAGACAAGGCTTTTATTTATTTATATTTTCAGACCATAAATGCGAATTCTTTTGGCAGAGATGATGATGACGACGATGATGATGACTACCGCACAAAGACAATAATAGCTAACATTCATGACTTGCTTACTCTCTGCAGGGCCCTAATCTAAGTCCTTTACATGTATTCTCTCATTTGATCCTGACTATAATTTCATGTGATGGGCACTATTATTATTTTCTCTTTGTAGATGAGGAAATTGAGGTACAAAAATGTTAATTACCTTCCTCAAGAACACATAGTAAATAATGGGCAGAGCTGGAAGTCATACCCATATAACACTGCAAACACACTGAAAACACAGTTGACTATATCACTTAATGCTACCACCAACAATGTGAACAACTAACCTTACTGATGTTTTTACTATTCTAGGCATATCAGCTGTTAACTTACTTTATCTTCATTACAACCCTAAGTTGTAGGTACTATCATAATTACTGGTAATTGTATAGATATGAAAACTAAAGACCAGAGGGCTAGCTCTAGAGTTTGTGCTCTTAGCTATTATACTATGTGAATAATAATATTTTTAAAAGTGGTAATGGAAAACACCTTAAAAATCACAGCAACAAGTACTTGTTGAGATATGTTTGCAGGCCAGCTACAAAATGCTTCGTGCACATTGCCTTTATTGTAATTGTCATAGGTGTGAATTTTTTTATCCCCATTTTACAAAGGATAAAATTTAGACTTAGAAAAATTATGAAATTTTCCTATTATCTCATAATCTTATAATGTTAGGACCCAAGACTCAAGACTTTGGAGGCTGGCCCCAAAACCAAATTACAACACTAAAATAGTTCAGTTCTGGATTGGGGACAAGGTTTTATGAAATATTGGCTGTTTATGGCCATAACATTTGTTCATTCTTTCATTCAACAAATGTTTATTGAGCATCTGTGTATTGTGTACCAAGTGATACAACCCCATGGCTTCCCAGGTGGGTTGTAAAATAGTGCGTGGTATTTCCTCAACCACAGAAAGACTCTAGAAGGGTGAATAAATGGTGGCAAAGATGTGTAAACAAAATGCAAAGGTAGTTTGACAATGATCAATCTAGGCTTGATCTCAGAAAATATTCAAATACCTGATTCCATTTTAAAACAAAATATTTAAGTTAGCAAGCAGGAGCAAAAAAAAAAAAAAAAATCTCAGAAATGCTTATAAAAACAATGAGGTATCAACTAACATCAGTCAGAATGGCCATCATCAAAAAATCTACAAACAATGAATGCTGGAGAGGGTGTGGAGAAAAGGGAACCCTCTTGCACTGTTGGTGGGAATGTAAATTGATACAGCCACTGTGGCGAACAGTATGGAGGTTCCTTAAAAAACTAAAAATAGAATTACCATATGATCCAGCAATCCCACTACTGGGCATATACCCTGAGAACACCATAATTCAAAAAGAGTTATGTACCAAAATGTTCATTGCAGCTGTATTTACAATAGCCAGGACATGGAAGCAACCTAAGTGTCCATCAACAGGTGAATGGATAAAGAAGATGTGACACATATATACAATGGAATATTACTCAGCCATAAGAAGGAATGAAATTGAGTTATTTGTAGTGAGGTGGATGGATCTAAAGACTCTCATACAGAGTGAAGTAAGTCAGAATGAGAAAAACAAATACCATATGCTAACACATATATATGGAATCTAAAAAAAATGGTTCTGAAGAACCTAGGGGCAGGACAGGAATAAAGACGCAGAAGTAGAGAATGGACTTGAGGACACAGGGAGGGGGAAGGGTAAGCTGGGACAAAGTGAGAGAGTGACATGGACATACATACACTACCAAATGCAAAATAGATAGCTAGTGGGAAGCAGCCGCATAGTACAGGGAGATCAGCTCAGTGCTTTGTGACCACCTAGAAGGGTGGGATAGGGAGGGTGGGAGGGAGACACAAGAGGGAGGAGATATGGGGATATATGTATATGTATAGCTGATTCACTTTGTTATAAAGCAGTAACTAACACAGAATTGTAAAACAATTATACTCCAATAAGGGTGTTAAAAAAAAAAGATCAGGATAACTTAAGCACAAATCCTTCCATAAAGCGACCTCTCCCCATCTCAATAACTAAATCTGTGAAAATCAAATGAGATTACCTAGTGCAGTGTTGAAAGCATGTTGAATAGCTTCTCCTACTCTTTTTTTTTTTTTTTTTTTTTTGCTGTGCGCGGGCCTCTCACTGTTGTGGCTTCTCCCGTTGCGGAGCACAGGGTGTGGACGAGCAGGCTCAGCGACCATGGCTCACAGGCCCAGCCGCTCCGCGGTATGTGGGATCTTCCCAGACCGGGGCATGAACCCGTGTCCCCTGCATCGGCAGGCGGACTCTCAACCACCGCGCCACCAGGGAAACCCTTCTCTCACTCTTTTACTTGCAGAGTAAGTGCTAAGTGGGTAAAGCCAAGGTCTTTCGGTTGGGAAATCTTTCTGGGAGCAAGAAGTGACAACAATTATAAAGCCAGTCACTTTAAAGCTAGGAGATGTCACAGGGTGTCCTAATCAAAGGGCCTTTGTGTGATCAACCATATCCTCCCTCTCCTGTTGACCTTTTACTTACTCCTGATGTTTTCCACCTGCTTGAATGCACTGGATTTTTCATTTCAAGAAAACTAATTTGTTGGCAGATATTCACGTTTGTTTTGTAGAGATAAAGCTAGTTGTTGTTTTTCCTTTTGAGTTTTAAGACCAAAAATATTTCCTAATTGTGCATTAGTTGTGAATATACAGATTTGTTAAAACTTCTGTAACTAACCAATGCTGGCAGAAATAGTGCTCCCTGGTTAAGGGTGTGTTATCTATCTTTCTCTCAATTTCAAAAATGTGGCATTTTCACAGTACATAGTACCTTTAAATAGTAGGTTTTCAATTTATGCTTGTTGAATTGGAATTTAAAATTTTAATTGACATATAATTAACATACAATGAAATGCATACATTTTAGTTATTCATCTGACGAATTTTGACAATTCTCTCCAACCCTGTAAGTGCTACACCCCCCAAAAAAAAATAAACACAAAAAACATTTTCATCACTCTGAAAGTTTTCTCATGCCTCTTAGTCAATCCCTATCCTATACCTGAATTCAGCCACTTCCTACTCCTATCTCCATAGATTGGTTTGCCAATTTCTAGAATTTGTGTGAATGGAAACATGCAGTGTATTTTTCCATCAGGATTCTTTTTGTCATCTTAATGTTTTTGAAATTCATTTATGTTGTCGCTTGAATTTGTGCTTCATTATTTTATTACTGAGTAGTGCTCCATTTTATGAATTATAATACAATTTGTTTATCTATTGTTTTGTTGATAGACATTTCAGTTGTTTCCAAGTTTTGGCCTATTGACAGTCTAGAACAAGTGTTTTTGTGGATAATTTTCATTTCTTCCTGGTAAATACCCAGGATGGAATCCCAGGTTATGGGATGAATGTGTATTTAACATTACGAGAAACTGCCAAGAATTCTTCAAAGTGATTGTGCCAGTTCGCATTCCCACCAGTATGAGAGTTTCAGTTGCTCCTCATCCTCACCAACATTTGGCATTTTCAATCTTTTAATTTTTTTTTTTTTTTTTTTTTTTTTTGCGGTATGCGGGCCTTTCACTGTTGTGGCTTCTCCCGTTGCAGAGCACAGGCTCTGGACGCGCAGGCTCAGCGGCCATGGCTCACGGGCCCAGGCGCTCCATGGCACGTGGGATCTTCCTGGACCGGGGCAAGAACCCGCGTCCCCTGCAACGCCAGGCGGACTCTCAACCACTGCGCCACCAGGGAAGCCCAATCTTTTAAATTTTATCCATTATAGTGAGCATGAAGTAGAATCATATTGTGGATTTAATTAGCATTTTCCTGATATGGAGCACTGATGGGTGTTTATTGACCATTTGTTTATCTTTTTTTTTGGTAAAGTATCCCAGCCTTTAACCCTTTTAAAATTTAGTTTTCTTTTTATTCTTGATTCGTAGGAGTTCTTTATATATTCTTTATATATCTACATGTCTTTTTCAAATGTGTGTTCCAAATATTTTTTCCCAGTTTGTGGTTTGCCTCTTCATTTTCTTAATGGTGTCTTTTGATAAGCAGAGCATTTTCATTTTGATGAAGTCTAACTTATCAATTTTTTCTTTTAATGTTATTGCTTTTTGTGTCTGTCCAAGAAATCCTTGCCTAACTCAAGGCTGCAAAGACATTCTCTGGTGTCTCTGTTTTCTCATAGAAGCTTCATGGTTCTGAGTTTTTTGTTTAGGTCTATCATCCGCTTAGAATTAATTTTTGTGTATGGAGAGAAATAGGATTCATGTTTGTTATTATTCTTTCATACAGCTATCTAGTTGTTCCAGCAACATTTGTTAAAATGATGTCTTTTCCCCAGTAACTTGGTATTGTGGTAAAGAATCAATTGACTTTATATGCTGAGGGTCTATTTCTTGACTTATTTTTCCTTTAATTTGATATCCTATGTTAGTACCACACTATCTTGATTATTTGGTTTATAATGTCTGGAAATCAGGTAATTTAAGCTCTCCAACTTATTCTTCTTTTCAAGATATATTATACTATGCTAGATCTATTGTATTCCATATAAGGTTTAGAATTAACTTGTCAATTGCTTCAAAAAACTCTGATGGAACTTTGAAAGGGTTTGCATTGAAGATCAAGATAAATTTGGGAAGAATGGGCACAGAAACACTATCGAGGCCTCCAGTCCATGAATATGACATATCTCTCAATCTATTTATGTCTGTATTAACTTCTCAGCTGTGTTTTATTGTAGCTGGTATGTATGATTACATATTACGCATTAGGTATGATTATATTACTTGGGAATAATTCCGGTTTTACTTTTTTTTTTTTCAATATTTATCTCTTTTATGCATTTATCTTCCTTTATTGCACTAGTTAGAACATCCAATGTTATGTTGAAAAGAAGTGATGAGGGCAGTCATATTTGCCTTGCCTCCAGTCTTAATCTATAACTGTTAAATATGACGCTAGCTGTAGGTTGTTATTAGACGCTTTTAGCAGGATGAGGAAATTCCCTTTTATTCTTAACTTGCTGAGATTTCTTTTATCATAGATAGTATTGTCAATTTTTTTGTTTCTATTGAGACAATCTTTTTTTCCCTTCCATTTATTCTGTTAATGGGGTGATTTACATTGATTGATTTTCAAATGTTGACCCTACCTTCCATTCCTGAGATAAACCCACTCAGTCATGATGTATTTTCTTTTTTATATATTTCTGGATTTGATTTGCTACTGTTTTGTTAAGGAATTTTATATCCATCTTCAGGAACAATATTGCTCTAAAATTTTCTTCTCTTGTAAAATCTTTGTCAGATCTTGATTTCAAGGTTTTGCTGGCCACATAAAATCAGTTGGAATGTATTTCTTCCTTCTCTGTATGCTGAAATAAGTTTTTGTAAGATTAGGATTATTTTTTTCTTGGTTGTTTGATAGAATTTGCCACTGAAGTTTTGTTTATAAGAACATTAGTGCACATTCAATAAAAAACAGGTTTTACTATCTATTGCTGTATAACTAATTACCATAAACTTAGCAGCTTAAAACATTACATATTTATTACCTCACATTTTCTCTAAATTAGGAATTCAGACACGGCTTAGTTGAGTTCTCTGCTTTGGAATATCTCATGATGGGGGAAGTTGAGGTGTTGGTCAGGACTGAGGACTCATCTGTGCCTCAGCTGGGGAAAGATCTGCTTCCAAGCTTATTTGATTACTGATTGGATTTAGCTGTTTTCAGGGACTATAGGCTGCATTTCCTTGCTGGCTGTTGGCTGGAAGTTCTCCTGAGTTCGTTGTCTTGTGAGCCTCTCTACCTGGCAGCTTCATAAAAGCCAGCAAAGGAGAGTGTATATAGAGAGAATCTGCCGGCACGACAGGAGTTACAATCCTGTAACATAATCGTAGAAGTGACATCCCATCAGCTTTGCCTTATATTATTATTAGAAGCAAGTCACAAATGCCACCCACTCCCAAAGGGAGGGAATTAGATAAGATGAATACTAGGAGGTGGGGATAATTGTTAGATAATTTTTAGTGTCTGTCTACTACATATAGGGCTATTTTAGATTTAGTGTTTATTCCCATATTAGTTTTGGTTAAGCTGTGTTTTTCAAGGAATTTTTCCATTTCATCTAAGTTGTCAAATTTATTGGCATAGAGTTATTCATAGTATCCTTATTATCTTTTAAAATATTTGTTGAAATTCTAATTTTTGTTCTTGATATTAATGATTTGCATCTTCTCTCTCTTTTTTCTTCATCAGTCTTATTAGGGCTTTGCCAGTTTTATAAATCTTTTCAAGGAAACAATCTTTGACTTTGTTGATTTTTCTCTGATTATTCCATTTTCTAGTTCACTGATTTCCTCTCTTATTTATTGTACTGTTTTTTCTATTTACTTTTACTATTTTCTTTTTTACTTTTCTTTGTCTAGTTTTTTAAAGTAGAAGCTTAGATCATTGATTTTAAGCTATTTTTATTTTTTAATATAAGCCAAATTTTCAGAACTATGTGACTGTGTGAATACTTCACTAGGGCCCCTCACAGGACTTCAGAAGGTATTATTCAATTGAAAGGCCCTGAAGCTAAAGCTTCACTTGGTTCAAAATAATCCACCTCGTCTACTAGTGCATTTAATTTATTTTAAGATGCACAATCCCCCCCCCCATTTTAACACCTCTGAAAATGGAATATGTTGTATAAGCTACGGCATCTTATAATTGCTATCAGCCAGGAAGAAGTCATGTCATAGTCATCATTGCCTGTGTATGCACAGACTTGGCTATAGCTGTTCGTATTATCAGCATTTCAGTTGAGTCTTATGCACGTTTGGTACCTATACTGAGTTTCAGTGTTAAAATAGTATAAAATGATTACATTATGATTCAGCACTGTAGCCAAAAAATAGGGTATGTTCAGAAAAGCAAGGAAAGACAGGAAATGTAACATTAGTGAAGCAAATATTATAGGAGGACTGCTCATAATTTAATGTTTTCTTGCAAAGAACAAGCAATTTATTTCATTGTATTTTCCTTTTTACATGTGCATCATAGTAATACTGGAGTAAAACTGTGTCTAAATCATAGCTAAAATAAAAATTGTAAGTGATGAGATAGCATTGAGTCATACTTTAATTGGCAGAATTTTTTTTCCCGATGTATCTTCTGTTGACAGTGCCTCTGATTTAATGAAATAGAGGTAGCCTACTTAGTTCTCACATAAATGCCCTTGAAGTTGCTATTATCTATTTTCAGAGATGAGAAAATTGAGTCTCGGGGAGTTTAACTGTCCAAGGTCACAGAACTAGTAGGTGGCAGATCTGGGATTAGAATGCAAGCGTCTGGGGCTTGAGTGTTTGCTCTTTACTGCACATTCTATTGTCTTGGTAGATCACGGAAGGGAGGAGCAGTCTCGCTTTCAAGATTCTCATCAACTAAAAATATTAGATTTTCCAGACAGCTCTTGGTCTTGTCTGTCTCCTGCTTCACCACCACCCGTGGATAAAGCCTAAATTTCTTAAAATGTAAAGCATTCTGTGATCTAGCCTCAGCCAGCTCTTGCCTGACTCCTGCTCTTCAGCAACTTGGAACTATTGTCTCTATATATGTCCATACTCAGGACATTTCTTGTCCTAGTCTAATATTTAATTGATCCTCCTTTCATTGTTAAAAACCTCTAGCTAATTTCTTTTTCCTTATCTGAAGTTATTCATGCTAACGCCTTGTGTAAACATTAGTTCACATAGTAGGCCTAATGGCTGTCTTTTGAAAGGCCTGCTTACAAAGTTGTCCCTTGGCTGGTGTCTGGAAACTTGATTTGGGGAGGGTTCCAATCATTTCTAGAACTGATAAGAGTGACTAAACTGTTTATGCAAATAACACGGTTTATGCAGAACACTTGTTTTCCTTCTGGGATTCTGGAATATTTGGGCATACTAGGCAAAGGACGCCTAAATGGTTATCCCCCAGTAAAACCCATGGGCTCTGAGTCTCTAACAAGCTTCGCTGACTGGCAGCAATTCCTATGTGTAGCCACACTCATTGCTGGGAGAATTAAGTATGTTGGGAGAGAACTCTTGGAAGCTTATTTGTGGTTTCCCCTGGACTTCTCCCCATGCATTCCTTTCTCTTTGCCAATTTCACTTCATGTCTTTTCACTTTAATAACTCATAGCTGTGAATATATGTTAAACCTATTATGAGTCCTCCTAGAGAATCGTAAAACCTGAAGGTAGTCTTAGGGACCCCCAGTATACCCCTCTGCCAGGAATCCCTTCCTATGCTCTTCCCCTTCCCTTTTTACCTGGATAAACTTTTCCAGGAAGCTGCCTCTGAATCTCTCCTACATCATTTTTCTGCATTTGGTACACCTCTTTGGGACTACTGTGACATCCTGGGGCTCTCTCTATTATTACACTTATCATATCATTTTATAATTATAGGGACATTGTCTTTAGTCTACTGGTCTGTGATTTTTCTGGAGGGTAGAAACTGTGTTATATTCATCTTTATATCTGTATACCTGTCACACAATGGTGGTCAACTAATATTTGTTGAATAGACAAATACCTTGGCCAATCTGATATAGTCTTTTGATTGCTAGTAGTATCCGTAACTAAAATAATTGACAGAGAAGTTCGGAATGGGCTTTGAGAACTATTTTTTAAAACATATCCTTGCCTACACAGTTAGTTATTAAATTGTTTCAACTTTCAGAAGCGACTTAGAAAACACCTACTGTGTATTATATTTTAGGTGGGAGCTTTGGGTATTAAAGAAAAAAGAGGGCTGACTTGTTGTTAAGAACATTAGGAAATTAAATAAGGTCTCAGCTTTGTCATTCTGCAAAATGGTCCTAAGGATACCAGCTCTTCTAAATCCACAGTCATGATAAGAAATAAAGTAGCCTAGGGTGATGCTTTGCGAGAAGGTGCTAGGTAATTCCAGTTGTTTATCAGTAACTTGTCCTTCATTAATTCCAAAGAAAATGTATCTATCTTCTTTTGTGGATTAGCCATTGGTTGGAAACTTATACTCTTGTTCTGGTGCACCTGATTTCTTTATACTTTCATAAAGATGGTGTTCAGATTTATTTTTTTCCTTCTTTCATTGTTTGCTAATGCCTTACTTTCCCCTCCCACAGTTATATAATCAGCTTGCTATTTTTAATACTGCACTTCTGACAAAACCAAGTCTGAGCTTTAACAGATACATTTTCATATCTTGGAAGTTGCCTCAATGATTCATTCTGCTAGAAACTGAATATATTATGTATCTTTTTGATTGTTCTTACTCTTAAAAAGGATATTGGGTTTCTTCAGATGTGATTTTTCAAGTTAAAATTAGAACTAGGAAAAGATGCACTCTTTTGGGGGGTTGGGGGTTGTGTAGCAAGGATTGGAAGGTGTTGGTAACTCAGGATAGAAATAAGTTCAGCTTAGCTCAGCCAACATTGTCATTATATCTTATATTTTCTATTCACAATGTGGATGAATATGTGGGAACAGCTGGTATGGAATTGATCAATGTCTGCGTCATTCACTTTGTGAGGACTTCAGCTGATCTCAGTGTGTTCAAAACACCCGTCTTACATACTCTCCCTGAGTCATTAACAGCCCTTATCCTGTCAAGGAGAAAAGAGTGCTTGAGACCCTGCTTTCAGCAGTGGAAGGCTTGTGGAATTAAACCCTTAGCTCTTTTCTTCGTTTTGGCTTCTATACCAATTTTGCCTGAATCATATACAATTTAAAAAATTATTATACATGATACGTGGGAATATTTTGGGTTATTGTTTTAATACTAGCAAAAGCATCTGTTTCATAATAGAAAGTCCAGATTGAGGCTGAATAATTCAGACATAAACTTGTAAAGAAACTCCTGAGGTAACCTTTTTTAAACAACATTATTCGAATTTTTGTATTGCTCAAGCCTTATTTAATTTACCAAGATGAAAAAGGTATGTCTAAATCAAGTCGATCATCTAGACGATAGAAGAAAAGAATCCACAGAGGCTAAATAATAAAATCACAGTTTGGAAAGATTCAGCTGCCTCACACCCAAATGTTCTTGTTCTCGTGCTATTTTTCCTCTCATTGAAATATACTATGTATGAATCCTTAAATTATCTGTTTTCATAGGATTTTAACATTTAAAAAAATACAAAAGTCAGCATACTTTTGGTAATGCTCTGATTTTAAATTTTGAGATATTTTAGGGGTTTTGTTCTTTCATCAGATCTATGCACTGGCCCACATTTTAGTTTTATGATTCTATCTAAAGACTTGAATGACGCTTAAGTATTATAGCTTAGTATAATCCTTTTTGAGATATTTTTATACTGATACAGTTTTCATGGCTTTCTGTTGTACTCTTTTATAAATCCTACCTTCAAGATGTTTCCTTTATAAAAGAAACCACTTCCTAACATTCTGGTATTCCAACATAAAATTACAGTTTTACATCAGAATGAGACCTAAACCAGACTTACACGTTGAGTGGTGAGGAGAATACAGAGTAATAATGTTTCTTTTCACGTTGCTATTGTTCATCTCGGTAAAGAAGCAGGAACAAAGTCCTATCCTGTGAGCATAGTGTCTCTTCTATAGGAAAGCAGCTAAACGTTGGACATCTTAGTGTGAAAATAACTATTGGAAGAACAAAATAATCAAAATGAAAATCTCTGACTCACACTTGAAGAAATATTTTAGCAACAAAGTTCAAACTGCGTTATTAATAGGAGGCTGAATTCTTTCTGGTCCTAAACACTGGTCTGTGGACCAATAAAGACTATTCTATTATTGGCCCCTGTCCTAAGATTTCTCATCCCAGCCTTTACATTTCTTTTTTTTTTTTTTGATTTATTTTTTATTGAAGTGGTTGAATTACAATATTGTGTTATCTGCTGTACAGCAAAGTGACTCAGTTATACATATATATACATACACTCTTTTTCATATTCTTTTCCATTATGGTTTATTACAGCATACTGAATGTAGTTCCCTGTTCTATACAGTAGGACCTTGTTGTTTATCCATTCTATACATACCAGTTTGCATCTCCAGCCTTTACATTTCTGATTTCTGATCAGAATTCCAGCCCTCTGAGGAAGGTTGTGGGCCCTAACAGCTCTGGAAAACCGAGCAGCGTCTGAACATAAAATGATTGATTCCTGCTCTAATTGCGATAGCTCTGAATGGAAAGTTACCGTATGAGAAAGATTATTTATTTTAAAACAGCAACCCAAATAGTCATATTTTCAAGAACACTCTGGCTTGATAATCATCATTTTTCTACGGTTGCAATATATTTGTAAGTGTTGAAGAAAAAGCACCAGCAAAAGACTAATTGAAATGTAAAGATATGCATCTATTATTAGGATCGTCAACTGATTATTTTTCACCACTTGTTTTATTAACACACATCTTATGTTACATGTTGCTTTAATCTTCTTTATTAAGACTAACTGAAAAGTCCTGTCATTATGTATCGTTTCAATGCCTCAGGATCCATGTTTTGTTGAATTTTCTATGCCAACTTCTTTTGACATGAAAGTGAAATATTGTTGTTTGGTTAAATGTGCAAATGGGTCTAGGGTGGATGTTTTATATAAAAACAATCACAGAAAATCAGTTGTGTGAGCAAATTCTATCTTCAGGCAAAATAACACTTTTGCTGCAAATGATCTCCCTCTGTAAATGTTCTCTGATCATCGCTTTCTCTGGGCTAATGTGGTCCTTTCTCATGGCTCCCCTCCCTTTCATGCCCCCCAACTCCAGTAAAACCAGAAATACTATTGTGCAAATGGAGAAATGCACATACTTCTCCTTTCCAGGGGCACTTTTAGTGAAAAGGGAATATACCCCACACTGTTTTACCACTTTGACACAGCTTCGGTAAAGAAGAAAGAGTTAAGTTCTTGGTCTGCAGCTGATCCGTGCTTAAGCAGTTCACCGGGGCATCATGGTTATAACTGTGATAGAGTATCCCGGGAGCCTGCATAATTTTATTCTATTTTTCATAAATAAGTAAAAATGCATCAGAAGGCATGCCCACTTCCCAAGGAATGCACAATTAAAGAAGACAGAGAAAAACAAGACCTAGGATGATAGACTCTGGCTTCAGTCCTGTGGAGGAAAATGTGTTCACTTTTTTTTTTTTTTTTTTTGCTTTTCTCAGTCCTCTGATTGAGTAATGACAATAGTGCAGTAGGAAAGCACACAGAAAGAAAATCATGCCCCAGAGCACATCAGTAGTAAAAGTAATTAGTTCATTGTTAACATCAGGGTGCTGTTAACAACCACAGGGGCCCTGCTTTCTGGCTAAGCTGCTGCGTATTATGATGGTCGACTCCAAAATAAAAATTACTTTGTGCAGAAGGAAGAAGAGCGGGGATTATAAGCTCAGGAAAGGCGAAATTTGGGGATCGAGGATATTTTTCAAAAGCATAATGAGAATCCACAAATGCAGCCTCGCCTCCCAGATCTGGTCATTATGCACCACATGTGTATTCAAAGCATGCATGCTTATGAGAAGCACAGAGACAGGGGGAGAGAAAGACTGAGAGAGATTGAGAGAGAGGAAGTGCCAGAGCGAACTAGTGAGAGCAGGAGACTGAGCAAAACCATTATACACAGCACCTAGGGAACACAAGATCTAATTGGAGAATCAATAACTGAAAGCCCATTTTAAATATTCTGCTCTATTAATTCTTCAGGTTAATAAAAACTGCCCGCATGATGATATTTGGGGATATAGATATTCAGAGTTGGATTACTTTTGACAAGAGCGTAAGGAATCTATTCAAAGCTGATTTTCCCCCCTTTTGTTCACTGAGGACCTGCAGAATCTAAGATAAAAATGGCAGTTGTCCTGAGGGCACCCTGAGGCATGTCATTAAAATCGGAATTTGATCCTCTTTTCACGGTTACTTGGGACAATCAAGCACAGGAAACCTGAAAACTCATCAGTTTTCCAAAATATGACATGCCCTTGACTTTGTCAGTTTGGCTGCCATAGAGCAGCCCTGGCTATTTCAAAATCCCTTTAGATGTCACTCTGTTTTCAGGAATGCACGCTGCAGATATTCTGCGAAAGATGAGAGACTCGAGGCTTCCTCCTGGCGCCTTTGCCCAGTTGAAGCACTTGCTTCTCTGTTTCCCATCAAAGAGAAATTCCATCACAGTTTTCCAGTAAAAGGCCAGTAAAAGGCTTGTGTTTTAAAAGAAACGAAGCAATTTCTAATTGTACTTCATGTTAATCTCAGAAGTGTTTTCCATCTACTCATTCAAGCATCCCAGGTAATGAGTTACTTTGGTTTTTAAAGCTGCAGTGTGTGGTAGACTAAGGGACCACAGAGAATCTTGGAGATAATTTGTTGTCATATAAAATTATATGGCTTACTACTGTCCATTTGTTTCTGTTTCTTTGCTCTGCTTTTTAAATGTTAATTTCTACTGTTGAAGGCTTTCTTCGTTTTATTGTTTGAATCATGCAATGTTGGAGACGCCACAAAACTAGAAATCTGGCCCACTTGGGTTGCTAGGAAGATGAAATGTGTATTCCACAAGGCAATCTCCAGGAACCATAGTTTTCTTTGAACTAATAAATTCCTAAATGAATCTGTGAACCAAGGCCTCTTCCCACCTTTTACCCTAACGCTGATTTTTACAGGATGAATGACAAGGAGAGTTCCCATCTCCGAGCTGTATGTATTGCCTTGACCTGAGAGACGTTTGAGTATTCCCAGCAGTGAGAAGAGCTTTCCATGGGGAAAGGCCAAAACTCTAGACCCAGGGCAAACAGGAGGCTTTTCCAATTAGGGAGCACTTTTTAGATAAAAAGTGGGTTAGGTTTTTTTGCCACATGTCTTAACACTAACTCCTCTTTCTATAAAAGTGAAAATAAGAAAAGTGATTTGGCTACTGAACTTTACCTGCCCACTGAAGGTAGCTGCATTCTGATAGATGTTGCCTGTTGCAAATATTGTCAGGTCAAGACAGTACAGGGGCAACCATGTGACCAGTCAGTGTGTAGAAGGAGAGTAATTCAGCATCGCTGGCAGGGCTAGGAAATTCTGGTTGTGCTTGGGTCTTACACTTGGGATATACCCCTGCTTACGTAGAATTTTACTTAATGGAACTTTGGATGGTCAAAGGTTTTCTAGTTTCCACAGGGTTAGTTTTTTAGAACTTTTTGTCAGACTATAGATCCAGTACTCAAGTTAAATAATGTGTACAAAAAAGAAATAACTTTGAGTGAGCAAGGTCTTACGCAAATCTTTGATATTGCTTCTTGTTATTAATCAACCGTTTCATGTAAGCTAATCAACTTGTCTTTTACTTTGCTTTGTTCTATGGCTTTGCATTTGTTTTCCCTCCCACCTGGAATGCCTTTTCTTCTCTCTTCCCCTCTATGTAGCCTGCTCTCAAAAACCAGCTCTGAAATCAACTCCTGCTAAAAGCTTATCCTGATGTGTTCAACTAGACAAGGATCGCTTGTGTGTGCTTCTTTTCATTTTGTCATTGGTGTGATATAGCTCATAGTTCGTTATTGCAGAAACTTGAATATCTTATAAATTAATGAATGTGCCCCCAAACCCAAAAGGAACATCCTGTTATGACACCTCTTGCCTGGTGTTAGTACCATCAAGGGACTCCAGTGGCCCAATTAGCTCTCCTGGGTGTGTTTCTTGATAAACTCTTATCTCATGTGGGTGGGTTATTGAACATAAGCAATTAAGACCACTATCTTCTCTTCCTTTATGTTCTGTAGGATGCCTAATATTATGCCTAGCAAAACTCAAAAAGTTCTTTCAGCTCAGTAAAGTAGTACTGAGTACTAACCATATACAAAGCACTTGAGGTAACACGATAATGACAATATGCCACTCTCTGGTGGTCACTTAGACTCTAGATGAGGGATTGGCAAAGTATACAGTCCATGGGCCAATCTGGCTTACCTTCTATTTTTTTTTAATAAATAAAGTTTTATTGGTATCCAGCTAAGCTCATTCACTTATATATCATCTAGCTGATTTGGGGCTACAATGGCTGAGTTGAGTAGTTTTAACAGAGACCACATTGCCCACAAGACTAAAATATTTATTATCTGTCCCTATACAGAAAAAGTTTGCTGATCCTTAACCCAGATCTTTGCACTGACTATAGTAAGAAGACAATTATTGGCTTAAGACTTAGTGTAAAAATCAACCCAAATGAACTACTAACAGATAAATTATAAAGGTACAGTATTGAGCAACTAAAAAGGGAGCTTCTTTCTATGAATAAATATTTAGGAACTTGTATTTTCAATGGAGAAAAAAAAAACCCAAAACAAAAACCCAAAGCCTAGAGAATTAGGATTATCATTCTTCATATCTGCTTAGAACAAGCGCTATTTATATGTGACATAATCATTTCATTTATTTATTCAACAAAATTTGTTCTAGGTACTGATGCCAGGGGTTCAGTGATAAGCCAAAATGGAAATGGATACTTTACTTCCCATTTTTTATATGAGAAAACTGAGTCTCTGTAATAAGTGGCTTAGCCAGGACTGGAACTCAATCTTCTGAACTTACATTCAGTGTGTTCAAGTCAGTACTCATTACCATAGGAGACACAGATTGGAAAAAAAAAATAAAGATTTATTATAAACATCATTTTTCTCTCCAATGGTAAATTTATTCTTTGGTGGTACCCTATAAATTTTCAAATATGAGATAATCTAAGAGGCAACCTAATATTTACTAGCTATATGAACATTGTTTCTCTAAACCTCAATTTCCTCATGTGTACAATGTGGGTAAATAATATCTAATTTGTAGATTACAGAAGGTAACTCGGTAGGACACTGTACTCTGAAACTAAAAAGCAAAATCCTGGGTTTCCCTGGTGGCACAGTGGTTGAGAGTCCGCCTGATGACGCAGGGCACACGGGTTCGTGCCCCGGTCCAGGAAGATCCCACGTGCCGTGGAGTGGCTGGGCCCGTGAGCCATGGCCTCTGAGCCTGCGTGTCCGGAGCCTGTGCTCCACAACAGTAGAGGCCACAACAGTGAGAGGCCCGTGTACCGCAAAAAAAAAAAAAAAAAAAAAAGCCAAATCCTGAGAGGTTTAGGGTTAAAGTCTTAATTTTTAAACCTTATACTTAGAGACTCTCTGCTTGGCATGCGATAGGGCATATTTAGATGTGGATTCATAAGTTTACTAAAAAATATTTACTGAGAGCCCACCATATGTAAACTGGCCTGGCACTCCCACTTTCTAGCTTGTGACCTACTTGCTTAATGCTGAGTCACATTGTCCTCATTGTAAAAATTGGGAGAAACAACACTAGCCTAACAGAGCTGTTGTGAGAATTGACATAAGACACGTGAGGGCATCTAGCAAGGCCTCGACTTTGTATGAGGGGCTCAAGAGATGTTAGTCTCCTTTCTTCTATCTGTATCCTCTTGAGTATTAAAATCCAATCAGGATAATATTACTACTATTAGGAAGCAAATCAAGTTGCAAAAATATGAGAGGAAAGAGAATGCCTGTTTTTTACCCCTATCCAGGCACACAGTGAAAATGGTCATACTTTCCAAGGTGATGACATTGATGAAACTGCAGGAAACTCTATCTGATGGAAATCCGTTAGCACATCCCATCAAAAAATCTTGTTTCTTTGCCTTGGTTTGAAATTTGAAGACAGAAGAGCATTCCCTTTTATCACTTTAGTTGCCAGGAGCGATTGGACAAATTACACGTAAAAATAATATTTAAGGGTCAGGTAATTATTCTAGTGACTTGGGGGAACTATCTTGGTAATAAAAGAAACACTCTCATCTCTTCTGAATTCTGAACTCTAAACTTCTTTAGTGCCAGTCTGCTTTGAAATCTGATGACACCGCTGCTGGCTGTCGCTCCGCGATGTTAGAGAAAGTGTCGAACACTTAATGAATTCAGGGGTGTGTTTCTAGTGATGAGAAGTGCTGTCTTGTGTTAACAGTGTCAGTATGAGAGAGACTTGAAGGCACAAAAGACTATGTTTATGTAGGTGCTCTTTCATGTCGGGTGCTGCACTTACTGCTTTTGATTAAGATGTATGATTGAGTTACTGGATATGACATTTGTTGAGAGAAGGAAGATTACCACGGGTGAAGTGCAAGAGAGTAAAGAGTGAGGTGGTGGATGAAGTGTGAATGAAAGGTTACGTGCATTGATGTCTTGTTTATTTGGTTTAGGGGTTTGAGATAGAATCAATCTATTTCATTTTTTAGCGTGTTAGGAGAACTGTCTTAAAAATGTACCTTCCAATACATAATCAAAATATATCAAAATAGACTTCGGAAGGTAGCTTTCAGTCGGCTTGAGCTGTAGAAAAATGTATGTTGGGGGGCGGGGTGGAGATGACACTTGGGGACACTCCTCTTAGGAAAGCTTAGACTGCTCTCACATGCATTATTCTATTTATATTCACAATACTCCAGTGCAATAGGTAAAGCCAACTTTTTTGTTTTTTTCATGAAGTTAAAATGTTTCAAATGAAAACCCATTTTATCTGCTATTTTTCTGGAACACTGTGAATGCAAACCAAACTCATCACCTCTGAACACAGAAATTAAAGAATGAAATGGACTATAAGCTGAAGCTGAACAATCTAATTTCACTGTTGCAGTTAATATGGTGAGAAAAACCTCGAAACCATGGACATTTAAAGGGCAGAAAATAAATGCCCTGCTTGAGGTTGAATTCTCTAAATAACACCTGGATTTTGGCAGCTGAAAACGATGTTAGAAGCCACAATGAAGAACCGAAAATTCTCCCAGAGCTAATCATGCTCTGAATCTCCACACTGTCTGTCTCTGACTATTTGCTAATTCTGCACTGCTAAGGGTAAGCTGGGCATACTATCGCTTCCATTTACAGATGGAGAAAAAAGAAAGAATGGAGTTCTACTGTCCCGATTTACAAAGTAATTCAGTGGCAGTGTCAGAAATAGAAAGCTAGATCTTCTTATACTCTCAGACCAGCGCTCTCTCTTCGCTAAACCAAATTCCCACTCTCTGGTGCATTCTAAATCCGTTTGTTTATTTGCATCCTTAGATAAGCCCCAGTATCGGGGTTATTAGTGTTCTTCAACTGGCCTGGGCTGGTTTCCCCCAACTGAAGGGCTGACGGCCACGAGGAGACCCGTGCTTCCTTCTGTTTTCTAATCAGGCCCATCCACTGCAAAGCAGTCTCACCCTGTTTGGAAACCTGTGTGCCTCATTTTGTTTTAGAACATATTATAAATTGACTAAATATTTCTCTCTAAATTAAAAAAAAAAAACTTTTAAAAGTGAAATCTAAATTTTCAACTCTGTGGATCTTCATTTTAGAATAAAATTTCGTAGTTCACAGGAAATGTTAACTCCTGCTAATGAAATAAAACAAACATCTTCATCTTAAACTAATTCAGATGGTTTCTTTGTTGGTTTAAAACAGAAAAGTTTTACCGTGTGTGTGCGTGTCTCTGTGCATGTGTGTTTATGTCTCTATCTAGACATATAGATACATACACATAATCAAAGGAAATGTTTGCTCTTCCCTCCTTTACATTATTATTGCCTTTTCTCTGTTTTTCTATCCATTTCTAGTTAAGGAAATGGTGTTGCTAGCAATGTGAGGAGGACGGTAAGTCAGTTAGTGAACTTCCTTGTTGAATCGCAGGACACAAAAACAAGCCCTTATCAAAACTTCATTTTTCCTTCACCCCCACACAGGATCATTTAAAATTGCATTCATTTTAGGATTTCTATTGAAATACATAGAACCAAAGGTCTGAAACTGTCTATCAGAACAGCCTGGAGTTTAGCAATGCCAGCCTAGCTCAGGTGACTGCCTGACTCTCTGGGACCCCCCATCAAGTGATCTGCCAGAGGACATGGATAGAATCTGATATGAAGACAACCTATTGATTCTTGAGATTACCTCCTTGGGAAACTAATGATTGTTTAATCTTTATGTGGGTGGATTTTTGTATTTGAAAATCTACTCCTTTTTTGTCAACGAGAGAAATATTAGTTTTGATCCCCAAAGTTCTTGCCTCTGATTTTAAAGGGATATTGCTTTAGTGCTCCATCCTTTGTGGTATCAATAAGCTAGTGGAAAAGGTGGCAAATAAATCCCACAGAAAGTAAAGAAGATCAAACATAACCTTCACTGCAGACGTAGAGGTGACTATTCTTCTTTACTCAAAAAATGATCCTGACTTGTAGATACCCTCTTCTTTCAGAGAGCAACATGTTCTTTTCTTCTTTCACAAACATTTACATGAAAATCAACTTTTATTGTTTGCTGCAACTGAATGTGAACTTTGATAAATAGGGGGCAGATTTAAATTACAGACCAAATGCTTCCTTACTATATTCTTAACCAGTTACCACTTTAAAAGCATAAATAATATTTGGCCACTGGAGACGGAATATTAATAAAGTATTAATTTTTTTAAAAAAATTATTTATTTATTTATGGCTGTGTTGGGTCTGTGTTTCTGTGCGAGGGCTTTCTCTAGTTGCGGCAAGTGGGGGCCACTCTTCATCGCGGTGCGTGGGCCTCCCACTATCGCGGCCTCTCTTGTTGCGGAGCACAGGCTCCAGACACGCAAGCTCAGCAGTTGTGGCTCATGGGCCTAGTTGCTCTGCGGCATGTGGGATCTTCCCAGACCAGGGCTCGAACCCGTGTCCCCTGCATTGGCAGGCAGATTCTCAACCACTGCGCCACCAGGGAAGCCCCTAAAGTATTAACTTTTAAGGAAAAGGATTGCTAAGAATTTTAACATAATTTAATCTTGCTGCAGTGCATTCAGTTGAAATATGTTAATAACTTACTATCCATCTTTGCTATTTGAGGGTCATTTCATTTTTCAATGCTATGGGCAGAGATTTAAAGATATTTAAGAAAGGTTATTCTCTGAAGCTTATTTCATTTACCTTTCCTTTAAACACATAAAAAATCAAATTTTCATTTAACTTGTTTGGAACTTTGAAATTTCTGAATGCCAACATTTTATCTGCAATATCATATTATTATTCCAGTTAGAGTTTTCACGACAGAAATAACTTAGTACCTTGGCTAGAAATCTTATCGTGAAGAAATTTATGCTAACACGGCAATTGGGTAATGAGGGTTTGTAAACCGAGTCAGAGCATGTAATTCTCCTCATAGGTTGCTCTCCATCTAGACTTTGTGACTTTAAGTACTTCATGATCAATAAATAATAAATTCAATTTACCGGATAGAAGTTTTGTCACTTGGAAATACTCACTTGGAATATATATTCCTTAATTGGCATCAATGGCACATTTCTCAGGAAGCATAACAAAATGGATCATTTAATAGATGCGCAATGTCTCCATCCATCTATCGGTGCAGCATATGATGTTCCAACTTTACTATGGTAATTAGCTCAGGCTGACTTCAGAGCAGGAAGCTGCCTCCCACACAGCAGTGCTTAATTACTTTATTTATTTTTATTTTTTATTTTTTATTTTTTTGACAAGTAGATTAATTTTTATTGAACATCATCTATATGCTAGGCATAATGCTAAGTGCTTAATTACTTTAGACTTCAGCTTGCCAAGTGAAAAATTGACTGTTCTTTTGCACATTGCATGGAATTGAAATGATTTCATTGTCATTTCAGTTGAAATACAGCCTGACATCAGCATAGAATCATGGGAAACATAATGCAAAATTTCTCTGAAATTCTAAAATGGCCTGAAAGCTGCCTTATTTTTTTATGAAGCTGCATTTCATTTTCAGAATGTTAATGAAGATCCACTTCATCTTGAGAGAAGCAAACTTTTAGGAATTCACTTCTGTGAATCCATTCCAATGGCAATTCAATGAAGGGCAACATCATTAGGAAGCTACAATTAAAGGGGCATAAGAGCCATTGGAATGGGTGTCGACATAATTAGTAGTAAAACCTGTTGGCTTCAGCATACAACTAATGAAAGGAATAATAACCGCCCCCATTCAGAAAATTAAAAAAAACTCACCTTTGTGCAGATTCTACACCATGATACTTTAATGTACAGTTATGTGACATAAACTACACATTTGTACAATAAAGTGGCAAAATAAATCCAGGCTATCTTGTGCTGAAATTTATCAAAAATTTGTTTTCTTCAGATTTCAGCTGTCAATCCCATGCTACTAATTGAATAATTTCCAAGATACCAAAGGCAGATTTCATGAATAAAATGTCCCCAAAAATGTGCTCTTGGATAGAGGGAGAAAGTAAAATTATGAGAGAAGGCATTGGTATAATGGAGCAAATCAAACCCAAGCTTTCACTTTGGCCAGAAGCACTCCGCAAGTAGCAATGACACCTTTGCCATGAAAACCACAGGGGAAAGTAATTAAATTTAACAGAAGCTGCCCTTGATTTAAAGCCACAGGGGAAGTAATTAAATTTAATAGAAGCCACTACTTCTAAACAAAGATATATGGTATTTCTATCACCAAATGTTACCTTATTTTTTTCAAATGTGCCTATAGCTTCTAGTAGCCTGCTTGTGGAAACTAGTTCCAAAACATCTAATGGACACTATATGATTGAATATTGTGAGCCATACTGGGCAGTAATGTAATGACAGCACATCTGAGCTGCAATTCAAGAAAGGCCAAGGTGCTGCCATTTATGGCAGTCTGCTCAAAACCAATACTGGGCCTTAAGATGAAGACAAGAAAGTTTGGGGAAAAAAGTAGACTTGTGATTTTTTTTTCTTTTTTTTTGGTCAACTTTGATGCATTTTGTACATCTGTTTAAACTGTGCCCTAACCTCAGCCTCTGGGGCTACCGTTCTCTTGTTGAGCTGATTCAGTACCTTGGCTTTGGAAGAAACAAAGTTCTCCTTTCGTAAAGTGTGTACTCTTGTCATCAGGGTTCTCCAGGCCAGGCCATAGGGCCCACGTGTTTTCTTGCACATTGGACCAGACCAGTTGAAGCTGGTCCCAGTGTCACTGTGGTTACCATGGATACCTATATAGGATGCTCACTCCAAATGGTGGTCTTTACATCAAGCCTTGTACCCTGGCTCTGATGGCTTGAAAGAAAGTTTGCTTTTTAAAATTTTGTGTCAGGATCCCTTACTTGTCAACTCACGCATCTTCTGGGCTTTGTCCTAAACCTCGCAAAGGACCATAAGAACAAGCACATCTCAGTTTGCTCCTATCTTCCTTTCAACTTTGATTGTTTTTGTTGGGTTTTTTTGCGGTACGCGGGCGTCTCACTGTTGTGGCCTCTCCCGTTGCGGAGCACAGGCTCCGGACGCGCACGCTCAGCGGCCATGGCTCACGGGCCCAGCCGCTCCGCGGCATGTGGGATCTTCCCGGACTGGGGCACGAACCCGTGTCCCCTGCATCGGCAGGCGGACTCTCAACCACTGCACCACCAGGGAAGCCCCCTCTTCTTTTCAACTTTGTGTTAAGAACACCAACAATGAACATTTCTTGACTCTTTTTACGTAATCAGATTGGAAGGAGTAATAGTAATTGAGGGTGAGAAGACTCATTTTCCTTCCTGAATTTAAGATTAAGAAAACCGGAGATATCCTGCTTACTTAGAGCGTAAGGGGCCAAGAAGTAGTGGAACAGGTGTCATCCAGAGGGGTGACCCCAATGAAAACCAACTGTTAAGACAGTTTTAGTCTTAATACAATATAGTTTACAGTGGCAGAGTGATGAAGAGTTGGACTCTGTGTGTAGACTACTTGTTTGAATCTGGTGCAGCCACTCGAGCTTCATGACATTGGCAAGTTACTTTCCTAGTTTTATTATCTATAAAGTGAGGGCAGTAACAATATCTGCTGCACAGAGCTATGGAAAGGATCAGATAGGTTCATACCATGTAAAGTGACTAGAACAGCTCCTGACACACAGTAACCACTGTCTAAATGTTGACTCTCATTTTATACAATATATGTTGCAGTTCACTGCCTATTGATGGTAACAGTTCCACATCATACCCAGTGTCATAAAAGAATATCCCCTATGGTTTTATTTGAATTCCATACTCCAAACTACATTGTAGACATGTATCCTTATATATTATAAGTGGAAGCTATGTAGCCACAGCCCCTATTGCTCCGACAGAAGAGCAGTGGTGGTCTAGTTGGGAGGTGAGGTAGGGATTTGGGGGGTGAAGGTACTGAGGGATTAAAATAGAAGATAAACTTAGCAAGGAGGTATAGTGGTGAGAGATGTAAGTCAGTATATCTTGCTAAATCTCAAACAAAAGCCCAAATAATGCTTCCCTTGCAGTTGTGGATTATGCCAGCTTTCCTGGTTAGCCCAGAACTGGCACCACAATAAGTGAAATCAGTCACTCTTCTTCCAGGGCAGAATGCATAGTCACAAAGCATTTGTCAGCTATATCTTTTCCTGTCAAGTAGTCATTGGGTGGAAAACCACCGAAAAAGAATTTTTCTTTGTCAGATAAACTTTTCACAGTAGAAGAATGTAGTGAAGGCTTCTGAAATAAACCTAGTGGCACTGGGGAGTTTACAAATACTAGCATATTAATATACAGCTAAAATAATAATAAAAAACACCATGCTGCTAAAGATGTTTAGTACTATCAGCTCACTGCAGGAGTTTATTAGAAACGCCTGCTTTCTTTTATTAAAATTTCAACTGGCTTCATGAATGAGGTCCTATGTTAGTGTCATAAAGTAAGAGGCCAGAAGGAGAGGATATTGGCATTTAAGTGCAGATTTCATTTTAAAAACACTTTAACATTATAAAAGAAGATTGCATATTGTAAATATCACATATAATGCTAGTGGTGTTAAAAGTAGTGTTAGTAATTTTTTTTTTTTTTTTCGCGGCACGTGGGCCTCTCACTGCTGTGGCCCCTCCCGCCGCGGAGCACAGGCGCCGGACGTGCAGGCTCAGCGGCCATGGCTCACGGGCCCAGCCGCTCCGCGGCACGTGGGATCTTCCCGGACCGGGGCACGAACCCGTGTCCCCCGCATCGGCAGGCGGACTTTCAACCACTGCTCCACCACGGAAGCCCAGTAATTTTTTTAAATTCGTCAAATTGTCTTTGTTTATGATGATATCTGGCAGATTTTATATTTCTGTAGTAAAGCAACATTTTAAATTTATCCAAAGATGTTTTTAGTTATAAGCAGCAAACATAGTTTTCATAAAATGATGCATAAGTGTAAATTAATGGGAGTCTTCTTTGGCAACAGCACATGACAATTGCTTAATTCTATAATTAGCTGATTATTTTCCCTCTGCATCTTGGAAGCTTTTGTTAAACTAACTTGGTTTAGCTGGGCAGCTGGAAAGATTGCAAACCTCAGTCTATGGTTGAATGTTTGGGTTGGCAATGTTGTAGTAAATTATATGGAGCACCTTCTGAGGTAAGCCAGGGTTTTCTTTCCTGGTATTAAATGGTCACTGCTTCTTTACCTGGTAAAAAATTGTTAAGAAGATGGTGGCAGGCAATGTTCTAAGGTGCAACAGCTGGGGAGCTGAGATGAAAACCTTGCTTCCTTGTCTCAGCATCTGGAGTCTTCATGGAAGTGAGAAGTTTGCAGGTTTGCAGCTGCAGCCCTTTCATGACAAGTTCGGTAAATTTTACACATGGTTGCTTGCTTAGAAAATATTTTCCAGATTTAACATGTTTACAGCATTGACATTTGAAGCTGAAGCCCCTTCCTTCTTGATTAGAGCAGAGAGTACTCACAGACTGCATTCTAACTTTATGGGGTTGGAAATCTGGGAATGGGTCATTTACAATTTTCAAACAAATCAAAATGCACTTTGATCTCTGGTCCAAGTTTCTTTAAATGCAATGAGTAATAATAATAAATTAGCCCAACTTAGCTATTTTCCCCTTAAATATGGTCATTTTAAATGTAATCATTTTATTGCATTCTAAAATCCAACCAACATATTTAATCCATCTTATTCAAAGTATATATTTTCTGAGAAGGAACATTAACTCAGCAAATTAGGTAAAGACTATGTGTGTGTGTGTTTGCATGTGTATATTTTTACATTTTAAAGTACAACCCATTCTGTGAAAATATGTATTAATAATAAAAGCAGCAGTTTTCTTTACACACATTTTCTAACTGAAATCTCATTTTATTTACGTGTTTTTAGGTGCACTGAATATTGTCAAAGCAATATATGGAATGTTTCAGCAATAAGCTACATTCAAAACAAAGAGAATGTGATTTTGAATTTTCCAGTGTTAAGATCTCTAATTTAAAATTTATTTTAGCAGATTAACTTTACATTAGTAACATCAGTTCTGTTGAACATTTGGATCAGACCTTTGAAGTGAGATAAGAAATAATATAATTGGTACTGTTATTTTAGAACCATAAACATTCAGTTGATTGTCACCTTACTCTTAGGTTGCTAACAGGTGTGCAAAAAGCATTCATATAATGTGATACGTTTCACCATCCTCACCTCCACAAATGTAAACCCTGTTGTTTTAAACTGGATTTACCAGAGTCCAGATGCATAATCCTAAGCATTTTCTTTAACATTTCTCACACTGAATACAGTATTTCTCCTTCATGATTTAAGATAAACGATGGCACATACCATGTGAAAAAGTCTTTCATAGAATAGACTTTAGGTTATGATATTTCATATATAAAACAAAGGCACCTCTATCCCTCCAACAAAACAAATCAAAACAGCTTACAATTCTGAAACAATGCATTATGAGTGTTGTGATACCGTATAGGTGATACCATATATCACAAAATGATTGTTAGGTAGCAATATCGCTCCTCTAATTCGCAAGGGGTAAAGGCAGTTTGTTCTTTTTTGTGTACTAAGTTTACTTAATTCCCCCGTCCCTAAATAAATGATAACTATTTGCTTTGAGTAACGTTTAACTCAGCCCAGGGATGACTTATATGAGCAGCCAAACGGTTTGTATTGATTTTGATCTTTATTACTTGTAGAACGATATTTTAGCAAGTTTTTGAAAGAGTAAAGCATTTCAAAATCAAGTCCCTTTGGGATTAATTGCAGAGTCGAACATTTTAATTTTAACTGGGAGAAAGACAAGAACAAATGAAAAAATATGAAGATCTGTAATGAAAAGTGGTAAAATAATCTGAGTGAATCATTTTATTAAAATGATTGTTTCACTATGAAGAACCATAAAAACTACAATTTGTGTATTCTGTTACAAAAAAACCTCCCTCCAGGCAGCCAACTACTAAAATTTTATGTAAAAAAAAAAAAAATGCTCCCCTAAGGAAAATGTGCATATCTGCTGTTTCTTTTTTTTTTTTTTAACAAAGATCGAGATGCTTATAAAGAACTTAGCAAAGACTTCTGAAAATAAAAACTCGTTGCCGTCCCTCACAGCCTCCATTGCACACACTGTGTATGTGAGGGTTTTTTTTTTTCCCTATTCATGCTGAATTGTCTGATTCCAATTTAAATTGCTAGTCAGTATTTCACAGCTTTGCACAACACTTTCTAACCTTTTCCTCTTGGGCATCTTTATTTGAAATGAAACTTTACTGTCTGTCATATATCTGAAACAAACAAGTGTACCTACTTGATGGTTTAATTGTAACTGGCTAAGCTCAAAAAATGAGCAGCAAGTTCAGGAAAAATGCATGGGTCCCAACCAGCTGACACAGCCAAAACCCTCAGCAGAGATGCAAATTATATTTTATTATTTGAAACAGCTGCCGTGCAGCCTCAGACATTTATCTTTTCTTTACAGAGTTTTCCTGACTAACTTCGTGCTGGTGTGGTATATTCTTTCATGCTTTCCCTGGTGACCACAGCTCTCATGCCATTTACCTTGCTCCAGGTAATTTGGAGAAATACTACAGACATGTAACATTACAGAGTCTGTATAGTTGTTTAGCTGCTAATTGATTCTCAAAGGAAGCCGACGGATACTGTCACTATTATGCCACGTTAGAAATTCTTCAATTTAAGCACACTTATTTTAGTGAAATTAGAACTGCTAGATATTCTGTCTGGATGTTCGACTACAAAAAGCTTTTACAGAAAAGGATATAATCAATATTGCCTTTACTAGCCAAAAATAAAGAAAGAAAGAAAGAAAGAAATCTATGCACATTTTCACGACTGAGTTTTTTTTAATTAAAAAAATATTATAGTTTTAACTGTTGAAGTACTTGAGATATATCATGAGAAAAATTCAGTCTGGATGCTTTTAATCCATGTTTGAAAAGGACTCAGAGCCTAGAATCAGAATCTCAGAAGACAGCGCAATAATCACTTGTTATAAAGTGGTTTCATTTCTCTTCAGTTTACCAGGTAACCCTGTTGTTAGCATCTGTGTTGTAATGAATGCTGTGATATCATAGAAACTTGCGCAAAGTGTGCTGACTTTAAAAACAGAGTGCGGTGTCGATTTTTTAAAGGTACATTATTTCTGTGAATGGGTTTATCAGCAGTACAACCACATTACAAGACAAGTTAAGCCATAAAAAGGATTAAGTGGCTCTGGATAATACTGATTAAGTACCAGAGCCACACAGGCGAGTCGTGAGAGTAACTTGTGCTGCCAAGTCTTCTGAAACAGCACAGTAGTAAAAGCTGACTTTCCTTGCAGGCCCAGCTCTTTCCTCTGGGATCTCCTCTAATAGTAGTCAAACATTAGCTCTTCTACAGTCACTAAATTCTACCCACATTGAAAACAGTCATCAGCAACAAAAAACCCTTGATACAAATGAACTTGTGTGCCAAACAGAAAGAGACTCACAGACAGAAAACAAACTTGTGGTTACCAAAGGGGAAAGGTGAGTGGGAGGGATACATTAGGAGGCTGGGCGTAGCATAGCCACACTACTATATATAAAATAGATAACCAACAAGAACCTCCTGTATAGTACAGGGAACTCTACTCAATATTTTATAATACCCTGAGAAAAAATACATATATGTATAACTGAATCACTTTGCTGTACGCTTGAAACTAACACATTTTAAATCAACTATACTTCAATAAAAAAAAAAAAAAAGCAAAAAAAAAAAAAAAAAACCCAAACCAAAATAAAGAAACCCAAAAAACCCTTTTTGTGTCTTCCTGTTTTAATAACGCTTCTGTAATGTGCAGAAGGACCCAGTTCCATTCGGACTCTGCCACATAACCTTGAGCTGATGATAGAGGTGATACTTCACCTCTTCTATTTCCTTACCTGTAAAATGGGGGTGATTAGACTCCCTTAAAAATTTATCGTTAAAAAAAAAAATTATCGTGAGGGTCAGTCAATGCATATAAAGTGCTTAGTGCAGTACCCAGCACCTTTTAAGTGTTAGAAGTATTGATAACTCTTATTAAGGGAAATCACTGTAAGTCCTTTTCCCCCAATGATAAATATATTTGGAGCAAGAGACCAGCTTTTGTTTTTAAAGTCTACAGAAAAGTTCTTATTCTTGTCTTACTCTTATTACAACACTAAATGGTGGCAGATATCCCAAGAATACTTTATCATGCTGTGCCCTGAAATTTAAGATAGGTGCTGAAGGAGATTTCAGATACACACACATTTAAAAGGCCTTTTACAAATGACTTGGATTATTTGCCCCAGTACTCTTTTTAATGTAAAGAATATTCCAGGGCTTCCCTGGTGGCGCAGTGGTTGAGAGTCCACCTGCTGATGCAGGGGACACGGGTTCGTGCCCCGGTCCGGGAAGATCCCACATGCCGCAGAGCAGCTGGGCCCGTGAGCCATGGCCGCTGAGCCTGCGCATCCGGAGCCTGTGCTCCACAACGGGAGAAGCCACAACAGTGAGAGGCCCGTGTACAGCAAAAAAAAAAAAAAAAAAAAAAAAAAAGAATATTCCAAAACTGAAGTTAACACGCTGAAGATCCTTTACTTGTCAGCTGCTTATGAGAAGGGTTCACTCAGTTCAGTTTTTATGTGAGAAATTAGTTTCAGGAGATAATTACATTCATATCACTTGAAATGTTTTTCATACGGGCTATCAAGAATAATAAATTCTAACTTAATAAAAGGCAAAGCAGAAAAAAGAAGAGTCTGTTGGATTTCACACACAGAGTCCATTCCACATTGTTTTCTCTAGTTTTTCTAAGACCCTGAGGGAATCCAACAGCAATAGGTTATACTGAGTGCAATTAGAATCATAATGCAGAAGCCAGTAAATTAGGGCTGATGTTGATATTTCAAAACTAGTCTGTTTTCCTTATACTTGGACATAATTCATGAGATGCATTAGGAAGTAACAATGTCTCCACTTCAATACATCAGGATTATTTTCAGAAAACAGGGAAACAACATGCATTAGTATTTATATCTCCAAAATCAGGCCCCAAACAATGTTACTTTATAACATGGAAATGTCGATTATGTAATTGCACCCAAACTTGGAACCTTAGATTTTAATTCTGTACATCACCTTCCTGGGTTATGCTGCAAACAGGTATGAGCCAGAGTGGGGTGCAGTGGGCCTGGGGCCGGGTCCAACACAGGGAATAGGATGAGGGGCACAGAGCAACACCTTGTTGTTGGACATCAGTGTGCTGTTAACGGTTTGGTGAAGCTGCTTTTGATTCGGGAGGGTTTCTCTGCCTGAGCTGGAGAGAAACAAAGAGGAAGGAGCCCCAGTGGAGGCAGATGTGGGGTGGGAGGGGGTCAGCGATGATGATGGGCAGACAAGGAAGCTTCCTGTTGGGAGGAAGCAAGCTGACAGCACGCAGGTAGGCTTGGGAGGGGAGCTAAGAAGCCGGAGTCCTGGAGCAGCTTCCCGGAAAACTGCTCTCCAGTTTTCTGTGAAAACAGGGAATAGCAGTAGAGGAAGCCAACCCCAGAGGACCTCTCCAGCCAAAGAAACTCTCAGTTTGGATGGTATATTTTATTTTTACTTATTATCACAACACAGACTATAAATTTTAAAACCTATTTGAGTAATTTCCCCGAGGAAGGAAGCTGACCCCATTCCCACAGCCTCCCTCCTCTGAGAGTGCTAAGTGTGCCACAAAACATTTGGAATGCTTTCTTAAAATGTCCAGATCATTCGACCACTCCCACTGCAGCGAGTCTCTTTCTTCTGCTTCTTTACAAGGGCTGGGAGCGGTGAGCAGCCAGGAGGCCACCCCGCACCCGGGGATTTGTGGCATGTGGAGGTGAAGGAGGAGATAATGACCATTTGGAGACAACCTATTTAAACAACTGTTTGCTCTACAATAACAGTTACTCGGTGGCTCTGAGCTTGAACTCTCAATGGGAGGGTGCTGCGGTCGGCAGCTGGAAACTGCGTTTTAACCAAATGAGCAAACAGGAGCCTGGGGCTTTGTTGAGAGGAGGACCTTCCTCACTTCCTCAGGCTTCATTTCCTTGTGAGGCGACAGGGCTGCCCCTCAGGGACTCCTCCGGTGGATGAGGCAGCTGCAAAGGAAGATACAGGCTCAAGGCTTAGGAAGGGGGAAGCATCAGTCAGTAACTACAGGGAGGGGCTGAGCAGATTACAGCTTGGTGACCACCTTCCAAAACGCACAAGTACGCGGTACTGGTCTCTTTTATATTATGCACACTTTCACAAAAACAGGAGCAAAAAAGAGCCACACCATAGCCTAAAAGACAGAGTCTGAACTCTGCCAACTGGCAGAAGCAGTGATTTCCAGAGCCCAGGGTGCCAGGGAGTGGAATCTCAGGGGCCTCTGGAGCGGAGAAGGGGGCAAGCAGGACCAGAGACACCCAGTCCCACCAGACCCCCGAGAGCCTTCCAATGGCTGCACCTTCTCTGAGATTCCACTGGCATCCAGATATGTCCGGATGCCTCAGGGGAACATTGCATTGGAAACCCTGATCCTCATTCCCACGCAACCCCATAATCAAAATGATTTTTAATGTATGCTGTTTGCTTACTTCAGGGAATAATTCCGCTGAGGAGCCCAAGGAAGGCAAAGAGAGTCTGGAGAACTCCAGTAATGAAAATGAGGTCAGACAAAACTGTAGGGTTGCAAAGCTTGCCTACAGGCAGTATTTCCAAATGAGTTTTCATACCAAACAAAAGGCAAAAGGCCAGTTAACCTGTGTGCCCACAGGAATTGCAGGAGGACAGCTCTGGGGCCGAGCTGGGCTCTGGAGGAGTTATATTCTCCATCGCATCTGGGGCTGCCATTCAGGGCTGCCCACAAGCTCGTCCATCTCAGTGCATGTAAAGCTAGTGATTAGAGGACTCGTTCTCCATAGCTCATCTTTTTGAAGTCAGGTCCTGGTTCAGAAAATCTCCCTGCTGGAGGGACTGGGATTCTTCTGCGGGTCTCTCCTGCAAGCTGCCTGCCCCTTTGCATTATCTCCTGGGGTTTGTTCTGTGCTCTGCTTGCATCTACGGCATATTTATTCTCAAGGATCGGGAGCCTCTGTGGGCAACTGAAGTTTCAGTAATTGAAGGGCACTTCAGTTCTGGAGAAGATGCATTATTGGTACATTTCTAGGCTGTTTGGCATAGGAGATTTCAAGCAGTTTATGTGGTGAGGAGAAGGCAAAATGACAATATGGGAACCTCTTAGGATATGCAAAAAGTGCAGCCCGCACAGGGCTGTCATTCATTAGATAATAAATACGATGCCGGATTTTGATAAAGAGCAGTATGGAAAATAAATACTCAAGACGTGGACCAAAGTCCAAGGTAAGGCACTGGGTCCTGTCCATGGCTTTTCCCACCTCCTAGGAACTTCATTTCTCTAGATGAAGTTTAGCTGTTAGCAGCTACATTATAAGGCAGGGTTACTAATACGACTCCTTTGAATATGAAAAATAGAAAGAAACCCCTTTTTAATCTTTGTTTTTATGGCTGCAAACATGATTACATAGAGGAAAATCAATCCCAATGGAGCGCGATGTATAATACAAAGTAATTGATTGGCCTTTATCATTTTCCGTTACGATATTAAAATTACACCATAATATCAAGCGGCAGCCACTGATACATAAAGGAAAACAGGAGTTGATAATGTCTAAGGGTAATCAGGTCAGGGAAGTGTGAAGGTAAGATAAATAAGGTAAATACAAAAATAGGAAAAGCTTCAAAGAAGCAAAAGGGAGTTGGTGGCACAGAGTCTACACAATGGAAGAGAGGTCTGCTGTTGGGAGCATCATTAAGCAGTAAGACACGAGAGACGGTCTATTGCAGCTGTGTGATTGCAGTATGTCTCGGTTGGTGTCCCAAGCTATGGGGACAAGAGCTGAGTGACTTTAACTTCTCAGAAAGTGCAATAATCCTTTCAGAATATGACGCCTGCAGCCTGATTGCTATCAGGCTATGAAATTTAGAAAATGAAGGAGAGGAAGCATTTAGCTCTTGGTATTTCCCAGGCATTAATGCCACCAGCATGGCATTGCAAGCAACCACTTAGAAAACCTCCATTTTCGGTCAACTTTGCAAACTGCCAGAGACCAGTGCGGCTTTGTCAGCTCCCTAAATGCCGTGGTTTGTGTCCTAGAGGCGAGCAGCTGAAGCAGAGGCCTTGAGAAAAATTACATCAATAGAATACCTGGATATATTATTCTGTGTTCTTGCCTGTTTTATCTCTCCGTATATATTTATTCTCTCAACAAATGTTCATACTTACGCATGCATAAATGTTACTAATTACACCATTTGATATTAAAATATGACCAAACGTTAATACCTATCGACATTGTTCTTCTTTGAAAATACTTTTTATGTAAAAATACATGTAACACACGTATGACAGCCATCCAGTATAATCTTGTTGTGGCTGGAAGTCAGTTTTTCACATTCACACTTAAAATGCAGTATAAAAATGTCATGCCCACCAGAGTGGTCCAGCTCTTTGGATAAGCAGTAATCAGGAATATAGCTTAAGATGGTGGAATAAATCACCTCACAGGTTGGGAGCATTAGAGAACTGGTTAGCTGTGATACCCTCAAGAGATGTGGGAAGTAGTTGCTTACTCAGCAGAGGGAATCTCCATATTATAGAATTTGTTTCTAAATTTTCTAAATCCTGGGGGGGGTTGAACTCATTTGTTCATTCACTTGTTCATTTTAGTAATTGAATGCCTGTTATGGGTCTAGAAGTGAAGTTGGTGCTGTGGTTAGAGAGATGGTCTGAAGGGACATACAGGCTATTAGAGAGCATTGACAGATATAGACAGATATATGAAAAGGTACTAGTAGACATAACACAATTGCTATGAAACACAGAGCAAATGGAAGTCAGGGAAAGGCTTCACAGAGGTACATATGGATGGAAAAGTAGATTTCCAGACAGAAAAGATGGGTAAGGACATTTTAGGCAGCAGACCTACACATGAATTGTCCAAAAGACGCAAAGAGGGGTAATGTGTTGAGGAACAGAGGGAAGACCAGCATGGTGTGCCCGTGCATGGAATGAGTGTTGGGAGACTAACAGGATGACAAATGAAGCCCTGATTCCCAAGGACCTTGTCTGCCATGCTAGAAAGATTTCCCTATAGAAAATAGAAAGCTCATAGGGGTGTTTAAGCAGAGACACAGTCTGATCAGATTGTTTTGGAGTGATGGCACTTGGGTACAGGGTAGAGAATAGGTAGGAGTGGGGACAAGAGAGGCCATTATGCCATGTAGTGATCTCCTGTCCTGGTTGAAGCCTAATGAACCACCTGTGCTCAGTGCAGAGGGGATCACACCAAAATTGTCATGCCTTGTCTATCAAATGCTCCTGGTAGCAAGTGAGAGAAAACTGAAAAATAGCATCTCACCTAACAAGAAGTTCAGAAAGCCATGGCTCTGTGTGTAGTCTATCAGGGTCAAGCTCCACCTCTCAGCTGTTCTCTGAGCGACGCCTCTCCCATGTGTTGGCTTTGTCCTTGGCTGGAGGCAACATGGCTGCAACAGTTCTAGTAATCTCATCTAGACACACCGTGTCCAGAGGAAGAAGGACCATCTTTTTTTTTTTTTTTCCTAATGTTTTTTCTTAGGAATGAGGATTCCTTTCCCAGAAATTCCCAGCAGGCGCCCCTCATGTTTTATTGTCCATGTTAGGGAGAATGCTCATTCCTGAGCCACTGACTGATAAAGTTTCACAACGGACTTTGGAGAGTCAACTACTATGCCCAACCTGCTTTCCTTTAAATATCTTCCCTCTTGATTTTTCATCTCCCCCACTGAAATGATAACTTCTAATAATTCTGTAGTAGGCATTGGATTATTCCGTGCCATCCTGGGCACAGGTTCTGCTTCATTTCTTTATCAAATGTCAAATTAAGTCTGGTTTATCCCCATCCATGAGGACTGGTGAGATGTCTTCCATCAATCACTGTTCATAGCTTCGTTTCCTTCCCTTGTGCTGATGAGTGGGAACCCTGCTATTTACACAGGTTCAGAAGATACAGGGAAGCCCTGGTCCTCAATCCTCACTGTTGTGCTCCTTGCCAGGCTTGTGAGGTCTTCTCTGATACAGTTTTAGGTCCCCACACCCTCTTAGAACCTGCAACTCTCGTTCTATTCTCAAGCCCTGGAGAACCAAGCCCTTTCTGGTATAATGGGTCACCTTTGTCAGACAAATTCAGCTTAATTATCTCAGTGAGTGTGCCTGTTAGTGGTTGTCTGCCCAGATCCATCTCCCTCTGACAACTTCCCCCAAGACCTTGAGGGCCCAAATACCAGCTGACTCTGGCTGGAGAGGTGGCAGGTGTGCAGGGGGAAATTCATTTCAGTTCTTCCTGATGAGCCCAGAGCCCACCGAATAAGATGCAGTCAATTACTCAATTGTCCATTCTACAGCAGTGAGTGTTCTTAAATGTCTTAATGCAGTGCATCGAAGAAGTAAACACAACTATCCTGGGCCGGGCTGTCTTAATTGGTCTCTTAGAGGAAGTCTGACTTTGGAGGTTCTCTAATCCTGCAAAACCAATATTCCTTTCTTCTGTTACCCTTGCTCCTCAAGCCCCTCCCCCACCTCAAAAAAACCCCCACATTTCCTGAGTTTACTGACTTAAGAAGCTTGTTAGTGGGAAATGATCTGATTAATTAATTCACACCAAGTTTGAACAATTGACAATACTGATTAAGGTGATATGCTTACCAGAATTTAAAAGAGATATCTTCTAACCCAGATGAATCAACCTCTAGTGGTAGAATTTCAGGCAACATAGAGGAACATAATTATTGGCAGATTTGCAAGTGTGACCTCTTAAATTCACCCCTTTTACAAACCTCTATTGTACAATATTATATTTTAATAGTCCGCTGATGAGGCTTTCTTACCCATGAAACTGACTTTACCAGAAGACCATGCCTCACTTGTTGTTTTGTCTTCAGCCCTTAGCGCAATTCTTATCACAGAGCAGCTTAATGGTTTTGGATGGTTGCTTAAAGCATCTTTTTACAATTAATCTGTTACCTGGGCCTTGGGGAAATCAAAAAGAAAACAAAGAGATCACTTTCTTCTTTTCCATCCATAAATGATCCATATTTTCCTAACTTTTCATTTAAATTCTGTGAAGTAAAACCTTTCATTCAGTTGCTATAAATCTCTATTACCCAGTTAGGAACTGTCTTAATTTCTCCATGATCCCCTTAAAATGCAGAATTCCCATCAAGGCTTGGCGTTCTGTTACCTGGATGTTTAAGTGACCAGCTAAAGAAGTTCCCATAACTTGCCCCTGCGTTCCTTTGGATGCCCGTATGTGTTTCATAGAGATTTCTCCCCAGGTGAGATTCCTCTGAATTTCCTGTTATTTTTCTAGAGATAAAATCCTCTGTTTTAGCCTGAGCCCATGGTTTTGGTTTTCCTTTTAGTGGTTCATTTCCTTTAAGCTGGAATAAGAGTCGAAGTACATGCAGGTTCTAAAGGTAGTTCTTACTCATACGCTTTTTCAAGCCAAACCAGCGATAAGGCCTCACATACCCAGACAGTCTCCTGGCTTAGCGCAAAAATGCTTCACGCTTGATGGTTTGATGTTATAATGAATTATTGTTATGTTGTCTGCCCAACCTCTTTTTCTTTCAGCAGTTGTTCCTTCTAACCTGGTGAAATGTTGGTCACAAGGAGTTGCCTCCCCTGCCATGTGGTGAATCTGTGACTCAACGTGGCCAATCGAGTTACTTCCTTCTGCTCCTGTGATACTTCCTAGATGGCCAAATGACCCAGATTTAGCCAATCTGAGTCATCCTCAGGAATTCTGCTGAATTTGTTGGGAAAGAATCTCTGACTTCTCTTTGTAATTAGCTGTAGGGTGAAATTAGCTGTAGGGTGACAGAAGCTTTGGGTTGATTCGCTGGGGACTATCTTTGGCATTAGGTATGAAAAAACTAGTGGTGCACAAAGAAAGCAGAGCCAAGAGATGGATGGATGGTGGGGGAGAGAGAGAGAGGAGCATTGAGGACAATGTTTGAGGACCTGAATCCAGCCATATCTGAAAAGTTGAAAAATTCTCTTTTATTCTGTTTAAGCTAATGTGAATTGGGTTTCTGTAAATTACACCAAAAAGACTCCAGATAAACAAATGTGTTCTCAGTTTATTTATACAAGGACAAATGATATAAACTTCATAAAATAAAGCTGTATATATATTTCTAGCCTTTTAAAATTGTATTTTGAAACTTACCATCTGAATCCACTGAAGTGGGCATTATCAAGCATTAACTTTGAACAAATAAAAAAAATAGCATGTGCTTTATGCTATAAAATGCACATGACATTACTTCACCATAGAGAAATTTCTATACCCTACATTTAGGTGAATTCAACTAACTAATAACTTTATAAAGCAACTGAGAAGAACTGGGAAAGTAAACAAAGTGTGGTTCAGGATTAAAAATGAAATTATACTTAATACAGAATTATCTAAGAGAGAGAGAACATGACAAGAGCAGAAATTTTAAATCAATTATACAGAAAACAAAGTGGGTGATTTCCTCATGTGTGAACAGGAATGGTAGCTTTAGAAACATCCCTGTTCTTCAGATCACAGCTTGGGTACCACTTCCTCTGAGAAACCCTCCTTCTTGGCTCCCAGTACTTACCCCTTGGCCAGCAGTTACTACACCAAACGGGAATTGCAGATTCCCTAATGAGACAGTAAGCATTTGAGTGCAAGGACTCTCTTGTTTATTGCCATATCCATCTTATCTGTCTCAGTGCACTACACCTGCTCTGTTCACAAGGCATACTGAGCAATGGGACAAGTCTGTTGAGAATGTCACAGGGTTGACTGTGCATGGAACCTGTGGTCTGGGTTCCTCATCCTCTGGGGCCAGCTACTGTCTTTGTTTGATCATCGACCATCCCCTTGATGTTGATTGTCATGCTCTGTTACTTATGTTTATTATGTAGATGCCTCAGCCAGAGTCCAAAGCTCAGAAGAAACATAATCATGCAGTGGGAAAGTGTATGACGATTTCATTATCTGACCATGGCTTCTCTCCTTCTTATACACAGACATGTTAAACTGCTGTTGTTAGACTTGGTTTCCAGTGTTGGAGAGGAAGAATATTCTCAGCGTGATGAGAACAGCTTCAGTCGGTCCCTACAGGCTTAATTTCACTTACTTCTCCTAATTACCCTATGGGTATTATTATTTCCATTTTATAGATGATCAAATAAGACTGAAAGCAACTTTCCCTAAAAGAGAAAGCTCATAGTGAGCCAGGATTTGAACCTGGTTCTAACTTCCCAAATTGTGGCATTTTGCACAACCTACTTAAAGGAACAACTTCAATCCTAGGATTTTTCAAGCAAAGTTAGACTAAATTAGTTTCTTTAGAATTGTATATTCCTTGACAAAAAAGCAAATTCAATTACACTCATCTCTCAATTATCAGCAACAGAAAAGTTATGGAGAAAGCAGATTACCTGCAAATTTTATGTGGATAAAACTCATAAATAATATGTGAATAGCTGAAAGTTGCCATCAAACTATGCTCTCAGCCTTGAAAAGAGGCTGGTTATAAGTGAGGTGAGATGATTACCCTGTTAGGTCAACTTACTCCTTCAGAGTTTATGGCAAATAATCATTTACCAGATGGAATTTTCTCTAAGAGATTTCATTTACTTGCCTTCCTCTTCACTTATCTTATTTTTTCATAAAGTTAAGTCTGCTTAAAAATAACTTCTGGGATACCACTTGGGAGTGAAACATAGACTTACTTGATTCCAGAGGGAAAACAAAAGATTGTCTAAACATCAGCTTAATCCATAACATGGAGTGGAGCCGCTAGGTCTATCTATTCTCCATGACGAAGTCTGGGAGAGCAGAATAAATAGCGTGTGGAAAATCCAGAAAGGGCCTGTGTCGTAGAGTCTAAATTATGAGGTGTTTTCAGGAAACATACATTTTATCCCAGGTCAAGGCCAGCTGGGGTTGGAAAGGCAGTCTCCAATGATTTGACATTTCCCTGTTACCTCCTGGAGGAAATACTCATGTTGCTAGAGGGGAGTGTGCTCTGGGCTGACAGCTCAGGTCTGTTTTCAAGGAACCATTACCTATGGCAGGTGATGAAATACTCTGTAAGTTTTGACTGGTGAAAGCAGGAATAATTCAAAAGGGTCTTGCCTTCCTAGGCTGAGATGGCTACATTCCTTATGAATCTTTACAGACCCCTATCTCCTGTGTACCCACAGTCACACAAACATAGAGAACTATTCACACCCACACGTGCCTGCTTATGTGCACACATATGCACACTCACACAGGCTCTCACACACCCATAGACACTGTTAGTTTCTAAACTTTGCACCTTCACAAAGTCTTTAAATTGTGGTGCTTTGTACCAAGGAAAATAATATTTTGAAAATATTAGGCTATGTATTTTATTGCTCCTTAAATTTTGTTCCTTTGAAGTCTTCCACATCCAAGGCTAAGCATGAATCATATGTTCCCTGGGAAGGTGTGGGTTAGGGTATCTACCATCCAGAACAAAGAAATCAAAACTATGATTGCTAAGAACTAAATATTTGTGTCCCCACCCCACAAATTCATATGTTGAAACCCTAATCCTCAGAGTGATAGTATTTGGAGAAGGGACCCTTAGGATGTAATTAAGTCATAAGGGTGGAGCCTTCATGATGGGATTAGTGCCCTTGTAAGAGGAGACATAATAGAGCTTGCTTCCTCTTTCTGCCACATAAGGATACATTGAGAAGATAGTTTTCTACAACCAGGAAAATGCCTCTCACCAGGAATGAAAATGATAGGCACCTTGATCTTGGATTTTCTAGCCTCTAGAACTGTGTGGTATAAATGTTTGTTGACTCAGCCCCCCAGTCTACAGTAATTTGTTACAGCAGCCTGAGCTGGCTAATACAAAGATGAAGGGAATATCCTGGTTAAGGAAGATGAGAAAATAGAAATATTCTACCTTCTATCTCATGAGATGGTAGATGGAGAAAAGGTGGAAGTAAGGAAATAACAATAAAACCTGTTCTAAGCACTGATCTAGAACTAGGAGGTCACTAAATGTGGGTCATAGACCTCAACGTAGCTTTATGTTTGTTTAATAAGACCCAATTTTGGAGTCAGTCATAAGGGACATGGCCTTGTTCTCCAAGAACTTTTCTAATTACAGTTGTTCATTTCAAAGATGAACACAATAGGATGTCCAGCCTGGGCACACTCAAGACTAGATCAAACAGCCTGTCATGGACACCTGCCTGGATACCAGCATGAGACAATGAACCTCTCCAGCCCCACATCCTGAGCTATATCCCCTATATCCAAGCATCAGCTGAGGAAAGAAGAGGGGAAAGGGAGGAGCGGTTCCATTAGGGAATAAACTTTGAATCGACTGAAAACTTATCCCAAAGAGACCATGTAACTCAGCAGTGCTGAAACATCATAAATAGGCAAGTTTAAAGTTGAAGCCTATTGATCCCTACCCTCCACCCCCATCAGCTATCTAGCAGAGTGGAAGTTTTTGAGAAGGATTCTATCACTTGTAGAAAATAAAGAAATTCCTTTTTCTTTGCACATCTGATAGGTTCGTTGTGACCCTCCCGACTTAAGTAATACCTACAGCAAGATTTTGGAATCCCTGCTAGGACAAATGTCTTTTTCCAGGTCATTCTCTGGACCAGGAAAAGCATCACTAAGTAAAACTTCTCAATGTAACCTGATGTCTTGCTTCTTTAACAAAAGCCTCCCAGTTTGGTTGGTGCTTGTTCAGAAAATGAAAAATGCCTTTTGGTCTATGTTTACCCGTGCAGATAAAGATCCTAAATGTGGATCAAGCAGGTACATAAATCTGTGTCAGGTTTCTCATAATATTATATCTGCAAATGAGATCTTGAAGGTATTGTTGTCCCTTTCACCTGATGACAGAATGGAATGCTTCATTGAAAAATGGTAAAGAAGGATAATTGAGTTCAATTCAGCCTGTGTATTTGAGTTTGTATATTTTAGGGGAAATGGACTCAGAAGACAGAACAGAGTTTTCAAACACACCAAGAAGACTGGTTGAAACATCTGGAAAAATCCTTTGAGGCTGAAAACATGTGGTACACAACAAAGGCAGCAAGAAGTCTCAGTCTTTATGTATTTACAGTTTCTTTATCGTTGTGGAGAAACCAAGTCACCAGCAACCTATGCATCTCAAACTGGCCCTTGTTAATACCTGGTATTATTTGCCAAGATATTGAAAATCCTCAAAACCGTGAGCAAGGAAATGTTAAATGCCTAATACACTCTTTACAAATTTAAAAGACTCAGAAAGAAAATAATCAAAGCATCTAGAATAATTGGATTAGGAGTTAGTAGATTTTACCCAAATCTCACTTTTATTGTGACTTTTTTTTTTTTTTTCCTGGCAGGATATTTACTAGAGTTAATAAAAAGGCTCTGTATTTATTAGCATATTTATTGCAAGTAGCTCAGAGGCTTCACAGACATTCTTTTATTATTTCTCACAACATCTTTATAAGGTTTTCAGCAAGAGGATAGGTATTATCCTTGTTAAACCTGCTGCAGGAAAAGCAACTCTTTTCAAATGTTATTTACAAAAAGCACCTCTTGGGCTGAAATATAAATTGCTGTTAAGGAACTCTCTCTTGGGAATGTTTTTCTCCCTTTTCCCCTTTAATTTAAAGTATGAGACTGTCATTTCTGTCATTAGTTATTGCAGTAACTTTTTCCTCTTCAGACCAAGGTCAAAAGTCTCCCACTGTTAGTCTATCCAGGAAAGTGCTTGAATGTACACAGCCGCATATTATGCATATTTATGCTGCACAAGTATTAGAGTAAACATAAGGGGGATGAATTATTAAGGGCAAAGTAAGACTGATGAAGTGCTGTTAGCTTGGATATTTGACTGATTTGTACATTTATGAGCTGACATGAAGCAGATGAAGGCAAAGGAAACAAACTTGGTCTTTATGCTAACTCCTTAAAAATGATTAAGTTTTAGGAATTGAGAATGAATATATATTATATATATCTATAGGTTTATATATTTATGTATTAGTGAATTATTTCAAGAAATGCATAAGAGCTTCTACTCTTATTTATCAGGGTACCTAGGCCCCATGGACTATGCCACGTGGAGGCTCCTATTGGCCCTTGTTTCTCCTGTAGATCTTTAATTGGATTGGATTTTTTTTTAAATTCAAGAGTTAGTATTTACTTTCAGGGCTGCTTCCACCCAATCATCAGAGCCCCTGTCTAGAATGAATGTTCATTTCCAGATCTTTTGCTCTGATGTGGACGGTAAATATCATTGCACTCCCCAGGTGGCTTCTTAGAGGCAATCCTCCTTCCATGTTAAATAGCCCCAGTTGTTTGGTGTTTAAGGTTCATCATGCTTTCCAAAGCCTACAAGTCAACTCTATTGGAAACTAAGACTCTGGTAAACAAGCCTCAGTAGATTTCAAGGGAAAATGGTCCATTTTATCTCCCTTCTTTCATTGGGACTCCTCTCTGATTGCTTTGGAGTGGCTGGACAGAGAGACTGCTGCAGCAGTTTGTTCTAATTGGTGCAAAGGGGTGGAGACATGGAAAGATGCATAGAAAGAGACACTCTTTCCTTATCCTTAAGAGTTCTGTGAACTAGGTGATGAAAAGAAACCATGGCTGGGGAGATATTGCAGTGATGATGCGAAGATGGGAATGAATTAGTTAAAAGGCAGGGTGTGGGATTTTTCTAGAGATCTGAATTTTATGCTCAGGAAGAGACCATTTCTCATTTTCAGGGCTGCTAGAGTCCTGTTTGTGGTGCTGTCTCTTGGTTATTTCTCTTTCTGTGATTGAAGAGGTTGTAAGTTGTCAAAAAGAAAAAAAAAATGTTATGAACTGAACTTAGGTCTGCTCACCCATTGCAGAGCAAAGCCAATCTACTGACACAGGGTTGTGGTGAAGGAAAGTACAGTGTTTATTGTAGGGCATCAAGCAAAGTGAAAGGGCAGCTAATGGTCAAAAGACCTAACTCTCTGATGGCTTTCAAGGAAGGGTTTTTAAAGGCAACATTTGGGGTGAGGGTTGCAGCTCATGGACTTTCTTCTGATTGGTTGTTGGTGAGGTAACAGGGTGATGTTTTGGGAATTGTAAGCATCAACCTTCTGGTTCCAACCAGTCTGGGGTGTACGTGCTTGTGGTCAGCAAGTAATCACCATCTTCTAACTGGGTGGGGAAGGGTCTTAGTTTCTGTCGAACAACTCGAAGTTGTGTTTCAGATTGTTATGTATATCCCTTGAGAAGGAACTAGAACTTTGTTTTATTGCTGAACTATTGTTTCTTGATTGCTTTTCCTTTGCTTCTTCATTCCCCTACTTCCCTGCTTGAATTTGGTCTTTGGAACTCCACTGTTTTCTTTGGTACACCTCAATCCTGAGGGGAACAGGGACAGGATAAGAAAGGGAATAAAGTTTTGGATAGAGAGGGTAATCATAAACTTGACAGGGGAGCTCAGTTTTAGAGGGACTCACTTTCAAAATCACAAACAGAAACATGCCACCAAAAGTTATGAGGTAGAAAAGGCTCTACTCTTCAATTTTGCATAAAGTGAATCAGAATCCTTTTAAAAAAATTGTTGATGTTATTGTCGTCTGAAGAAAGCAAAGAATTCCTTGTATTATGCTCTTTAGGAAAATGACAGCAGCAACCAACAACTTATTGCTTGATGTGATTTGACTCAGAATTATTCTTCACATTGACAGAATTACAGCTTCTAGAGTGGTAAAACCGTGTACCCACCAAATAGCCACATTTCACAAAGTTACATTTAAATAGAAGATTGTCACATCGTCCAGGTAGTGCTTATCACTTAAAGAATAATTATTTCTTCCCTATTGCTTATAATAACTACTTTAAAGCTCAAAAGTGAAATCTATTTCCTCACCTCAATTTTCTCTCCTCCATCAGGTTTTCATACACCGTGGGACTCTGGTGACTGCTGGGCTGCTGGCATTGATCTTTCCTTTCCCTGGGGGGGGAAAAAAAGTGGCCTTGAAATTTTTCCTTTGGGGAAAAATATCATAGCTTTTACAAGATAACCAGACTTTCTCTCCTTTCTTCTCATTTGGGTTATTTTGTGTTATTAAACAGCCTTATGCTGGTGTAACAGTCATTTATATATTTATACACTTAAATATTTATCTATTCATTCATGGAATATTTTGGTGTCACTCATGTGCCAGGCATAGTTTAAGGTGCCTGAGATGAGGCTGTGACTATAACTGGTGCTGTCCTTACCTTCATGGGGATTTAGGTCTGTCAGTTTCCATTAAGTCGGGGAGAAAATTGTACCCACTATTCACTGTGTAGTTGTTTGTTCTCATTTTCATATAAAATGATAAGAACATTTTCACCAAAGATAGGAGCTTACCTTTTGGATCCACTAATCTCGAAGATAATACACTAATTACTTTGTTCAGTTCTCTCACTGTGTAATGGACTTTTAGAAATATTAGAGCATTCTGAAAAGTGAAGAAAAGGAGTCACAATATATTCAGACTTTCAGAAGTTATGTGGAAGACTACAAATTAATATAGTATATTGATTTCTCAGTCAGTTCACTTGATTAGTGAAAAGAATTTCAATCATTTCATTATGTGTGTTCTCTTATATCTATATAGGAGAGTGCCACCTTGGACCTGGATAGGATCTTGATGATTTTTAAACTTTGGGGAAAAGTTAAGTTTTGGTACTAAAATGTACAATTATAAATCCCAGTGTCTGACCTCCTCAAAGAGTTTTGAATTCTGTGCATCAAGTTAGGACCAAGCAGTGTGCTCTGGTCTTGGTGGTAGCCTTGGCTTTCCATGTGTGAGATTTGGTGAGCATGGGTTGAGTTTGGTCTGTGGTTTTACTGAATGCAAATTTTCTCTTGAACTCTGACCTCCAGACCAGAGGAAAGTTTCGCTGCCAGGAAAGTGAAGGGCAAAAGGAGATCAATACTTTTTTGACCTCTCACTTTAAAGCTGCTCACCTCTGTTTTATTGCTTTTTCGACACTGCATCAAAGCAGGGAACTTTAAAGCCTCAGTAAAGGAGAATACTGCTTTTCCAGGGGCTAGGGTAGCTTTAATTAGAATTGGGTTTTGTTTTGGAATGTTTTGCCTTGCATTTGAACCAAAAAGAAGTGAAGGAGACAGAGAGAAAAGCAGGGCAGTTGATGTCTCCCTAATGGCAAAAAGATCAATTAATTTACAATGAGAAAAAAAGGACTACATTACCGATTTACAAAATGTTCATTATCTATGGACTTTGGGTATGAACCATCATCAGCCTAATATCCAAGGCAGAGATCTGACAGTTCCAACCCTGAATTCAGGGACCAGTTGATAAATTAAAAATCATTTTAAAATTTAATATTAAAATTGATAATTGCTCTGTGGGAAATAGATTTTTCCGAACTTACACTCTTTTCCTGCAGTGCCGAGCAAATGCAAAGCAATAAACTGTCCATTTGTCACAATGATAGATAGACAAATCCTACTTCTACCCTTGTTCCACAGTTCTCATACATTTCAATTACAGAGAAAAAATGCTACCATTTGTAACATGTATCCATATTGTCTTATATAGCTCTTTAGGGCTTAAAGAATTCTCTTTAAGGAATAGAAAAAAGTTCCCCAGCTTTCCCATACCACTGTTGGGGTGTATTGCCCATCCCTTCAAAGAATATGGCAGTGGGGGTAGAGAAGAAGAAAGCTGGTTGTTATTTGTTTCTTAGACATGTAACATAGAAAGTGGTGTCTGGGAATAACCACTAATCTAAATCAAGGGAAAAACTGATTCATGTGAGTCCTACTGAATTCTCCTCTGCCTGGCTAGTGCTGGTGTATCCTTCAAGTTTTAGCATGATTGTCACTTGAGGTAGTATTATTGGATTACTCTTCTCTGTTTTTCAATTATTCCCTTTGCCCTGTGACTTTGAAGAGTGTTAAAGAAAACTCATGACTCTTGTTAAAGAATGGTAAGGCAGACTTGATTCAAGGGGACTATTGTGATAGGATGGGATTTTGTAGTAGGGGAGAGAGATTGGGCTCAATTCCAAATATATTATAACAAGGAAAAGTGGGAATTTACAGCCAAGGAGCAGGGTGAGTGTGTGGAAAGTTACTAAAAGGAAATGTCATGGGTAAGGGGATACTCTGGCTAAAACGACCTAACAGTTCTTGCTGAAGGCAATGTTAGATACCACTGGGGGTACTGGAGGATAAGGAACCGGATTAAACATTGAGGGAGATCAGATATTAAGGATGGGGGATCCTGGTTAAACTGACTTAGTAGTTGGGACTTCCCTGGCGGTCCAGTGGTTAAGACTCCGCACTTCCAATGCAGGGAGCACAGGTTTGATCCCTGGTCAGGAAACTAAGATCCCACATGCTGTTGCAGCATGACCTAAACAAACAAACAAACAAACAAATAAATAAATACACTGACTTGGTAGGATTCTTACTATAATTAAATAATGCAGAGATGAATACAAAAGCCTGAAAGTCAGGGCTAGTTGAGAAGAGAGTTCAGAGGAGTCTGACTAGAGTTTGGTCAAGGAGAGACACTTTGTCAAGAGAACTAGAGTCAGTGGGGTTTATTTCCCATCCCATCGATTATAGGTTTGGTTATAGGCCTTGCTTTAAGCTATTGGAATATTGGGGGATATGAGATTAGCAAAGGCTTTAAATATGCTTGTGAGGTTGTTCTTGACCACTTGGGCTCCTCCACTTGTCATGAGAAGAGCAAGTTCTAAGTAGCTGTTGGTCCTTTGCCCTGGGCCCCAGAATAAGGAACACAGTGCAGATATGTCCCTGACCGGAAGCTTGTAGTCAACCCTAGCCAACCCAGATCTGAAGCAGAAGTGCCCCAGACAACCAGCAGACCTGTGGGTGAGAATAAGCAGTCTTTATTATTGAAAACACTAAGTTTTAGAGTAGTTTATCATTCAGCATTAATTGCAGCCATAGCTTCCTAATACGTAATTCCCTAAGGGAAACTTCCCATGGCCTCAAAACTATGACTCACTACTAGCATTTATCACAACTGTAATATATCTATGTCTTGTTCACCACTCCACTCTAGCACAGGGCATATAGTAAGTTTTTAAATAAGAGTGTGTTGAAGGGCAAGTTTCTCTATATTTCATATCATGCCCAACTGCCTTGCCCCATAGATAATGTTGTTAGTGAGCCATCTTGAAAATATGTGACTTTGTTTCCAGCTGTGTCTATCCTCAAGCATTTATGATCCTTAGCAGTAGATAACACAGATTAATAAGTGCTGTGAGAAAGAAGTGTTTGGTGAGTGCAAAGTTTGGGAACTGAACTCAGACTGACAATGATGCCATTAGAGGATGGGGAGTGTAGATGTCCCAGTGGACTTCCTGCAGAAGAAATGCTTGAGCCATTTTAAAGATGCCAAATTCTGAAGCTAACAGTAATAGTTAGGCATTTGCATTAAGTGTTTTACATGTGTTATCTCACTTTAGACAAATATTCTGATTATCCCTATTTTATAAATGTGGACAGTCAAGCTCAGAAACATCAAGTAACTTGCCTAAGTTCACAGAGCTAGTAAGAGGGGGAGATGGGATTTTTATCCAGGACTGCTTGACTCCAATATCAACTTGTAATATCAGCCAAAAAAAAAGTCATCAGTACAGCCACTGAGTCCTGGACCAAAGCTGCTATCTACCAAGATATTTGACATTTCCCTTGTTTGGTTCATTATCTCCTATCCTCCTCCTTCTTTTTCCCTGAAACAAATACATTCATAACTGTAGCTGTGAGTGGAGAGAGAGGTGCTCTTTCTCCTTGCCATAGAGAGAAGAGATTATGCAGGAGGGGGCCACTAATTAGCTGGTCTCAGCCCTTCACTAGGCTAGCATGGTTTCTTTATTTTTAAGGCTTCAAGGCAGGGGACAGGCTGGGCAGAGAACAATGAGTAAGTCATAGGGGTAATGCTTTTAATGATACATTCGTTAATGAAATGGCACTCCATGGGTTCACTTATTAGTAACTTAGCTCAAACAGCCATGTCCTACTGTCAGCTTGCCACCGATGACCCAGCGTGACCTCAGAATTGTCAACTCCACCTAAAAAAGAGCACATGTAGCAGAAAATACAGAAGCAGCAGCATAATTTGGAGTGGAAAGATTAGCAACAACAGGGAAAGCTCTTGAATCTCTGTATTTCTAGTTTGCTGTGAAATTATGCCACAAGTGTAGCTATTTGAAGAACGGGCTAACCTTGCAGTATGTGGGTTTGCATGTGATTTGTAAACAATAGGATGACTTGACTGAATATTTTCAGTGTTGGCACTGGAGGAGTGACTAGCTCAACTCCATTCTCAACTAATTTTTCTCAACTAATTTCTCCATTCTCAACTAGTTTTCCAGGGCACAGGGGTTTCTAACTTTATGTTCAGAAAATGATTTATGGGGAAAATACTTCTGTACAGATCTTGCTTGACGATTGGGGAATCATAAATGATACATGTATGTGAAAGTGTATGATACTTCCCATTTATATAACCTCATTTATTCGAATAACTCAGTGCCCTTTCCATCAATTATTGAATTAAACCTTTTAATATTCCTCTGTAAAACGGGAAGTGTGTATTTACTCTTCATTTTATAGTTGGGTGATAAGGCTGTGATGATTTGAACTGCTTTTCTTAGGGATGAGCCAGATCTTGCATAGATATGGTTACATAGATATGGTTAAAAGCTATTCCCTAAATGGAGCACTCATAAATAAAACGTCCTTTTTTATGACTCTGATGGGGTTAGGGCAGGCTGCCTCCAAATATGCCACTTTGGCATATTGATTATTTAGAATTGAAGTTACTTAAGACATAGCAGTTGCCAGAAGGACTCTCTGAGCCCACATTGTCCCTCTGAAGGCAGGAAATAAAGTCCCCACGTGTAGGTGGTCTCCCTGTACCTGGAGGGTAGAAGGCATCCTTAATGCCAGAGATGGGGAATTCAGGGCCAAAGCTATGTAAAGAAACTTTGTTACTTCTTATTTAATTTGCTACTCCAAGCCTAAAACCCTTTGTCATTTCTTCACAAATAATTGGTTTGTTGTTGTTTAAAAGGTACAAAAATTGCCTGTTTTGGTCACTTCGTTGAGTCTCATATTCCTATGAGATCCTGAGTATGAAATTAATTTGTTTTTCCTGTTCATCTGTCTTATGCCAATTTAATTATTTAGGTAGGCCAAAGAACCTAGAAGTGGAGAAGGGAAACGTTTTCTACCCCTACACCTCTATACATTCTCATGAACAATTCATGATTCCTGTGAAATGTTCCTCTGCATTTTCTTTGTGCAAAGCTAAACAATACATAGTTTTTTTGTGTGTCTGCGCTTTTATTGTAAAACTAGAGATTTTCCAAGGTGAATGAATTCTTAGTAATTTTATAGCATGAAATCTAATGATTTTCATTTTACTGCTGAACAAGTCATATTTATTAGTGAGGAAATTATGGAAAGGGCAATGTATCTGAATCATAATCAGCAGCTTGAATGCGAAAAGCTTTCCAGATGTCCAACGTGTAGTTGACACATGTTGGCGGTGATCCCTTTTTCATGTCGTCTTCTCAGAGTTTCTCTTCACAATTTTCTAGTTCCTCGCGTCCTTCTACATAACCCCACCAGTTTCTCACTTCGTCTCCTGTGACTATGGAGTAATCGGCTCATTTCTCGCAGCCTTTAAAGCAGCTCCATTCTCCACTAACTTCTGTATCCTTCCTGCCTTTGGCTATCTAGTCACGAAGCCAGGCAGTGATGAAAATGGGTTTCATTAAACAGGAATCCTACTTATTTTCTCAAACCACTATGCTAATAATCTCCCTTCTCAATATAAAGGCTTAAACACATACCAATATAACTAGTTTTTTCAGCTATTTTTTCTAAAGAAGATTATTTCCTGGGGATAAAAATATCCCTCTTCAAAATCCAGGACTTCGTTGTTAGAAATGAAGATCGAAAGTATATAGAACTCTTTTTTTTTTTTTTCTTTTGCTCCAGAAGTGAATGAAGCTTGAAACTCCCACCTTTTAGTCATTCAGTTTTGAAAATGACCACAAAAGAGATATGAAGAGCGCAAACATTTCCTCACTAAAGCATGAATTTTGCAGGCCCTTATGAATAAATCAAGATAAGTATTAGAATACAGACATAGTTTATAGGCATATGAATATGGATAATAGAAATATAATATTTTCCCTGGATCAACTAAAACATGTACCAAGACAAACATAGTATAATACTGAAGGAATAGCGAGTCCACAGAAACTCTGATGAGCATTGTGTCTTATTTTTTTTTAATTTTGAATTTTATTTAATGCATTTTTTCATACAGCAGGTTCTTATTAGTCATCCATTTCATACACATCAGGGTATACATGTCAATCCCAATCTCCCAATTCATCCCACCACCACCACCCCCCGCCGCCGCTTTCCCCCCTTGGTGTCTATACGTTTGTTCTCTACATCTGTGTCTCAATTTCTGCCCTGCAAACTCGTTCATCTGTACCATTTTTCTAGGTTCCATATATATGCGTTAATATATGATATTTGTTTTTCTCTTTCTGACTTACTTCACTCTGTATGACAGTCTCTAGATCCATCCACATATCAACAAATGATCCAATATCGCTCCTTTTTATGGCTGAGTAATATTCCATTGTATATATGTACCACATCTTCTTTATCCATTCGTCTGTCGATGGACACTTAGGTTGCTTCCATGACCTGGCTATTGTAAATAGTGCTGCAATGAACATTGAGGTGCATGTGACTTTTTGAATTATGGTTTTCTCTGGGTATATGCCCAGTAGTAGGATTGCTGGGTCATATGGTAATTCTATTTTTAGTTTTTAAAGGAACCTCCATACTGTTCTCCATAGTGGCTGTGCCAATTCACATTCCCACCAACAGTGCAAGAGGGTTCACTTTTCTCCACACCCTCTACAGCATTTGTTGTTTGTAGATTTTCTGATGATGCCCATTCTAACTGGTGTGAGGTGATACCTCATTGTAGTTTTGATTTGCATTTCTCTAATAATTAGTGATGTTGAGCAGCTTTTCATGTGCTTCTTGGCCATCTGTATGTCTTCTTTGGAGAAATGTCTGTTTAGGTCTTCTGCCCATTTTTGTGTCTTTCTAAAAGAAAGCCATCCTCATGGGAGAGTGTCACCCTTCTCTCTCAGTGGGCTGTTGTCGCAGACCTCATTGTGATTGGGGTTGAAGTTCTTCAGGCTTTGCACCCTCTATTTAATGCCTGTAGTTTCTATTTGAGTATCTAACTTCCTATTTATCTGGAGGCTTGTTTTGAAATCATCCTCCTTGTTAGTTATCTTGACATTCAGCATCACAGCCTCAGTCGCCCTTTTTTTCCCCTCTCCCTTGTCATGAAGTTTGTGATCATCAACAAGAAGCTAATTTTGACTCTTTTCACTCTCTGGAGCTTTTAGAGCTCTTTGCAAATACAAGGAGCATGACCCTGGAATTTTTTTTTCCCCAGAAAAGGAAAAAGCTCCACTTGTCAGTCAGTCATCCTGAGCATAAGTTCTCACAAAGGAACTCAGAGCAGCCCCTGTCTAAATCCATCAAGGTGGAGGGGGAGATGGGGGAGGGGGGTGTCACGTTACCAAATAACTGTGATCAGCTTTAAAGCCTAGCTTCAGGGTTATTACTTACATTGCCTTTCATACTACTCAAACGCAGCAGAGATGCACAAAAAATTAAAGAACACCAAATCCTTTGTTACTGGACAAGTTTGAGGATCCAGGCATTCTGAGTAATGCAATCTCTGGTTAATTGAATGTTAACCTATTTATGGACAGAGCTTATCTAGGGCAAGGATTTGGCTGAAGAGCACAGAAGGATGAATGCCTCCTTTCAGATGTGCACGGTTTAACGATTCATCCCACACTACTCTGTATCTGTCTTTCGGTTCTTATATTTGTTTTATTTTATAGTAAGTTGTCCATATGTTTCTTTTACCCAGGAGGTTATAAGCAATTTGAGAGCAGAAGTGTTTTTTTCCATTTTTGCAAAACCTGTAAAATATTTCACATCGTAGAAGTTCATTAATTACTTGCTGAGGTGAATTGATTTTGCCTCTCTAATGTTTTTAGATATCTTGCTTTACCAATGACAAATGCCCACTATGTATGTCAATGCCTTAAGTGCAAAAAAAAAAAAAGAGGCCTGAAAAATATGAAGCTAGTGTGTACTGTGATGACTTTTATAAAACCTAAAAGTAAAACTTTTCCTTAAAACTTATATGTTCATAAAATAATACCTGAAATCTTGAGGCATACACCCCTACACACAATCTGTTTGAAATATGCTCTACCAGAAATGTGAAAAAATAAAGGTGGATCATAGATCAGTGAAGCACCTTGAAAATATTAGATATATGATTTAAAGAGACTGAAGGTGATTTAATAACAAGTATTTATTCAGTACTTCCTGGCTGTACAGTGCTGTATTAGGTACGCTGAGGGCACAAAAATTAGGAAGCCAAAGTTGAGCTTTTACTTTGTTTCACACAATCTTCTAGGTCCATAGGGTTTATCAGAGACCAACAAAATAGGTCCCTGATCCTCACCCTCATAAAGCAAGAGGGGAGAGTCCAACAATTAGCAATTAATATGATGAGTGAATTACATAGTGGCCAGAAGGGGGTAAATGCAACAGGCAAAGAAAAACCAGATCAGGGTAATTGAGAGTGCCTGGGTGGCAAGTTAAAAAGTGCCATCAGAGTAGGCTGCATCGAGAAGGTGATACTTGAGCTAAGACTTTAGAGAAGTGGGGGAGTTAACCAAGCATTTATCTGGGGAGGAGCATTCCAGGCAAAGGGAATGGTTAGTGCAAAGGGTGAGAGCAAGCCTGGCATGTTGAGGGACAGGGGACAGAACAATGGAGGAGAACAGTAGGAGGTGAAGTCAAGAGAGTTTTGCAGGATCAAACAGGGTCTCTTAGGCTGCAGCAGATGAAAACTCTGAGTAAGATGGGGATCCATGGCATGACTTTTAGCTGAGAAGTGATGTGATCTGATGAACATTTTAGAAGGCTCATTTTAGCTGCCGTGCTGAGGAAAGACCCTAGAGGTACTAGAAGCATGGAGACTAGCTCAGAGGTTTCTTTATAATGTAGGCGAGATGTGCTGATGCCTGATTAGATGTCTGGCTCCACTGTTAGACTGCCAATGTCCTTAGGGAAGGCACATCCTGTCCAAGGTATCCCTTCTAACACAAATTTTGTCACAAAGTAGGTGCTTAGGTATCTTTTTGAATGAATAGGTATATAACTTCAGTATACCACAGAAAAATCACTAAAATATGCCCCAAAGTTTAGGATATAAAGCTACAGACATGTAGAGGAGGGTGAAATTATCAGTAGCTTATAAGATTTGTAGTGGAGGGAACATTTCAATAAGACTACGGAGGACTTGTGGTGATGGTAACAGTAGTAGTAAATATAATAGTCGCTACCATTTATTGAGAATGTACTACATTTCAGGTTGTAGGCTAAATGTTTTACATATATCATCAATTGCAAAAGGGAAAGAAAGGAATTCCCAGTACAGGACATAAGGAAGCAAAGTCCAGGGTTTGAAAATGAGGCTGGCTAGTTATTTTGCTTTGTTGAAAAGCTGATGCAGAGTACATAATAGGAAATAAAGTTGGCAAGGTTGGTTGAGGCCGGATTGTGGAAGCCCTTAAATTCATACATCATGCAAATGTTTTGGATATTATCCAGGTTTTTGAAGTTTATTTGTTTATTCAGCAGGAGAGTGATAGGTTTAAAGCTGAGCTCGGGGAAGATTAATATAACTCTTAGATTATCTCTGGATCACTTAGCTAGAAAATAAAACTAGATGAGTAGTTGTTTCTAAGGTCAAAATTACATTTTTATCATTTGGAAGCACTGATGTGGAAAACTGAAAAATGACACACCCTAATATTCGTACACGCCTGTGCAGTTTACAAAACCCTTGCATATGTATCATCCCACTTGATCATCACAGCAACCCTGCTAGGTGGCATTGTTATCACATTTTACAAATTGAGATGATTTATGCAAAAACGATCAGTGCACGGTGCGGCCTGTAGTAGATACTCAAGAAATGATAGCTGAAGTGAAAAAGTAAGGAAACACAGGCTAAGAAAGCCTGAGCATTTAGCCCAAGGTCATATAGATGAAAATGAATGACAGAGTCAAAACTTAAAGCCAGTTTCTCTGAGTATGAGTCTAATTCTCTTTGCTCTATACCTTAACTACTTCCCTCCCACCCACCAGAGAGCCTCAGAAGTTCTTGGAAAATGACAGGTGAAGCCGTCAAGGCGTCATATGTATGCACCACAAAGCTTTGTGAAATGAATTATGTCTCATTTGATGAAAAAAAAATGACAGGTGAAAGAATCAAGCATAATACCAGTTAGCTAACCTAGTATAAACTCTCAGTACAGAAAGTATTATTTAGTATTTAATATAAATTTTTACTTTATTTTAAGGGTTCCTGATATATACATATATATTTTATGTTACTATATATTTGCACGTATATATGAGTGTGTTTGTGTGTGTGTGTGTGTGTGTGTATTATTATACTAGTTTGCTAAGCCTGCCATAACAAAATATCACAGACTGGGTGGCTTACACAACAGACATTTATTTTGTCATAGTTCTGGAGACCAGGAGTTTAAGTCTAAGACGTCAGCAGGTTTAATTTCTACTGAGGCCTCTCTCTTTGGCTGGCAGACAGCTGCATTCTCTCTGGGTCGTCACATAGTCTTTCCTCTGTGTGTGCACACCTTGCATCTCTTTGTGTGTCTAAATTTTCTCTCCTATAAGGAAACCTGTCAGATTGGATTAGGGCCAAACTAATAGCCTCATTTTCACTTAATCAACAGTTTAAAGGTCTTATTTCCAAATATGATCAATTTCTGAGAGGTTAGAACTTCAACATATGAATTTTGAGGGAACCCAATTCAACCCGTAACATTTATACACATATATGTATATACATATATGTGCATATAATTAATTTATTTGTTTATAGGCCTCTTAGAGATACATGGTACATCCAATCTCCTCCTTTGAATTTCCAAAATGTAGTATTGTCCATTAAACATTTCCTGGGACAAACTAAGGCCCTGGCACAATGACATAGGCATAGGTGCAATGTGATATATCAGTGGACATGACACAGACTTTAGACCCCTATAACCTTGGTTTTAATCCTGATTCCATTGCCTTTTTCCACCTGTGTGGTCATAGACTTGTTACTTCAGTATTTTTCTTCTATAAATTGCAGATGAAAGGGCCTTCCTGGGAGGTTTGAGTGAAGATTAAAAATAATCCATGTGAACATGTCTAGTACAGGGCCTGTCTCTTTGTAGGAGCTCAAAAATGTTAGCTCCCTTTTCCATCACTGCCCTGAGGGAGCTCTCAGAGCTATGCTCCCTCAGATAGAGGCATACGTGCACACAGATAATCCAGGAGAGTGGCTTTTGTTTTAACTCCTCTCTGGGCCATTTCTCCCTGTCCCCTACCCCCATCACCCTCTTTCTTTCTGTTTCTCTGTCCCTTTTTCTCATCACCAGATACCATGTTGGGAGGACCCAGGCAGCCTATGGACAGGCTCATACACTGAAAAACCACATGACATGGAAGCAGATTTTCTAAATCTTGCCAAGGGAGCAAGCTTGGAGGCAGATTCTCCAGAGCCAGTTGAATCCCAACCTGACTGCAACCCCAGCCAACAGCTTGACTGCATCTTGGGCTAGAGGAGTTCTTTTAAGTCGCACCCAAATTCCCGACCCATGGAAACCCCAAGATAATGTTTGTTGTTTTAAGCTGCTAAGTTTGGGGGGTCATTTGACATACAGCAGTAAATAAGTACTTCACCCAAATTGGAACATGTGTCTGTTTGTCTAAGTACAGAAATACTTGCATTTCATTCAACTTAAATATTTTATATGGAAATCTGCATTTTACGAGAGACTTTGCACTTACGTATCACATATATACCATTTTAAAAAAAGAAGAGGAATTCTAATCAGAAGATGACTCTCTCTCTATTTTTTCTTAATATAATCATTGGGTGAAATATTGTTAGACTTAATATAATAAAAAATAAGCACAAATATTTTATTTTGCCTACTGGTGAAAAAAATCAGGCATGGCTTAGCATTGCTGAAAAACACTTTGAGTACCACAGTAATAAATCACAACACAACTTAGGATCAAGGCTCACAAATGTGATCTATGCACAAAACTCTGGCTGCTTAAAAGGGTGTTGGAAGAAAGCAGAATAACGGGATCTCAAGAAAGGAAAGAGCTGTACAACTGAACAGAAACATATTTAATTTTTCCTCTGCTAGATAAAAATGCAAATAGATACATCATCCACTTTTGAAAAGATAGCGTTCAAAGTTCACAATGGCATTGACAAGTTGTATTTATAGGGCACTTGCATGTCTGTTCTTTATGCCTTTCATATCTGTTCTATCCTGTTTCACAGTTCAGTTGTGAAACAGGTCAGCCTAAATGATTTTTGCCTCATCTTACAGATGAAAAACAGAGATTTGGCTCTATAACCTTGGGAATGCAGATTGACTAAACCATTTTTCACTGCAGTAATTTGGAAATTTTAGTTCATACCTCACAAAACAAGTATCTATCTATCTATCTATCTATCTATCTATCTATCTATCTATCCATCCATCCATCCATCCATCTATGCATCCATCCACCCACCCATCCATCTATCTTCTGTGCTTATCTAAAGGTCAGCTAGCTGACAGTCACAACCCTCTAGAAGACAGTCATGAGGCTGGAGGTAAGGCTAAAGGTTCTCAGAATTGGCTATAATACCTGCCAGACATACGTGCTAAAATCTCGGCTCTGAATGGTAATACTTAACTTTTTAAGCGTTTCTCAGACTTAATATGCAGACCCTATGGACACTTATTTTAAACACAAGCTAACAGGTTTGGTTTTGTTCCTTTGTTCCCAAGACAAGAGCAGACTAACAGGAGAGACTGAGAAACGGTAGTGAGAGGCCAACAAACTGACAGCAAGGAGGGATAAAGAAAAAATTAAAAAGCAACCATGGAACCAGAGAGAGTAGCTTTTGGACACCTTTAAAGTAATGATAAACATTGTGACCTGTTTCAAAGTGCTCCACAATAATTAATGCTGATTATTATCATCCCCCCAAATCAGTAAAATGTCAAAATAAGATCAGCACCTTTAAGGAGACAAACTAATTGTAGGGGGCATATTTTGAATATTTACTTTGTAGCAAGAACCAAGTAGATGCTTTACATACATTATCTCTAATCCTCTGAGCACACAAGGTTTTGGAGACAGAAAAATGAAACTTGTAGAATTTAAGCCACTTCCCTAGGGTTATACAGGTGCTAATAAATGATCCAAAATTCAAATTCAGATTTTTCTAATTGAAAACCTCTACTCTGTCCACTATTCTACACGGTCTGAAAGATGCCTGTCAAAAACTGCTTAAGGTTTAAAAAAAAAAAAGTGTTTTAGTGCCCAAGACCATAGTTTGCTAATTTGGAAACCAAATCAATTCTGTTCTACCTGTCGTTTCCCCTAAGTACTAGTGAAATGTTAATCTTTGTGTACTTTTTGGCAAGGAGCGGGGTATATTTTTTGCTTGGCATGAACAGGATATACTTTAAAAATTAGAATTATACAACAGCAAAACAGACTGCTTTGTGAGTGAGTTTCCCATCTCTGAGAATATCATAGCCATCGTTATTTAACATTTTCCAGGGATGCTGGAGACGTTATTTCTTTACAGAAAAGAAAACGGATCACTGAGGACCTGCCTCATTTCTAAGAATCCGTGTCTTGAGAATCCTGTTTCACCCTTATATGCAGTATTTCTAACGACTCATAAATGGTGAAGAAAGATTTTCTACTAGGTGAATTGTCATTCTTTTGAGCACAAAAAGAGCGAGTTCAACTCTCTCGGCAGTTGCATTTAGCTAAGCAATTTTTTGTGTCTTTAATTCTTTGGTGTCAAATGGATCACTGCATGTTCAATGCTTAATTAGTGAATCTTTATCATTCCCCAATACTTCTGTGCTTAATATTTATTAAAACCCTTTTTTTTCAGGGAGACAAACCTTACCTACCATCGGAAATCTAATTTTTATGACATTTTGTAGATAGTAGTTATAAACTAATAATGCACAGTCTGTTTGAAATCGTTCCTTATGTTATACTAGGAAATTAATTTTTCCTTTTGATTTTTAATACATTTCTCTTGTTCTATTCAAAGAACAGTAGGGTGCCCTCCTAATGATAATTTTGACTAGTCATTTTAAATTGCTATTCAAAACAGTCTGAGTAGTGTTTCACATGAACATTTCTATTACATTTCCCATGATGTTACTTGTCATTAAAAAATAACCACTGTTGTAGAAAAAAAATAAAGCCAAATAAATATATAATAAAATATTTTATATCTTACTCAAAACAGATGAAATAAACCTAAATCACCTTATGTAAGTAAAGATAAGTATCTGTAAAAAGAGCTTCATTGATGAATACATTTGTCCATTCATTCCAGGGCTGGATTATCTATTAGTCTTGGTAGGCGTAGGGTATGGGGTCCACAGTACTTTTAGGGGCAGACAAAACGTTTTATTTTAAAATCAGAAGAAAAAAATGAACTTTTAGGTCAAAAAAAAAGTTTCCGTATAGAATATTAATGTACTCATTTTTATACCAATGCAGTTATAAAATATAATTAAAAAAAACTTTTTTAATGGACAAAGTGACCCATGAAGGCAAAAGTGCCCAGGGCCCATGCAAGATGTAATGCTTTTCAGACTCACTCCTTCTAATGGGATTAAATGAGCTCCCTGCTGTTTGTTATCCCTGCTCTAGAGTGGATATGTATGTGATGGGGAAAGTGGGGTAACATGGTGGATTGGAGAAAATGAAGAAAACTCAGCTTTGTCTTCAAGGAACACATAAACTCCTAATGAGCGAAGAAAGTACGCAAACCGATCTTTGTAATACAATGCAGTCAGTGATATTGTCGATACAGACAAGATACAAGGAAAGGATGGAGGAGGCTGTGACCAGCTCTGCCTGGGAGGTGTGGCGTGTCATAGCACATGACAGTTACACTGGGCTTTGAGAAACGAGATGGATTAATATGGGGGTACTGAGGGGGACTATGTTCTTGGCAAATGGACAGCATGTGCAAAGGCCTTAGAGTGTAATAGGCCTTGGTATTTTCCAGAAACGGCAGAGAGTTCATTATGGCTACGTAGAGTACATGCAAGTATCCTGGGGATTATGGAAAAGGCAGACAGGTTTCACAATAGCGAAAGGAAGGGCCTAGGTGCCATCCTTGCCATGCCAATGACACTGCATTTTATTTGATAGGGTAGGGTTTCTGCATTTCTTAACCTTGGCATTAAACACTTTCCCATATAGCTCCTTAGAATACCATCTCCCACGAATGCTCTAACAAAATACCCCAATGCCAGCCATCCCTGTGAATTCACTTCCCTGTTTCTACTCTTCTGTACGTGTTCTCACTCTGCCTCGAATGCACTCTGTCCTTTTCTCAAAACAGCCACCTCAGCATCTTGGAATTATCTAGTCCTTAACCTTTATTTTACTGATAAAACTGAGGCCCAGAGGGATTAATCAGCTTGTGTCCTTTTCCACAGCCAGTAAGAAATGGAAGAAAATGGAACCAAATTCGTCTGACTTATGGAGGCAACAATTTCTGTGTCAACTGTCTCCCCAATATCTTTGGTGATTAATCATGGACTGTCTTGACATAGCTTGTGTCATCTTCAGCTATTTAAATTTTACCGTTTGATTTGTTTGTATCTTGGTATAGTTTCCTAATCAAATGTTATTGCCCTGTGGGCCGTAACTGCCTCCTACAGTGATTTCCCACAAGACCTAAAGCAGTGATTTGACATATCAGGAAGCCTTTAAAGAGTTAACAATCATCCTCATGAAACGATCTGCTTACTTTATAGAGATTAATAAATCTACAACAGGACAGAGAAGAAAACAGCACCTGTCTTCGTTTGGGTTTCCAAGGAGCAGTCTGTGACATAGATCTTGTGCCCTTGATTTATTGAGTCTGCTTCTTAGAAAAACTCTGTGACAGAATGAAGACAGGAAAGGGGAAAGAGCAAGTCTAGCCTTGGCCACCTGATCTACTGGAAGGAAGGGGGTTCTGGTGCATCAGTCACTCCACAGAATTGTCCAGCAAGGGGCAGGACAAGCCTTTGCAAAGCAAGTCTTTGCCTGTGGGCTTCCCGAGGGTGGGGGGCAGTGAGTATAATGTCCTTGGTGAGGGGGCTCTTTTCTGTTAAGGACAATCCCTGGAAAGGGGGTGGAGGCAGCTGTCAATCACTGGGAGACAAAAATCACAGCATCTTGTGATGGGTGGACCGACTCAGTAAAGGGAATCTGGGCAGAGTGTGAGCAGCAGCGATTACCACTGTCACTTGGGGGACAAAACAGAAAGAACCAACCAAACAATAAACAAAACAACCCAAGAAAACAAAACAAGACAGAAAACCCAGATAATAGAACCAAAGAACTGATCTCTGTCCTCTAAAATCTGGCTGCTTCTGTTGGATCATAAATTTTCTCAAGTTCCTCCCACAGAGCTTTACCTAACGTAATGTCCATATTGATTCTAATAAAAATAGATTTAATGTACAAACAGATTAATCACTTCTAAAGGCATGGCTTGTCTCTTAGAGGAATGCAATCACTGCTGAGAAAAACATGCCATAGATCATCACATAGGAAATCAGTTCCAAGGTTTTGAAGAACAGATACTACAGTTTCCGATTTTGCCTCCAAATAGCCACAATGGCAGAGGAAAGAACCAAGTCCAAAAATTAATCCTCCTCACCCCCTCAAAAAAGACTTCCCAGTGTTTTGCCTTACAGATAACATAATAAATAAATAAATAAATAAATAAATAAACAAACTAAGGCCCATATAAATGGAGCTATTTCTTAAAGATCTCATCTGGCACAAAAATGTCTGTTGGGTGCAGTGGCACAGCTCTGGAATTAACACACAATCTGCCCAGCAGTGTGGGGTCTGGCTGTGTGTGATGGATCCTAAAGACACCCTCCCTTTGGGCCTTGAAAGTAATTTTGCTCGTTCCAATCTTAGTCTGAGCCTCGCAATTAGGATTCCATCAGGTCTCTGCTATTTCAAATGGCCCCGTTCTCACTCCCATCGTTCTCGCAAAAGAAAGTCCACTTTTTACTCCAGCCCTGGGCACCTCAGTTTACTTCAGTAAATTTGCATTGTCTCCCATGGAGCGCATGACTCCGCATCTGAATTTGGGCTTCGTAACCAAAGGAGGATTCGCTTTTCCTGAAGCTTCGCCCGGGGACGCCAAGCAGCAAGAAAAACGCCTGGACCCATTATGTGGTTTCTTTCTCTATAGCCATCTTTACCTGCTGCTCCTGGGTTGGTTTTTTATCTTCTTTATTCTGTAAACCTGTCACAGCGTGAGATTTAGAATAATTCAGCATTCCATTGGAAAGATATAGCGGGAGGTTCTCACAGATTTACTTGAGCACCATGAAGCTTAGCTGGGATCCCGGCTCCTGTGCTATTTCTTTTATAAGTCCCCCAATCAGACCAGATGCCAGGAAGTCCCTGTGGCTTTGCACAGCATGTTAGGAATATAAATTTGGAGAAAATAATTAGTAATAATAATTTCTAAGAAAACCGGGGTCAAAACTTCCAAAACGGGGCTTCCCTGGTGGCGCAGTGGTTGAGAGTCTGCCTGCCGATGCAGGGGACATGGGTTCGTGCCCCGGTCCGGGAAGATCCCACATGCCGCGGAGCGGCTGGGCCCGTGAGCCATGGCCGCTGAGCGTGCGCGTCCAGAGCCTGTGCTCCACAACGGGAGAGGCCACAACAGTGAGAGGCCCGCGTACCGCAAAAAACAAACAAACAAACAAAAAACAAAAAACCTTCCAAAACGTTTACTTTTCTCTTGAATGTACACCTAATTACATTTAAACTATGACAAACTCTTAATGCATTTGGCACAGAAAGAAAAAACAGTTAACAAACGGGCACTCAAAAATGTTTCCGAGAAGCCATTTTATCATGCAACCTTTGTAATTACCATTCTTTAACCCTCAGATAGTGTTGGAACTCATGAGAAGCTAAATAAGCACTCAAAATGCACACTAGTGCCTCAAACCTTCCCCAGCTTTCACTTCACTTTGCATCTTTTAACATTTTAAAATCATGATTAAAGAATGATTTTAAGTGGTGGATTTTCCCCATGACCTATTACCAATTCCTAAATAGATGAGTTTTAACTAAAAGATCATAGAGGAGAGAAAAGGCTTAGGTGACTCCATATTTTCTAGCCAGGAAGGCTGGGAGAACAGGAGTTACATAAATGGGAGTTTGGGAAAGTAAACTGTTTTGATAGGGAGCTAGTACTGATTTTGTACATGGGATATTTGAAGTGATTTGGGACACCCAGGTGTTGATTCCATTTGGAACCACGAGGAGCTGATGAGAAATAAGACATGGTGAAAAATCATCACCATCTTTCATACTTGAGGATCTCTCTTAAATGTCACAGATTTATCTGCCCCCATTCACCTGTGTTTAAGAGAAAAAAAATGTGCTAGATATCACAGAGGTTGCACAAGAGGTACCAAGTGAAGGTGGGCTAGTGGACCATCACATGACAAAACGATAGTACATCCATGAGGGCAAGGGGACAGCAGCTGAGTGACTCCTGCAAGCCCCACTCTATATGCTAATGCTTCTAATGGGTTTGTCCTGATGAGAATTCAAGAGTTAGAAATTGGCCAATTTTCATTCCCATTAAACTGATAAGGGGTGGTCAGTGAAACTCTCTAAACCCCAGGAGATTATGGGTTTGGGCTTCGCTGCCCACATGACTAAAGGAAGCCACAGTTCTGATAATTTCTTCCACTAGAGGGGAGAGAAAGCCAAAGGGAAAACTGTTACTCTGGTCCTAATTCTGCACGACAAGGGGAAATTGGTTGGTGAAGTGGAAATGATAAAAACTAAGGGAAAGAAGTGTCCATGCCAAGTCACCCTAACGCGATAACCGAGAGGGAAGAGGTTGGGCCTGGATTTCAGGAGGACTGGCGTTTTAAAGGAGAGAGCAGATAGGCAGAATTCTACAGCAATGTTTTGAAAGGGAAGAGAGTTTAAGAGAACAGGAAAACATTCAAGAACAGGATTCTAACTGTGTAGTTACTGATTTTCTCCCACCAGCTTTATTGAGGTACCATTGACAAAATTGTAATATGTTTAAAGTGTACAATGTCGTATTCATTGTGAAAGATTCCCCTCATTGAGTTAATTAACATATCCATCACCTCACCTATTTACCTTTTTTGGGAGATGAGAACATTTAGGTTTTACTCTTGGCAAATTATACAAACAGGATTATCAACAACAGTCATCATGATATATCATGGATACTCAGACCTTATTCATCTTATAACTGAAAGTTTGTACCCTTTTACCAACCTCTCCCTATTTCCCCCACCCCCAGTCCCAGGCAACTACTTTTCTACTCTCTGTTTCTTTGAGTTTTTGTTTTGTTTTTGTTTTTTTGATTCCACATATAAGTGATACCATGCCTATTTGTCTTCCTTTCTCTGGTTTATTTCACTTAGCATAATGCCCTCTGGGTTCATCCATGTTGTCATAAATGAACAGGATTTTCTTCTTGGTCATGACTAAATAATATTCTGTTACCTATCTATCTACTTATCTATCATCTATCACATTTTCTTTATCCATTCATCAGCTGATGGGTACTTAGGTTGTTTCCATGCTTTGGCTATTGTGAATATAAACTATTCAGTTTCAAATAATCTTAAAGTGCAAAAAAAGCGGAGATTTTATTAATGAAACCAAGGATAAATCAGAGATCAGAAACATTCTGACAAGCCCTGATTTGCATGTATAAGCTTTTAGTAAAAGAGGCATCATTTATCCAAATTAATGAACTTTGGTTCTCAGGATACTAAGATTTGTTTCATTAGACTCAAACTTTCAAGTTACTTATTCTACTTCGGTTATTTCACATGGGGAAAACAGGCTCAGAGGTGCTGAAAGTCTGGTTAAGGTCAGTGACACAATCACAGTCACAATCACAGCTGCAACCAGATTTTTCTGATTCTTAGTTCAGGCCTCTCGCTGCCACATCAATGTTTTCTAGACAATGATCTGAGGATTCTGAGGGATCCAATAGCCTTTCTGGAGTGAGAAGGGACCCTGAGTGAGCGGGGCTCCTGGTGCATCCCACTTCTCCTCACCCCAAGTCCCACTTTCAACCAAGGAATTTACTCTACTTTCTGTTTTATAAATATGGTGACAGTGTATTATTTAATCATCACAGGGAGTTCTGCTAAGGTTCCAAAACCGGCACCCCCTATGCCATTTCATTGGCTATAATTCCAAAAATAAAAAATATTGAATCAGATACTGTGTGAGTAAACAAAAATGATTTGGATGGAGGCGCCAATAAATACATATTTTAAAAAATTAAATACAAGTATTATGCTAAAAAAAAGCTAGGGCATATAAGCTAAGAGGAGAGAGGACCCCCAGAAGCCTAGAGCTAGGAATTGATTGGAGTTTCTAAAAATGGCATGAAAAATGTACTTTTAAAAGTCATATTTGGAGGATGATGCTCAAGGACCACAGTGTTGCTAAATTCTGTTTTGTTTTATTCTGACTCAGTTCTGATAACTGGAGTTGATTCTCTCTGGACCTCTATCATATATACAAGTAGCTAATTATAATGTTAAACTAAAAATATTTTTAAAATACTTAACCATGATTTACCCTAAACTTAATCAATTATCATTTAGCCAAACACTTTTGAAAAAATAAGATTCAACTTTCATTATCCATGGCTGGGAAAATTATGAGGTTTGGCCCATTCCCTGAGGGGTTCCAAGTTCTCTCCTTTGCCTTCCTCTGCTTTCCCCGGTCCTTCACCTTGTGTGCATGGCTAAGAGTTAACGACGGCCCCTCGGATGTGGGGCTGCTGTGCCTTGTTTATGGTGAGCCATGGCATGTTTGATTTTTCTTTGCTTCCTGATGCAGAGAGCTCTCCCAGGGCACTCTGTGACCTGCCAGCTTCTTACTTTCTTCTGCATCTGCTTGTGCAGAGGTTGGATCATGCCAAGTCCTTGTGTTACCTGGCTGCCACCAGCAAACTTCTTGCTCAGCACCTCTTGAATTTGTTTATTTAGGAAATAATTTAGGTTCAAGTAAAGAAAAAAAGAAGTTTTCTCTGATATATGCAAGAGGAATCTTCATGGAGATGATGGTTAGATTCCTGCCTTGGCAAGGAAAGGTGCGTGGGTGTTGCTACAGGACATCAGACCCAGGCCATTCCATTTTGGTTTTTCAGAGATTGTCATTCTGCCCTTTGTTCTGAACTGGTGCCTAGTATATTTAGAGGTTTGCCTTGCATGAAATGAGGGCTGCAGCATCAACGGATGTACCCTGTGCTTTTCCTGCTTTTGTGTATTTCACTCCCCTGGCTCTGACTCTGCCCATGGTCTCTTTCATTTGACTCCCAGTTGTCTCCCCTGAAATGTTTAATTCATGCAGCTCATGTTGCTAACCTATATCTGCATCCTCATCGCTCAATGCACTGGCCACACTGAATCTAAAACTGATCACTAAACCTACTAGGCCTTGATATAATTGTGCAGCCTTGAGTACTTGCCCCCTCCTTCAAATACCCTGCACCCTGCCCGTTAGGCAGACTCCTGTATGGCTGCCAAGAGCCTGTTCCAACTTCTTTCCCTTTGGGAAGCCTTGCTGTGTCCCTTGGACAGCACCCATTCACATTAAATAATTTTTTTAAAAAATTTTAAATAAATGAAAAAATATATATATATTCTTTTTCATATTCTTTTCCATTATGGTTTAGCACAGAATATTGAATATAGTTTCCTATGCTATACAGTAGGACCTTGTTGCTTATTCATTCTATGTATAATAGTTTGAATCTGCTAATCCCAAACTCCCAGTCCATCCCTCCCCAATACCCCCACCCCCTTGGCAACAAGTCTGTTCTCTATGTGTGTGAGTCTGTTTTGTTTCATACATGTGCTCATTTGTGTCATATTTGAGATTCCACATATAAGTGATATCATATGGTATCTGTCTTTCTCTTTCTGATTTACTTCACTTAGTATGATAATCTCTAAGTCTATCCATGTTGCTGCAAATGGCTTTATTTCATTCTTTTTAATGACTGAGTAGTATTCCATTGTATATAGGTACCACATTTAGGTTGTTTCCATGTATTGGCTATCGTGAATAGTGCTGCTATGAGCATAGGGGGTGCATGTATCTTTTTGAATTATAGTTTTGTCTGGATATATGCCCAGGAGTGGGATTGCTGGATCATATGACAACTCTATTTTTAGTTTTTGAAGGAACCTCCATGCTGGTTTCCATAGTGGCTGCACCAATTTACACTCCCACCAACATTGTAGGAGGGTTCCCTTTTCTCCACACCCTCGCCAGCATTTGTTATCTGTGGATTTTTTAATGATGGCTATTCTGACCAGTGTGAGGTGATACCTCACTACAGTTTTGATTTGCATTTCCCAAATAATTAGTGATGTTGAGCATCTTTTCATGTGCCTCTTGGCCATCCATGTGTCTTCTTTGGGGAAATGTCTATTCAGGTCTTCTACCCAGCTTTTGATTGGGTTGTTTTTTGTTGTTGTTGAGTTGTACGAACTGTTTGTCTGTTTTGGAAATTAAGCTCTTGTCAGTCCGCATCGTTGGCAAATATTGGATTGGCAAAAAAGTTTGGATTGGCAAAAAAGTTTGTTCTTTTTTGTTTTTTTCTGTAAGATGGCTCTAATAGCGTTTAGTTGTCTTTAACTTCATTGGAAAAAATTTTGTTAGATTGTATGTGACAGCTGTCATATCAGCGTGCATTTAAAAACAACTTGTCAAAATTGGTGAATTTTAGTGTAGCCATTTTAATATTGAAGAAAAAAAGCAACATTTTCAGCATATTATACTTTATAATTTTAAGAAAGGTAGAAATGCAACTGAAGCACACAAAAAAGATTTGTGCAGTGTATGGAGAAAGTGCTGTGACTAATCGAACATGTCAAAAGTGGTTTGCAAAGTTTCATGCTGGAGATTTCTCGCTGGATGATGCTGCATGGTTGGGTAGACCAGTTGAAGTTGATAACAATCAAATTGAGATATCAATTGAGAAAAATAAACATTATACCACACGGGAGATAGCCAACAACTCAAAATATCCAAATCAAGCACTGAAAATCATTTGCACCAGTTTGGTTATGTTGATCCCTTTGATGTTTGGATTTCACATAAGTTAAGGGAAAAAAACCTTGACCATGTTTCTGCATGCGATTCGCTACTTAAACATAACAAAGACGTTCCATTTTTAAAACAAATTGCGATGGACAATGAAAAGTGGATACTGTACAGTAATGTGGAACAGAAGAAATCATGGGGCAAGCTAAATAAACCACCACCAACCTCACCAAAGGCTGGTCTGCATACAGAGAGGGTGATGCTGTGTATATGGTGGGATTGGAAGGGAGTCCTCTATTATGAGCTCCTTCAGAAAAACCAAACAATTAATTCCAACAACTACTGCTCTCAGTTAGACCAACTGACAGCAGCACTTGACGAAAAGCATCCAGAATTAGTCAACAGAAAACGCATAATCTTCCATCAGGGATAACGCAAGACCACATGGTTCTTTGATGACCAGGCAAAAACTGTTTCAGCTTGGCTGAGAAGTTCTGATTCATCCGCCATGTTCACCAGACATTGTATCTTCAGACTTCCATTTATTTCGGTCTTTACAAAATTCTCTTAATGGAAAAAAGTTCAATTCCCTGGAAGACTGTCAAAGGCACCTGGAACAGTTCTTTGCTCAGAAAGATAAAAAGTTTTGGGAAGATGGAATTATGAAGTTGCCTGAAAAATGGCAGAAGGTAGTGGAACAAAAGGGTGAGTACATTATTTAATAAAGTTTTTGGTGAAAGTGAAAAATGTCTTTTATTTTTACCTAAAAACTGAAGGAAACTTTTGGCCAACCCAGTATTTTCTCCCAGGCCATAGGCTGTCTTTTCATTTTGTTGATGGTTTCCTTTGTTGTAAAACCATTCACATTTTAATCTGTCATAATGATGGACACATTTCTTTGGCTTGTTTATTCATTTATTGCTTCAACGAGTTTTATTAATCACCTAATATGTGCCAACCATTCTAAGGCACTGGGGTTAGAGTGGCAAATAAGGCAGATATGGCCTCCCACAGCAATGATTATTGAAGGGATAGATGATTTTAAAAGTATTGACAGTGAAGTTAGTATGAAGAAGTACATCACATACAGGAACATACATCAGAGGAGTAACGTAGTTTGGGGTTTTAAGAAGACCTCATTTAGGACCAAATATTTAAGCTGAGAGACTAAACCCTTGATGGAGGCAAGAGCTGTGTATACCCCCATGCATCTCCATTCATAGTACCTAGTCGTCACTTGATAAAAGCACATGGAACAAATGAATGACCAAATGTACACTGACAGTGGCAGTTTGAGGACCTCATTAGAATTTAATTTCTTCCAACTCACCTTAAGAGTTCAAAGGTTCTATAACATGGGAATAAAATGTGTGTGTACGTGTACATGTGTATACATGCATATTCCGAAAGAACTTGAATACACATACACATCTGCCGCGTGATCTTGAAAATATTCTTGAACCCCCTCAAAAAAAAGCTGTTTGCCCAACACTAGGCTAGTTGAAAGAACCTACAGCCCATGGAACCTGTTTGGGTTTGCGGAGGACCCTCTGCTTCACCCAGATCCTCATTTCATGACTGAAGGACTATCCCCCAGCTTCCGGGAGGTCTGCTGATTGAAGGCCCCGGGCAACAGCCCGCTCCCTGAAGTGTACGTGGCTGAAAAGAGCTGTCTCAATCAAGCTTACTCCACTTCCTTAGATTCCAATAACTGGTCCATGGGGGGAAGCCAGGGTTTAGAGGCCCAGCTCCTTGTCATAACTCAGGACAACTGCAAAGGGACCATCTGAGGGCCAGAGCGCCTCACATAGCTGGCTGAGGTGTTTATGCCTGATAAAGTTGGTTGGCTGCCTAGATTCTCGCTCTGCCCAACCCTGCTTCCTTTTCTTCTACCACAGGTGATAGCCTAACAGCATTCCAACTTCTTGTACACTGGTCTCTGTCTCGGAGTCAGCTTCCCTGCGTCACTGACTGGAAACAGAGTTCAAGGGAGCCCAGTAAATAGCATCCTTCTCCTCTGCATGATTCTGAGCACCACCCAAAATAAGACAAAAGCATAAGAGACCGGAAACCAAAATATCAGTTATTACTGATACAATTGATATTGGAAAGTGTGGCATGTAAACATGCTAGGCTGCTTCATCCTGAATAACAGATTTAGACCCATTTATCCCCCTACCAATACTAGGCTGGGGAAGACTGACCCCACAGAGACAAAGCCTATTCCTATAAATACACCGGGGGCGGGGCAACGAGAGGGGAGGAGGGGGCAGGGCTATGCCTGCATGCCCAGATCCGGCACCTCCCTTCCCCCTTCCAGATCTTGCAGTGCTCATTATGGAGAGGAGGGAGGCCGCGGAAAGAGGCCGGGACAGCTATCCTAGGAGCGCTCCCTCCTGTGCCGGGACCACAGGCGGGGCAGAAACTCCCCGCTCCTCTTCTCCCATGGCACCACCACAGAGCCCAGCTTCTAGTTTCACAGGCAGGAGAGGTCAAAGTGCTGGCTTGGTTGGGAGGCCCTCACTACGGGGTAGCTCCGTCCGTTGTAGGTGTGTTCAAAAGAAATGCTGGAATTACCTACAGCATTCTTAGGAATGGAAAGCACAGAAACAAAGAGAATTTTCAGTGCCTAAGTTCAAGGCTCCAGGATGTATTCCTTTGCACCTCGTTCTTAGTAGAACTGCTCCTGTGTTTGTTTGTTTGTTTGCGGTACCGTTGCGGAGCACAGGCTCCAGACGCGCAGGCTCAGCGGCCATGGCTCACGGGCCCAGCCGCTCCGCGGCATGTGGGATCTTCCCGGACCGGGGCACGAACCCGTGTGACCTACATCGGCAGGCAGACTCTCAACCACTGCGCCACCAGAGAAGCCCACTCCTGTGTTCATTTTGATGGAAACTATTTTCATTGGAGAACTGACATACACCTATTCACACAAGTCAAGAAAAATGCTTCTTTTATGTATATATCAATATACAGTGGAAATATATATGGGAAAAGGAAAGAAATCAGAAAAATTGACTTCTGTTTTTTCTCCTAGGTTTACATTTATTATAAAAACAGTAATAGTAAAGGACATTTTGAGAGAAAACAACTGTGTTTTGCCAAACTTTATCATGGCAACATTTTTTCTTTAAATAAATTTTATGTGTGTATGTATGTATGTATGTATGTTTTGGCTGTGTTGGGTCTTTGTTGCTGCGCGTGGGCTTTCTCTAGTTGTGGCGAGCGGGGGCTACTCTTCGTTGTGGTGCACGGGCTTTTCATTGCGGTGGCTTCCCTTGTTGCAGAGCATGGGCTGTAGGTGTGTGGGCTTCAGTAGTTGTGGCACACACGCTCTAGAGTTCAGGTTCAGTAGTTGTGGCACGCAGGCTTAGTTGCTCCGCGGCACGTGGCATCTTCCAGGACCAGGGCTCGAACCCGTGTCCGCTTCACCGGCAGGCGGATTCTTAACCCCTGTGCCACCAGGGAAGTCCCACGGCAACATGTTTTACATTTTCACCAAGTTTTGTCCATAGATAGTAGTATTTTTGCATGTACACAATTTGAATCCCTTTTCCGTTTTGCTACTTGGTCTTTTTAATGATCGCTTTTAAGGTTACATTAATATTCCATCTCATTAATTTACTATAATTTATTTAACTATTCCTTTCCTACTGGATATTTAGAATGTTTCTAAATTTTGCAATGATAGATACATCTGCTTTGAAAATGAGCAGAAACAAGAAATGCAACAAGTAATTTAAAAATAGGGCTTCCCTGGTGGTGCAGTGGTTGAGAGTCCGCCTGCCGATGCAGGGGACATGGGTTTGTGCCCCGGTCTGGGAATATTCCACATGCTGCGGAGTGGCTAGGCCCGTGAGCCATGGCCACTGAGCCTGCGCCTCCGGAGCCTGTGCTCCGCAACGGGAGAGGCCATAACAGTGAGAGGCCCGCGTAACGCCAAAAAAAAAAAAAAAAAAAGACTCACTCATTATTTTTACAAATTTATAAGCCAGAAATACATCTGAACTCTTAGAAGAATGGAGTTTTGAAAGATATCTTTTGAAAGATAGGAGAGGCCTGCCCATCATCACACTCAGATCTCTCTATCCTGTGCTTGTGGATGAGAATGTGAACTCCTTCATGACAGTGACAACACTGTGTAACTTTATATCTGGAAGGCTTGGTGGAGGATAAATTGTGTAGTAGGCATTCAAGAAATGTTGGTACAGTAACATAATTTAATAAACAAATAAATGTCAGGAGTGGGGAATGATGACAGACAAATCTAGATGGTCTGGAGGCACATTTCCTTCTTCCTTTAGGTAGCTTAGCAGAGAGCTGGCTCAGCTTGTTCAAAGAAAATGCCCTGCAAGGCAAAGCTGTTTCCAGGGACCTCATAATGGAGACCTTGACCTTTGACCCATGTGCTCCTAAGCGATATTTCTGAGCTGGAGCTCCTTTCCTATCTTTCCTAGAGATCTTACTTGGGGAAGAGAGGTGTTCTCTAGCGCCTCATAAGTCATATATAGATATTAAAATTAGGGAATTGTAAGTTACGCTAACAGTATCAAGACTTGAGTGTGGGTGTTCGTGCAAGGGTGGACAAACAGAAAAATGGAACTGAGTAAAAAAATCCGGAAACATACCCACTCGTCTATGGCCACCTAATCCACAACAAATGCACCACTGCAGTTCAGGAGTGGAAGGATGGTCTTTTCAGTAAAGGGTGCAATGGGATATCTATATGGAAAAAAAATTTTTGAGATGGATAGACCTAAATGTGAAAGGCAAAGCAGTAAAGTTTCTAGAAGAAAACACAGAAGATCTTACAATATTGGGATAGGCAGTGATATCTTAAATGGGATACAAAATGCACTAACCATATAAATGAAAGATTGATAAATTGGACTTGAATAAAGTTTAAAACTTCGTTTAATCAAAAACATCACTAAGATATTAACAAAATGCAAGTCACAAGGAGAAGAGATTGACAATACATATACTCAACTAGAATTTGTATTCGTGATATATTATAAATTCCTACATATTCAATTAAAATCATGGTACAAGCAACTTAAGAGCTGGGCAAAAAGACTCCAATAGGCACTTCACAAATGAGAATATCAGAAAGGCCAATGGGGTTATAAAAAAATCAGATGATATCATCTGGAAAATGCAAATCAAAACCACAATGAGATGCCACTACATATCACAATTGCTATAGCTAAACAGACTGGCAGCTGGAACATTTATTTACTTATGTATTTATTTATGGCCGAACTGTACAGCTTGTGGAATTTTAGTTCCCTGACGAGGGATCGAACCTGGGCCCTGGGCAGTGAGAGAGTGGAGTCCTAACCACTGGACAGCCAGGGAATTTCTGGAACATTTATATTTTAACAGGGGTGTAAATTGGTACAACCACTTAGGAAAATTGTTTGACAATCTATATTGAAGCTGTGTATGTATGACTCAACAATTCTATTCCTAGTTAAATGCCCAAAGACTATACTGTAGTATAGTACCTGTACTATAAGTAATATTCTACGCTTTTCATTGCAGCTCTGTAAATCATCATCATCATCATCATAATCAAAACAGAAGACAACCCTAATGGCCATCAACAATTAAATGGACAAATAAGTTGTAATGTATTCATATAATAGAACACTGCATAGTAATAAAAATATGCTTTTTTAGTACCTGCAACAACATGGATACGTAACACAGATAAGATGCTGAGTGAAAGAAGCCAGACACAAAAGAATGCATATTGTGTATAATTTATATGAAGTTCAAGAATAGGCAAAACTAACTTCTGGTGACAGAAATCAGAATAGTGATGTATCTCTAGGGGTGGAATATTGACCAGGAAGGGGCATGAGGGAGGCTTTGGTGATGCGGGAAATGTTCTATATTCTCATCTTGGTGGTGATTACATGATGTATAAGTTAAAATTTATTGACCTATTATTTAAGCTTTTTGTATTTACTGTAAATACATCATATCTCAACAAAAATAACAAAAACTGTAAGGTTTTGCTTAATCTCATAGTACAAATTTTCACTCATACACAATACCAAAGATCAAAATTGCCTGCCTTCTCTTGATCCCCATTTAGAGATACCACGCCTGTATATAGCAGCTATATATACTCAGGTGCAGTAACATGTGGTTAAGAAAAGCCAACGTGGGGCTTAGTCAAAAACCTGATTGTACCTGTAGTGAAATAACGATTCAGATGGGATTATTCACATTGTCCATATTCCCAGTAAGTCCAGAGGATGGCATGTTACAGTGCACATAATTTTACTTAGTGTCTGACTCTTACTTCACCATCCTCAGCCTCTTCTCCTTCCATCTTTAGAACTGGGGGTCTCCTCACCTCCACCAGGTTACTGCTACATCCAACTCCAGCCCCATGTCCATGAATTCAATCTATAGTGCTATCAATGAATTATTCAGTGGATTTTGCACAGTCTTTCTTCCAGTCTCCATCTGGTACTAATGTTGTCTTGTCTTCTCTTAACATTGTTTAACCATCTGTTAACCCAGCCTTCTGCCCAAGGGGGTTAGTGGGGAGAAATGATTTGAAGGTTCTGACAAAGAACTTCACAGTTCGGGATAATCCATTAATTGTTGATTTTGTTTGTATTCAGCATTCTGCTTCTATCTGTGGTTTTAACTGATGTGAGTGTGCCCAGGGGCTTGTGCTGGACCCAGCTGTATAAATCAAATAAATAAATGAATAAACAAATAAATAAATGAAATAAATCTCCCCTGAGATAAATAGATAACACAGCTTTCTCAATCTTTTTTTTTTCTTTTTCCAGCAGTGCTTGTAAATGTGCCCTGAGCACGTGTGAGGGATGTATCCAAAGTTTAAAGAAACAGATAATAACCATCCCTAGCTAAAGATGCAATCATGATAACTGTCTCTACCCTTTCATCGTAGCATGGAAGCTGTAGGGAGATTTGGAACATTTCTATTCACCTCACTCATACCTTCATTTCAGATTGGTTTGGGATTGCCTTGCCTCTGTTAGTTTCTTTTGAAGGTAAAGCAAAAGCAAAACAAAATGAGCAAGAAAAATAAAAGGAGACAAAATCTCAGTGGAGTACTACCATCCACAGGGCTATGGAGAATTCTTAAGAACTGATTTTCTGCTCTAACAAGGGAATGGTTGAACTCTTCTACGGTTCAAACGCAGGCTATTGAATAGGTACAGATTCTGCTGTGGCCGAGAACAGAGTGAGCAAATACGATGAGGCTCACATTGGAACAGAGGCTTTATATGTGCTTTTGAGCTTCTGCCCTTGTGTGAACAGCACACCCAGCTAGTAGCTGCTCCCTGAACTCGCATCCCAGAATGAGAAGCAAAGTGAGGCCCGCCAGACCCTGATCTGGAGTCTAGCCACAGCTGGCCCTCAGACCCGCGACTGAGAAATACAAGTCTCCTGTTGTAAGACACTGAGATTTGGGGTTGTATTTTCCTGTGGTAACAGTCCTGAATCTAACACAAGGACCACAGCTTCTGCAAATTTTCAGAGATGGAGTCATAAACCTCAGAATTAGGAAGAAGTCTTACTGATTGATGGCCTCGGATTTCCTGTATCTCCCCCATCCCAGCCTGGAGGTGGTCACACTCTGTCTCCAGTAACGGGAGATGAGCTAAATTTCAGAGGATGGTTCTGACTATTAGAATCATTTTCCTTCAAGGTGATTGCCATGTTTTGGGGAGGCAGTTTAGCACAGTGTGAAGAACCTGGGCTTTGAAGTCAATTTGAATAGTGGTACTGTCACTTACTTGCTGTGTGGCCTTGGACTTTGAACCCCAACTTCCTTACATAATTGGACAGAAATAATACTACACACTTTACAGGATTAAATGAGATGGTATGTATGCCTGGCACATAGTAAGGGCTCAAGAAATGGTTATTATTCTTCTTTCCCCAGATGGCATGATCTAATCCATCTTCCCTAGAGTGAACTTTCAAATATTTGGACACACTTATACAGCCACTGTTCTTGTACAATTGGTCTTTTGAGACTTAGTTTAGTTGATTTTACTCAAATTAAACCTGCTCTGGCTGGACGTGGCTTACTGGGCCAGCCAGTGGCTAGGTTTTCAGATCTTAATTCTGCCACCTGATGTATTCACTGTAACTCTCGGCTTTGCATCAACCACAAATTTGATCAGTATGCTGTCCATTTCCTCATCCTAATTGTTAATAAATATACTGCAGGTGTTTCATTAGCCAGGCTCTTGGAGTCCTTTGGAGTTGTAAGCTCACTTGTATTCACACTACGCTCAGATGTTCCAAGAAAATGTAGTTTCTTTATTTCCAATAACTGATGTAATCTTCCGCAAGAGCCTCCCACCTCAGTGTGCTGCAGGTAAAAATAGCTTTATTTTAAACTTTCCAGTGCAAAATATCTCATTTTTTGTGAGTTTCAGTGGTTTTGTTCTGGCTCCAGCTAGAGGGGGTGAGTGCTCAGCCCTTCAGATTTGCTTTCCTCCCCTGCTCTTCTTCCATATGGCACCTGGCTAGGTTCTGTGAGCTTGTGGACTTGGGTTGAAGGGCCTGCATCTTGCTGACCTTAGGCTGGTCCTTAGAAAGGTCTCTGCCGTGGCGATAGCTGGGGGTGCCTCGCTCAGTAAGTGTGCCCGGTGGCCGTCTGCGCAGGTGTGGTAGTTCTGGCTCCCCCCTCTGTTGTTGCCCACGCTGAAGTTTATGGCTGATGCAACCCAGTGTCGGCTCTCCTGCAGACTTAGGACTCCTAGAGAGCTGCCTTGCCAATGCGGACACACTCACTCCCACCCGGCTTTGTGAACCTCCTACGGTCTGGCTCTGCCTCCCTAACTTTGGAGGTCCAGTCTGTACCCCTTGGCCACAGGGTCACTATGGCCCTGTTGTTCAATCCCCAGCCAGATATTCAATTAAACTCTAGATTCCCTCTCAGGGGAGTTGAAGAAACTTCAGATGAAGAGCATGGGCTCCGGGGCCAAAGTGCCTGGGTCTGATACCCAACGCTGCCACTTACCAGCCAAGTAAGCTCAGAAAGCTACTTAGCATAACTGTGCCTCCACTGGCTCACCTGTAAAAAGGGGTTAAGAATAACACCTACCTTCTAGGTAGGGTCCTTGTGAGAGTTACATGAGTTAATACATGGAAAGCACTTTGAATTGTGCTTGGTGAGCCCAGAGTACATGCTTGGTCAGTATTAGCCAGTAAAAAAGTAGAAAATTGGATGTGGTAAGTTATTAACCTCTCTATGCCTAAGTATTCCCATATGTAAAACAAAGAGCATAATAATAGCCCCCTCATAGATTTCTTGTGCAAATAAAATTACTGAATGGGTAAAGGAATTAGAACATAGTTTGGCACAAAATAAGCCCTTATCATTGTTGTTATTACTTTGTTGTCCCCAGGTCACAGGAGAGCCCAGGGAAGCCAGGAGTGCCTACTCAGATTCACTTCCTGCCAAGGCTGCAGCTGTCCAGGTGCCTGGTAGGGACACTCCTTAGGAATGGGAAAAAAGTCCCTTTTCTGTCTGCATTCCGCTTTCCCCTCAACCTGCCGTCGTGTCACTCCCCTGCCAGACGGCACCTGCAGGCACGCCTTTCCATGGACAGCTTCCACCCTGTGCCTCCCATCTCCCTCCTACACCAACCACATGGGACAAGCTCTCCTCTTCACAGTCTTTCTGGAAGGCACCTCCCTTATGTAAAACTCTATTGTCAAGCCACTCATGTCTAACTCTGTTTTTTAGCTAATGGAAACGTCATACAATTAGGATTCCTTTTTCTCTCCATATAAATTTGATTCTCAAGTCTATTTCCAGTCTGTCGACTCCAAACAGAAATCAACCTTGAAATAATGACCCTCAAATGGATAAATAAAATACCACTAATTCAACTGGGAGAATTCACCAGACAAGGGGATGTATGGGAGATAAAAATATATATGAAAGTGTTTTTTAAAATATCCCAGTATGACTGACAAAGATGTCATTTAAGGATCCCTCTGACACCTTCTTTCTAGCTGCTGCAGGATCACTACTTGGGAAATGTTTCCTAGAGTGGCTGACCAAGGAGAAGAATGAATTTTACAATCACAGGGCATCTGGGAATCAGGATTTGTTTCCTGCTCTTGCAATAAAGAAATGGAAAATAATATTAAGTGAGTACCAATTTGGTGTCAGGCACTATACCTGGAGGCTTACATATATAGAGTCAGTCAAGATGATTCACTGGGCCTCCTGTATGTCCCACGTGGTTTATAAGATACTACAGATGTGGTGGTGAAAAAGACATATTCTCATGGAACTAACAATAGCTCTATGTGGTGGTATCACGATTATCTTTATTTATAGAATGAAGGAATAAAAGTGTCAGAAAAGGTAAGTAACTTAGTTCATTTCCAGGAGTCAGTCTAGCTCTGAGGCCCATGCTCTTTCCACGAGGTGCAGCACTGAGCTTGATGATTGCAGCAGGTTGGCAGAGACTCCAGGGACTCGTGTTCTGGAATGTATGGAAGGATTGACAAAGAATAAAAAGAACACTGAAATTTGATGCAAAATTATGCTTAAATTTGGTACGTGTGTTTTCTTTTTTTTCTGGAGGGAGACTCTATAACTTTCATCAGATTCTCAGGAAGCCCTGTCAGTGCAGAGCTGGTTTTCCTTGAGTATTTGCAGATAACTTCATTTTGGCATTACCATTGCTCTAAATCTGTATTTTCTCAGGCCCACTGGAGGCCAAAGTTCTAAGTAGGCGAGGATGCTGGGAGGTCATGACAGAAGGTGGGGAGAAAGGGGTTTTAGAATTTAATCCTAAAATAAAGTACTGAGCCTTTTACATAGTCATACTCTAACCACCAGAGGGTGGGACTGCCACCTGTCTTCCAGAAGCCACCTGCTTCGATGCTCAGTATAGCCTGCTCTCCCTACATACAAAATGTGTGGATGTGTGTGTTGATTTGCAGCGATGGTGAAAAGAATAACAGTGTGATTTGCTTCCCGTCCTATTCAGGCTGCCTCTGACCTACATCCTAGCAACTTTATGATATGCATGGATGAGACTTATTGGAAAAAAGAAAGAGGCTGTATCTGAGGCAAAAGACCAGGCACAATTGGCTGATGGTTGCCAAGAGCTGCCTACTCAGCATCTGAAAATGATGGACCATACTCTCCTAAATAATTATTCTTTCTGTGGACTGGGCATCATGAGCTAATCAGGGAAGTGGAGGAACAATAATGTCTACTTTGAGGCGGAGAGGCCATGTCTGGAAGCTTCCAGATGGAAAGAGAAGACCAGAACTGATTACATATCCTGAGGTCTTCACTACCTTGTAGTGAGTTTATTATTATTCTTTATATTTTCCTATTCCTTGCTTCCCAGAATAGGACTAAATGTTTGTGGATAATCCCCATATATCCCCAGTTGACTTGTGACATTGTCGATCATATTATTGAATCCGAAATGTTATCTCACTTGAGTGCTGAATGTATTAGTCTGGAGGAGTAACTTTTAAAAACAATATTATTGTAGTGTTCTTTAAGCCCTTCTAAATATAGAGAACCACCACAACAAAACCATCTCTTTTATTCTTAGAAATAGGATTTAACCAAGCTAATGTTTATCCTAGCAGAAGATCTGGAAACAATTAGACATGTCACATATATTTGCATTTTTGATGACATTTGCAATGTAAATGATAGAATAATGGAAGGCTTTGGGAGAGACATTTGTTCCCTTCTGAGCCCGGTGTACTTCTTCCCACAGAGGACACAGATTTAAGGAAAGCAGCTCCCAAAACAGAAAAGATAATAGAGGTGAGAATGTTATTTTAATTTTGGATCGGTGCATTTCTCTTTTATTGGATGAAGTAGGAAAGCATAGAATAAATGTCATCAAAATGACAGGTGTTAAATACTTTTACTGTGTGTATTTGTCTGAGCACCTTTCAGCAGTGGAGGGGTGTGTCTTTGGAGGTGTGTTCACGTCTCGGGTGTCTATGGCTGTTTTGTGTGTGTCTTTGGATGCAGGTCTGTTGTGTCTAGGTGGTAGGGGGATAGCTCTTGGGGGGTGTCTGGGAGACTTTTTTCTAGGATACATGTGTCCACCTCTGGTGGTGCCAGTTTATGTACGCGTGTTTGTTTTCTGTGAGAGCATGAGTGGTATTTATTAGGAACGAGAGCTTAAAATCATAACCTCTTATGATTGGAGATGGCTTTACAGGTCATTGGATGGAACATACAAAATAGAAATCTCTTGTCTGTTGGGAGAGTGAAAGACTAAGGTGGAATAAATAACCCTGAGGTGAGAGCTGGCCGGTGAACAGATATTTGATAAGCACCCCCTCAACATGGGACACAGTTCTTGACCAGGGGATGCAGTGATGAGTGAAGTAGTCCCGTTTCTCAGGAAGGTTTCTAGTATGGGGAAAGAGATGGGTCATTCAACAACAGAATCAGTTATTTAATTACATGTGTAAAGTGCCACGGAGGAAAAGGACAGTATTCTAAGTCAGCATATAAGAGGAGACCCCAATTTGGACAGTGGGATTAGGGAAGGCTTGCAAGAGAAAGGGACATTTAAATGGAGAAATCTACACTCACCCAGCGTGATGGTGGTGTTCAGGGCCCCCTCACAGCCCACACGAGAGTGGTGACTGATGCCACCCTCCCCCCGCCACGTATGATAGTGGGAATTAATGCCAACCCCCTCCCCCTTCCCTCCTGCATAACGGCAGCAGAGCTCCATGCAAAGTCCTCAGATAGCTTCCGCCCTACACACCCTCATATGCTACTTATTTTGGTCATCTAAGTGAAGAGCTCATGCGCCTTAGGGTAGGCCAACTGCCAAAGCAAGCAAGCTAACATTTCACAATGCAGAAGCTGATTTCCTGTTTATGCATCAATCAAAACTAGGTGAGCTAGGTGTTCCTGGTGTGGTGCCCTCCTGAATTGCTCTCCTCTTGGCAGCGACCTGGGCCCAGGCTCCTTCCATGCTGAGCCTCTGCTCTCCTCAGACGTCTCCATTTTACTCCTAGGCAGAAGACAGAGAAAGAGAATGGAGCGTGACCTGCAGGAGGTCTCATGGGCTGAGCCTTGGAGCAGTGTACATCTCCACTGCTCACTTCTCTTTTGCCTGGAATTCAGTCACATGTTCCATCTAAATCCAGGGAAGAGTGAACATACAGTTCACCTCTCTGCCCAGGAGCAAGAGAGTGTGGATGAATACTTGGCAGTCTTTACCAGACTATGGCTGTCTCTTTGCAAGACCCAAGGGAGATTGTAGCAGTGCCTTCAGTCTGAAACGGAGAGCTGGGTACCCACATTTTAGCAGAGGAAGTGGATGACACAGGAAATCACAGATGGATAACATGACTTTTGATGCACTAAAATCTGAACTAATTGCTATGCCAGTATAGATGTTATCTTACGTTTCGGGGGGGGGCTTTTCTTCTGTCCTGCACCTTGTAGACATTAAAATCTCTGGAGGGGAAAAACACAGTCTTTTGCATTTCAGAATTGTGATACATCTGTGAATCTGCTGGGGAAAAAATCCACTGTGAATAAAGGTCCTATACTATTATAATATTCCGCTAGTTATGTGATAAGTCCGATTACCAATCCACACCCCACCCACCTCTCTTCTCTCTTTATCAGGATTATTAGCATACACACTGACCTTTTCCCCACACCTCTGTTTAAAAGCATTTCAAAGGGATTGAAATGATGGATAACCATGAACCTCAGAAGAAAAATGCCTTGTTCTAATAAGCAACAGAATTTCCGTTCACTCTGCTATTAGGTGTCACAGTATTTGTAGTTTATTGTTTAAAATGATAATAATACCACTATTAAGAGAGAGGAAACAAGTTTCTACCAGTTTTACCTGGAAAAGAGCTTTCATTCGTCAAGAATCAGCTTATTGCCTCCTTGTCAAACCTTCCCTGGCATTGATCATTCCCTCTAAGTTGATCATTCCCTCCTTTGGGAGCACATTTTTCCTGGAACACATCAAATTGCCATAATTATTTAGTGTGCCTGTTTCCACAATGTGAGGACTCTGGTGACAACAGAAGTATTCTTATTCCCCCTTTAATATTTTGAATGCCTCTTTTAAGGAATTATTCCCCTTTCAAGTGTTTGGTGTAGTAGGAGCTCAGAAAATGTTTGATGAGTAAATGAACGGACTGATGGATGAAATAGAATGGTTTACCTGTGGATGTAATTGGAGAAAATAAGCATATCTCAAATGTTCAGCTCTGTATCCACCCTTTCTCTACTCCCTCCTTGTTTGGGGTACCACCCCTGGGATGGGAGGATCCAAGGTTTCCTGAGCCAGCTGGTAGGCCTGCATCCCTGGCCTGCCTCACCTGCACAAACAGACACACTTACAGCGGCTCTTCATGTGTTTACACTGCCCTGTCTGGCAAACCATGTTCCAAGAGGCTTGACTTCACTAGGTAGGATACAACAGCAAAGAAAAATGCAGGGAGCGTGGCCTCCTTTCTGGAGACTTTTATTTCAACACGGTGCGTGAGGTCTTGGAAGATTTGGATGACCTCTGCCATAAAATGAGTAACCCCAGCATGGGACGGTTATGGGAACGTAAAAGGTTTAACATAAAACTTGGCATACAGCAGGCATTTGATCAATGTGGCCATTCTTCTTCTGATGCCGTCACTACCACTTGTTTTATTATTTTACCACAGGTTTTCTGCCAGAATCCCTTTCTAACCAGCACACCCTGATTCTGGAGAATGGGGAGAATGAAGTCCATTTCTTCCATTGTGTTAAATCCAATTTTGTGAGTGTTAGTTATTGACCACAATGACATACATTATCTACTGCAGTGAAATACTCTCAACGACAGACTGAAAATCTCAACGTTCTGCTAGCCATTGGTTGGGTCTCCCAATTTAACATTCTGAAACAAGAAGTTGGCCTTTCAGAGTTCCTCAGAATGGTTTTCTCTGAGTAGCCTGCAGTTGTGTTGAAACATAGAAATTCTAGCTAGACCCAACATTAATAAAATTGTGTGACACATAAACCTCTATGACGCATGGCGACTGATAGTCTAATACTGTTTTATTCTCTCTAATATACTGTTTCTCTGCAAAGGCCAAGAAATTAAAGAACAGTTTTATTCTCCCATTCCAGCCTGTGCAGGGTAATTATATATTATTAATAATGCAGCAGCACAAATGATATTAAATGAACTACATTTGTTAATGCAGATCTTATCTAACTGCTTTTTCCATCAGTGGGCTGTTTCTCATCAGGGGGTACTAATTAGCTGTAATATGTAGAAAGATGGGACAGAAATCCAATCAGATAAATGGGATCTATTTGGAGAGATCCAGGAATGAGGAAGAAAGGCATTCATGATTCTGCGAGAATTACTACAAGTAGAAAAGATGAAAATTTCTGCTGTTTCAACTTCATTTACATTTTGTGGCCACAGAAGTTAAAATGCAGTACTGCTGGGTTGCCCGAGCTGCAAAGTCCTGCAAGTAATTTTATTTATCATGACTGTAACAGTGTTGTCTTTTGCAGTAATAGAAGTGCATATAGCTCTACAAGAATCCCGAATGGTTTACATGGCCCTTGTAAACATTAAACCTAAAGTATTAGGGTAAAAACTGATGTCTCCAGCTTTCCCTAACTAATGTGGACTTGCAGGAAGCAGTCAGTCTCGAAACTATTTTTTTTAGGAAAGGATCACCTGAAGCTCTGAGATGACATATGCTCGATAAATCCTAGGCTACCCATAAACATACCTGTCAGATTCTCACCCTTCATAAATCTCCTGGGAAAGTCCCCATGTTGAAGGGTTGATAAGTCAGATCCTTTTCAGATTTCCCATCAACTAATTTGGATGGACATGTGGCCTAATTGCAAAATTAAAGCAGCCCTGCCCACCCTGCCTGCTCACCTGAGCCAGGTTCACACTCACCAACGTCAGGGATACATCAGTGGTCCATTAACAAATGAAGTGCCTTACTAACCTGACAACATATTTATCACCGCTCTTGTGGGACTGTGGTCTCTTGAGGCCACCTTGAGTGAGCTGGCAGGGACTCAGAGGAAGGACACATATTCTCATTGTTAAAATAGATTATTTCATTTTGGTTAGCTCAATTCCTCAAATGTAGAAAAAGGCTTGCCACACACTACTCAAAAAAATAAAAGCTTGCTAAAACTAGGCTGATTATTGAAGTTAATTTTTAGAGGGAACCCTGTTTTTGCCTGCCTCTTCAGAGCCAGTGATACCTTTTTGCTCCTTTCTAAATCCTAAGCCAGTAGGCACCGCAATATTTGACTTCCATGTGTTAGGAAATCATATTTCTGGGAACTACCATCTCACTAGGGGAGCATCCTGGTCCAAACCACAGCGTGCACAATTAATGCCTCAAACTCCTAGGACAGCAGTATTTTACTTAAACCGTGGAGAATTTAGAATTGTTTTATGAATCCTTAATGATTATCAATTGAAAGCATTTATTTTCTCAGTTCTTGGTGGTCCTGCAAAATGGCCCAGCAATGTTTGGAAAAATTGGGGCTCATACTTTAACTGCCTTTAAAAGGTGACAGTATCATTAATTGGAACAGGATTGGAATGGACACAAAAGATTTTACTAGCTGAGACCCCACTGATCACTGGAAACGAGTGAGATGCGACCTGGTCAGAAAGAATGAGACCCGATGCTTCAGCAATCTGCAAATATTCAACACCTTTTTAGCAAAGTAATCATGAAAATGCAGGAGACATCATTATAATATAAAATCATCCAGGCATCAAGGGAAATATATTTGTCTACCTTATGACAAAAGTTGAGTGGAAGCTCAGGAGTACTATTTACATTTATGTATACTTATATCATGTAATTAAAGCCAACAGATAAACACATCAATATGTTAAAACAGATGTAAAAATATATAGTTAGACATATTGCACTGAAACCTTGATATTGCATCCAAATGAAATCCTGTATTCCAAATATGCCCCGTAGGAGTTTTGCTCAAGGCTATGCTTAGGTATACTCAAAAATTCCCGATAGCGAGTCACCGGGGAAAACATGTTCTTTTACAGATAATTGCTACTGGCAGCCAGAGACCTAGAGAATTTGATGTGCAGTAATGTGACCTGACTATGTATTAAACTTTTTTGAAGGACATGTGTAAAGTAATTTTTATGTCTCTCACACACCTTGGATTTTTTTTCCCCCACTTTGCTAGCACATTTTTAAACAACTTGCCAATTTTTAATATCTCAGTTAGGTGTTGTCCTAATAGTTTTAAACCATGAAAGATATTGGTATTGTTTTCATCATCCCCCCCGCCTCCCCAAAAAAAAGCAATCTGGAGACAAGGAAAAATCCCATCTGAGCTGTAAGGAATATGTAAACAAAGTTATATTGTTGGTAATGAACTTCAGGAAAAATGTGAGAAATAATAGTTGCTGTTCACAAACAAGAGAAATTAGAGATTAACTGATTTCTCAAAGGTTGGGAGGCATCTCCGCTGCTATTTAAGGCAATAATCACTAGCTTTTCATTAAATCTAGGGATGTTTAGGAGATGGTTCCTGAGGTATTTTAAAGATACTGCTTCAGAAACTATAATTAATAATTTGAAAAAATTATAAATTGGCAAGGACACACATGTGCAATGATACAATTCAATGAACATGTATCATCGCTGCTAATTACTTCGGTTCCATTTTTTTCTGGGTTATTATGCTGTCCTCATTTTATTGTTCAATATTAACATGTAAACCTTAATTAAGCATAATGTCAGAAGGTTCCAGGAATATTGCTGAAGATTTCACAAGGTAGTTCAAAAGCTTGTTTGGAAAGAATCCCTGGATCAGCTAGGGAGTGTAATCTGTAAATAATGTGCTTTTGTGTTGAGAGTTACATGAATTATTACAGACTGACATTGAAAATTAGCTTTTAAGAGCAAAAATCCAGAGAGGAAAAAATGAACTCAAACCAACATGTAGTACAAAAATCAGGTGTGGGAACAGGCTGAAAAAGCTGGGAATGTCACATCAGTTTCGTTAATGACAGGCGGCAGTTCGTAAATTTACATGCTTGTATTCTGGTGCCAGGAGGATGAACATCCAAAATGACAACTTATCAGGAAAATGATATATTTCTAGTTTCCATTAAAATCTTTAAAAGCCACATTCCTTCTTCAGATATGCAAATGGGTTTTCTATAGAAATCCATGAACAAGGGTAAGATTTGCCCTGTGTTCATGAAGAGCTGCACAGAGAGTACTTTCTTTCAGAAAGTTCTAGATACTTGATGGATTATCTAGGTCACATCTTTGTACCCCGTGTGTCTTGTGTTTTAGGGTTATTTCAGGTTCAGTTAGTATTGGTGCAAAGAAAAACAGGGTGAAATGAAGGCAGAGAGTTTTGTCACATATTGATATTTGGTAAAAGGTGTAGGGGGATCAAATCAAGGTGAAAGCAAAATTTACAGAGACAGTCTGTCAAGTTTCAGCGGGCCTTTGAAGTGTAACAGACAAAACCAGGATGCAGTTATCATCGTGAATCGTCTATATCACGGCCATGGAAGAATGCAGTATAGGTTTCAAAGCCAGCCTAGCAGCCAGAATGCTTGTGATTGTTACTCCTCCCTTCATGTTCATTAGCTGTGTGCTCTTGGACAATTTCACCTCTCTATGCCTCAGTTTCCGCACCTGCAACATGAGAATAAATTTTGTCTCTGCCTCAAAGGATTCTTGTGAATATTATGTGAGATCTCATATGCAAAGCATTTATGTGAGATCTCATATGCAAAGCATTTACCAGACTCTAGTAAATGCTGTATAAATGCCCACTATTAATATTTTTCAAATCCTGGAAAATATCTTATGGGACCTCACAAATCTGTGGTTTGTGCCAATGGGGTTTCATCCCCAGCAGTGAAGCAATAGTGTTCCTTTTGGTTAAAGTTTGTTACAAAAATCACTCTCAAAAAACATATAAAATATGATGAAAATATAATCTATACCACACCCCTTGTTTCCTTTTAACACTTAAAACTTGGTCTATTAAAATTCTATAAAATTCTATAAATGGGGCTTCCCTGGTGACGCAGTGGTTGAGAGTCCTGACGATGCAGGGGACATGGGTTCGTGTCCCGGTCCGGGAAGATCCCGCATGCCGCGGAGCAGCTGGGCCCGTGAGCCATGGCCGCTGAGCCTGCGCGTCCGGAGCCTGTGCTCTGCAACGGGAGAGGCCACAGCAGTGAGAGGCCCGCGTACCGCAAAAAAAAAAAAAAAAAAAAAAAAAAAAAATTCTATAAATGGAAGTTCGACTTTGCCAGTTTCTGTTCATTAGGAGTATATTCTCCCCAACGGCTGGGAGGACACTATTTTATAAGTTCTTATACACACGGGGAGCACCTTATAAACGTTAAACTCATTCCAAAACAGATTGAGCTTGTTGAACAAACAGGAAGTGTATAAAGGAAAGAGACCATATTTAAGAAAAAGCCAGTATGTAAAAATGGAAAGCAGCCTTATTTAAAGAGGTTAAGAGGTTAACTAAGTTCGTTAAAAATAATATGTGTCTAAATTCTACAAAAACTGTTTTCAGTGACCTCATGTCATGTATTGAAAAGAAACTAAAGAATCAAGATACACCTCAATTTCAGTGTTTTAAAATTTCTTTCCAGCGTGTTAGAGAAACAAAAATCTCAAGTGTCATTCCTCAACCAAGTTCTAGAAGAGCAATACCCAATAGAAAGAGAATAGGAAACATGTAATTTTAAAGTCTCTATTTGCTGCTTTGAAAAATGTAATTAATTTTAAGGAACACATTCTATTTAACCCAATAGAACCAAAATGTTTTCATTTCACATGTAATCGATGTAAAAAAAAAATCAATGAGAGAGTTCACATCCATCTTTTCCATACGAAGACTTCACAATCTGGTGTGTGTTGTACAATTACAGCACATCTCAACTTGGACTGGCTACATTTCAAGTGCTTCGTAGCCTCATATGGCAAGTGGCTAAGATTGTATGATACAACTCTAGAACAAGAGGTGAGGGGCTATACTTTGAGAAAGTACTCTGGACAGTAGGATGACATCTGTTGGCCTCGGTACGAGCTGTGCTTTGAGTCTCTACTTAAAAAGTAATTTTTACCAGGGCCTTTGGCTTTCAGTGTCATTGGTGTTGGACACATCACCATTTCTGTTTGTTAATTTTTCTTTTAAGTGTGTACAGAGTACTCATGTGCCTTTTGACATCTTGTAGCCAGGTCTGTTCTCTTAGAACAAATGGAAATCGGCTTTGGAATTCATGTGTCTGAAGAAAACTCGTCTTGACAGCTGCTGGGGAAGATTCAAGCACACACGAGGTGAGAGAAAGCCACCTGGGATCTTTTTTTAATACTAGGGGTGGAATAAGGAGGTGGAGGAATGCCTTCTTAGAGTGCCAGATGAGACAAACAGGTGGCACAAGGAAGGAACAAGTAAAGGATGAAGGGAAGAGCAGCAGGTTAAGGCCTCAGGCAGAGCAAATACAAGATTCAGCTACTGCAGGTTCAAGCCGGAGGCAGGTTAATAGAGCTGACTGTGGCAGAAAGAAAATCAGACCTGTCAACACTGAGGTTCATCCATGAACGTATACCGGTAGAAGAGTGTGGAAGGAATGCAGCCTCTCAGCATCATGGGGCAACCTCACTGTCCACAAAAGCCATACCACGTCACAAAGAAGCCCAGGACCCCTCCAGGACTAATCAGATGACCCCTACAAACATGATGTTGTGACAGGGACCAGGAAAGCTTTCTATTGTTTAAATATCTCTTTTCTCACTTTGCACACCAAAGGGATACAGGCAGCCGACCCCCAAAGCAAGCAAATGCACCATAACTGGAAAAAATATGAAGAGAAATAAAAATGTTTCTAAAAATATTTCTCTGTGAGGGGGCCTACATATCAATGAAGAAAAACCAATAACCTCCGTCTTCCACACAAATAAATCATCACAGAGCCAACCCCAATGCCTTCTGAAATGAAGCCTTACACTAAAAAATACAAATCCCTAAAAAAAATAGGAAATACGTGCAAAACCTACCATAGATTAGGGAGAAAAAGCATGTTTTTCTTTTCCTCCCTATCCACCCACACTTGAGGGATATAGAGACATACACTGCAAAGATCCTTGCTCCGAGGTACATTTTGGCGACGAAAAAGCCCTGGTGTGAAAAGCTCTCGAGGAGCAAGGCCTTGTCTTCCCACAGGAAATACAACAATATGGACTTTGAAACGCCCTCACCAAATTTCATGGCCAAACATTTCTTCAAAAGGCCCAGAGATAAAAGTATACTTGGCATAACATTTAGAGAAATCACCTAGTCTCATAAGTAGAGAAAGAGTTGCATTGAGTTTTGGAATGAGTCCAAAAATCTTGCATGGACTTAGTTATGTTTTCATTGCTATTTCTCAAAAAAAAAAAAAAAAAAGTGGAGAAAACCTGGCTGACTAGCCAACTCCCCTACCCTCCACTCTATTTGCTGTTCTCTGAGTCCTTGCCCTGTAAGAGTAGCCTCTGAGGAGGCACTTCAATTTAACTCATGAGCCCAAGAACAGGATTTCAGTCTTCGAAGACTTCCCGTAGCTATTGACAACTGCAGACACAGCCTTGCAAGAGAAGGGGCTTCTCTCCCTCCACTGCAGGAACCAGGTGAAGGGTGGTTTCACCTCTACTCAGAGGCCAATCAGAGCAGGAGAGAAAACTTGAGTGGAAAACCCTTGGTCTGTGCCTCAGGTGAGGGGGACCAAGAGATTTACTGACATCCACAGCCCCCGTGACAGTGCCCACTAATTACCAGCCTGCTTTGCTTTCTGACTCTCTTTTCTTAGGGTAATGAGGGCATCTCTCATACCCTTTCCTTGAAATCCTAATATTTTAGAGCCAGGTTGTATCTTTAGGATCAACCTTTCCATTTTATAAGTAAGAAAATTGAGACCCAATGGAAGTACCTCAACTGGTATAAAGTCACCACAACATTATTTTCACAACCAGGAACCGGATCACAGGAACTGTGTGTTTCACATTGACCCCACACAGCACATAGAGAGGCTTCCAAGTGTCTGAGCAAAACTTTCCATTGTGGATAAGGTGGGGAGTTATGTTGAATAAGAAAGAAGGAAGATTAGATAGAAGCTAGAAAGACCCTAGGAAGCCAGAAGAGCTGCCTGCAAAGCTGTGCACACCCTAATCTTGGGAACCTGTGAATATGTTACTTTATGTGGCAAAGGGCTTTGCAAATATGATTAAGGTTAAGTATCTTGAGATGAGGTCATCCTGCATTACACAGGTGGGCTCAATCTGATCATGTAAATCCTTATAAACAGAACCTTTTCAGACTGCACAGACCAGAGAAAGGGCAACGTGTGAGAGAGGTTTGACTTTGCTGGCTTTGAAGAGGAAGGAAGGGGTCAGCTTCTAGAAAATGGTAAAGGCAAGGAACGAAATCTTCCTCTAGAACCTCCAGAAAGGACAGAGCCTGCTCACACATTGATTTTAGCCCAGAGACCTGGGTCAGATTTCCATCCTACGGGGCTGTAAGATAAGTCATTTGTACTGTTTTGAAATACATTAAATAGGTGGTGTTACAGCAGCAGCAGAAAACTCATGCAGACCTTCTCATAGCAAATATCCTCTCCACTCAGGGTGTTTGTTTCAGAAACTCTAGCTTTTGACCATATAGCCAGACCAGTGCTGATTAAGTAAATGCTGGGGGCGAGGGGCGGGAGCTGGCAGGCCTGCTGAGGGATGAAGGATGGTTGAAGCAAACAAAGATAGTAACTGCAGGAAAGAGCTACTACTCCTGGGGCTGGTAGAACACAGGGAAGGGGTTGGAGTTACCAGGAACTAGAAGCTCAGAAGAGGGGCCTCGGGAGGCTGGGACTCAGACCTTGGAGGAAGGGGAGCTGTTCCTTCACTAAGACATGATGAGGCTGGTCCTGAGAACTCTGGTGAAAGGTCTGGAGCCTGGGAGAACGGCTGCTGTGGGGCAGCCAGGCCCTGCTGGGGTGATGCTGATGGGAGGAGCAAGCAAGGGAAGAAGCAAGTCCTTCTCCACCTCTCATCTGCCAGTCTCTATATTAGTCTGCTCGGGCTGCCATAAGAAATACCACAGGCTGGGTGGCTTACACAACAGACGTTTATTTTCTCACAGTTCTGGAGGCTGGGAGGAGAGGATCAAGGTGTTGGCAGATTTGGCTTCTCCGGAAGCCTCTCTCCTTGGCTTGCAGACGGCCGCCTTCTCTCCGGGTCCTCATGGGGCCTTTCTTCTGGGCACACTGCTGGTGCCTCTTCTGTGTGTCCAGATTTCCTCCTTTTATTGGGGTACCACTCAGATTGGATTAGGGTCCAGTGTACAGGCCTCATTTTCACTTTGTTACCTCCAAACACTGTCACATTCTGAGGTACTGGGCATTCAGGCATCAATATCCAAATTTGGGGCCCCGTGGGGAGATACAGTGTGGCCCAGAATGGTCTCCCTTTAGAAACTCCCTGTTGGTGAAACCTGCAGGGTGCCCACTGACAAATCAATGTAGTTTTCAGAGTCCCAGCCCCACCATCACAAAAGCAGAGTTAAACAAAGATGGGATTTGGAGCTTGGTAACTGGCAGAAGAGGGGCTGACGATGGAAAGGACAGCCAGGAAACCTACTGTTGGAAGTGAGGGGGCAAAGCAGCCTCCCAGACCCCAGGTGGGGTCTGTGTACCTGTGAATCATGCGACGTGTATGACTGCGGGGGACACCTACCCGTTTCTATCCTCCCTTCCCCCATGGGAGGCCTGGCTCTGAGAAGCAAGTATGGAAATGGAAGCATCCGTCCCTTAACTGTAGTTCTTCATGCAGCCAGGGGTGATGGAAGAGGAAGAGTTCCTAGGGTCATAGTCAGGAAAATGGGCCAGCAAAGCAAGGTGTCAGGATCTGGCCCAGCAGCCCAGCAGTGGGTCAGTGGATGGGAGAGAGCCATCCGCTAAAGCCCCCAGGATGAGTATGATGTCAGGACTTCAGGGATGACTTCCATGGGAGTCAGGAAGAGGCCACTTGGAGGAAGACTGGCAGGCCCTTTGGGGTTAAATACAGGGGCAGAGACAGAATGAGGGAAGGATATGGGCCAATATCTGTGCTGGTCCAACTTGTTCGCTGCTTCCTGGAGCTGCCTCATCTGAAGGAGAAAGATGACCCTTTATTTCTCTTATTCTTCCTCCCTCCCTCCCTCCCTTCCTCCCTCCCTCCCTTCTTTCTCTCTCTTCCTTCCTTCATTTTTCTCTCTCTCTCTCTTCCTTCCTTCCTTCCTTCCTTCCTTTCTTTCTTTCTTTCTTTCTTTCTTTCTTTCTTTCTTTCTTTCTTTCTTTCTTTCTTTCTCTTCTTTTCTTTTCCTTTTTCTCTCTTTCTTTCTTTCTTTCTTTTCTTCCTTCCTTCCTTCCTATTTTTCTTTCTTCCTTCCTTCCTTTCTTTCTTTCTTTCTTTTCAAAGAATTTGAAACTAGAAGAAAAGTAAAGAAAACCTGAGGTAAGTGCTAGACTCTGAAAAAGGCTCTGAGTAACCCTAGACCTTAGAATCCCACAGGGAGTAAACAACAGCTATCCGTCTAGGGCCTGGGACTCCTTTTCCCAAGGTCATTATTATTGCTTCTGGGTGATCTAGGGATTGTAGTGCAGAACACAAGCCCATTTGGGGAGAGAGCACTCAAGTGTTCTTGTCTTAGAAATTTGATGAACAAAATGCATTATCAAAAGCATTTAAAACAAGATGAAGGAATCAACCTCCCTTGGTTAATTTATTCCAAGCAAAGAGAAAATCTCAGAAATAAATTTAGTATTGTAACCTTTTAAATCAGTTTGCCTTTCTTGAACTGGAGCTAATTTGTATAGTTTGGATTGTCCTGAAAGTTCTCTGTGTCATCAGTGACTTAAAAATACTGCTACAGGGCAAAAGAAATCAATGATCTCTACATTGCAGGCTGAGTAATTACATAATAATGATTTGCATTAATGAAAAGACAAGTTGGTCCAGATCCAGATGTGCCAGTGACCACAGTTCCCTGCAACGTCTAACCAGAATGCTGAGGTCGGAGAAATTTCAGCATCAGTTGTGAGACAAAATGACTGGTTAAAAAAGTCTTTCCTAATCAACATCACTTAATAGATCTTTAATGACTGACTCATCACTTTCCTCCAAGTAAAAGTAAATTTAAATTTTAAAATAAAGCAAATTTTACTTATATCTGTGGCACAGAAGCAGATGTTTCCCTGACATGTGCACACAAGCTGTTGGCTGTGACCTTGCAGAATAAAGCAGTTTTGAAAATTAGCTTTTGTCTCCCAATCTGGGGAAAACAATGCTGCAGTGAAGATTTGATAAAAAGTCATAGCTTCTCACAGAAGCTTATTTCAGCAAAGTAAACTATTAATTAAAATAACAAATGTCAGCTATTTTGGAGGCTGACAGTTAACACAAGGCAGCATTTGCTTACCTTGACGTACAGGATGCATGGGACACTGGCAGGATCCATAATTCATTCTAGGTATGGCTCTCTCCTGCCCTAATATAGTGATAACAGAGTGATAAATTAGCTCCTGTTCAGCAGTTTCGTTAGCAAAAGTACTTGGGGATTTGGGGAAAACCCACCTAGAGAGGGTCTTTTGGCAAGCTGAAGGAATACACGCTCCAACAGCTTGAGTAAAAGTTTCATGGGATTCCTGGAAAACTTGAATACCAAGAAAAACAGGTGGGGAAAATGTAAAACTATGTGAGAGAAAGAGTAAGTGAGATAGCGTGCCAGAACAGTGCATTACAATCTGCTTTCAGCCGAAGTGGGGAAAAATTATTAAGTACAGGAAGACTATATCACCCCCAAGAGACCAGGAAAAAGAGAGGTTAGGGAAAAAAGCAGCGAAGGTCAGATTTCAGAGACAGAAGGGGCATTGAGGAGGCCGGGAAGGAAGGGAACTTGACAAACATCATTCACCGTCTCTAAATTCAACGATTTAAAAGAGGTTTGGGTGCAGATGAGGCAGCAGTATGACACCTGGGGACATTGGCTCTAAACTGTTTTTCTACCACGATTACATAGGTGAGAATAATATCAATAAATATAAAAAGCTACATTGACCCTATGAGGTGTATTGGTGGAGAGGTCTGTTTTAGGGTCTTTCTATTAAGACAGTTCAGTAATACATCTATTATAACATTAAGGAGGTAAGAAAAGCCCTTGGAGTTAGGGCACCCTGAAAACATGTGTATCAAAAGCCCAAAGAGGTAAGAAGTAGAGGAGGAAAGGTGACCTGGGAGAAACATCTGGGCAGAGCAGATTAGCAGGGCAATGTGGTGTGGGTATGTCGGGTGGTATTGAGGGAAAAGTGCTTTACTATCAAGATAGATGCACTTAGGGAAATACAACCCCCTTCAAGTAAAAATAGTTCTGCGACTTCCTTGTTATAGAAGGCAGAACAAAAGGATGTATCCTACAGTTCAGGTATTCCACGCTTCTTTTCAAAATAAAATAAAAAAAAAAAAAACCACCAAACAGGATCCAATTAAATTAGGAGCTGGCTTCATGAGGTACCAGCTATTCATTTCCTCTGTAACAAAACCCATGGTGGTCCAATAAGGGTTGTTTTTTTATTTTTTTATTCCCATTTCTGGGACTATTTTAATATGTTGTTACAGTGGAGGCATCTACATTTTAAAACTTACTTCTTATCATTTCTACTGAAGTCAAAGCTTAGTGTATCATTAAGCATGATGCAGGTCACTGGACCAAAATGAACCAATAATTAGAGTCCAGAGCAACTCTTGTGTGCCGTACCTGTTCCCCATGATTCTCTCTTTCCTCATTAGCTTGTGGACTTCAGCTAAGGTATGGGTTGTAGGTGAAAGCTGTTTGACATTCACAAAAATGAAGAACATCAGAGGCATATAAACAAGTCTCTTGGTTACCTGGACTTCAATCAAGCTAAATCTTGCCCCAAATTAATGACCAAAATCAATATGCAAGGCAGAAGAAGGATGAGCCAGTTTGGATGAAATCCTATCTGAAAACTTTATTAAAAGTACAAAGTAAGAAGAATCCTTTCAGGAGATCTGAGAGAGACAGATCAACCTTCAACCTAGATATTTCTTGTTGGAGGCAGAATTCTTAGGTACTAGATAAATTCTGCCTTTGTAAATATGATAGAGCGGGCCCTGAATGGAAGCGGGGCAGCACCTTCTCCCTCAGAGGTGCCTGATCCAGGCACCAGCCATGTGCAGGGTCTGCAGGGTCACCTGCTCACCTTGGGGTCCCCCAGGCTGTGAGATCAACTTTCGCATCCAGTGTGAATGTCATATGGGCTTCGTGCATATCTTCCAAAGGATCCTATCAACTCATATCCCAGTGTAAGAAACCCCTTCACTGCCCACTCCTCATTTTCTCACTTTCCTAGTGCTAAGACCCATGGGAATTTTAAGGCAAATTGGGTCTGGACAGTGTTATGACAAACTCCCTGAGCACCAGAGAGAACCCACATTCCCACATGCATCCACTGAAAGCAACCTAAATCAAGGGCAGCCAGTATTAGATGATTTCTGCTTTCTCCCTTTTAATTTTCCCTGCAAATGCTCTGTGACACTAAGTTGTCCCATTTGATGGGCAATTTGCTTCTGTGCTATGCTGCCATTAGCACTTGCCTCCAACGTGTTGCTTATCCCTCAAGGGGCTTTTCCACTAGAGTTCAAATCCATGGCAGAACTCTGGCTGCACTCCAAGTCCAATGCTCCTGTAAGATATGTAAAAAGAAAAAAAAAAAAAGTTGGAATGCCGTTGAAAAAGTAGGACATGGCTATCTTTGTACTGAGTTTATTTAGGGAGGAAAACTGAATTCTGTCACTGCTGCAGTTTGTGGATGCTTTACTTCTGTGTAATTGCTGAGGAATTAATGTGATTTAATAGGCACAACAATAAATATAGCCTTGACAAGGTGATTATCCCATAAGACTAAAATCATGATATAGCATAAATCAATACCAGCCCTAAGTATGTCTCCGAAAGGGGTATATATTTCTACATTCACGGCTAGATGTTGAACTAATTTTGGAATTAGAAGCTGTATGAAATGCAAAAGCTATTTTTCTCAGTGAAAAATTACAGAATATGTATGACGATCACTCAGAATATATATTGCTCATAAAATGAGTAGAAGGAAAAAGAGTGAAAGCAGGCAAACTTTGAAAGCTGGTTCATGTGTACATCTCTGCTCCCAAGGGCATGCTTCTCTCTACTCCAAACCGACCCAGCTCAGCCAAGACCCTCTGATTGTCCTTTTTCTGCCCCACCTGCGGACCATCAGCCCATCTGAGAGACGCTTCTTGTGTGAATTGGCCCTTTCAGCCCGCACTACTAAGGCAAATCAATTGATTCTCCTGCTTGAGGGAGCTCTGCCTAGTGCAAAGGACTCAGAGTCTCTGTGGCTGGAGTGGAATCATACAGAAAGAGAGGGTATTGATCAAGAGCAATCGGGCTTAGCTTGCATGGGAAAGTCTCCCGGAGGACACAGGCACTTGATTTTGAAGGTCAGTATTAACCACTCTCTTAGCTGTCCGCTAACTAAGGTAATCCTGTTTGAGCTGACTTTTCTGGAAGCCTGGCTCTGTGCACGTCAACCACCCCTCCCTCCAGGAAACTTACTTGGACGTGAACTTCTCTCCAGCGCTCAACTCCCGTCCTGCTCAGACACGTGGAGACCCTCCTCCACTGCCACCGCTCAGTTGAACATCATGGGCAGATACCAGACCCCTTCCAACCTCCAGAGCAGCTCTTGCTTAGTCAAGAGGGCCCTAAAAAACTATTTAAAGCCTTAATACATGAAGTGCCTTCTCGCAGAGCTGAGTTTCCCACTGCCAGATAAGTGCCGCCTTAACTGCCTTTTCCTGAAGTAGCTGCAGTGGCACTTGATAGCTGATTATGTTAATCCTTGAGGGATATTCGAGAAAATATCTTCAGATTCTTCCTATAGGAGAATAATCAAGATTTGATTCAGGTATCAACCACCCGACAGGCCTTTCTAACTTACATGTTCTCAGTGAGCCACATAGTGTATATTTTTTTGTTGTTGTAAAAACTGGTTTATTTAGTAGAATAAAAGGTAATTGAACATTAAAAAAAATTCTACCTAGATACAGTTTGAGTTTAAATGGGACTTAATTAAACTTAAAAGCTTTTGCACAGCAAAGGAAACCATAAACAAGACAAAAAGACAACCCTCAGAATGGGAGAAAATATTTGCAAATGAAACAACAGACAAAAATTAATCTCCAAAATGTACAAACAGCTCACGGAGCTCAATATCAAAAAAACAAACCATCCAGTTAAAAAATGGGTGGAAGACCTAAACAGACATGTCACCAAGGAAGACATACAGATGGCCAAGAGGCCCATGAAAAGTTGCTCAACATCACTAATTATTAGAGAAATGCAAATCAAAAACTACAATGAGGTATCACCTCACGCCGGTCAGAATGGCCCACATTGCCCCTTCTGTAGCTAAGAGCTCATGTGAGCTCATGTGAGCTCTGTTGGCTGGTGCTGTTCTGGTCTCTGTTCTCACTGTAGAGGACAGGTGAGCAGAAAGGGTCTTGGAGATGTGTGCCATGGAAATCCTGTTTGGTCTAATGCTGAACTTTGATGAACCACATATTGTATTTTTATTTCTCAATATTGCACATTTTTCCTTTTTGCTCCCCCCTCCCGCAGTGCACACAAAGATTCCCTTAGTCACAAAAGATTGAATAATTCACCTATGAAGAATCCTTTTAAAGCATCTTGAAAATTGCTTCCCCTCCTTGCTTTTTTTTTTTTTCAAACAGAACAAAGGAAAGTGCTAATCTTTTGATAATTCACTCTCTTTTTACTGGAATTTTTTTGTGATTATTTAATACATCTCCAGTCAATTTCAAACAGTGTCTGTTTTCAGCATCTATCCAACCAGAGACAAGTTGTCCAAGCAGGGGGTCTAGGACAGGTTGGTTTGGTGGAAACAAAACCGTAACACAGTAATGAATGCAACCCAAGCACACTGTCTAAAAATGAATTTGGCTTTACTTACTTAGACAAAGACACAAATGTTCTTGTAGCTTCATTTACCACACAGAGCTCTTACAGAGAGTCTGTCTGCAAAGGGACAGAAAACTTCCTACTCTGACGGGCGTTATCAGTAGGGATTTTATTTGTGTCTTCCTGTAAATGCAGGAGAGCTCAGCTATTGATGACTTTAATTCTACAGGAACCAGTGGTTTGTATTTAGCCTGAGAAATGACATTAAGTGAGTTTATCTGATGGACCCCGGAAGGTTTCACCGTGCTTGGGATGGGCCGGGGTACAGTGTGACTACATGCTCTTTCTGGAACCTCTTCCCCTTCACACCCCCATCCCCAACCTGGCTCCCACTAGCCAAGCCTGTCTTTTCACAAATGCAGAGAATTCAACAGATGTACACCACTTCCTTCATTATTTCTGCTAAGGCTGCACTATCGATTCAGTCAGTGCTGTCGAGGTTGTGAATATCCGTATTAACGCATGGGTTAAATGGAAAAATATTTATTTGATGCTTTTGTTTACTCTTCCTTCTGCTCCTGACCCTGGGAAACACACAGGGACAGGAGAGGTCCCAGCCGGGCTCTGTCTGGCCCCTTCCTGGGTTAATCATATTTCACACGTCCCCAGCTCTGGCAGATGCAACACCTGACCTCCCCTTTGTCCCTCTCTGGATGAAAGTGTGAGGCTCCGTAATTTCCCTCAGGCACCAGAACAGTTTGCTTTCCCGCTGGAGGTGAAACTGACTCCCGGGAGGGCACAGCTGGGGCTTTTATCTCCCCTTCAGTAAGTACCCGGCGGCTGCGCTCTTTCACTTTGCATGAAAATAAGGCTGAGGTTGGAGCTGCGACATTGGCTTTTCACCTAGTCGGGGGCAGGGGTTGGGGTGAAAAGGACCTGGGGGCGCGCTTCGCAGTGAAGCAGTTGGGCCTTGAGTGGAGCAGGCTCTTTGAGTAGGAGGTGGCCAATTCTCCCGACAGGGGCCGCGCTGGGCCGCTACGGCGTCTGCAGCAAACGAAACGTGTTTCACAGGAGTGAAAGCGCTGGCGCAGCTGTGAGAGCTGCAGGAACTGCCTTAAGGGGAGGAGGTGGAAGGGACAGGTCTGTGACAGGACCTTGAAGAGCGCAGACGATCCTGAGCACACTCGCGAGGGCACGGCTCACCCTGGACAGCTCCGCGAGGTATGCGGAGAAGCACTTCTCTCCCTTCTTCCTTCCCACTGTTTTCAACACTCTGCTCTCCAGCGGTTGGCATGCTGCGAAGTCAGTAGCCGTTCTTGGTGGGACCGGAGTCAGCAGATCCATTAGGTTGACTAATGGTGATGGGAGGCTCGGTGGCCATTGGGTTAAGGTGACATTTATATTTGGACACCCTATTATTACTGGCAGGCCCCCGGGTTGCTTGGGAAATGTTTTGGGAACTGGGGCTGTGGAGCACCTCCCTGGGAGGATGGCAGGGGTGACAGGTGAGCCATGACAGGGAATGAGCCCAAGTGGCAGCCTTGCGGTGAAGACTATGCCGGGTGGCAGCCGCTCACAGGCGCCTGGCAGCGGAAGGCCATGTCCTAAGGTGTTCTGCCGACATCCACCAGGGCAGCTGGCGTCTGGTGGAAGGCAGATGGTGTTGGATCCCCCAAGTGTCACTGTCTAGCAAGATGCCATGTCCGCTGATTAAAAATAATTAAACATTCCTTCTTCCAGTGAAGGAGAATGGTACGCACACCAGGCAGAGAGGTTGACAATGGCATTACACAGCAAGATGTGGCAGCAGCAGTGAGTGCCCCGGGTAGCAGGTGCACCTGGCTTGGAGAAGGTGGAGTGGGAGTGGGGGCCTGGTTTAGCAGTGACAGCAGGAAGAGTTTAGTGAGGATGCATATGCATGAGGGAGGCATGAACAGGATCATACTGGATGACTTTCTACTGTTCAGCCTAGTTTATGGAGAACATTTTCCACTTTCTGAATGAAAAGAATACATTTTATGCATATGACCTAATCATTATGCACTAATCCCCTACTATATGCCTCGATGCTAGGTGCTGTGGGTAGAATATATTAATAGATGCTCTTCTCAATATCCTCATTGTCCTTACTTTAGTTGAATTGACCCACTTTGTTCCTCCATATATGTATATGTCTTTTCTTCTGCAATAAGGAGTCCGGGAAAGAGTTTGACAAAAGGATTGAACATACTGACGTTCCTCAGTTGTATGGTCATGTTCATGGACTCGGTTGTATTGTCATGAATGGGACCACCTCCCAAATCTACCCAGGCTCATGAATATTGCTATCTTGCCCCCTTCCCCACACCCTATTCTCATCCCCATTCAGGCCCCTTTCCTTTCACAAACAAGTTCCTGGGTGTTGTCAGGAATCTCTGAAAAGGCAGGCCACTTTACTGTGTATTTGTCAATTGTTTTGAATTTGTACGTTGTTTATGTGTTTTCCAAAGTTTCTAAGACATTTGAAAGATTTTAATGTGGATTGACTAAATTTGATTTCAGGCCAATTGAAACATTCTAATTTCCTGTTAACTCTAAAAGGAAGTTTCTTCTTCTTACTTATGTGTGTTTGAAATCATCAGTATTTATTTGCTAAGTATCTACTGTATGAGTTCTACATGTCACTCCATTGTGAGAGTAGGGTTGCAAGAACAATGTACTATGTACCTGAAAGGAAGAGTAAATTCTTGTAAATTCAATATCACTCACTGAAGGGGAAGATTGAGGGGTTTTGGGTTGAAGGAGCGATCACAATATGATAGTATTACTTAGGGAAGTGAGGTATATGCTGGCTCTTGAAATTTGGGATTGCACACATGCCTGTGGTGAGGTATAGGAGAGTTTCCCGAGGATGGAGGAAAGATTTCAGCAAACACATGAAGAAAGGAAACAGTGAAGAAGAACGTTTAGCTTGGTTGATGAAGAAAGCCCACATTTTTTAGAAGGAGATCATAAAGAGAGTACTTCCATGAGTATTACCCAAATAAGGACAACTATTTACCCAATAAGGTATCCTTTATAGTGATCTCTACAGACTTAATGACAGACACTGGAATGCTGAAATCTCAGGATTCCATTGTGGAGGACTCTGTATTTTGGCCCTTTCAGCATCCATTCTGAACTGTGGCCTAGCTTGATTCTTAAATCACAGAGGCTTGGGAAACTAAAGCTTAACAATCCCCCAAATCCTTTGTAGCTAAGGTTTTACTCATCATCTAACTTCTGCCAGATAGGTGCCCTCTTGTGAGACTTGGAAGTGGAGATGGACTCTACAAGGCAGCAGACACCAGAGATGAGACCTGATCACCAGGTAAGCCCAGTGACAGAGACATCTATCTGGTCCTTTAGGGAAGCTGGGGTGGAACTTCTGGACTTAGTACCAAATGGCTTAGGTGCTGAGCAGTTGTCAGCAGTGGTCTTTCTCTAGAACAGTCCTCAGTGATTGGATATTTTTCCAGGCTGCTCTGTTCCTGAGTGTGAATCATCTAAGCCTGGTTTTCTCGTTCTACCTGAGATTTTGTATCTAATACCTTTTACTAAAACTTTTTTTAACCTTAAATCAGGTGGATCTTGAGCACAAATAAGAACACTAATTACTATAATTCCCTTATGAGTGTTCCTTCTATGTGGTTCCAGCTAAATGAAGAAACCATAAGGTACACACAGGTGATCATGTGACAAACCATCCTGCCTTGGACACCACTTACTGGATCAGGGGAAGGTACCTGACCCAAAGGGGCAAATTGATTGGTTGACTAGTAGCCTAAGAAGTGGGCTTAAATGAGACCTTTGCCAAACAGGACCAATAATTACATACTCGACCGACTAGATCCTCTTTATCAAGAGTTTCAACTGCAAATATGAAAAAAGTCAGCTGACAGACAGGGAAGAAAGTATGAAAGACTTACAGAAAAAGAAGGCAGACAGTAAGTTCGTGTGTAATGAGAAACTGAAAGCATATACAGAATACAGTGATCTTGGTTAATAGTAGCAGGATTGGTAAAAGAATGTTAATGGTTTTAAGGGTATGTCAAGATGGTGCCTGCTATTCCCAACTTCCCCTTTTAGATGATTCTACCTCATCCACAGTTTCCAGCTTCAGGAAGCAGAGTTTGTCCATTCTTTGTTCAAAGACAGCCACAAAATTGGACCAAGGAGCCCATCTGCAGGCTAGCAGGTAATTCATGGGATTGTTGGTGTGAACGTCTCAGCCCAGTAACTGGTAGTAATACTAGCCAAATCAATCAGACCAGTTTATTTTGGGTTGGGTTGGCAAGTCAGTAATGAGGGCATAGAATAGACATGAAGGAAAGGCAGAGATTCACGGGAAAGAGGGTGAGTGTGTGAAGCTGATTCCTAGGTGGTCTCACTTTGGGCTGGCGTTTTCCTCCCAGTCCACATATAGCTCTAGGATAGACAGTGCCTTTTGAACCCCTTTGCTGAAGGTGGTAAAAGGAGCCTCTTCTTCCAAGGAGGTTTCCAAACACACGACCACAGCCTGAATGCGACCTGAAGACATGACCGGATTTGCAGAGTGGCACTGGGTCCTGAGTAACCATCCAGTCCCCAAACTTGCTTGGCTCAGCAAGGCCAGATCCACTATGCCTTCTCTTCTGACCACCTGCTTGTTCAGCTTTCTGTGTTTTGTTTGTTTTTGTTTCTTTTGAGACCTGACTGCCCAACTGAGATTCTTGCTCTGTTTTCACAAAAATACCTGAGGTTCTGTCCCCACCTCACCCACGGTACTTAAACTACCTTGAGCATTTGTTTCTTGTGTCCCAATGAGTCCAGGTTATAGAGTACATTCACCTTAAGAAAAAAATTTAGACCATCATTCTTCTGCCTTTGCTCTCTTGGAAATTTCAGAAGTAGGAAGAAGAACAAGGGCAAACATCCTTGACTTGGATTTAGAAAAGTCTGAAATGACTTGATTTTAGTTTTTTAACATTGAAATGCAGGTGAATAACCTTTGGAAACAGAATGTTGCCCAACTGATATGTGGGCCACTATATAAGTCGCCCTTTAAATGTAGTATTTGATTACCACACCTACTGAATAAGAGCTCACAACTATCATCATCAACAATAGAAACCACACGAGCAGATCTCGACACGAGAATGGAAATACAGCCTTAAATTAAACTATTTTGGCCTTTTTGAAAGTCAGACCATTTTTAGTAAGTGCTTTCTGAAGCCTCATTATTATTATGACTAGTACTAATTTATGCCTATATAATGCATTCTGCCTTATAGTACTCTGAAAATTATATTTCAGAATCATTTTACCCACCTGGAGAGAAGCATAACAGCTATTCCATAACACTGTGCAATGTCTCAGGTCTGGCAATGAACAGAGGAAATGGCCATAAATATGCCACTTACAACAGAGAGGTGGAATGTTCTTTCAAAAGGGAGTTTGGCTTTGACAGGTGGGTCCAGCTGTTTGGGAGGATTGTATTTCTTCGTCTTCACCTATCATTCATCCCAGCCTAGTTGGGTGCAGAAAAACACCCATCAGTGAATTTCAACTTTGGCTGAATCTTAGAATCTCCTGGGGAACTTAAAAAAAAAAATCTATGCCCAGGTCTCAACCCAACCAACAGGAATTAATCTCTGCAGGTAAGGCCTGGGCTTAAGTACTTTAAACTTCACAGATGACTCCAATGGACAATTACATTTGAGATTCACTGATCTATAATGTTGATTTTCAAATGTTGGTTTCCTTCATAATCACTGAGGAAGACTCTATTTGTACATACTGAATCAGGTGATCCTGACGCACAAAAAAGTTTGCAAACCACAGACTTACACATAATGAATTTGGTTCTTTTTGCCCCAAGGTTCTGTCCCCTAGCTTCCCCAATATCCTGCTGCAGTCCTGGCAATAGCTACCATTATACATCCTGATTAAAATGCAATAATGTTAATTGGAGTGATAACATATCAAATTCACCATCATGAGAATGTTCTCAGAAGAGAACAGGATGGGACAAAGGATGGGTAAACGTCACAGATAATAAGAGAATTCTAATGCTCTCTGCTCCTGTTTTCATCAGATTCATAAGACATCCAGCAATCACTGTCTATCACAATCAAACACTGAGTCATGGCTCTTTCTCTCCTGGCAAAAATAGAAAAATATGTGTTACTTATTAAGGGTCTACTCCAATACTGAAGCACTGCTAATATTATCTACTCTTACTATCACCTCATGAGGTGTGTATAATTATTTTTGGCACTCAGATGAGAAATCTGAATTTCAGAGAAAGTGAGCTCTTATCTGAGGGCCTATAACTAGTGAATGGCTTATTGAAGATCAGACCTCAAGCCCATAGATCCAGGCTGCTCTCTTGACGACCATATTATCTTATATCTGGCAGGTATTTTAAATAGAGAAGGAATCTGGATTCAAATCTTTGAGGGGCTGTCATGAAAAGGAAGCAGACTTAGTCTGTGTTGCTACAGAGAGTAGAATATGGTCCAGTAAGTAGAAGTTCAAGAGATGCACATTTCACCTTAATATATTATAATTAACATTAATTAAAATATTAATGATAACTATTTCTTGAATGTTTTGTGGTCAGCACTGAAATGTGAGTGCTTAAATTAGCTGATCTCATTTCATTGTCATAACAGCCCCTTGGTGACAGAGGTACTATTATTAACCCTATTTTTAGGTCAGCAAACTGAGTCTCAGAGAAATTAAAGAACTTGTCAAATATCATAGAAACCACACTTGTGGCTGTAATGGTGGAATCAGATGTAGTGAAAAAGAGAGAGAAAAAAAAAGGTTTAATTCAAGCTCTTCAGATCATTCAGGACACGAGTTGAGAATTATCTCCCAAGCCCTCAGTCCCGACCGCTAAGCTAGAAATTTCTAAACAGAGGATTGTCAACTAATTGGTTGGAACCCTTTGTGAATTCAAGAGCTTCCTATCGGTCACTGGAAACACTTGAGAGAGGATGGATGCCCGTTAGCCATTCTGGCTTCACTTACTTGCTGCCTCCCTCAGGTCATGGCCTCCTACACATAGGTGATGGGACTGAGATTGGCTATCTCCCCCAGAGATTCAAAATTCATATTGAGAGTGAGTGAATCTCTGTGAAATTTATGAATTTGGATAGCTGTGGGTGCTTTCTTCCAGTTACCTTACAGGTTGAGTATTCCTGTAATAAATTCTCACTTTTTAAATCCAGCTAGCTCAAAATGATTTCTATTTGAACCAGTCCACAGGAGCATGGATGTCATGAAACGCAGAACTTAAACTAAATGTAAGCATGGTAGCACCTTATCATATGCTCAAATCAGTGTGGCTGCCAGTTCCCAACAGAGTCAGTGTTAACTACTTTTTCCGGTAATAAGCACCTTTACCTTAAACATTGGGATCATAGTAATTTAACCCCCCTGACCTTAGTGATCAGTCCAAGAAGTGGGTATATTGCCTAGGTTGAGCAATCTTTTCCCAATAATTTTTTTTTTGCGGTACGCGGGCCTCTCACTGTTGTGGCTCTCCCGTTGCGGAGCACAGGCTCCGGATGCGCAGGCTCAGCGGCCATGGCTCACGGGCCCAGCCGCTCCGCGGCATGTGGGATCTTCCCAGACCGGGTCACGAACCCGCGTCCTCTGCATCAGCAGGTGGACTCTCAATCACTGCACCACCAGGGAAGCCCTCCAAGAATTTTTAAACAGCACTCTTGGCTAAGATTGTGACAATGAAAGATTATAATTCCATGCTTGCTTCCAACTATATTCTCTACCACATGGAGAAAGTCTGTGCACAGTAAGCTGCACATATAGGAGAGCAGAGGTGAGAGATGGTTGGAGATGGATGGAGGGTGAGAGAGGTCCAGGCAGCGGGTGAGTAAGAAGCTGAGAGCGCTACTCCATTGGGGGTGACTGCCCAGATGGAGAGGAAAGGTCCTGGCAGAATTGGCCGCTGTGCTCTGGTGGCTCTTGGTTCTCCTGAGTGCCGTCCCCAGTTTCTGACATCACACCACTTCTCTGGCGTCTTCTCCCCAGGCCGCTGAGTCTTTTTCACAGCACACTCTTGGGTCTTGATTTTTACATCACTTTCACAACTGAAGATTTTCCTTTTGATTCAGGTTCCCTACTGTACTTGCCAAAGGAAGTCCTGTTGCTTTGTTAGTAACCTGGAGCGTTGCAGCCTGGCGGATCTTTCCCACTCATGGAGTCCAGCAGTGTTTGGGACACTCAGGGAGTAGAACATTCCAGAAAGGGTTACCTCCATTTGTGCTCACACTCAGACAGGCAGGGTCATTCTGTGAGCTGAGGAACAGGCAGAGCAGCAAACTTCGTGGTGGGATCTAGGGGCATAGAATGTTTACCTGCCTTCCTCTCCCGTCTTAAAGTTTGTCTGTAACATCTTGCCACACTCTGAGCTTTCCAAATTTTCCCATGAGCATGCACCCAAATGTACAGGAGAATGAGGGACCCTCAGCGGCTGCCTCAGGTAAGAATTTTTTTCCAAAACCTAGTATTTCATTTCAAAAATTCTTACAAAGTTTTTCATATATAATATAGCTACATTTGCTTTATTATGAAAATAATGTACTTTTCTGCTATTTTTGAATAAAAATTTTGGCTCAACATCTGTGTCATGTTTATTTTGTGATCAGTGTGTCCCTGACAGGCCAAAGCTTGACTTGGAGCTGGCATGGCTTCTGTTTAGGATACCGTGTCTAACTGCATATCCTTATAAAACCTTAAGTTTCTGGAGGAGATGCAATAGAACGCCCTTAACAGCTTAGCCTAACTCTGCTTTTATTTTCTAAAATAATTTTTGTATATATCAAAATGTTGTCTATATATCATTAAAAATATTAAATACTAAGAAAGTCCCTAGCCATTCTCTGCCATGAGTTTTCCTAAGACAGTCTTATTGATTCTACTAAATAAAAAGCTGTTGAAACTATTTCCCTGTAACTAGGGTGGCTACACATCCTAGACAGCCCTGATTTATATCTTATCTCCTGTATAAATTATTATTATTATTTCACTCCAAAGTATCTTGATTTGAATGCCAAATTTCATGGTCACTGTACCTACCTAGAGGTTGCCACTTCTTATGCTTTTCGTGTTTGTTTTCTAGCAGTAAGCTCCATGTCTTAAAATTTATGGTTGTGTCCTTATTTCTTGATACTGTATCTACTTTAGACATTTCCCATTGACTTCCTGCTATCATGATTAAGTATGTAGCTCACATATAGCCCCATCTCTTTTCCTCACTTCCTTTGAATAAGTACATTGCTCTTTAGTTCCTCTGCTGATTACCTCTGTAACTCTATTTCTTGTTCCATTAATTATAGATAATTTCCCTTTACTTTCTAGTTTATAAAGTAGATATTAGCGTCTCCACATCTTTTTTACCTGCCTTTTCCTTTTCATCCAAATCCTGCACCTTTACTTTAACATTGTCAAAGTGGATAACAACTACATTCTGTTCTATAACCAAAATTAATCCCATGTTTAATCTATAGGATGACTCTGAATGTTGAAGATCAATTGGTAACGTTTGTGCTATTATGTCTATGTGTTTATTCCCTGCTAAATAAGTCAGCAGTGTCCTGTGGTTCATTACTTTAGTCTTAATAGCAACACTAAACTAGGGACTATTACGATCTTTTTACAGAGAAGAAAACTGAGGCACAGAAAGGCTAAGTCTTGCCCAGGGCCATGCAGTTATTAACAGTAGTCAAGTTTGATCACAGCAGCTGGTTCCAGAGTCAGTGTTCATTATGTTACCTTTCTGGGCTACTGCTCAATGGCTAAGATGTCTTCACTCTTCGCTTTTCCTCTGAATCCAATATTGCTGATCAAAAGTCAGATGCCAGTCTGGTTGCTGCTTCTTTACAATGTATTCTTCTCCTCCAATCTCCACTCCTATCCTATGGTTGCTTAGGATATTCTCTTTATTGTTAGTATTCTGAAATTTCACAATTAATTGTCCAAGTAGTGTCTCTTTGTCATTCACACGGGTCATTATCACTAAGTCCTTTGAATTGGAAGCTTCACATCCCTCTTTAACTCTGGGAAATTCTTTTTACTTTTTTCATGGAAAATTTCTTGCCCTCCACTTTCTCTTATATCTTTTTCTGGAATTCTTATTAATCACTTATTAAATATACCATGACTCTTACATCTCTTATCTTTTATCATATTGTCTCCTTGGTTTTTCATTTATTTTAACTCCAGAAGTACTCTCTGGGCACTTTACGTTTTAGTGAGGGACATAGAAAATAGAGAAGTAAACATATAAATAATCTGATTTCAGGAAAATGTCACTATATAGAGAAAATAAAGCACAGTGTTTGGGGGCATGTGATTTTTGTTTTATCAACTGTGAGATTTCCTATACTTTATCCATTACTTTATAGAATGTTTTATTTTGATAATCAGTTTAGCCTTCTCATACTTTTTTCAAAGATACCTAAATATTTCTGTTTTATGAATGTAATGTATTCTTGAATATCATGATGGCAAATCTCTGAGGATAAAAACTAAGGTATAATGAAACCTCTTTTTGATTCCCAAACTGTCTCTGCTTGCTCTTTTTTTTCTATTTTTCTTACCTTGGTATTTCTCTGTCATATTTCTGGCTTTTCTCAAATGCCTTGGCTTTCCATTCATATTTAAGAATAAGGCTACAGAGAGCCTGCCTGGGGGCTCTGTGTGTGTGGTCAGAGATTGTCAACAGGCCGGTCATTCTAGAGAGGAGACCTGAGTGCCAGGATGACCAAGAATTTTATCTGGGACACTGAAGCTCATGTCAGCCACCCTAAGGCTTTTCAAATTATTTGTTTAATTTATTTAGAGAATGTCTGTCCAGTTTTATTATTAAGGCTTTGAATCATTTTGCGTACTTGGGTGGGAAGTGAGTTCAGGATGGTTCCATTCCAAAGTAATCCCCATTCTCTGCCCCCTCCTCACTCTTGCCCTCCACTGTAATGGCAACCTCTGCACGTCAAGCCTCAGAAGGATTCTGCTAGGCACTTTGGTGGCCTCTTTGTTGTACCTTCACATCAAAGGAGTTGCGGCTTCCTCCACTCTGTTTCAAAGTTTCTAGCTTCCAATACATTTGAAAAATTTCTCATCTTCTTATGGGCTCCCACTTTTGTTATTTTTTTCCTTGACCATAAGTGTTATGGGATTTCAGGAACTGTAGGACAAAAATATATCTGCTCAGCTTGCCATCAAATTCTCATAAATATTTTTAGAAGATGGGATTCCAAGGGTGGACTTTATGAGTATAGAAACATGATGGAATCATCCTGGGAGAGGAGCTTTTATGGAAAGCGGATAGAAAGTCGGATCTGAAGAAAGACTGTCCCTGAGAAGGGCAAGCTGGTGTTAAAAGGGCTTCATGGTTCTCAAGGGGCCAACTGCTAAGAACTGAACTGTGTCCCCCCTACCCCAAATTGTATGTTGAAGCCCTAATCCTCAATGTGATTGTATCTGGAGATAGGGCCTTTAGGAGGTAATTAAGGTTAAATTAGGTCATATCAGTAGGGCTCTAATCAGATAGGACTGTGACCTTATAAGAAGAAGAGAGAAAGATCTCTGTCTCTCATTCCATCTTGTGAGGACACTCCATCTGCAAGCCAGGAAGAGAGCTCTCACCAGGGACTGAGCAGGCTGGCACCTTGATTTTGGATTTCTCAGCCTCCAGTACCATAAAAAAATAAACTTCTGTTGTTTAAGCCACACAGTCTATGATATTTTGTTAAAGCAGAGGTGACAAATACACCAATAATTAGCACAAATTTCCAGAGAAAAACACAAGAGCGTCAGGGTACACTTAAAGCATTGAACTTGAGCCAAGAGACCTGCTGAGCAAAGTTCTGGCTCTGCTACTAACTGGAGTGACTTTAGGCAATCACTTCACCCAATGGGCTACAATTTTCTCATCTCTAGAATGGAGTTAATAATTCCCATTCCCCGTGTCTTGGTGTGAGTATTAAATCCATTATATTTTACCATAATCATTTATTGTACCTAGTTATTTATTCACAGTTGGTTTCTTTGACTGATCTGTAACCTTGGCAGTTGAGTCTGTGAGCTAGAAAAGGTAGACGAGTATTAACAGGCATGGCCAGCGTAGCACTTGGCATTCAGTAGGTGCTCACTAAATTCAAATGTAAAGTCTATGTGTAACCAGGTGGTTATAAACTCTGTGGCTTTCTGATTGTGGTATCCCACTCGGGAGGCTCATGGAGATCTAAGAAGCTACCATTCTCTGGAAGGATTCAAGTTCCTGCTGCTCTTTTGCCCTTGGCCAATCTGAGATAGCACCCCTGGCATTACCACTGCTAAGTGTCCTAACTCAGCCTTCTGTATTGCTGGGAACTTCTCTCTCTATCTAATATTTAGCTTTTTAAATCACAATTATTTGGCTAACATTTATGTCTTTCTTTCTAGGCTGAGATCTTCTCAAGGGCATGACTATATCTGAATTATTTTCATTCCCAGTGTTTAGCTCATTGCCTGTCAAACAGTAGGCACTCAGCGAATATTGTTTTCACTGGGAGTTTTTATCTGGGAGACATCAGGACTTCTGCCTTCCCTCAGCTTGCTCTTTGGAACTGTTTGAAGTCCTCCTGTGCTCATCCATCTTTCTGCATATGTCTAGGACAATGGATCTCATTTCTAGTTACAGTGACTTAAATGATATCAGACTGTGTGACTCTAGGGCCATGTTGCTGCCATTTTCTTTTTTTTCTTTTTTTTTTTTTTAAACATCTTTATTGGAGCATAATTGCTTTACAATGGTATGTTAGTTTCAGCTTCACAACAAAATGAATCAGTTATATATATACATATGTTCCCATATCTCTTCCCGCTTGCGTCACCCTCCCTCCCACCCTCCCTATCCCACCCCTCCAGGCGGTCACACAGCACCGAGCTGATCTCCCTGTGCTATGCGGCTGCTTCCCACTAGCTATCTACCTTACGTTTGGTAGTGTATACATGTCCATGCCTCTTTATTGCTTTGTCACCGTTTACCCTTCCCCCTCCCCATAGCCTCAAGTCCATTCTCTAGTAAGTCTGTGTCTTTATTCCTGTTTCACCCCTAGGTTTTTTATGACATTTTTTTTTTCTTAAATTCCATATATATGTGTTAGCATACGGTATTTGTCTCTCTCTTTCTGACTTACTTCACTCTGTATGACAGACTCTAGGTCTATCCACCTCATTACAAATAGCTCAATTTCGTCTCTTTTTATGGCTGAGTAATATTCCATTGTATATATGTGCCACATCTTCTTTATCCATTCATCCGATGATGGACACTTAGGTTGTTTCCATCTCTGGGCTATTGTAAATAGAGCTGCAATGAACATTTTGGTACATGACTCTTTTTGAATTATGGTTTTCTCAGGGTATATGCCCAGTAGTGGGATTGCTGGGTCATATGGTAGTTCTATTTGTAGCTTTTTAAGGAACCTCCATACTGTTCTCCACAGTGGCTGTATCAATTTACATTCCCACCAACAGTGTAAGAGGGTTCCCTTTTCTCCACACCCTCTCCAGCATTTATTGTTTCTAGATTTTTTGATGATGGCCATTCTGACTGGTGTGAGATGATATCTCATTGTAGTTTTGATTTGCATTTCTCTCATGATTAGTGATGTTGAGCATTCTTTCATGTGTTTGTTGGCACTCTGTATATCTTCTTTGGAGAAATGTCTATTTAGGTCTTCTGCCCATTTTGGGATTGGGTTGTTTGTTCTTTTGTTATTAAGCTGCATGAGCTGCTTATAAATTTTGGAGATTAATCCTTTGTCAGTTGCTTCATTTGCAAATATTTTCTCCCATTCTGAGGGTTGTCTTTTGGTCTTCTTTATGGTTTCCTTTGCTGCGCAAAAGCTTTTAAGTTTCATTAGGTCCCATTTGTTTACTTTTGTTTTTATTTCCATTTCTCTAGGAGGTGGGTCAAAAAGGATCTTGCTGTGATTTATGTCATAGAGTGTTCTGCCTATGTTTTCCTCTAAGAGTTTGATAGTTTCTGGCCTTACATTTAGGTCTTTAATCCATTTTGAGCTTATTTTTGTGTATGGTGTTAGGGAGTGATCTAATCTCATACTTTTACATGTAGCTGTCCAGTTTTCCCAGCACCACTTATTGAATAGGCTGTCCTTTCTCCACTGTACATTTCTGCCTCCTTTGTCAAAGATAAGGTGACCATATGTGCGTGGGTTTATCTCTGGGCTTTCTATCCTGTTCCATTGATCTATATTTCTGTTTTTGTGCCAGTACCATACTGTCTTGATTACTGTAGCTTTGTAGTATAGTCTGAAGTCAGGAAGCCTGATTCCTCCAGCTCCATTTTTCGTTCTCAAAATTGCTTTGGCTATTCGGGGTCTTTTGTGTTTCCATACAAATTGTGAGATTTTTTGTTCTAGTTCTGTGAAAAACGCCAGTGGTAGTTTCATAGGGATTGCATTGAATCTGTAGATTGCTTTGGGTAGTAGAGTCATTTTCACAATGTTGATTCTTCCAATCCAAGAACATGGTATATCTCTCCATCTATTTGTATCATTTTTAATTTCTTTCATCAGTGTCTTATAATTTTCTGCATACAGGTCTTTTGTCTCCTTAGGTAGGTTTATTCCTAGGTATTTTATTCTTTTTGTTGCAATGGTAAATGGGAGTGTTTTCTTGATTTCACTTTCAGATTTTTCATCCTTAGTGTATAGGAATGCCAGAGATTTCTGTGCATTAATTTTGTATCCTGCTACTTTACCAAATTCATTGATTAGCTCTAGTAGTTTTCTGGTAGCATCTTTAGGGTTCTGTATGTATAGTATCATGTCATCTGCAAACAGTGACAGCTTTACTTCTTCTTTTCCGATTTGGATTCCTTTTATTTCCTTTTCTTCTCTGATTGCTGTGGCTAAAACTTCCAAAACTATGTTGAATAAGAGTGGTGAGAGTGGGCAACCTTGTCTTGTTCCTGATCTTAGTGGAAATGCTTTCAGTTTTTCACCATTGAGGATGATGTTGGCTGTGGGTTTGTCATATATGGCCTTTATTATGTTGAGGAAAGTTCCCTCTATGCCTATTTTCTGCAGGGTTTTTATCATAAATGGGTGTTGAATTTTGTCAAAAGCTTTCTCTGCATCTATTGAGATGATCATATGGTTTTTCTCCTTCAATTTGTTAATATGGTGTATCACGTTGATTGATTTGCGTATATTGAAGAATCCTTGCATTCCTGGAATAAACCCCACTTGATCATGGTGTATGATCCGTTTAATGTGCTGTTGGATTCTGTTTGCTAGTATTTTGTTGAGGATCTTTGCATCTATGTTCATCAGTGATATTGGCCTGTAGTTTTCTTTCTTTGTGACATCCTTGTCTGGTTTTGGTATCAGGGTGATGGTGGCCTCGTAGAATGAGTTGGGGAGTGTTCCTCCCTCTGCTATATTTTGGAAGAGTCTGAGAAGGATAGGTGATAGCTCTTCTCTAAATGTTTGATAGAATTCGCCTGTGAAGCCATCTGGTCCTGGGCTTTTGCTTGTTGGAAGATTTTTAATCACAGTTTCAATTTCAGTGCTTGTGATTGGTCTGTTCATATTTTCTATTTCTTCCTGATTCAGTCTTGGCAGGTTGTGCCTTTCTAAGAATTTGTCCATTTCTTCCAGGTTGTCCATTTTATTGGCATAGAGTTGCTTGTAGTAATCTCTCATGATCTTTTGTATTTCTGCAGTGTCAGTCGTTACTTCTCCTTTTTCATTTCTAATTCTATTGATTTGAGTCTTCTCCCTTTTTTTCTTGATGAGTCTGGCTAATGGTTTATCAATTTTGTTTATCCTTTCAAAGAAGCAGCTTTTAGTTTTATTGATCTTTGCTATCGTTTCCTTCATTTCTTTTTCATTTATTTCTGATCTGATTTTTATGATTTCTTTCCTCCTGCTAACTTTGGGGTTTTTTTGTTCTTCTTTCTCTAATTGCTTTAGGTGCAAGGTTAGGTTGTTTATTCGAGATGTTTCCTGTTTCTTAAGGTAAGATTGTATTGCTATAAACTTCCCTCTTAGAACTGCTTTTGCTGCATCCCATAGATTTTGAGTCGTCGTGTCTCCATTGTCATTTGTTTCTAGGTATTTTTTGATTTCCCCTTTGATTTCTTCAGTGATCACTTCGTTATTAAGTAGTGTATTGTTTAGCCTCCATGTGTTTGTATTTTTTACAGATCTTCTCCTGTGATTGATATCGAGTCTCATAGCGTTGTGGTCGGAAAAGATTGCCATTTTCAACTTTATATTTGATGTGAATTATGGCACAAGGGGGGATTCTGATGAGATGTTGAAGAAGCTATATTTGTCATGTGTGGCAGCATCCAGTCCCATTGCCATAGACCACACTGAACACAACTTCTATGTAATTGACCTTTAATCTGAGTCTGGAGGTGAAAGCCATGTTGACGTTATGCGTTTCTCCCAAAGGACATCCTGGCCTATTGATATAATTTTCCACTTTGAATCTAACACATAATCTGTTATTGTTCTCTCAAGGAAGGGAGAGCTGTAGTAATTTCACTTCTCTACTTCTAACAGTGATACTGGGTTTCTTTAGTGCTAAGTGGTACATGATGTTGTTAGTTTCTTCGATAATTAGACCAGAGTACTTTGCAAAGTCTGCAAAGTGGTTTAGAATTTACCAGTTTGTCTGTGGTATTTATGGTTTCAGAACATTATAGATAACTGTAATAAACTAAACTCTTTTGGATTCCTTCGTTCATCAAACATATAGCAAGAACCTTTTCTCTCAGGTCAAGTGTGAGCCTATGACTTTCTCTTACCTTTTAGCTAATGATGTTCCAAGCTAGAAAGCTGAAAAAAATAAAACAATATTTGACTAAGTCTAATATTTGCTTCCAGGTAGTTTACTAAATAGTAATACTAATACACTGTGTATAAATATATGTATATATAAGTGTATACACAAATACATATATGTATGTATATCTTGCTAATGCTAATATCTCACAGAAGTGCATGATTTTTTTGACTAATAAAATATTTTAGCACTTTTTAAAAAAAGGAATCTGATCTTCAGTAACTTCGAAAGATGTTCAGAATATGCATGATATTTCCACATGATTAAAATTGGTTTCATAGTGGATAAATAAATTGCCCAAGGTTACAACATCAGTAAGTGGCAGAGGTGGAAGAGATTGATGAATAAGGTGGTCTTCTTTTTACTTAAGGCTGTTGCCCTGAAGGAGTTTAAGGTTGAGATGTTATTTAAGGCATGTGTGCACACACTAATCTGTTAAACACTGCCGGCAGTGTGTATTTACATGCCATTGTAAAAGGAATGAAGCATTTTCAGAGGCAAGGCATAGCAGCACTGGCTGGAATAGAGCTTCATGTTGCAGTGGTAGATCTCGAAGAAGAGATATACCCAGGGGTGAGGAAATAAAATTGGATAAATCTGGTGAGAAGAGAAAAAGTGTGCGGTCTGAAATATCAGACTGAGAACTATGGAGCTTTATTATGTAATTAACAGTAACATGTTAAAAGTATGTGAGTAGGTAAGTAGCTTGTCTAATAAGCAATTTCTCCATGACAGTTTGAAGAAAGGATAAGAGTAAGAAGATTCTGGAGGTTTTGAATTTTATTTTATTGGAGAGTAGAGACAATACTGTGTTGGTTAGTTCCTAAATGTTTCTTTCTTCCCTTTATCCACAGTTGGGACCATTTGGGGCCTGCTCTCTCTGTTGAGCCTTGCCTGGCTCCAGTGAAAGGCTGTGTCTCTGGTCTCCACCCTTTGAGTGTATCCATTCCTGGGCAGTGAACCAGAGCAAACCTGTCTCTGCCTGAAATATGGCCATGCCATGGATTTTGTCTATAAATGCCAAGACAGCATCAAGTCTCAGTGTCTGGAAGAGCTGCTCTAAGCATCCAAGCTAATTTACTAGCTGATCGATTTTAAATCTATCAGTACTGACAAATATGACAAGTACACAAGCTTGAACACATTTCTGATTGGTCTTGATGAAGATGGATACTAGCAGGATCTTTTTAAAATTTAGTATTGCAAGATTTCCTCAATATTACTTCAGTCAGCTTAATTTTCTTTTTTTTCCTTAAAGATAACAATCTAATATTCTCAAACACTGAGGGCATTTATGTTACACTCATTTGCTGATGAACAGTCTAAGCATATGTTTACACAGTCTCTCTTAGTCTTTCCTGTGAGCTTTGGTTGGCAGAGACCATCTGTACCAGATGGAGATGTGGCAAGGAGAGGGGTGCTCAAGTCAACAGCTACAATATTACAATCCTGAGTGATGAGTGCTGAACTTGACTCATGTAGGGCCTGTTTTGGGGCTTCAGAAAAAGAAATGACATTTAGTTTACACGGGGAAGGGTGGTGTAACCTGTGGAGGGGATAGAGGGCCACTGACAGGTATTTCCTGGGGCAACAGTGCTATCGGATTGGATTTTAGAGATCACTCTGGATTGTGGGAATGATGGAGTGGAAAGGAAAAATAAGGAGGGGCCTGGAGGGAGGAGGTCAATTAAGGGCTGTAAGAGGGTGTGTGTGTGTGTGCGTGTGCGTGTGTGTGTGTGTGTGTGTGTGTGTGTGTGTGTGTGTGTAGGGAAGGCCAGCAAGCTGGAGACTCAGAGAAGAGTTAAATCCAAATACAGTCTGGAGGCAGAATTCCTCCTTTTTGGGAGACCTCAGTCTTTTATTTCTTAAGACCTTCAACTGATTTGATGAGGTCCACCCATATTATGGAGGTTAATCTATTCATCAAAGCATACTGATAAAAATGTTAATCTCATCTAAAAAATACCTTCACTGAAACACCCAGGCTGGTGTTCAACCAAACAACTGGGTACCATAGCCTGGCCACGTTGACACAAAAGATTAACCACCACAGAAGCCAATGAAATTTTATCTCCCAAGTGGGAGAAGAAGAAGAATTACAGCAGAATTTGACTGGGTGGACTCGCTGAGCAATTGGATGCACAGTCTGAACATCTGGGGCATGGATCCCTGACATGGACATGGTCCTGGCAATTTATCCATAGAGGTGGTCTAGCATCCCTACTCCCTTCCTCCTTAGTTCACTCATTCTATCATTTATTGGGTAACAATGTGCCAGGTACACTGCTAGGAACTGGAGATACAAAGATTGATGGAACACACTGTTTACCTGAGATGGTCTTCCAGTCTATTCATCACTGCACTACAGCTTTGTAGACAAGACTGGGAGCCACTTCATACATTTTAGTCCATTCTTCATGTCACTCAAGGCTTTCCTGGAAGTGAGGACAAGTATGCATGGCAAAAATACCCAAGCAAACCAAATTCTTCAACCTTGTTTATGTTGTTCCCGGTATATTTCCGAATATGCAGTGATGGTGGAGCCAGCTTTGCTCTGCTCTTAGTCAGTTGGTCACAAACTCATGAGTCCTACAGAGAAGCCTAGGGTGGTATCCATCCCACCTTTGCCTCTCCACTCCCAACACACAGACAGGCTTCCTCACTTGAACAAGAGTCATGATGCAGGATTCTATACATTTCCTGAAAAAATAGAATCTCCACAAATTCTTTTGTCCTGGTCCCCAAGAGACTTGCAGAAGTTGCAATCAGAATGACAAGAAATCAGTTTTTAGGAGCTAGAAGAAAAAAAAAAGAAGTTTCTCTGGGGAAAGATATACCTTAAAACGTTTAGTATAATGTTATATGAATTCCACATCTGGTTTTTCCACATTTATCATGCCAGTAAAACATGCACCTGTTCGTTTTTCATCACAAGCCATATTTCTCATCTGTCTTGTTTGACCTTGTCACAAGACATTTCCCTTTTAGCACTCACTTGGATTTTTGTTCTGAGTGGAAGTTGGAAGTGATTGCGAAGGAAGGCAATTTCTTTTGACATCTTGTGTATCACCCATTTATCTCCTTATGGAATATGGGGAGGTGTTGGAGGAGAGCACTAGAGTAGGAAATATTTCTACAAGTGACAGGACTCCAGTTTCATCTTAGGTCTGTCTTAGTGATTTTAGCCAAAGAATATGGTATAATTATGTGGGTGTTTGGATCTGGAGATCTGGTATACCTTGGGGAAGGACAGTAAGAGGAAAACCATTGCTTAGATTCCTAGGTACTGGCCTCTTTTTATTCTGTTCCTTATTTTTCTTATGGAAATTTCAAACATGTAGGAAAGTAGAGAGAAGAGTATCATGCACCTCATGTGCCTGTCATCTGGCTTCAACAATCATCAACAAAGTGACAAACTTGTATCATCTCTACCTCCTTCCCGCAGACCTCTTTGGATTATTTTGAATCAAATTCTAGATACATCATTTCACCTGAAAATACCTCAATCTATGTATCCCTAAAAGGTAAGTACTCTTCTGATAACATAAGTGTAATACCATCATCACACCTAAAACACAATTTCTTAATATTATTAACTATCTAGTCAATACTCAAATTTACTCGATTATATCACTTGTTTGAATCAGAATATCCAAACTAGGTCCAGACAGTACATATAGTTGATATTTCTTAAGTACCTTTAAATCTAACCCCTTACTTTTTTAACCTTTCAATTTACATGTTGAAAGAACTGGGTCATTTGTCCTGCAGAGCTATGCATATTCTTGATGTGCTGATTGAATCCTATAATGTCATATAACATGTTTCTCTGTCTTTCCGCCCACGCCATACCCCCAACCTATATTCTTATAAATCTAGAGGCTTGTTCAGATTTGGGTTAGACATTTTTGGCAGGAACGCTTCACAGGGGAATGTTCTACTGCATCATGTCACGAGACACATACTGTACCCTTGCCTCTCTGGGTGATGTTAAGATTGATCAGTGGAAGATGGCAGAAGAGTAAGACGCGGAGATAACCTTCTTCACAAATACCTCAGAAATACATCTACACGTGGAACAACTCCTACAGAACACCTACTGAACGCTGGCAGAAGACCTCAGACCTCCCAAAGGGCAAGAAACTCCCCACGTACCTGGGTAGGGCAAAAGAAAAAAAAAAAAAAAAAAACAAAGACAAAAGAATAGGGACGGGAGCTGCACCAGTGGGAGGGAGCTGTGAAGAAGGAAATGTTTCCACACACTAGAAGCCCCTTTGCGGGCGGAGACTGCGGGTGGCGGAGGCAGAAAGCTTCGGAGCCGCGGAGGAGAGCACAGCAACAGGGGTGGGGAGGGAAAAGCAGAGAGATTTCCGCACAGAGGATCGGTGCCGACCAGCACTCACCAGCTCGAGAGGCTTGTCCGCTCACCCGCTGGGGCGGGCGGGACTGGGATCTGAGGCTCGGGCTTCGGAGGTCGGATCGCAGGGAGAGGACTGGCTGCGAGAACACAGCCTGAAGGGGGCTAGTGCGCCACAGCTAGCTGGGAGGGAGTCCGGGAAAAAGTCTGGAGCTGCCAAAGAGGCAAGAGACCTTTTCTTGCCTCCTTGTTTCCTGGTACGCGAGGGTAGGAGATTAACAGCGCTGCTTAAAGGAGCTGCAGAGATGGGCGCGAGCCGCGGCTATCAGCGCGGACACCAGAGATGGGCATGGGACGCTATGGCTGCTGCTGCCGCCACCAAGAAGCCTGTGTGCGATCACAGGTCACTACCCACACCTCCTCCCGGGAGCCTGTGCAGCCCGTCACTGCCAGGGTCCCAGGATCCAGGGACAACTTCCCCGGGAGAACGCAGGGCGCGCCTCAGGCTGGTGCAACGTCACGCCGGCCTCTGCCGCCGCAGGCTCGCCCCGCACTCTGTGCCCCTCCCTCCCCCCCGGCCTGAGTGAGCCAGAGCCCCCGAATCAGCGGCTCCTTTAACCCCGTCCTGTCTGAGCGAAGAACAGACGCCCTCAGGCAAACTACACGCAGAGGCGGGGCTAAATCCAAAGCTGAGCCGTGCGAACAAAGAAGAGAAAGGGAAATCTCTCCCAGCAGCCTCAGGAGCAGCGGATTAAATCTCCACAATCAACTTGATGAACCTGCTTCTATGGAATACCTGAATAGACAACGAATCATCCCAAAATTTAGGTGGTGGACTTTGGGAGAAACGATTTCTCTTTCTGTGAGTGTGTACGTGTGTGCTTCTTTGTGTGATTTTGTCTGTATAGCTTTGCTTCTACGATTTGTCCTAGCGTTCTGTCTGTCCGTTTTTATAATTAAAAAAAAAAATTTTTAGTATCGTTTTTAGCACTTGTTATCATTTGTGGATTTGTTTTTTGGTTTGGTTGCTCTCTTGTTTCTTGTTTTTTTTTTTTCTTTTTTTAATTACTTTTTAAGTTTTTATTTTTAGTAATTTTTTTTATTATAATAACATTATTTTATTTTTTCCCTTCTTTCTTTCTTTTTTTCTCCCTTTTATTCTGAGCTCTGTGGCTGACAGTGTCTTGGTGCTCCGGCCGGGTGTCAGGCCTGTGCCTCTAAGGTGGAAGAGCCGAGTTCAGGACATTGGTCCATCAGAGACCTCCTGGCTCCACGTAATATCAAACGGCAAAAGTTCTCCCAGAGATCTCCATCTCAACACTAAGACCCAGCTCCACTCAACGACCAGCAAGCTACAGTGCTGGACACCCCATGCCAAACAACAAGCAACACAGGAACACAACACCACCCATTAGCAGAGAGGCTGCCTACAATCATAATAAGGTCACAGACACCCCCAAACACACCACAGTATGTGGTCCTGCCCACCAGAAAGACAAGTTCCAGCCTCATCCACCAGAACACAGGCACTAGTCCCCTCCACCAGGAAACCTACACAACCCACTAAACCAACCTTAGCCACTGGGGGCAAACAACAAAAACAACGGGAACTACGAACCTGCAGCCTGAAAAAAGGAGAATCCAAACACAGTAAGTTAAGCAAAATGAGAAGACAGAGAAACACACAGCAGATGAAGGAGCAACGTAAAAACTCAGTAGACCAAACAAATGAAGAGGAAATAGGCAGTCTACCTGAAAAAGAATTCAGAATACTGATAGTAAAGATGATCCAAAATCTTGGAAAAAGATTGGAGAAAATACAAGAAATGTTTAACAAGGACCTAGAAGAACTAAAGAGCAAACAAACAATGATGAACAACACAATAAAAGAAATTAAAAATTCTCTAGAAGGAATCAATAGCAGAATAACTGAGGCAGAGGAACAGATAAGTGACACGGAAGATAAAACAGAATAAAGAAAGAGCAGAGCAGAATAAACAAAAAAGAATGAAAAGAATTGAGAAAAGTCTCAGAGACCTCTGGGACAATGTTAAACACACCAACATTCGAACTATAGGGGTGCCAGAAGAAAAAGAGAAAAATAAAGGGACTGAGAAAATATTTGAAGAGATTATAGTTTAAAATTTCCCAAATGTAGGAAAGGAAACAGTTAATCAAGTCCAGGAAGCACAGAGTCCCACACAGGATAAATCCAAGGAGAAATACACTAAGGGACATATTAATCAAGCTATCAAAAATTAAATACAGGGGCTTCCCTGGTGGCGCAGTGGTTGAGGGTCTGCCTGCCGATTCAGGGGACATGGGTTCGTGCCCCAGTATGGGAAGATTCCACATGCCGCAGAGCGGCTGGGCCTGTGAGCCATGGCCACTGAGCCTGCGCATCTGGAGCCTGTGCTCTGCAACAGGAGAGGCCACAACAGTGAGAGGCCTGCGTACCGCAAAAAAAAAAAAGAAAAAAGAAAAAAGAAAAAGTATTAAAAGCAGCAAGGGGAAAACAACAATTAACATACAAGGGAATGCCCATAACATTGACAGCTGATCTTTTAGGAGAAACTCTGTAAGCCAGAAGGGAGTGGCAGGACATATTTAAAGTGATGAAAGGGAAAACCTTCAACCAAGATTACTCTACCCAGCAAGGATCTCATTCAGATTTGATGGAGAAATTAAAAGCTTTATAGACAAGCAAAATCTAAGAGATTTCAGCACCGCCAAACCAATTTTACAACAAATGCTAAAGGAACATCTCTAGGCAGGAAACACAAAAGAAGGAAAAGACCTACAATAACAAACCCAAAACGATTAAGAAAATGGTAATAGGGACATACATATCGATAATTACCTTAAATGTAAATGGATTAAATGCTCCAACCAAAAGACATAGACTGGCTGAATGGATATAAAAACAAGAGCCATATATATGCTGTCTACAAGAGACCCACTTCAGACCTAGGGACACATACCGACTGAAAGTGAGGGGATGGAAAAGATATTCCATGAAAATGGAAATCAAAACAAAGATGGGGTAGCAATTCTCACATCTGACAAAATAGACTTGAAAATAAAGACTATTAGAAGAGACAAAGAAGGACACTACATAATGATCAAGGGATCAATCCAAGAAGAAGATACAACAATGGTAAATATTTATGAACCCAACATAGGAGCACCTCAATACGTAAGGCAAATGCTAACAGCCATAAAAGGGGAAATTGACAGTAGCACAATCATACTAGGGGACTTTAACACCCCACTTTCACCAATGGACAGATCATCCAAAATGAAAATGAATAGGAAATACAAGCTTTAAATGACATATTAAACAAGATGGACTTACTTGATAATTATAGGACATTCCATCCAAAAACAACAGAATACACTTTCTTCTCAAGTGCTCAGGGAACATTCTTCAGGATAGAGCATATCTTGGGTCACAAATCAAGCCTTGGTAAATTTAAGAAAATTGAAATCATATCAAGTATCTTTTCTGACCACGCTATGAGACTAGATATCAATTACACGGAAAATATCTGTAAAAACTACAAACACATAGAGGCTAAACAATACAGTACTAAATAACCAAGAAATTATGGAAGAAATCAAAGAGGAAAACAAAAAATACCTAGAAACAAAGGACAATGATGAAGCAAAACCTATGGGATCCAGCAAAAGCAGTTCTAAGAGGGAAGATTATAGCAATACAATCCTACCTCAAGAAACAAGAAACATCTCAAATAAACAACCTAACCTTACACCTAAAGCAATTAGAGAAAGAAGAACAAAAACCCCAAAGTTAGCAGAAGGAAAAAAATCATAAAGATCAGATTAGAAATAATTGAAAAAGAAATGAAGGAAACAATAACAAAGATCAATAAAACTAAAAGCTAGTTCTTTGAGAAGGTAAAATTGATAAAGCATTAGCCAAATTCATCAAGAAAAAAAGGGAGAAGACTCAAATCAGTAGAATTAGAAATGAAAAAGGAGAAGTAACTACAGACATTGCAGAAATACAAAGTATCATGAGAGATTACTACAAGAAACTATATGCCAATAAAATGGACAACCTGGAAGAAATGGGCAAATTCTTAGAAAAGCACAAGAAGAAATAGAAAATATAAACAGACCAATCACAAGCATTGAAATTGAGACTATGATTAAAAATCTTCCAACAAACAAAAGCCCAGGACCAGATGGCTTCACAGGCGAATTCTATCAAACATTTAGAGAAGAGCTAACACCTATTTTCTCAAACTCTTCCAAAATATAACAGCTGGAGGAACACTCCCAAACTCATTCTAATGAGGCCACCATCACTCTGATACCAAAACCAGACAAAGATGTCACAAAGAAGGAAAGCTACAGGCCAACATCACTGATGAACATAGATGCAAAAATACTCAACAAAATACTAGCAAACAGAATCCAACAGCACATTCAAAGGGTCATACAACATGATCAAGTGGGGTTTATCACAGTAATGCAAGATTTCTTCAATATACACAAATCAATCAATGTGATACACCATATTAACAAATTGAAGGAGAAAATCCATATGATCATCTCAATAGATGCAAAAAAAGCTTTCAACAAAATTCAGCACCCATTTATGATAAAAAACCTCCAGAAAGTAGGCATAGAGGGAACTTACCTCAACATAATAAAGGCCATATATGACAAACCCACAGCCAACATCATTCTCAATGGTGAGAAACTGAAACCATTTCCACTAAGATCAGGAACAAGACAAGGTTGCTCACTCTCACTACTATTATTCAACATAGTTTTGGAAGTTTTAGCCACAGCAATCAGTGAAGAAAAAGAAATAAAAGAAATCCAAATTGGAAAATAAGAAGTAAAGTTGTCATTGTTTGCAGATGACATGATTCTATAAATAGAGAATCCTAAAGACACTACCAGAAAATTACTAGAGCTAATCAATGAATTTGGTAAAGTAGCAGGATACAAAATTAATGTACAGAAATCTCTTGCATTCCTATACACTAATGATGAAATATCTGCAAGAGAAATTAAGGAAACACTCCCATTTACCATTGCAACAAAAAGAATAAAATACCTAGGAATAAACCTACCTGAGGAAACAAAAGACCTGTATGCAGAAAAATATAAGACACTGTTGAAAGTAATTAAAGGTGATAAAAACAGATGGAGAGATATATACCATGTTCTTGGATTGGAAGAATCAACATTGGGAAAATGACTATAGTACCCAAAGCAATCTACAGATTCAGTACAATTCCTATCAAACTACCACTGGCATTTTTCACAGAACTAGAACAAAAAATTTCACCATTTGTATGGAGACACAAAAGACCCCGAAGAGCCAAAACAATCTTGAGAATGCAAAACGGAGCTGGAGGAATCAGGCTCCCTGATATCAGATTATACTACAAAGCTACAGTAATCAAGACAGTATGGTGCTGGCAAAAAACAGAAATATAGATCAGTGGAACAAGATGGAAAACCCAGAGATAAACCCACGCACATATGGTTACCTTATCTTTGATAAAGGAGGCAAGAATATAGAATGGAGAAAAGACAGCCTCTTCAATAAGTGGTGATTGGAATACTGGACAGCTACATGTAAAAGGATGAAATTAGAACACTCCCTAACACCATTCACAAAAATAAACTCAAAATGGATTAAAGACCTAAATGTAAGGCCAGACACTATCAAACTCTTAGAGGAAAACACAGGCAGAACACTCTATGACATAAATCACAGCAAGATCCTTTATAACCCAACCTCCTAGAGAAATGGAAATAAAAACAAAAATGGACAAATGAGACCTAATGAAACTTAAAAGCTTTTGCATAGCACAGGAAACCATAAACAAGATGAAAAGACAACCCTCAGAATGGGAGAAAATATTTGGAAATGAAACAACTGATAAAGGATTAATCTCCAAAGTTTACAAGCAGCTAATGCAGCTCAATATCAAAAAAAAAAAAAAAAAAAAAAAACACAAAACAACCCAATCCAAAAATGGGCAGAAGTCCTAAATAGACATTTCTCCAAGAAGATATAAAGATTTCCCACAAATACATGAAAGAATGCTCAACATCACTAATCATTAGAGAAATGCTAAAAAGTCAAAACTACAATGAGATATCACCTCACACCAGCCAGAATGGCCATCATCAAAAGATCTACAAACAATAAATTCTGGAGAGGGTGTGGAGAAAAGGGAATCCTCTTGCACTGTTGGTGGGAATGTAAACTGATACAGTCACTATGGAGAACAGTATGGAGCTTCCTTAAAAACTAAAAATAGAACTACCGTACAACCTAGCAATCCCACTACTGGGCATATACCCTGAGAAAACCATAATTCAAAAAGAGTCATGTACCACAGTGTTCATTGCAGCTCTATTTACAATAGCCAGGACATGGAAGCACCCTAAGTGTCCATCATCAGATGAATGGAAAAAGAAGATGTGGCACATATATACAATGGAATATTACTCAGCCATAAAAAGAAGTGAAACTGAGTTATTTGTAGGGAGGTGGATGGACCTAGAATCTGTCATAAAGAGTGAAGTAAGTCAGAAAGAGAAAAACAAATACCATATGTTAACACATATATATGCAATGTAAAGAAAAACAAAAAAGGTTATGAAGAAACTAGGGGCAGGACAGGAATAAGGACACAGATGTAGAGAATGGACTTGAGGACACGGGGAGGGGAATGGTAAGCTGGGACGAAGTGAGAATGGCTTGGATTTATATATACTACCAAATGTAAAATAGGTAGCTAGTGGGAAGCAGCCATATAGCACAGGGAGATCAGCTCAGTGCTTTGTGACCACCTAGAGGGGTGGGATAGGGAAGGTTGGAGGGAGATGCAAGAGGGAGGATATATGGGGATATATGTATATGTATAGCTGTTTCACTTTGTTATAAAGCAGAAACTAACACACCATTGTAAAGCAATAAAGATATTAAAATAAAATAAAAAAAAAGATTGATCAGTGGGTTTAGGTGTTGTTAGACTGGTCCATTATTGTTGAATTCCCCATTTAGTTATGGAGGACCATTGCTTAGATCTATTTTTTTTAAAAATTTTTTATTAGAGGTTGCAAAATGCAAAATGCGTATTTTCTATCATTTGTTCTTTGGTCAGTGGGAGACTTTTGGTTGATTCCAATGGCTTTTTGACAAAACCAGACATTTTAACATAAAATAAATGGTTAAGTATTTGTAAAAGATGGAAGCATATTCAAAATTGCCACACTGAGAGGGAAATTCAACAGCATTGATAGTTTCTTAAAACAATGGTTTGACTTACCAGGACTTGAAGGGAAATTCTAATAGATGAGCATTTCACTCCACAAATAAAGCAAAGAAAAAAAAAAAGGAAATAAGATGTCCACTGCCAGGAGTAAAACCCGAACAATCATACTAAGGCAAATTGCCGAGAAAAGCAGCCACAATTTAAAAAATTAACAATTCAAAATGTCTAATGGGTAACTTGAATCCAAGGTATTAAATTAGAAAAATGAATATAAAACTATCTTTACTGCTTTTCCTGTGTCTATGTCTATACAAAGAGTTTATGTCTGGATAACTCTAATATGAAGGTACATTTTATTTTGGCTTTAAAAAATTTGAGGGCTGAAATGCATACTTTTAAGTATTATAATGTATGATATATATCATTCACTTTTTGCCTTTCCGTGTGATTTCCATAATTGTACCTCATAGACATTTAATAATTTAGAGTGACTTCCCAAGTTTCATTTTCCTCATCTTGTACATTTTCCTTTGAATATGGATGGCGGCTGTTTATGAGATGTGTGTGTCACCTTTTGCTAAAATTGAGCCCAACCTTATCTAAATACTCCTCTTCCCACCCACAATTTATCAGACGTGTGACAGCACTTTAGGTCACTGTTTATTACCACATAAGGCACTGATGGTCACATTGTGGTGTTAGGAAACTTGACTTGTTCACTCTAATAGTGCATAGTTGGGAGGTGAGGAAAGAGAGTGAAAGGCAGAAAAGCCATACAGTACATTTAAGTTCCATGCGTGTTGCCCATCCTTTTAATTTCCCCATGTTTGAGTGGTCGGGGGGATGGGGGATGCACCTGGATAACATTTTATAAATATCACTAGACTCCCACTCTTGTTAGATATTTTCACCTAGGCTAAGTTTTAAAATTAGTGGAGAACCATATTTGGTAAATATCATTATAGTTATTTTGGAAACAAGGAAACTGAGACTCAGAGCATAATCTGTACAAGTTCAAAGAGCTAACAAGGAACAGAGCCAGAATCTGAACCCACACATCTGTGCAACTCAGAGGCCAGCTTTTTCCCCTATGTCACCTGCCTGTAGGCCATGTCCAAAAAGGGAGCAATAAACAACGTAGCTCAGTTTTCAGAAAATGTGCTGTGTCGGTCATTTGGTATAGATTTTATACTGACTGGATGTCACCATATGCTATTTTTCTTTTCAAAGAACACACTGTCTAGGAGATAGTGTCTGTCAAGAAGGTGTACACTGGCCAAGTTGTCCCCTCATTGGAAGTATTATAGAACATAGAGTTGTATAAAATAGAGTAACCTGGTATGGTGCTAGGTGAAGTGGAGTTCTAAAAGCTCTGCCTCAAGCAGAAAGTCAATACATTAAGAGCCAGAGATCACCAAGGAGCAATGTGCTTGGAAACTCAATACAGTAATAAGTAATTCAGCACTGTGTCTGTGAAAGATCCCTTATTGTTCACTAAAAAATGTTAATGCACTGCCCCTTGGTGTCAGTCAGTACTGCATTTTAAAATATACACATAAAACAAATCAATGAGAGGATTTTTTTCTTCCTTGAAGTTTGCTACACAGTCTTGATGATATTATCAAGGTAAAATCTCTATGGGACTATTTAACAACCCTGGACGCTTTTGTTGTAAAATTGAGATTAAATTGAGTACATTCAGAATATGCACTTTTCTGAGAGGCTTATAATCACATACATATAATTAAAAATTAAAGGAATAAAAAAGAATGAAATCTTGTCATTTGCAGCAACATGGATGGACCTCGAGGGTATTCTGCTAAGTGAAATAAGTCAGACAGAGAAAGAAAAACACCATATGATCTCACTTAAATGTGGACTCTGAAACAAACAAAGTTCATAGACACAGAGAACAGATTGGTGGTTGCCTGAGGTGGGGTGTAGGGGTGCGGACAAAATGGGGTGAAGGTGATCAAAATGTATGAACATCCAGTTATAAAATAAATAAGTCATGGAGATATAATTACAGCATGGTGACTATAATGAATAATACTGTATTGTATATTTGAAAGTTGTTAAGAGAGAATATCTTAAAACTTCCTATCACAAATAAAAAAAAATTCTGTAACTATGTAGGGTGACAGATGTTAACTAGACTTATTGTGGTGGTCATTTTGCAATATATACAAATATTGAATTGTTATGTTTTATACCTGAAACTAATATAATGTTGTATGTCAATTATACCTCAATAAAAAATAAATTAAAATAGACAGTTCTCTCTATATGAAATATTTTGTCTCTGTTATCAAGTCATTGTATTAGTGGTGATTGTGAACACAGTCAATGGTAATAGACCCTCTGCATTTCATAGTTTGTATGGACAGGCACCAGCCTACCTTAATCAAGATTCTTGATAACACCACGTGTTTATGGAGTGCCTACGATATGCTAGGTTCTTGCTAGGTTGTGGGGAAACAATGAAGAATAAGACAATTTGCTTCCTTGTCTTGGATTACATATCAAAGGTGAAGACAGACAAATGAACAATCAATTGTAATACTGTGTAATAAGTGTTTGGGTACTTTCCTAAGCATAAACAAAGCCATCAAATATAGCCTGGGGCAGGGGTGAGGAGGGGGTCCTGAGAAGACTTTTAAGAGAAAGTGACGTTAATCTGAGAGAAGGGTAACTTGGAGTTAGTCGGACTAGAGGGTGGATATTAGGAGGGGTAGGATAGGGGGAGGCATGAGTGTTCCAGAGGAAGTGAATGGTATCTGGGAAGGCCTAGAGGCTAGAAAGGGCATGGGGTATTTGGCAAACTCAAGGACAGACAGAAAAGTGGGAGTGAGGATGATGAGAAATGTAGAGAGCTAACCTTAGAATGGTAAGTGAAGGCTGAGGCTAGAGAAATCAGGAAGTGCTGTGGAAGCCGCGTTCAGATGACTGGACTTGACTCTGAGAACAATGGAAGGCAAGTGAGGGAGAAAGGGAGATGGTTCGGCTTGTGTTTTAGAAGGGCCATCGGCTACTGTGGGAGAATGAATGGGAGGAAACAAGACCAGTTGGGAGGCTTCTCAGAAACCCAGGTGAGAGAGATGGTGGCCTCACCTGGAGGACAGGCAACTGCAAAGATAATGGACAGAGATGGACGGGTTTGATAATTGACAGGACACTATGATTGTTCGGATGAGAGTGATGAGAGGGAGGATAGAATCCAGGATGACACCTAGTTTCTGACTTGGGTAACTGACTGAGCCAGTGGCAGGTAATGGTTACAGGATGAGGAACTGGTCTGCAAGAGATGATGAGTTCATTTCTGGTTGTGTTGGGTTAGACATACTAGGACATCAATCTTCATTTTCTAGTGTTTTACAAAGAGTGAGCTGTACTGTGCCTGTGAAGTAACTGAGATAGACAAGCTCACCCAAGTGTCTATGTGGGTGCAGTGGCATTCAATAATCATAAAAAGCTGACTTTCTTCTTATGGTACTCCTTTACTGACAACAGATACATATGTGGGCCCTCAGCATTCATGGAGAATACATTTGGATGGTCCCTGTGATAATCTATGTGGCTAAGAATTAGAAAAATAGACAAGCTGGGGATGGCAGTGATGGGCAAAGGCATCTCCTTCACAAACACCCTCCCAACCCCAGCTCCCCACCATTTTCTTCTTTTCTAGGGAAGATCAATCAGGGCTTGGTTGGAAAAGACCTGGAGCTGCATTCAGGCGATTGTGACTCGCTCTCTAGCATAGAGGAGGCTGTGGGAGCTTCCTGATGACAGTAAATATAGGTTTCATTTTTTAAAATAGCTTTGTTAAGGTTTAGTTAACATACTATATGATTCACACATTTAAAGTATACAATTCAATGGGTTTTACTATACTTACAGAGATGGATAATAATTACTATAGTCAATTTTAAAGCATTTTCATTACCTCCAGAAGAAATCCTTTATTCTTTAGCTACCACAGCTTAACCCCACTCCCCTCCAGCTCTAAGAAACCACTAATCTATTTTCTGTCTCTATGGATTTCCCTATTCCGGAATTCATACGACTGAAATGATATGCTATATAGTCTTTTGTGATGGGCTTCTTTCACTTAGCATGATGCTTTCAAGGTTCATCCATGTTGTAGCATGTATCAGTACTTCATTCCTTTTTTATGACTGAATAATATTCTGTCGTATGGATACATTTTGTTTATCCCTTTGTCTGTTGATAGACATTTGGGTTGTTTCCAGCCTTTGACTATTATAAATAATGCTGCTGTAAACATCTGTGTATGCAGTGACTGCTTTTTATTCATCTGTCTGCCTCCAGGCCTTGCACAAGGAAGGATGAACTTTTTTGCCACTGATGTCAATTCAGAGAGGATCCCTAAAGGCAGCGATAGTCAGTGGCTCCCAGGCAGTCTCTAGGATCCTAGGCACAATTGTGAAGTAGGAATGTTCATTCTTGATTCTCTATTCATTGATATAGGTGCCCTTTTCTTGCCCTCTCCCTCTTTCCTTCAGAGCCTTAGACATTGAAGTCTTGATCCCTTTCAAGGACTGCTCTTTAGGCTGCTGGAATTTCTACTCCTCCCGCCTTCTCTAATCCAAGATGCCATTCTTTAAGTATGACAAAATAGCTGGTAAATTCACATAAAGGTATGAATGAGGCCTCAAACACAAAGATTCCTTTGCCTTTTCAAAGAGAGGTGCCGGCCCAAACAAATCTTATTATAAGAAGTGAAGTTTCTTTAAAATTTGAGTTTGCAAAGATTCTAATGTCTCTAGACTATTTCCAGAAATCCCTTACCCTCTATCTCCCAAACCTCCTCATCCTGGTCTTTGCAGTTAGTCTGAGACTTAAACCTGAGGAATTGCTTAGTAAGTAATTAGTTACTTACTAATTAGTCTGAGGAATTACTTGACATGAGTGCCTAAGTAAATTTAACAGGAAAAGTAAACACTCAAAAGTTGCAGGTCATGAACCTGAGAATGTAACCAAACTCTACTATTTCAAATAATTAATACAATGAGAATGGGACAATCAAGGATCATGTGTTGGTGTGTTTACCATCATAAAAGTTATGATCTACCTTCCTGCAAAATGTCCCATTTATAGAAGTGCCCATGAGCAAAAATCTGATTAGCTTTGCCTGAATGTGAAGGGAGATTTTGAAGAGTTCTTTAAAGTGTGATCTGTGTACCAACTGTATCCAGAATAACTTTGTGTGCCAATTCTAGGTGCCCCATTCCAGCTACTGAAGCAAAATCTCTTGGAGATGTGACCCAGGGATCTGTCCTTTGAGCAAGATCCCTGGATGATTCTTACATACATTCATGCATTAGGGCCATTCAAAAAGATAAGAGCTTCAGTTATTTGCATATTAGATATGAAGGGGTGACCATAATATTTTTCATCCAAACTTTGGAGAGTGTAAAGAAGTGCTATTAATAATTATGCTAAGAGTACAAGTGAATACCAGGACTGCCCTTGCAAACCAGAACACATTGTCACCTTGCAAATAAATGTCACCCTCTCTGAGTGAGAACTTATTCTGCCATCTTACTCTGCCTTTCTAACTCACCAGAGCCACACTCTCAAAGCCTGTCTACCTCAAAAATACCCCCTATAATTTTCCTACTTTTGTTGATTGCATATTCCCTAAGTGCACTTGACTTCACCTTGGTAGTCATTTGTGCTGCCCCCCTTTCCTTGTTCTTCCTATTTTTGACATAGACCAGGCTGAACTTTCTGTCCACCTTGTGGTTGGGTGGGATCACAGGTCTGATCTGGCCAATGGAAGGACTATTGAGTCACCATGGGAGACCTAACAGAGTTCCCCACACTTGTAGTGCCAAAGAGCTAGGGATGTGAGGAACATCCCTTCAATGCTGCTAAACCTGCTGTGTAACTGAACCATACTTAGTGTTTAGTATCCAGTATACTGCCATTTAGTGTCCAGCAGGCCTCAGATGTGATTCTGAATTTGTCAATGCAGAGGCCAAATGTGGTATCTAATAGTACATACACGTGTCAGAATCATATCTATTCGCCCCAGGTGTCTCCTTCTTCTCCCATCTGTTTATAATTTACAAAGAACTCTCAGATACTGTACTTTGGCACTTGATATTTGCATTAGTTCCCTGTGGTGCCAGAAGAAATTACCATAAACTTTCTGGCTTAAAAAAATAGAAATGTGTTCTCTCATAGTTCTGGAGGACAAAAGTCTGACATTAGTATCACTGAGCTGAAATCAAGGTGCTAGCAGGGTTACACTCCTTCTAAAGGGTGTAGGGGAGAATCTGTTCCTTGCTTCTTCCAGCTTCTGATGATTACTAGCATTCCTTGGCTTGTGGCCACGTCACTCTAATCTGTAAGACCAACATCTTCAAATTTCTCTGTCGTCATATCATCCACTGTTTTGTATGTGCGTCTAATCTCCCTCTGTCTTACTCTTATAAAGATCTATGTGACTGCATTGGGGGCCCACCTGGATAATCCAGGAGAATCTCCCTATCCCAAGATCCTTAACTTAATCCCATCTGCAAAAAACATTTCTCCAAATAAGTAATATTTATAGGTTCTAGGAATCAGGACCTGTTATCTTTGGAGACATTATCAGCTCACCACAACCTTCAGTAAATCTTTGGAGGGTGGTGAGAGCAGACATGCATTGTCATCTTCATTTCACAGTCCAGGAAGTTGAAATTCAGAGAATTTAAGATATGTCATAAGCCTGTCCAGTGGCAGACAAGGGACTAGAAATACTGAGCAAATCCTTTTAAGCTGTGTTGTTTCCTTAAGAGAGCCCAGAGGACAAATGGCACGTGGTCCATCTCCTTGCCTTTCTGTGCACCATTGGATGGAGTGCACAAAAGCACAGCACAAAAAGTGACCCTTGGGGCTATCTTGTTGATGGAAATCTTAGCCTGTATAGGACTTTCTTGGCACCCTAAGGACCAGTGAAAAGCCTGGCATGGAAATCTGGATCCAGCTGTGCCATTAATGAGTTGTATGAGCTTGGGCAAGTTTCTGTGACTTTCTGCTTCTCAGATTCCTCATGCTTAAGACAAGGGGATTGGGCCAAAATATAGATATCATGTATGGAGTACCCAAAATGTGCTAAGAATCTCTGCGCTGGACTAAGAACTTGGCCTACATTATTTCATGCCCCCCTCACAAACAACATGATGAGAGTGGTATCATTATGCCCATTGTCCTAAGGAGGTTTAGGGAGATTGAGCAGTTTAACCAAAGCTACCCTGTAAGCAAGTGGTGTGCCCAAAATATTATTCACCTGTTTGGCTCCAAAGTCTTTCCTTGACCTTCTGCTCCCTTGATTCCCACCATACTGCCCATCCATACCACTGTGATACCATGATGCTGGCGTGGCACAGGGATCTGTGGCGTATCACGGCCACATGCCAACCAAGCCAAATGTCACAGGACACAACCCACTTGTCTCTGCTATTTTTTAAGGAGTTTGCTGCTGGCTGGCAGCCAGATGCAGGATAGTCCTTTATTCAGGATAGTGTGTGAGAGAGATATGGTCCTGAGCAAAGCCAGAAATTCCCAGGGAAAATTCCCTCATGGGAATTTCACAGGAAGCAGAATTGTGTGGATCAGTGGCGGACAGTAGTCTGCTTTTATCAGTTAAACAGCTTGTAAGCATTTGTGTCTGTTTTGGTCTATAAACCCTAGGTTCTTTGTCTCCATGATTTTTGAGGCAGCTTCATACAATCATTGCATATCAAGGCTGGGAGAAGCCCTGGAAACAGGGTAATCTCACATCTACATTTTGCTTTTGAAGAAACAGAGGCATAATTAAGTGAAATTCATTTATTCAGCAAACATTGAATGAGGGCCCATGTTTCAGATATAGTGCTAAATGCCAGGATGAAGAAATGAAACAACACATCACTGTTCTAGGATCTCTGTGCCTAGTGGGTGAGGCTTGCTCATAAACGTACAATTTCAATAAATATGGTAAACACTGCAATTGTGCTGATTATTCTATGGGAGCCTGAGGGAGTCAGCAGAGACTGATGTTTGAGCTAGAAGAAGAAAGGAGGAAAAGACAAACCAGGCAAGGGAAATAGGATCCGGGAGGGGTCAAGTGTATCCAGAGAAGAATGCTGAGAAGTTTGTGGTGGCTGGAACCTGGTGGGGGGGGGTGGGCGGTGAGAGGAGGTCACTGAGGGGCCAGGAAACTTACCTCAAGTCAAATAACTTCTGGACTGTTGAGATTCACACATTTCAGTCCATACCCTCAGGTAGGTTTTAATGTCACTTTCCTTTCACTGGGTCTATTTTGCACACCTTGGTTTTAGTAGGCTAGACTTGGCATCCTTCACCTGGCATGTGAATCGCTTTCCCATGCTGCAGAACTTCCCAGGGCAGCCAACAGGTCTGCTGACCACATGACAGAGTTCTGTGATGTGTATGGATCAACTCACACTCCGGTACCCGATTTTCTGTTTCTAGCCTGCAGCAAAGCCATAACCCCTGCTCAGCATGGAGGCCTCAAGTTACACCGTGATTCTGAGAGAACATGGTACTTCTGTGTGTGCACATAGTTAAAAATTCCTTCTGAATAAAGCCATTGTTTTTTGGGATTGTTTTCCGGCTTTGTTTTCCGGTCCCCGGGCCCCCTCCTCCTCCGAGCGCATCCAGCACCTGAATCGGAGCCACTGCTGCCTCCCGGGTTGAAATCTCACGAGAACACTGTGTCGTTTTTAATCACCAAAGAATAACTGAAATTCCGAAATTTGGGACTGCTGTATTTTCTATAGAAATGAGGAGAAGAAAGGTCTACTGTTCCTCTCTTGATTTCAAGATTAATCTATTGCCCTTTTAAACTAGCTTCCAGATTTTTCTGCAGAATTCATTAACCACAAGTTGGTTTCTGAATCCCCATGGTGCCTATGTATACTTGATGTACTTTTACTGGCTGGCTGAACCTTATGTTGGAAATGGAGGTGACGATCTACTGCTACACTAGTAGCATGGTCCCATGGTATTCCCTTGTCCTTTAAAACTGGTGGATCCTGCCAAATTCCTTTTCATTAATTATAATAACAATAATAACAAAAGATTCTTTTGGGGACTCCTCTCTGCCTTCATAATGCAGTTCTTTCTCTTCTATATTCCCCTTAGGATATTTTCCACTTAATGAGATACAGTGATACATATTCTTCCTCACTGTTTCTTTTCTGCCTGAATGTGATTTTTGTACCTGCAATGGTCCTGCAGTTTGGGTCCAGAGTGCCAAACAGGAATCTTTAAAGAAGAAGGGAAGAAAATACTGAGGCTAAAACTGTGCACTCTGGAGAAATATTATTTTCTTCCGTTAGCATTTATTGATGGCCTACTCTGTGCTATCCTAGATTTTGAGGGTGTAAAGATAAATCAGTCTATGTACACAAGGAAATGAGTTGAGTGAAGAAGACTACTGAGTAAAGAAACAGACACACAGACAGAAAGGATGGGCATCCCTAAAGGGCTGTGAAAGTATGAGACAAGGACTACTTAGCCTGGTTGGAGGGTGGGAGAACAAAGGGGGTACATTTCCAGAGATACACTGAGTTGACTCTTAAGGAAGAGAATTGAATAAGTATTGAATGGAAAATTATGGAAGAAGGGGAGGAGGGAGAGATGACACAAAGTCGGGGGTGGAGTAGAATACAAGGGAGCATAATTGCAAAGACCTGGAAGCCAGAGATGGGCAAACAAGAGCACATGCAAAGGACTGTATTGAGGAGGGGATAAAAGTTTTAACTAATACCCTTTCATATACCATTATTTCACAAATGTTGGTTGAATAGATGACTGTAGTAGGTATATATTACTGTATCGAGATAAGAAGGACATTGAGTTCTTTTTCCAAGTCCTTGAAGCCATCTTATAAGTGAAGAAGCTGGGATTTGATTTTACTCCCCCGGCTTTTGGTTCAGGTACTTTGCAGCTGCCTCACGTGCATTCACAGAAGCCGTTGTTAGGCAGCCTTTCTCAAGAGGCAGGCCAGTAGCATTACGTGAGTTAACAACCACATTCTCTAGGACTTCGAGGAAACCTGTGTAATGTATGTACTTAAGAAATCAAGGAAGAAAAAAAGTGGTTCTCTAAAGGAGGGCATTGGATGAGTTAAAAAGAGAAACCAAAGATAAAGAGGGTTAAGCAACGATGAAGAAAAGGAGGAAAGTAATTAGAGTTCAGTGAGCTAAAGATACAATTTAAAGACTTTTCAGTAAGGAGCCAAGGTGGGAATGGGAGAGATTAGATTGCAAGGTTTCTAAGGGCTGCCAAAGCTTTAGGGTAAATCAAAGCACTGTTGCCAATTCAACAGAATTTTACATAATTCTAGGAAATTTAGTAACAGTCCATCAGCTGCAAAGCCCAGGATCAAGAAGAAAGCTAAAATACAGGGCAAGTTCTGGAAGCCTCATATACCTAAGGGTTTTGGCCTGGCAACATGCTGATGCCTGAAGGGTCTGAGAGATCATCTCTTATGACCTCCTCACTCTGCCGCAGAGGAAACTGAGGCCAGAGAGATGGTATTAATTCTACCTGTGATTGAGTTTACTGCTAAGTAGGGACTTTAAATTATAAGCTTCCAACACTCAATTCAGTGCTCTTTGCAAGAATGTGAATTTCAGAACAGGGCATGTGTTTCCAAAAGTGGTCGGAACCATCTCTATCCTCAGGTCAATCATAGAACATAGGGTATAGAGTCAGGAACCTGAATTACAAAGAACAATGGGAAGAGAAAGAGAAGTGTGCTCTGGGAAAGCAAGCACTAGGAGGCGATGACATTATAATATTGTAGAAGACTGGGACATGAGGAAAGATGGAGTGTGGGAATGAAGAGGTTGGTGAAACACAGAGGGAAGAAAAGGGGTTGGAATCTTGTTAGTAGATGTATCAGAAAGGCTCTTTCTTACATTTTATGCAGAGTAAGCCATTACTTATGTTTTTGTTAAGACTTTTTTTTTTTTTTTGCTCTACGCGGGCCTCTCACTGTTGTGGCCTCCTCCCGTTGCGGAGCACAGGCTCCGGACGCATAGGCTCAGCGGCCATGGCTCACGGGCCCAGCCGCTCCACAGCATGTGGGATCTTCCCGAACCGGGGCACGAACCCGTGTCCCCTGCATCGGCAGGCGGACTCTCAACCACTGCGCCACCAGGGAAGCCCCCGACAAGTTATTCTGACAAGACAAATTACTTTATAGAAGCTGTTAAATATATGGAAAGATGGAAAAGAGTAAAAGGAATAGTGAAGAAACCCAAAGCTGCAGGAAGCAGCTACAGGCCCTTGGGCTGGGGAACAAAAGGAAGTGGCTGGGATTTTAGAGCTTAGAAGCTTGAAGGAGGGGCCCTTCCAGACTTCAGAGGAGGAAACTGTCAGCTGGTGCCCTGAAAACAGGGACTCAGGCCATAGAGGAGGGAAGGCCACCTGTATGGTTCTGATATTGGTAAGTGGGTGGTTTTAGGAGTGGAGGAAAAAAACAGACAGTAGAACTAATTGCTGCTTTGGGGACCAACTACTGCTAGGGTGAGAAGCATTGCTGGGCTGGTACAGATGGGAACAGCAGGAACCTGGAAGGCGTCTGGGTCTTTTCCCCTCCTCCAGTCTTCCAGTCTCCATCTAGAGTCTGCTAATGGCAGAACACAACAAAGAGCCATCAGAAATGGAAAGATATAGTTTGCAAAGTCTTAGTTCCCAAATTAAAAAAGCAGAGTATAGAATAGGGTAGGTTTGAGACTGAAATGCCACAGCTTGAAACCCAAACAACCTCTCAATCGCTCTGTAATCCCCGTGTGTATAGATCTCATCTCTGATCCTAGAAACTAATCTCTCCCCCTTCTTGGTTCTGACCCACTTTTCCTCTTCCCTTTTATGGGAAAACTTCCTCACCTCCTGTTTTCTCTTGAAGCTTTTCCAGTCAAGCTCTCATCCCTAACACTCCATGGGAACCAACCTGTTTTGCATTCCAGAAGGCTCTTCTTCCTCTGGTCATGGTTCTAAGATTTATCTAAAGGATGGTTTTTAAAGAGACATTCTTCTAAAACTCATTGCTCTCTAAAACAAACAAAAACAAAAAAATACACAAACAAACAAACAAAAACTGTAGAGGCCAGAAGTATGACTTCACCAGAAAAACCTCATGGAGGAAAAAAGAAAGATAAACCCACCCATTCTTATTCCAAAACCAAGTTTTTGGATAGGCGGAAAGGGAATGTGTTGGGTAGACAGAACATATTCAGTTATCTTGAGAAGAATGTTAGCTCCAGCTCTGGCTTTTCAAATGGCTCATTTGAGGGACTGATTTGGGGCTCAGGGAAGTGAAAAAAATCTGACTCTCTTTTTTGGAGAGAAATTATGGATGATGAAACTTGTCCTTCATTCTCCTCACTTCCTTTGACAATAACCACCACTTCCTCCTTGTTCTCCAAGTTATCAGTGCAGTTTAGGCTGGAGACAAATCTGAGTAGCCATATTGATTTCACAAATAACTGTTGTCAGTTTCGATCTCTGGTCCAGAAAAATCCCACTAGATCCGAGCAGCTTTGAAGCTATTTTTAATCTGCAAATAACACTAATCTGAGCTCTATATTCATGGGGAAAACACATAGGCACCCTGGAACTAGAGCAATGTATATTTTCTTTTAATAAACAGTTTGAATATGAGCTTTGAGAGGCTGGAGAAGATTTCTTTTGAAAGAAATTTTACAAACATCTTGTCTACTAGAGCAAACCTTGCTCAATTGCATTCTTTAAGTCCTTCTTTAAACCTCTTTAATCTCCTCATCTCATATCCTTGATTTAATACTATAGCTCAGATATTTGTCTCAAATCTTGGGAAGCATATCTTGATCTTCATCATAGGTGAAATGGGGTAAGAAATGAGGTTTAATGTGACGATTAAGATAATATCATGAACATGGAAGCAACCCGAGTGTCCATCGATGGATGAAAGGATAAAGAAAAGGATACAATCCAGTATTATTCAGCCATAGAAAAGAAGGAAATCTTGCCGTTTGCAACAACGTGGATGGACCTTGAGGGTATTATGCTAACGGAAACAAGTAAGGCAAAGAAAGACAAATGCCATATAAATTCACATATATGGAACCTAAAAACAAACAGACAACAGCATCAACAAAATGAACTCAGGTACAGAGCATAGATTGGTGGTTGCCAGAGGATGGGGTCTGCAAGAGGGTGAAATGGGTGAAGATGGTCAAAGTGTACAGACTTCCAGTTATAAAATAAATCAGTCATGGGAGTATAATATACAGAACGGTGACTACAGTTAATAATACTGAATTGTATATCTGAAAGTTACTAAAAGAGTAAACCTTAAAAAGAAATTTCTAACCCTCCATTTAGTTATCTTTCTCCCAGACTGCTGCTTCCTGATTCTCATTTTCACCTTTCACCCTTGATCAAGAATGGCATTGCTCCAAATGCCATTTGCTTCCCTCTTTAAATGTATGTCTTTCTATCACTCCAGAACACTACTTTAAAACTATGCTCCTCTAAAATCCTTGGCCTTTAACCCCAGGTGGCTCTCACCTGCCTTCATCTAGTGTCAAAATCTCCTCCCAAATCCCACCAGCCCTTCCTTCTGGGTACACACATGAATGAATTCAAGTCAGATTAATATGATTTTGGGTTTATTCTAACTTCCTATTTTTACTATATGTTTTTTGGTTCTCTAACAGTGAACTACTTGATAGAGTTTCCCCCATCATTTTCCCTTCTATCCTTGAGCTAAACACAGTGGTTCTTTACACAGACAGTAGTTCAATATCTATTGACAAAACAGCAGAAATGGGGGAGCAAGTTGCCCTCTCTTGTTTACATCTTATTGCTTTTAAAACACACAGAATTCTCTCTCTGTTGATGGAGTGCCTTTTCAAAACTGCCCATGCTAGGCCAAATATATTCTATGTCAATTCTTCCTGGCCTTGGAGCTGTGACATGGTTGAAAGGTATATTGCAAGTAAATTGTTACTAATAATAATTATAGCACTGACATTTGGAAATAATTTACATTTTTTTAAAGTAGAGAAAATCAAAGTAGTTATCCCTGTAATATTACCCTTACCACTTACATTTTTGAATGGTTAGAAACGGGGGGAGTTATAGTTTTAGATTAGCCACCCTCTTTTAAGGTAACCTTGCATTGTACTTTTGTGTAGTGAACTTCTGTTCATCCCTCTGCTTAGGCCCACATACTATCTCCTCTAAGAGTATTTGGCTGTCACCCCAGCCCAGGCTACGTGCCCCTCCCCTGTGCCTCCATTGCCCTCTCCTGATATCCCTTATACATTGTATAGAAACCGTCTGCCTCTCCTCCATGGACTACAGGCTTCTTGGAGACAAGGACTCTGTTGTACTGGTTTTTATACTCCTAGTATCAGTAGAGACCCTAACACAGAATAGGTTTTAAACATGTTTGCTAAAGCAAGCAGAACCAACTGTTCTGAGTGAGTTTGGCTTGGTAAATTACATCTTGTTAACTTTAGAAAATCTTTGCAATGTTAAGACACCACATACAATAAGAAGAAGCAAATGGAGGCAAATAGGGCTGTCATTTTTAAAGGAGGAAAAGGTAAATGGTCCCAGACTCTGTATTACTGAGTGTTACAGGCAGCTTTTAGGCTAGATTGTTGAGGTATTAGATTTCATGTCCTTAGAGATAAAGAAACAGTGATCACTAGTAACCAGCACAGGATCTCCCCACTCCCACGCCAAAATATTCACTGGTTCACAGTCATTTATGGAACCCATTCTATGGGCCAGGCACTGTACAAAGGTAACTGATCTTAACCTTGAAGAGATTTCAGTTCTTGTGGGACAGTCGCACCTGAAAAGCCTATAAATAGGTATATAATAACCATCTTCATGACTTATGGAAAACTTTACTCAAGGGCTGGTGATGAATAGATCAGTGTTTACCTAAAGATATATTTAAAGTGACATGAACTGAGATGTTTCCCTGTTTTATCTTTACCTACCTTTTGTTAGCGATAATTAACATGATAATGTAGAGATGGTTATATTGGTGGCTGAATCAAAGTTGGGAGGGATGGTAAATATGGGAAATAAGATCTACAACTATCTTTGTGGTTTTAATAATAAACAACATTCATTAAGATGAATGCAAAGATCTGTACATCAGTCTCAAGGCTGAATATTCTTAGATGGAGGCTGTAGCAAGACAAATTCCAAATTAACACAAGAAAGAACTTTCTAATAATCAGAGCCATTGTCCAGAAATGGAACAAACTATTATAGGAGATAATGTGTTGTCCTCACTAAATCTTTCAAGTAGACGCTGGGAACCCCCATGGATGCAGGTTGGAGGAAGGGGTCTGCCAGCCCAGGTGGCCCATGACTCACGGGTGTTGCATGAGTAGGATAACTGTGGTGAGGGAGTGCACAGGCCTGGGGTCAGAGCAGAGCTGAATTCCCAATAGGCAGGATAAGCTTAGGCTCAGAGCACCGGAAGGCAGGGGAAATCTAATGATAAGAGAAAATATTTCTGAAGGCATTTGATAGGAAATATTTCTAAAAAGGCATTTAAAATGAATCATCCTGGGAAAAATCAGAACATCAGAGTACCTCATTATACTTTGCTTAATATTTTTATACTGAATGACTTATGGGGCTGTTACCATAATCTTTTTAGAGGTTACCAGAATCTCTGAAGACCTTTATCTGGTCCTCGTTTGGAAATGTAGGTCCTGACCCTGGTTCTGTCTTTGATTCACTGTGTGCTTTGGGCTGCAGTTTTCTTTCTTAACGAGTGGGGATTTGACGAGGTAATGACTCAGAGGCTAGGATGGCCCGAGTTGCTTCCTTTTTTCTCTTTCTTTCCTAGTCACCTGGCCGAGGAGCCGGGCAATGCCTTCCCAAGCCCTTCATGTCTGTGGAACGCCAGCAGTTTTCAGGAGGTGGGATGCCTCCAGGCCATGGTGGGGAGGAGTGGGCCTGCCTACTTCTGCCAGACCTCTAGGCCACACTAGACACTTCGGTTCACATTAAAAAATAAATCTGGGGCTTCCCTGGTGGTGCAGTGGTTGGGCGTCCGCCTGCCGATGCAGGGGACACAGGTTCGTGCCCCGGTCCAGGAAGATCCCACATGCCGCCGAGCGGCTGGGCCCGGGAGCCATGGCCGCTGAGCCTGTGCGTCCGGAGCCTGTGCTCCGCAACGGGAGAGGACAGTGAGAGGCCCGGGTACCGCAAAAAAAAAAAAAAAAAAAATTAAAAATAAATAAATAAATCTGGAGCTGTTCAACATTCCCAAGCCGGTTGTGTGTGTGCGTGCACACGTGTGTGCTTGTGTATGTGTTTATGTGTGTGTGCACAACATGCAAAACTTGAAAGCAGAGAGTTCCAGTTGGTCCAGAACTTGCCATCTCCATCCAGCTGTTGGCCTTGTCCCTCACAACTCACTTACAGCCCATATTCATATCTCCTGTGAAGTAGGCCCTGTGATTTTAGCTAGGCGATAAGATTCCCAGCAGCTGGAGGGAACGTGTTTTGACCCCAAAACAGACAAATAAGACTCTTCATCTGGTTGGGGACCTGGGGACTGGGTGTGTGAAACAATACTGAGATCTTCCTTCTTCACAGAATCAATGTCAGCTGGTTCATTACTAGAAAAAAAAAAATGATTCCACCGAGATCCTACATAAAATATAAACCTCTGTATTTTCTGTTTTATCCCTCAGTCATCATGCTCCTTTCTCATGAAAGTCACAGATTTACTCAAATCACGACTGAGAGGAAAGGACGGCAGAATGGTAATGTGTCACTTTCAGCTGCAAGGGTGTCCTCTTTGGGAAACAAGCAATATTTTAGGCAGGACTGCTGTTACCACGCTTTCAGTTTAAAATGACTAATAAGAGGAGGCAGGAAGAAGAGATCTCTTTTTTTGTCTTTGCTATTGTTCTGCTGTCGTCTCTGTGATGTTAGGAAAGACACTTAATCAGCTGGGGCCCTGTTGATCAGCTGGCCCCTGACAGACCATGGGATGTATCCTGTCAGGGAGGCTTGTCGGCTTTCAGCAGCCTCTGTTCCAAAGAGGAGTTTTTACTTCTTGGCTCTTGGAACGATGTCTGATAGCTAACTAATCACTTGCAGCTTTTTATTCGTATCCACATTTTCGATCTCACCCACATTTTGGAGATTGGGCTGAGTGAAATGTTTGCATTTGCTGAAGGTCTGAACTCAAACAAGGCAACAGGATTTTCTGACTGGGACCAGACCCTGTCAAGCTAATTTGCTAGGGTACTATTAGAAAACTCGAAATACATCTGAACAGATATTTTTAGATCTTGATTGAAGACGTTTCTCATCTTTATTTAAGGGTCTTGATTCAATTATAAAAAAGAAAAACAATACAAAACAATACTCGACCTGGCTCCTACTTGGTCAAAACCAGACTTACTGTAACTCTAAAATGTTACTGTACTTACCATTTGTCCTTTGGTTTTCAAGCTGTTCAGCATCTGAATACAAAAATTCATTGTTCTGCCCCAAATAACCTCTGTATATTTTGAAGCCTCAAAGGCAACATAATTAGTTTATATACTTTTACTTTTAACTTAATTGTGTATCAATTTTTGTCATTTTGAAAATAATGTCACAGTAAATCTGAAATGATATTATCGGGAGTTTGTCATTTGTAATCCCATGCTATAGTTCAGTAATTATGGAAATTAATGAAGTAAGATAATCTTATTTAGAAGCAATTCACATGATAAATGGAAAATAAAACACAAGAACATAGTTAAACTCAATTCTCATTTTTACAAGCTGTGTCTTCTCATATTACTGGACTGAAACACATTTAGGTTTTCATTGTGAAATGCTGTATTTGTAACAAGTAAGATCACTATTAAAATTAAGCATTAAAGGGCTTCCCTGTTGGCGCAGTGGTTGAGAGTCCGCCTGCCGATGCAGGGGACATGGGTTCGTGCCCCGGTCCGGGAAGATTCCACATACCGCGGAGCGGCTGGGCCCGTGGGCCATGGCCGCTGAGCCTGCGCATCCGGAGCCTGTGCTCCACAACGGGAGAGGCCACAACGGTGAGAGGCCCGCGTACTGGGAAAAAAAAAAAAAATTAAGCATTAAAGAGTATATTCTTTGCTCTTTCTTTATGCTGCTTGAGAGTATAATGTGTTCCTCAAATTGCTACCATATTGTTTCAGAAATGCTTATCAGTGTGAAGTGTTATTCAATTTCACGGAATTCACTGTTCCCATTCAATTGTAAACCAAACAAGAAAACAGATGCGTGATTACAGCTCTTTTGAGAATTAACTTTCAAAAAGATGTGCCTCTCCCCCAGATTCCAAATATTTTTTTTTTTTTTTAGTTACCCTCCTCATTCCAGTTAGCTGCTTTCTGTGACTAGGAGAGGCAGTAGTCAAAATGATACTATGAAAATTTGTCTTCAGAACTACCAGTCTTCTCTTGCCTCTTGAAGACTTTCTTGCCTCCCTTCCACCCCCATCTTCAGGAACTCTGTGCTGTGTCCTGTGTTCTTCCAACTATGGAAGCCGGTGCCTAGGAAAGCAGCTAACATCAGTTATTCCCTAGTGTGATTCCATATTCAGGATTCCAAGGGTATTTCCATTTATTATGTAGAGAATTAGAAACTCTACTTTGGAAGAGATCCTAGCAGTCTGATCATGCCATCTTGCTTTTGTTACTTCGATGTCAGAAAGTTCACGCTTTTCCTGCCATTGCTGATGAGTTCTAATTTTTTTTGGTGGGTAAAATCTGCTTCTCTCTACTTTTTAATCATTGACCTTAATATGCCCTCTAGGAGTAATACAGACTGAATTGAACTACCTGTTCCACTTGACAGCTTTTCAAATATATGAGGAGAGTAACCATGTCTTCCCTTTGCCTTCTTTTAGTCAAGTTAATCATTCCCAGGTCTTTCATTTGTTCCTTATTTGACATGGTTTCCAGATTCTGCCAAACATTTCCCCTCTCCACCGCCCATCTTGATCACCAGCAGTGAACAAATTCTAATTTCCCCATGCTCTAAAATATGGTATCCAAGACTGAACACGACACTCCAAGTTTCCCTAATTGACAGAGGGGCCACAAGTGACCTATAATTTGGTATCTATGCTTCCCTTAATGAGGTCTCCTGAACACCCCGGGCTTCTTTCCCTTAACCTTTTTTAGATCTGTTAGGCATCAAGCATGGCACTGGAGAGACAATAATGAACAAGACCCAGTCCTTGTCGGTGAAGAGCCTACAATTGAGATCAAGTCGTGTAAATAAACAATTACAATGTGGAGTGAACACACAGTGATAAGCCTGTGTAGAAGGTGCTGGAGTGAGAGGGTGCAGTGATTGAGTCTGGGTGCCATTGTCGAGGAAGCAGTACTAAGCAGAGATTTGATTGCTGCCAATCCATGTCTCTCTTACTGATAACAGATTTTCAAATGTAAGCATGCATTTTCTCTGGCAGCTGTCAAATGACAGGCTTGTTCATTGTTAAAGGAATTTCAGGACTTCCTCTTCAGCAGCTCTGATATTTCAGCTCCACCCTCTCGGTGTAAGACCAGCACAGACACTGCACCTGGAATTCTAAAGGCAACAGGCACAGATGTGGTAACAGGTATCATTTTGTTACTTAAATGGTCTAGAACTTACACCTGAAATGATCTTTTTGCTAGTATCAGCATCCTGTCAGTGACTATTAGTCTTATTTCTTTAAAGGGTGACAGTCAAGATTCAAATCCACAAATATAACCATGTCCTTAAGGGAGATGCACATCCAGATGCCACTTTGGACAAAATGTACACATGGATTTATAGCAAGGACATTGTCACCAAATTTTGGCTTGGTTTCTTACCCCATGAACTGGGTGACTGTTAATAATTCTTTGCTTTCTTATCTAAGACTGAAAGCAGAAATAAACAGATCACCCTAACCTTCCTTTATTGTGGGCCCTTCTTGGAAAACAGGAATTAGTTCCATACATACTTGTCATATTACTCCTATGTATTTGCAGCTTATTCATTCTTCCCATTAAATTTCCAGCCCCTAACACAGCAGTCCGTTTTGTTCTCAGCCTACATCATAGCTGTTGTTCATTGATAAAGGCTGAGTACAGGGGCAGAGGGTGGGTTGATAAGAGATACGTTGAAGGGAGTGTGGGTGGTGAGAAGGTGGAGAGGTGGAGAGAGGTCTTAAAATTACCTTAAGGATAAATATTGAATCTAAAAGACTTCTGGAGATTGCCGCTCAGCTTATTTCCCGGGGAGCAGGAAAAAAAAAATACGCTTATTGTGTTTGACAAGGTCTTGCCTGTGTGAGGCATCATGAGAGAAAACACGGGTTGGCTGCCTTTCCCACATAAGGTTTCCTTTACCTTTTGCGTGTACTCCTGCTGACAAAGTGTAGATGACGATCTGGATCAAACACAGGGGGATAAACAAAAGCACTCAAGGAAATGCTTTATTTTTGTTGTCATTTACCTCTAATTATGGGCATAGGTCTTTCCTTACATAGGGTTGAAATACAGCTTCATCTTCTGTTGCTAATCTCTGAGAGATTGGAATTTTATGGCTCTGAGCTTTAATTCTTTAGCTTCAGAGGTGACCTTGACAGGGCCAAGTTCTTTTTATGATAACGCCTTAAATTTGTGCAATACTTTACAGTTCAATGAAATCTCAACACACCTTATCCTACTTGGAGTTAAATAGAAAGGTGTTATTCTATTTTATAGGTGAGGAAACTGAGGCTCAGAGGGGATCCAAGTTGCTTCAAGGTCATAGATAGTAAGTTGTGGAGTTGGTAGTATATGCTAATCTTTGCATTCTGGCTCCAGAACTTTCTCTCCTGAACAGCAGCCTCTAGTTGCAGTGGAGGTTGCAGTTTATTAGGTCCTTGTACAGGTCTTATTGTACGTGATCCTCACAATGGCCCTCTAAGGGAAGATAGGCAGATATATAAGGCATATTGTTTCCTTTTCTCCTTCTCAATAGGTAGGCTAAATTAGAAGAGAATTATGCTTAGTTGAAAGCCAAAGAAATCTTTTACTATCCACGATATTTTATTTTGTCTTCTAATCCCTAAGGCTCTTTCATACTGTCATTCATGCAGCATACTTACTAATATTTAGGAAAGTTCTTGTTGCTGAGAATAGTTCAGCAACTGTGGCCATCATCAGTTTTGATTAAAAGAAAGAGATGCTTCTAAATAAGAATTGATGCTCTGTGGTCTCTGGGTATGACTCCTGGCTGAATGTTGGCTGGCAGAGTGTAAAGTCACATTGTTAATCTTCTTTCTTCTCTTTATCTTTCTTGTCTACACTCTTCCATCTCTAATAACAAACTCAGTCACTACCAGCAGCTTTTGACTTGTCTACACCTTGAGACAGTCACTTATCACCAGACCACACTCGCTACTCCTGCATTTTCCCCACTGTGACTGCCAGCTGGATAAAGCTCTCTACAGAGCTTCTTCATGGGCCTGTCACCTGTGTAGTTGTACAGGATATAGTATTAAGAAAGGCCCCATACTTAGCTGAATGCTCCTGCTGTCACCAACTTGAAAGTCTTGTTAATTTTTGAACAAGGGGCCTTGCATTTTCATTTTGTCTCCAGCCCCACAAATTATGTAGCTGGTCTTGGCTTTCTAACCAAACTCACTGCAGCACACAGAGGTTCACATGCTTGTTCCTTTCATTTACTTCAGAAGTGTAGACCTCTATCCAAGAGACCGGATCTAGTCTTTGACTAAATTTTATCTGAAGGTGAAAAGATTTTTCTAAAATACATAGACTTCTGTCATATTTTCTTTCTTAAAAGAAAAGAGAGTTATATAGCTATTAAAAAAAAAACAAAACAACTCTTACTGTACAACTCAGGTTCCTGTTTTACAGGAAAATGATCTCCTATAAAGATGTCCTCCTGAAAGAGAATGAAAGAGAGAGAGAGATAAAAGGGGAGATAGATATGAGAGAGAGAGAGAGAGAGAGAGAGAGAGACAGAGAGACAGAGAGACAGAGAGACAGAGAGAGAGAGAAAGGGAGAGAGAGAGTTACAAATAAGTTTCAGATTCCTGGGGTCAGAGGTTGAAGAGCTCAGAAAACTGGAAAGAATAGGATATATTCTTATATAATGAGAGGGGAAATGCTCATCTATCAAGCGAGATAGTAGATGAAATTTTGTATGGCTCTGAATTTTGAATTCTATGGAGGGAGCTGCTGAGAGTGGGGATGATTAAGGGGGTTAGAAAATGTGGAACTTTCTCTCATTTGTACCATCCTTTGCTCTGGAGCTGACTTCTACGTAACCCCTCTGCACCGCTTTTTTTTTTCCTATTTTCTAGTTTTTCCTCAATTCTTTTTTTTTTTTTTCACTTTCCTAGCTTTTTTTCTTTCCTCCTTCTTCTCCCATTATGCATATTATTTTATTTAGTTTATTGACTATAAAGGTATGTCCTTGGCTCTTAATTTAAAGAGCGATTAAATTTTTTATACATTCCTATACTGTTTGCTTTTTTTCCCCAAAGGACAACTTGAGGAATAAGAGACTAAATTTGAATTACATTGAAAAATAACTACTTAAAGAGTTGATTACTTGAGAAGTCCATGATTTTCTTTATTTCCTCTCTAGATGATTATCAAAAAGTTGAAATTATTAGCAGAATTTTAAAAATAACCCTTAATTATTTTCCTGTTTGTCAGTTGCCCCTAATGAATTATCAAGTTCTCCAACCCAAATTTATTTAATGACTATATGGGTATATTTTTCCTGTATTAGACTGTCTTGTCATTAATGGAATTTGATTATAGAATTAGTTTCAAAACTTAAACTTAGTGCATTATCTAGGTTCTATATCCATCTTTTGATCTGGAATTTAATTCTTCCCTGTCTTTGTATGGGCACAATGAGAGGCATTGGAGTGAAAAGATGAAAAGGCACGACACTCCGTCAAGAAGTTTGCAGTAATTTGGAGAGATATGCCAACGATTACAGTATGAGAATTGATGGCTGGGAAATGGGCCACAGTGTAATAACAGGGCTTTCACAAGTGTGAGGATCACCAAAGTCTTGAGTGAGATCAGAGAAGGTTCTCAACCAGTACAACTGGTAAACTTTCGCCAATTTCCAAAGTTATGGGAAAAATGCTCTTATATTCTGATAGGAATGGACTTTTCCTTTTGTTGGGAGTTTGGAGAGGTTTGATAAGCACTGGTTTATAAGATACTTTTGCGAAAGAGATGAAGGTGGCATAGCTAGTTAGCACTCTCCTTGAGACAGTAACAAATATTAGGAACTAATATGACCTAGGGTAAAATACCTAACCGCTCTGTGCCATTATTTCCTTACCTGTAAAACAGGTATAAGAACAGTACCTATATCTCATGTAGAGTTATTGTGAGGATTAAGAGAATTTGCATGCTTAGCAGAGTAAGAATATAGTAAATATTGCCATTATCATCTTGACAGTTTCAAAGAAATGTCCACATTTAAAGGGATTTTCTTCCAAAGCAATCAAGCCAGATATGGATTTTCCTCTCATGCATCTTTTAAAGCTGAGTGTCAGGCAGGCAAATTAGAGGACAGTTTCTTAATCTGTGGCATCGATTTTCACTTTCTCCACATATCAGTGCTCATTTGTATTGAGATATGCCAGCAAAGGCTAAAAAAATTGTCAACTACTAGCCTTGATTACAGAGAGAGTCATGGAAAGAGGGCCAGTAAAAGAGGAGGCACTGGGCTTCATCAGGATGGTGAACTGGGCCATGAAAAGGGCATTTTCCAAGGCATGCACATGACTGTAAAGGCGTGGGCTTCAGAGCCTAAAAGCACTCTGTTGCTTTCTAGCTGTGTGACCTTGGGCAAGTCACTAGGCATCTCTGAGCCTCAGTTACCCATCTCTAATGGGAAATACAATTTACCCCCCCCAAATATAAAATAAAATAAACAAATACAAATAAGAAAAAAAAGAGCCCCTGGTCTGTTTTCTTCACAGGGTTATATGGAACCATGAAATTTACTCTGGGCCTAGGAATGGGCCAAGGTGGAGTGTAGAGGTAATAAATGAAAGTTTTATAAGCCCCAGTTCTGGCATTGGTGATTATCTTCTGTTACAAGAAATCCAGGGGCCATTTCCCTATAAAGGACAGGGTCTCCTCAGGATATAAAGCCTCAGAAACTGAGTAGTCAGCAATTTATTTCTGGACTTGGATGCCCTGGAAATCTGAGAGCCTTTCTTTGAGTGACATGATTTGTCATCTAGGATAAAGGGCATTTTTATGGCCCTTGGATCTCTGTTCTGAGAGGATGGCTCTAACTTTCAGGAGGTGCTAGCTTGTGGCCAAAAACAGATTAGGTCTGACTGATCAGGAGAAAGAGGAAGTGAGAGGAGAAAACAAACTGCCTTTGGAAGACAGAAGAGTTGTTTCTAGCCAAAATGTAATTCATACTCATTGTGAAGAACTGGGGAAATGAGAGGAGGTATATAGAAATAATATCAGCTGTATATCCACCAGCAAGAGAGATAATAGTTGTCAGCACTTTGCTGCAGTTGATAACTTGGTTTTTTGATGCATATAGAATATTTTACAAAATTAGAAAAATATCCAAAATGCAGTTGAATATCCTGTTTTGTACTTAACATTATTTTATTAGTATTTTCCACATCAATAAGTATTAGCTAAAATTTCACTTTTAATGGCTATATAATATCCCACTGTGTGTATGCCCCATAATTTATTCAATTCTTATTTTTAAATATTTTGTGGTATTTTTGATTTAGTATAAATAAAATGTAAAATACCTCTTTATACCCAAACTTTGTATGGGTTTCTCATTTTTCATTAAAGATATATTTTGTAAAATGGAACTCCTGCAGGAAGGATCCAAACTTTATGGACCCGTAGTACATACTCCCAGATTGCAATGGAGTAAGATTGTTCATACTTATATTTGATGGTGGCATACCAAAGCACATTTCAAATTATCTTTGCTGAGAAGGCACACCTTACTCCAAACCACATTTCTGGCTCCTTTCCTTATAATTCATTACTGAAAACTGAGCAAGAACCACTGTACTCCCCAAATCAAAGACGCCATCAATTATACGATGCACCATTACTTTACATACCACCGAGAAAGAAAAAATGCTGCCAATGAAATTAGGATGCACCATCATTTCTAAGATGCATCCCAACTTCAGAAATGTTAAAGTGTGGAAAAATGTGCAACTTGGAATGAAAGAAATATTTATTTCATTTTTTTCTCTTTGAGAGTTCTTCCTTGGACATTTTGTAAGCAGGTCAAGATGGACATGACACCAAATGCAGGGGAGGGAGCGTCTGGCCTTTATCCGATGTACCGGATACAACCCCTCTGCCTTCTGTCCTTCTTTTTTCCCACCTCTAGCCCATCTCGGGCATTGCCCCCACGTACCCCTCATCACAGCTCCCTTGTTACCGACCTTAGTTCTCTTTTCTCCTCACTGTGCTTCCGAATCATCTTGCCGTAGTGAGTAGAGTCACTTAGGGTGGTGGTGGAAGTAGGAGCAGAGTTTGCATATAGCGTTTTCTTGAAATTTTAACTGACCCATTTCTTACAACACGCTCTTATTATCCAGTTATTTTGGATGACCACCCATGCTAATCAGTCCCTCCTCTTTTAGCTTAATCCCTATTTTTCTAAAGATGTACTCCCAAATTTTATAATCATCCTTCTCTGTTTATATTGAGAGAAATGTACACACACATACACTTTATATCTTCCTCCTTTCTCTCTCTATGTGTGTGTTTGTAATACAAACATATGTACTTATATACATACTTCTATATGTATATATTTGATGAATATATACTTTATGCACTTTATATTTCTTGGAAAAAAGAGAGCACTCATAATATGCCCACAGTGAAAAGCATATACCCATACTTTATTAATATACATATTTCATAGAGAAAACATAATGTCCATGTCCACATACATTTATTTATTTATAAATATATATCTACATATATTTTGTAAATGGGTCAGTATATAATGCCCTCTTTTCCCCACTAGAGTTCTGAACCAGTTGAAATCAACAAACGGATAGGCAGATGGAGATCAGAGTACCATTTTATTTCTGATAAAGTATGGGTTGGAGAGTGCAGTATAGACAGGAGTCACAACAGGTATACTAACGCTGAGCCCAGAATTAAACTGACTCGGCTTTCAGCCCCAGGCCACACAGGACTGCCACAACCCTCCCTCTCCCACAAGCGGGGCACGTATCTAATCATGAAGGTTACTGCGTGGCCCAGAGTAGATAAGATGTACTTCTCACAGGTTGGCCAGTTCCTAAACACAGTGAGGGGAAGGGGCTGAGCTGGCCATGCCTGGTTTTTCTGCCTACCTCATCCATCACCAAGGCACACCACCACCGAGAGGGGTGCTGCAGGAGATCTGGAACATTCGAGGAAAGACCCCTACTCGTAGAAGCCTGGTGCATGGAAAAGGCAGGGTTCTCCCCTGTCACTGGCTTTTATTTACACAGAGAAGAAAACTGAGACCAAGAAAGTTTTACCCACTTTGCCAGGATCATGAAGCTAGTTAATGGCAGGGTTGATCTTACATTCGTCTTCTCCTGACATTTACTTTGGTGGTCTTTGGCAGAGCAAAGGGAATGGGCTAATTCATGATAAAAAGGCTATTCATTCATTCAACAATAGTTATTGAACACCCCTGTGTACCAGCCACTGTCTGGTCTCTGGAAATAGTGCTGAACAATATAGAAAATGTACCTGCCTTATTGAAACATACCTCCTAGTTGGGGAGACATAATAAACTACTCACTAAGAGTATAAAGACAAGTGCAACAGGATAAGGGTGACAGAAGCTATTCTTATAGGAAGTACACAGAGAAAACCTCCAGGAGAAGAGACTTGAAGAGGCTAGCCGGGGGGGTTTTGGAGGAAAAGCCTTCTGGGCTGAGGGAATGGCCAGGGTAAATGCCCGGAGACCTAATGTGTCAGGTTTTGAAGGTGTATTCTTGCTAATTCAAAGAGAGAAGGAAAGTCAGAGAGGGTAACAAGCAAATGAGTAGATATTTTGGACTCCACACCGAGGACTACTTGCCCCTATTCCTAAAGCTAATCTAGCTGGCGGTTTTTGATGATTAAAATCCTGGGCGAAACATCCCTGGAAGACCTTGCCAACTCCTCGTTTTAATTCTCAGCTGAGCAGTGTTATTCTAGGTTACTCATCTGGAAGAATGCCTTGGAAAGATCTTTATTGTCCTGTGGTTCTCCCATGCTAATAATGCAGCACCCTCTCCGAGCAGCGAATGCCATGCACATTAGGGGCGAGAGTGTCTAAAAGTCCTAAAGCCTGTTTTATTGCTTGTTCACTGTCATCCCTTATTAGTGAAGGTGTCACAGACCAGACTTATATCCTGTTGGGCATTTGGTATGTTTGTACTAAATGCTTGCATTACATTGATTTTGAATTGCCAACGCTATTAAGCGGGTAAACAGCACAGCTTTAGAAGAAATCCTCTGAGCTTTTGGATATTAAGATATTCTGAACTTCTGCTCTATTTTTGTTACAGCAAAGTCTCTGGTAAGTTCCAAAGGATCATATAGCCTGGCTCATCAGTAGGCTCAGGATCCATGAAACTTGTGTTTCAAGCTAGTTACTGCCGTCATTATGGTGTGACACTATAGGGACCCACCGTGATGTGAGATTTCAGGGAAACTGCACATTAAGAGCCAATCCGTTCAGTTCACCTGGAAGACAAGTCATTGGGCAAGAAGTGGGAGGGTAGCAATGCCCAGGAACATTAACTTGCTCAGCATGGTGCTGAACTAGTGTCTGCCAGGGGGCTACATAATTAAGGCACAAGCACTCTCCTAACTATGGTAGGGGAGGAAACGTAAAGGAGAGCGGAACAGATCTGGAAAAAGTCTTATCTGTGTGTGTGCATTAGTGTCTTTCAAAGGCACAGGTGAAAAAATGCCTCTCAGAAGTAAGGAAAGAGAATTGAGGTGAGTAATCACCTTTCTCTCTCCTCTCCATCTCTCTAGGAAAAGCCAGGGAAAGCAAAGATGGGGGGATAAAATGCACTGTGAACTAAGAGCGGAGGAAGGGCCATGGGTGCAGGGTGAGTGCGTTGTGCCTGCCATTGTATTTTCCCCTCCCTGAAACATTTTCTAAGGCAGTGCCCAGAACACAATAGGGCCTTAATTCTTATTTGTTGAAAAAATGAATACATGAGTGAATAAATGAAAGAAGTGTGGGCTGGGTACATTGACTTAAAGCCCGGTGCTCTTTTCAGGGCCTGCCTGATAAATTGTTTTAAAATGAATTGTTTTAAAATGAATTGTATAAAGAGAGCCTATTTAAGGGAACTCCATTCAAAATCACATTGTATTTGATAGGGTGACTTTGAATGTACTCATCTCATGTTTTCAAAAATTTTAGAGAGAAATCAACTATATTTCGATAATAAAATAAAATAAATAAAATAAAGAAACCCCAAATTTTAGAGAAGACCATGGCCTTAAGGCAGAAGAAGAAATATGAACCTGTCCCTAGACTTAATGTAACATGGATATGTTTACATGAAACCTTTCATTGTAAGGTTTGTCATACCTGTCAATTTAGCATGGATAAAATTTTACTACTGATGCACACAATTCACTCCTGTTGGTTTTAGCAGGAGCTTCAGAAGTGCCTCAAAGTCCTATGTGGGTTAGACATGATCCTTGAGACAATGTAAGCCTTATCCTCAGTTTCTCTCTGGCTACCATATTATTTAATAGTAATCAATTATCTGAATATTTTTCTGTAGTCATTCACATCTATTCACCCAGACTTCATCTTCCTAGGCTTGTATACACATATATCCATCTATCCCACCACCTGCCTTTCACATTCTGCATTCATGCATCTATCCATGCATCCATCTACATGTCCATCTATACATTCATCCACACATCCATCCATCCATCCATCCATCCAATTTTTATTTACAAGCATATGCTATGTGCCAGGTTGTGCGTTTTGAGACTAGACATAATGACAACAGGGTCTTTTGTCCCTGTAGCTTATTGTCATTTTTGTCTACATTTTGGACTGACCCAGCACACTGTGTAAACTTCTATTGTACTCTCATGCTGGTACACTTGTCTGTTTCCACAACTACACAATTACCAATCAAGGCCGTGATTTGTTCCAGCCACCTAATTATGTTGATGGGAAATCTGTGCATGAGGGAGGATGTGTGATTTGCCCATGTGTTCTGAACTTTATTGCTGGCTGAATAGAAACTAAGACTTAGTAAGACTGTATTCTCTCTGACAATCTGGGGTCCTTTCTGTTACATCATGTACGGTGAGTTCTTCCTGTACTTGTGCTCACAGGTGGTGTGTATATGGGACTAAAGCTGAAGTGGGTGTTCCCTTCCTGAACAGAATGTAGACTCTGCAGATGGTCTGAAGTTTGGGGTCTAGCTATCATTCAGGATGACCCTGTAAGTCTTGGGAACGTAGAGACTGATGAGTCCTCAAGAAGCCAAAAAAAGATCAGTGCTGCCATGTCTTTCAATTTTTCAAAGAATATTTATGAAGTGTCATTAGAGAACTTCAAGTCTCCACAAAATACTGCATTTACAGATGACACCCACTTCAGTAAGAGCCTAAGGGGGGACTCATTAGTAGGCAATCAGTTATTCAACTTGTTAAACATTAATTTCTCTTATGCTTCTGGTCTGCCTTGCGCAAGCATAAGGGGTGGGGGGAGATAGCAAACTAGAGTTTGAACAAGTTATCCAGTGCTAGCTGGCAGCTCTGCTTTTCCTCTGTGGGTCTAAATATTTCTTTGGTATCTCCTTAATTTTCCTGGAGGAAAATTAAGAACAGGAGGACTTCTAAATAGTGGGGCTATTTCCTCTAATTTAAAAAACAATCATGAATGGATGGTCTTTTGCACACAAGTAACCTGGCGGTCTCATGCTCTCACTGGAGAGGGTGAACCCCAGATGTCTTGGATGCTAAAGTTCTCAAGGCAGTAGACATTTGCCCATGAGGCTATAGGTATCTACTGATGGGATGACAATGCTGTGGGAAAAGAAAGGATCCCCTCCTGAGGATTTGGTAAAGGAAGTATGGGACAGAGAAAAGGAACAGTGGGGACAGATTCTAGGTTCCCAGAATCTGGGAACCTGGGCAAGAGAAGGAAAGGAGCAGTATGTAGAGAGAGAGGCAGAGAACTAGCAGAACAGAGATGCTGTGTTCTGGAATAGGAAGCTGTGGAGCCACGTCTGGGGGGACCAATGATCCATGGCACAGCTCCTCTGAAACATAGTCCAGGGTAGGGCTGACACGAGTCAGGCAAGGTGTCTGGGCTTGTGCTACAAGGTACAAGTTCGGGGCAGAACTTTAGAATCAGCAGTTTGATGCCATCCAGAGCATGACTTAAAGAGAAAGTCAGCAAGGGGATGGGTAGAGAAATACCACGTGCCCAGACCTGTCCCTGAGGCTAGAGCAGCAAGGTGGTCTGCAGGGTGAAGATGTCTTCACTGGCTAGTGAAAGCCATGGCTTCTTGTCACCATTTTCCTTGGTCGTATGAAGGAAGGCAATAGTTTGAGGACAGATACCTAAAGAGAAGCAGAGCCCAGAAAAGAAGAAAGGGGAACAGCCCTGGTGATATCAGTGAGACTCTGTACCTAAAGTTGTCTGTGTCCCTAGATGCCCTAGTAATTGAGTCAACCCATACTCTCTGTTCTGCTTAAACCATTTCAATTGACCTTCTGGTATTTGCAACATCAAGTGTCCTAAACTGCCTAGTTCTGGTTCTGCAGCTTAGGGTTCACTTTAAGCTAAATTTCAATAAATAATGGCTGTCATTATCTGGGCATCTCCCCACCGTGAGTCCAGGTCATACTCACAGCTCTCACAGTGGAGACCCTTCTTCTCATTTTACAAGTGGGAACACCCAGGTCTAGAAAAGTGGAGTCTCTTGCCCAAGACCACAAACCTGGTCAAGCTGCAAACCTGATCTGACTGAACTTCAGATGTTTTCCTCTCTGCCATGTAGCCCCCTACCCCCACTGGGGAGGTTTATCCCCGAGTTCCCCCTGACCTCCCTTTAAGGGTCTTTTTGTCCTCTTCAGCCTTAGGTTTCCTTTCCACTTTGCTGCCTGCAGCTCTGCAAGCTTTATTCCTTTCCCTTTTTCTACACCCATCAACATGTCTGAGTCTTAAATAGGGCCCCAGGACCTTGCTCACGGCTGGGAATGGCTGACTAACTATCTGTGTGTAGCGTTCTGATGAGCAAAGACACACATAATATACAGAGAACTGCTGCTCAGGAAATGGTCACGATGTAACTCAGGAGGACTACATATTTTCTTTTTGCAGACATTTACTTAACTCAAAGGAGGGATGCTAATGCCGGCCAGGACAATAAGGTTTGGAGGGGAGGCCTGTTTCCTTGCCTCTCTCCTCTCAGCCTCTTCATAGGTGGCTATGCTGTACCCTGCATGCCTGTCTGCCAGCCTACCAGGTGGGTCTTCCCTGTTAGCGCCAGCCTGCTGCTTTATGTGGTGCTGTGTGACTGATTTGATGACCTGTGACCCGACTGTCCATCTGGCCACTCCAGAGTTCGCCTGGCTGTTTCCCTTTTTTTTTGCTGTGACTGAATTTCCACTGCCTCTCTCAGCATCTGACTTGCAAACCACTCTGCTCCGTCTGTTAAATGGATGAAAAGAGAGAGTGACCTCCTGCTGCCAGCTCTGCCCGGTGCCCTCCCGGTCTTCAGTGGGAAAGCACCTGGGCCTGGGAGTCTTCTGCTTTCTCCTGAACTGGCCGGGGCCACAGCTGACACCGCCTCAGCCTGCCATGTGCGCGATGCTCTGTGAAAGGAGAGACGTTTCATTTCGTACTTGGCAGACGCTGAACTCAACGGGACGGTGAGACCCAGGAAATATGACACCATCTGCTTCCTGCCATGTTCTGGCTCCAGCGCTTGATGTCAGGGCATCAGCTGCTACCTGAGTGTCCCTGGTCCTGTGAAGTGAGCCATTCAGGAAACGCCTTCGCTAAGACTTTCCACAATGGCACCATTCATCCTGGCCAGGCTGCCCTGCTGGGCATTTTTTTCTTCTTGACTTCCAAAGTAAAAAATGTCTTCCTGCTTTCTAAGTTTTCCACAGAAAATATATACACATAAATATGTATATACATGGTATAGATGTTAGTTTATTCGGCCATCCTTTTCCATATGTGGACTTTTTTCTGCTCTAAAGGTAGTCTTCCTAGATCAGCCTCTGGCTGCCTTACACTGTATCCAGTGCTCTGTGCTTTGCTTGCCTCTGCCTTCCAGGTGGGAGTGATGTCCTTAACTAGTGGTTAAGTGAGGATTAGCTACTCCCAGGGGAGGATTAAGCAAACAACAGTATCATAGAAAATAGGAAAAACCAGTTGGGCCTCCCTGTGCTGGGAGTGCCCAATCCAGCTAGCAGTATTAAGGGCTATAGGAGGGAACAGGAGTGCTATATCCCTTGTGCCATGGCCCCTGCAAATCTCAGATTTCCCTGAACCTCTGACATGCTGGTCTCTAGTTCAATCAAGAAGCTGCCAGGCAGGTGGGATGGGCAATGCATTGAAGGCTGAGTCCTTTCCTGACAAAGCCCCTTGTTCCCTTTATGGACAGACAAATCAAGCCACCTGTATGAAGTATTAAATATGAGATAAAACACAAAAAACAGCCCTGTCGATCTGTTAATACATTTTCAGACTCGGAGTACGCCATCTGGACCAGACACAACGGCTGCTGGAATTTGTGTTGTTTCTTTCTTCTTTCTTCTGATTTTGACGTGGTTTTGGTTAGCTATTCCTATTTTGATGCCTAAAGGGTGATATTAAACATAATCTGAATCTTAATTGAAAATGTATGCTTTTCTCATTTAAACTTGTTGGCTCTTTGAAGAATTACGGCATGGCAAAATGTTGCTGGGGGGAAGTCCCGGAGAAAATTCCCTTTGGTCGCCAGATTGTTTCCTAAATTAGTGGAAGTCTTCAAGTCCTAGGTCAGAAGGAAGATGGAACTATTTGTTACAGTGTTGGAGTCTGATGGGAGAGCACATGCTATGTTTGCATTTTAAGAGTGGCAGTGGTTTCCGTGAAAGACTGGGAGAGTGGGTGGGCTGCTCAGACATATGCTCCAGCCCACACAGCCAGCCATCACCATGACTTTCATAAGAGCCAGGACTATACTCAGCCAGCCCTTTGACACACACAGCCCTTTGCTCTGGGAAGACTGATGAAATGCACGTGTGCATACACATGTGTACATGGACACACACACTATGGTCCATGCCATTGTGCCTACACCTGCTAGAACCTATGGACAGAATTGCTGTCTTCCCTCTGACCAGATGAGCTCAACCCGGAGTCCCTTCCCACCCACCAACCCCCTGCCAGGCTAATCACTCCCCTGTGTGGAATGATGAAATCTATAACTCATGGTCTTTCACCTAGAAGTAGCAGAGGTGGTATTAAAAACTTGCTTATGTTTCAGGCTCAGTGGGTTGTATCATCACATAGACTATGGTTTATTTAGTTATTAATTTCTGGTTAGCCCTTGTTCTATTGTTGAAAATTCTTTTAATACATCTTGGCCCTTTGACATTTATAGGCATATTTATGTGATCAACATGGTAGACCTTCAATCTTCTCATTCTCCCTCTTTCTTGATTGGGGTAGGGCTATAGGAATGGCCCATTCAGCCCTTTAAAGGATCAAGATTGACTGTGTACTTTAGTAAGTCAGTCCTGGCTCAGACTTGGCTCTGGCTGTGCTCAGCAACCTGAAACCCTAAGGCCTTACAGGCAGGGCCCTGTGTGGCAGTGGCCACTTTGTTGGAAAGGAATGATTACAACCTTGGGCATCTCAGATGACGCCATGTTCTCTTCAAAGAGCCCACCACACACACAGAGTAAAGGATTAGCAGTCCCATAATAGAGATCCATTCAATGTTGTAGTGTTAGTAATAATTAAGTAGCGTTTTATGATAGCACCAGCAGGCTGGTCAAGTGAGTAATTCTTTTCAGGGTTTGCTCTCTCTCTCCATCGGTAAAGGATTTAGATGGATTTATGACATTGGCTGAAACAAATCAGTGGATGAGTGATTACAAGAGTTGAGTGTGGTTAAGCCAAGATTAATGCCACTAATCCCTGAGAATGAAGGAGAGGACTGTCACCCACAGAAGTGAACTTGCAGTTCAAGATGTGCGGGCTTCTAGCCAGCGGTTCAGATCTTCTGGGCACACATGCATGCCCACACACGATCTCAACCCAAACCCAGCATCCCCCTGTCATGCTGTAAAGGATGGTAAACAAACAACAATAATGACAGAGGGCTTGAAATATGGTGAATAAAATAGTCAATGTGAGTAAACTGCTGCTTACTAACATTCTCAGTTCACCAGGGTACCATTTCAGCCGAGGCCTTTACGAGGTCATTTACCTTTACCTACACCGGGACCATTATCTTAATTGCTCCTCAGCCTTCATGGAAGTATTTGTGGGTAAACAGTTTTCACCAAGGGAGTTATTAAGTGCCCCCTGGATTACCATAGGATCAGGAATCATAAAAATAGTGGCAATTGTAATCATAATAACCTATGCTGGGTAAGTATCTGTTATAAATATGTCTTAAATTTTCACAACCAGCACCACCCAGAGCAGCTTCAGGGTGAAGCCCAGCATAAGAAACAGAGTGCTGGATTTCCCTGGTGGTGCAGTGGTTAAGAATCCGCCTGCCAACGCAGGGGACACAGGTTCAATCCCTGGTCCAGGAAGATCCCGCATGCCGCGGAGCAACTAAGCCCATGTGCCGCAACTACTGAGCCTGCGCTCTAGAGCCTGCAAGCCACAACTGCTGAGCCCGTGTGCTGCAACTACTGAAACCCACGTGCCTAGAGCCCGTGGTCTGCAAGAAGAGAAGCTACTGCAGTGAGAAGCCTGCGCACCACAACGAAGAGTAGCCCCCGCTCGCCATAACTCGAGAAAGCCCAGGTGTAGCAACGAAGACCCAATGCAGCCAAAAATAAATATATAAATAAATAAATTTATTTTAAAAAAAAAAGAAACAGAGTGCTGATTATTGAAAAACATGGATGGATAAGAAGGTGCTCCTCATTCGTCAAGTCTGGAAGGCATAGAAGAGCAAAAGGGCTGCCATAACTCAGCCCCTCTCTTACCTATGGAGTTTCATACTGGTGCTGAGGAACTACTGGTAGACATGTGAATTCTTCTCACCTCAACAGAGGGAGGAAATATGCTAAGTAAACATATTTTAAATGCATGCCCAAGGTCAAGGGAAAGCTGGAGTTTTGGAAAGAGTGTCAGTTCCATCCCCATGGCTCATTTTATGGCTACATGACACCCAAATAACAAGTTGCAAGCAGATATTTCAATCCATGCTCAATAAATAATTAACTAAATTAAATAAATTGGGGGGCTTTGGAGACCTAGCCAGACCACATTGTGGACTGCTTCTCTGGTTCCTAGTCATGTGCCCAACTAATAGTAGATTAGTTGGAAACTGAGAAATACCTAGACTGAATTCCTGGTTGATTTGACTTAGAAATGCCACCCACATCAGTTCTTGGGTGTCCTAAGCTGATATTCTCCATCCATATGATTTAATAAGTCCTCTCTGCTTCTGGGCTATTGTGATATGTCTCCTGTTTCTCCTTAGTTGTTTGCATTATCTGCAAAATAATATTCAACCTGAGAGTGTTGCATTTCAGGCTGTCCGCATTTGGACTCTTACCTGCCTCTGCAGCTTTCTCTCACAGCATCCTTACGCATGTAGTACTTTAGATCAGTAATGCCCCACTCTTTATTCCTGCCCTGCCAGCAGAAAGCAAGATAATAAAGTTCTCATATTTCTTGAATTGAGCAGTGAAAAGACTGTCTTTAGATGAAACAAATGATCATGGATTTCCATACTGATTTGTTAGTTAAATAAGTACAAATGCAAAACTAGGTATAAACTTCTGCAAGGATTCTATAGACTATGATTCCTTTTCTTGGTCAGTATAGAACAGGATAGTTCTTCTAAATGGGAGCCTTTGAAATATTTGAGAAAAAAGCAGTCATAGATTCTTCAAGTCCCTTCCTCATTAGGGTAACATTTCATGTTTCTTCAGCTGTTACTTACAGGAAATGGCTTTAAATTTCCTCCATTCAACTTACTTCTCAAATGACATCCAGTTGCTTAATGTCTTTCTGAAGTATAAGCTGTGCAGCACATCCTTCCCTTGATCTGGATCCCACATTTCTAGAGTTGTCACCACAATTCTTAAGAAACTTTTTTGCAGTCACATTCTGTGATTGACTTCTGTTGAGCCTGCTATCAACGAAAAAGCCTAAAGACAGGCATGATTATTTTGAAACCATTTCTCCTTCATCCTGTATTTATGCAGCTGGTCTATTGAGCATAAGTGAAGGACTTCACATTTATCCCATGTTAAAAATCCATCTTGTTAGTAATCCCAACATTCCGGCCTCTCAAAGTTTCTGATGATCCCGATTCAGTATTTCACTCTAACTAGTCCTCTCAGCTGAAGAGTTGGTCTACATACTAATTTTGCACTTTGTAAAATTTTGCTGTCACAGCCCTGTATTCTAACCTGAAGAGATTTGCCTCTGTCTAGGTTAATAGGTGCTGAAAACTCATCACCTACAAGAGTGAAGAAATAGGTACTAGGGAGTGGTGGGGCTTGTGGTCAACCACAGAGTGTGTTCAGTTGTTTAAGTTCACATTAATTAAAAATATGAATAGGGCTTCCCTGGTGGCACAGTGGTTGAGAATCTGCCTGCTAATGCAGGGGACACGGGTTTGAGCCCTGTTCTGGGAGAATCCCATATGCCACAGAGCAACTAGGCCCGTGAGCCAAAACTACTGAGCCTGCGCGTCTGGAGCCTGTGCTCCACAAGAGAGGCCGTGACAGTGAGAGGCCCGCACACCACGATGAAGAGTGGCCCCCGCTTGCCACAACTAGAGAAAGCCCTTGCACAGAAATGAAGACCCAACACAGCAAAAATAAATAAATTAATTAATAAACTCCTACCCCCAACATCTTCTTTAAAAAAAAAAAAAGAAAGAATATGAATAAGAGTGGCGAGAATGGATATCCTTGTCTTGTTCCTGATCTTAGTGGAAATGCTTTCAGTTTTTCACCATTGAGTATGATGTTTGCTATGAGTTTGTCATATATGGCCTTTGTTATGATGAGGGAGATTAGGTTTGACATAAATACACTACCATGTGTAAAACAGATAGCTAGTGGGAACCTGCTGTATAGCACAGGGAGCTCAGCTCGGTGCTCTGTGACGACCTAGAAGGGTGGGAGGGAGGCTCAAGAGGGAGGGGATATATGTATACATATAGCTGATTCACTTCATTCTGCTGTTAGTACAGCAGAAACTAACACAACATTGTAAAGCAATTTTACTCCAAAAAAAAAAAAAATAGAAAAAGAATATGAACAGCAAGAACAGAGTGCTAACCAACGGCACCAAGTGAACCTTGTCAAGTGGTGGGTAGAAGCAGCTCTGTTGCTAAGGTGTCACTCTGCAGTTATGTTTAAACCACATTATCTAAGACTAAACAGCTCCTGATGCTCTGGACAGATCAAGCGGCAACAAAGTACGGTCTATTTTTCATCTTAAGATAGTGCTCAAGATACAAGCTGATCAAAATAGGGCACAACAAGATCATCAAACAAATCTCCTTTCACAGGAGGACACATACCTTGCTCTTGCCCCCATGAAATTCTGCCCAGCAACGACAAGGAGATTGCAAGAAAGAACCCTCCCTTGAGCCATAGCTCAAACTCCTTCCTGGACTGCTGGTGGTAAATGCAGCCCAGAGAAAGGGCAGAGCAATCTGTTTACGTATCACTGACTAGGTAGCGTCCAGATAATGAACAAAGGGGTGATTTCTCAGCAAACCAGTAATAACTGACCCACACTGTTGCTTTAAAAAAAAAAAAAATTATCTTATGGCATACACACATATGCACACACAAACATACGTATTTCTTTTGCAAAAATGGAAACACTAAATATTTGAGTGAATGAATGAATGAGGAAAAGGCCCATCCAGAGTAACCTGGGATTAACTCACTGTTGTTTTCCCAGGTAATAAGGACGGCTATCTTTGTCCAGAACAGATGCTATGAGATCATGTCTCCAAGAGATGAACTGAGAATGAATTCACTGAAATTATGGTGCTCACAGAGAGGATTTTAGCTTGAACATTTGTTCATATGATTTATGGCACCCTCCATCCGGCAGAGTCAATGCAAAAAAAATGAAACTTAATTACAGCATGCAGACAGAGTTTGCTTAAGAGAGCTAAAAGTTTGTGGGGATTTTTTTTTTTTTTTATGAGACAGGAAACTCATCTTAAAAGAAAAAAGCTTTATACAACATTTGCAACTCATCAAGTGTGAGTCTGACCCTTGTGTGGGGGGATGGGAGGGTGCTGGTTGTGACTCCACTTGGCCTCCAAGCAAATTATCCCCAACCGTAGGTCCCTGCTAAACTCCTACCTCCTCCAATGCTTGTGTCTCCAGGATTCCCTTTTATTTCAGCCTAGCCTTTCCCTTGAAGGAAAAGAGTATTATTGTCCTTTCTCTCTGGCAAATCAAAAGTCTGGAAGTTTAAATTTACAGTCTAAGAACTGTTCCAGTGTATATATGGCTAAGAGGGTGTTATTAACAAATACAATTAAAAACATTCCTTCTGCTAATAAAAAAGTCAGCACCTTCCTATTAAACTAGGACCTACCCTTAAGTTAATTAATGGCTGTTAACACTTTATTTGCTTTCAAGGGTCTCTTGGGTACCAAGCTTCTGAGACAAAGCAGATTCTAGTTGGTAAGTCAGTGGCTTTTTTTGATGCACACCCCTGACCCTCAACTTATTCTACATCTGAAGCTGAGTCTCTTTGTGTCTTGAGATCTCCTCTTGAGACCTCATCCAGAGGGGCCTGGATAATGGTACTTATTTGGCAAAAGTTTTTAAGATCTACAGATGAACCTGGCTGATGAATAATCTCAATGCTTATGATAGTCATTGAATGATAATTGGCCCTTTTTGGACCATTTAGGATTCAAGTGCCTCTACCCAAATCATTACACGAAAGGCAGCCAACCCCTGAAGTTTAGATTTGGCTTTTGCACTTAAATTTGCAAACTGGCACTACTTTCATCAAGAAAGAAAATATGACGATGCAGTGCTACTACTGATATTTGGATAGCATTTTGTATTTTCAGCATGCTTTCAGATAATACATTATGTAACTCGCAAGCAAACAGCATTTTATCTTTTGCAGGCATGCGGAGACAGCAGAATTCCTGAATTCTCAAAAACTGATCATGAACACTTCTGAGACTGACAGTTGGGTCTATTTTCAATAGATTTTGCAGGTAAAAAAGTGATCGATGATTCAGTTTCCTCTCTAAGAGTCAAGTGAATTTATCATCTTCTGATTCCTGCGTTCACCTAAAATAAGGTGCTGGTCTAGGCAATGAAGCTTGGATTCGAGGGGCACCCACCCAATTCATCTTCTTTTCTTTATTACTCACCTACCAGTCCTTCCTCCAGTGCTGCTCCTGTAGCTTTAATGGTGGGCATCGGCCCAGAAGAGCAGCTTTACAAATGAAAGTGTCTTCTGCGGGCGGAGGAAAGAGGAACCTCTATCACCGAAGGCTCACCTACAGACAATTTATCTAACAAACTCCATTTCCTGTGTGCCATTTGCCGGTATTCATTGTGTGTGGAGGCTCCCAGGGAGGCTCCTCATAAAGGATTGTTCTGTTATAACCCAGTCATATTTTTTCCATTTAAATAATGAAGAGGCTTCAGCTCCCTTTCTCTTTTGTTTCCTACTGCCTAGATAAGATGTCCATATTCAGAATGTTTCACTGATATGAAGGTTGCCATCTGTTTTTTGTCCAGATAGGGACCATCTTTGTACGTATTATTTTACTTAAAAAATAGTCTGTTGAATTTAAGCAGGTTTCCTTCCCTCCCCCCTCGCTCTCTCCCTCTCCCTTCCTCTCCTTCTTTCTTTCTTAGACAGAAATTGCCAGCTTTTCTATGTCAAGTTGTCTTCCTTTAGAAATTAAAATATATGGTAATAAAATGCCATGCATATAATCACTTGACAGGTAAACTGTGTTTTTCTGACAATGTTTGAAATTAACAGTAACCTAAATGGCACAGAGGACTCTGCGTTAGGGAAGTTTCTTCCTTCTTTCTTCTTTTTGTAATCCTCCAACAGCAAGCCATTCATTTTTACATTTCCATGTTAAAGATACAACACTAAAAGTGCATTACCTTAATAATCAATAACTCAGTGGGAGGTCCTAATGGGGAGAATTCACTGGAAGCTACATTCCAGTTGAAGTAGCAAAGGACCACCTTAGGCCTGCGGGCTATAATTAGACAACCATAAAACTAGGAGGTAAATGGTGGAAGGCTACATTAGCAGTAAAATGCTAACTTGCAAGTAATAAGCCTGAAATCTTTCATGTCTACTCGAGTGTCACTTACACTTGAACAAGGAAAATGTTATGTTAAAGAACAAATTTACATTTAGGATCCCTAAAGCTTAAGGACTGGTGAAGGTTAGCGTGGCAATGAGAAAACAGATGAATACAAATCTGCACACTTCACAGTTTTCACTCAGTTTGGCCCTTCCCTCTCCCTTTCTTTACCATCCACCAGTTTTTTTCTTCCCCCTCCAGGCTTTGCGAAACATTACAGAATTTAAACACAGGAAACCAATATAAAAACCCTCTCAGGCAAAGAAACAGTGCAGCTGACTTTACATTGTTTTTATTCGTGGCTCTCTAGTTTTACATTTTCTGATCAGTGACTGCCACTGAGACCAGGAAACCAGTTTCTTCAAGAGCATCTGTGGCCTGTCTGAAGGGCTTGCATTATTGATTTTCTGCTCATAGATTCCAGTTGCTCTGTCAATCATGGGCCAGAAATAAAAGATGGCAGTCAATAAGCAAAAGGACTGAGCTCCCATGAAGACAACAAAATAATTCAGGAGATCTGACTAAAACAGAAAATGCCAAAATCCTCAAGAGAAAAAAATAAAAAAAAATCAGTTAAGCCTTTCTGGGAAGGAAAGTCTGTAGTACCCCTGAAAGACATATTATGTTTGTAAGGGACTATATTCTTGCCAAGTGAGTCTGGAATTTTCTCATCAAATTAATTCATTAATGAAAACATTTATTAAGTGTCTGTTAGGCAACCATAGGCACTGAAGACAAAATGAGGAATATTACTCTGCTCCTATTGGATAGAAATGTATAGGGTACACATATAATTGTAAGAAAGTATGCTGAGTACTGCAGTAGAGGTAAGTACAAATGGCTTTGTGAGTATAGAGGAGGGAGATACAAGAGCCTGGACAAGTCGGGGAAGATTCCAGGAGTGACAACAGTTATGTTGTAACAACATCTTGAAGAAAGCTTAGGAGTTCTACAAAGGGGGAGCAGAACACTCCAGGCTGAGGACCTAGCATGTGAAATCACTCTATACTTGCTCACTTTGTTCATACAAATTTAATGGACATGTAAATTATTGAAAGAAGCATTCTTTAAAGTAAAGTTTATGAACTGAACACTGCTATGTTGGTTTTCAACTATTTAATGATATTTTCCCTCATCCCACAGTGTTTAACTCATGCTTTGCACAAAGAAGCTTCTCAATAAATATTTGTTAATGGTTGGATTAGAGAGAGGAAGGCCAAACAGGAACTAAAGCAGGTAGTAAAGTATCTTTAAGGAGTTCTTAAATGTTTTTAGGACCCCCTCCATGTGATCTTCAAAATCTCAACATTATTATGTGGTAAAAAAAACAACTATGAATTGTAGTAAAGAATCCATTACAAATCCAATGTTTGGATGATGGGATTTTCTGGTTGATACAATTTTCTGGTTAAAGAAAAGCTATCTTAAATCGTTAAAAGGTTTTCACAAGTCTTTTGAAGTTGTGTTTGTTCAAGTTACTACCCTACCTGCTCGATAAAGCCCTAAGGGCTTCCATCATCCCCTGAATAATCTGACTCCACTGCCCAGTTTCCTCTCACACCCCTCCCTCTTCCTGTGCTCCATTCGCAGTGTTCGTCTAAAAATGCCAAGTGTCTTCCCACTTTAGGACATTCTAATATGATCTTTCTTCCTGACACACATTTCCTTCCCTGCAGGGTATCGGGGGCTCGCACAACCATGGGAGGGCTGGGTCTCAGTCTCACCAAGCTCAGCCTGGAGAACTAACCTCTAGAAAGTTGTCACTAACCCTTGCAGCTGCCTGTAGCACTGATGCAAATGATTGGCAGGAGCTCACCCTAAATCCACTGCCAACCTCCTCTCTGCTGTCTGATTATGCATCTTTGCAATTGCCGCTTGAGAACGATACCTTCTGCTCCTTCTCTTCTTTTCTGCTTTCTGTTCATTGTCAAACACTAAACAGGATCAAGCAAAGAGGATTCTGGGAAATGTCCTTCTCAGTTCTTCTAACCTGCAGCGGGACTATAGTAGAAGACTGGATGTTAGATTGAATTGACTACAGACGATCCAGCACCCTGGCCAACTTCTACACAGCCTTCATTTTCAACGACTGTTTCCTAAACCCTAGGCAAGGTTATGCTCCTCTGTCATAGCATTTTTCTTAATAACATCACAATTGTAATATGGTTAGATGTGTAGTTGTGGGATAAATATTTTTCTTATCTGCTACAAGCATATTACATCACAATTGTAATATGGTTAGATGTGTAGTTGTGGGATAAATATTTTTCTTATCTGCTACAAGCGTATTACATCACAGTTGTAATATGGTTAGATGTGTAGTTGTGGGATAAATATTTTTCTTATCCGCTAGTTCTTTGTGTTTACCAAAATATCTTCTCACCCTCTGGAACCTATTAGGCTCTCAATAAATATTTGCTGAATGAATGAATGAAGTATCTCAACTTCTTTTAGTGATTTATGCTCTTGCAATGCCTGAGCGTCAACCTCTTTGGACGTTGTACAGAGATGAGGTTTTGCTATAGATGTAACAACTGGAAGAGACTGGGTTAAATCAATAATTGCAGGATAAACTTGAAAGTTCCTTTAGAACTTAACAGCAGGGAGGACAATTTGGCATTCTCTATCAGAAGTTTTTAAAATATTTCTATCCTTTGACCTAGAAATTCTGAGGATTTTTTCTAATGACATTTTAAGCTGTGAAAGAGATTGATGAATAAGGATTATTCATTGCATGACGCATTGTAAATTCTGGAAAGAATTGTCCTTATTCACACCTCCCACTCACTTTTCAAGCCATTATTATATGGCTTCAGTCCCCATTAACCCACTGAATATGTCTGTCTAAAACCTCTTCTTATCAATAAATCCAGTGGATACTTGTAGTTTGCATCTTCCTTGACCTCTCAGAGCACTTGACTTGCTGATGTTTTTTCTTTCTTTGAACATCTTCCCCTCTACCTGGCTCTTCTTCTGCCTCTCTGGTCATTGTTTGTCACTCTTTTGTGAGCCTTTCTTCCTCTGCTTCCTGTTTCTGCTCTAGGTTCTTGCAACCTTCCTGCTATCTCTGGGCAAATTCATCATTATTTCAATTACCATTCATATGCTAAAAACATCTCAAGTTCATCGCTAGGCTGAAAGAATCTGATTATATGCATTTGTCTCCTGGACACTTCAACTGAGCATATGAAACTCAACTTCTCTAACAGTAAACATGCCATCTTTCCCAGCAAACGTGCTTCAATCAATTACTTACTCAATCAAAAGTGTGAGTGTGCTTGTGTGTGTATATGGGAATAGAGGTGCAGGATATTTTTACTTACTCTTAGATAGGCAAGCTAACCAGCATCAAAACATAAGTAGTCCGTGATTGTTATTTTTAATCTAGTTCTCTTTTTTTTTTTCATGGTTAGTAAATTTATTCTAGATTTTGGCAATGGAATTACTAATTTAGAGCACTTGGGTTTTTGACCATCTTTCCTCGTTTTCCTGAATCTTTTTGGACATTTTAGATAAGACTAAGAGAGCTTGGTACCATTTTGAACCAGAATCCATACACATCATAATTAATGGCTACACAATTCTATCATATGGAAATATGAGTTTATTTTACCATTCTCCTGTTGCTCCTTTCTAATAGAAGAGGAATTCAGAAACGTTCTAGTGAATTGAGGATCCAGTTTAGTTAGGCTGCAGTCAGTATAGGCTTCATTATATACTAATGTTCATGAGTCTGAAAATATTTGGAGTTTAATTTGAAAAAGAAATTCTTAGCAGAAGTATATTTACCTGCATTTCTAAATTCCCTTGAAAGGGATTTGAGTCCATATTCTGGAAAAATCTTTCAAAAATAAAATAGAACATCATCTTTCAGAGATTGGGGGATTATTGTGTAGTCTCTGAAAGAACTTCAAATATTATGTAATTATGGGAGTGTTTTGCTCTGCCTTGGTTGACGATTACAGAAGGATAGCTTTCAAGATGCTTTTGCCTTACTGACCTTTCATAATTCTGGTCAAATAAGATAAATATCTGCAAGTCTGAGGACAAAAGAAATATGGTAACTTATTTTTCAGAGGAGTGTCATTTTAGTTTGATTCATTTGAATAGTAAGTGAAGTTCTAGGATGATTTTTAGTAGGCTCAGATAGCTGTCTACCATGTCCTGTGGCTTGCCTTCATGCAGGCTGAGAAAACACCAAATATCTGCATAGGGTTTAAACATGACACTAAGCTCTCCTTTGCCCCAACTACCCTAACCCCAACGTTTTCTCCTTAGCAACTTTTTTCTGACTTGTCATAGTGCCTTAATTAATGAGCATGTAAGTAATAAAAGTTTATTCTCTCACCCAGGCTGGACATTTGTTATGAGGGACATGACCAAAATTTGGGCCATTCTTCAAGGAGAAAACAATGTTATTGAGAAGAAGAAATATGTGTATGAAGTAAATAGATAATAACTTAAATAAATTGGAGATCTGGAACCTGGAGAAGGGAAGACGTAAGTGATGGGGAAATAGGAGGGTTTGGCAAGGTAAATATTGCAATGATGTCCATGTGAAAAGAGTGATTTAGCTTGCTCTGTTGAATACCACTGGATGGAACTAGAAAAAGGATGAAAATTATAACATGGCATCTTGGAATTTAAAATCATAACTGACCTGGGCTCAGAAGGGCCTGCATTAAGATAATGAGTTTCTTGTTACTTGTCATTCAAGGAGATGCTGGGTAAACATGGATTAATACTATTCTGGAAGAGGGGGGAGAGTGATATGGGAAGATGGACAGGGGAAACTTAAGATCCATTCTGACTCTGGGAGTATATGTACAATTAACATGATTCCTGAAAATTATATATTCTGACAAATATAGATGGTATATTATGTAGAAAATGTGGAACCAGACACTGTTTCAATAGACCTGGGTGAGCCACTTCCTCTCTAGAAGAAATAAGGTTGTAAATGTGTCAAAATATGCATTTTTCTGGGATAGTATCTCCTGCCTTCATCAGATTCCCAAAAGTTCTATGGTCCCAAATAATTTATGACAACAGCAATAGAGGGCCTTGGTTTCGAGCATTAATGCTCACCTGTTGTGGTGTTTCAGTGAGTGAAACCTCAGTGGTGAGGTGGCTGTTGACTAACAGAAAATTAGGTCTAAAGGACAAAAACATAGGGAAGTTAAGTACTGACAGTGGGGAAAGGAGCAGAGGGAACTTGTGAGACTTAGGCGTGCTGAGCGGTGGGAACCAGCGGTAGAGACCTGGAGGGGTATGATCTTCTTGCATTGGCTCCAAACTGGAAATTGTCTTCTTCCTTCCTCAGAGCAGCTCTCTGTCCATTGCCACAGATTATATTAGGGTTCTCCAGAGAAACAGAATCAAGAAGGTATTTGTGATATATCAAATCAAGATATCAAGAAATATACATCTGTGTATATCTGTATACATATATCTGTACACAGATATATATATATATATATATACACACAAGATACCCACACACAGGCACATGGGTGTGTCTGTGAGATTTCTTTTAAGGATTTGGCTCATGTGGTTCTGGGGGTTGGCAAGTCTGAAATGTGTAGGTCTGAAAGCTGGCAGGCACTGATGCTGCAGTCTTGAAGCAGAATTTCTTCTCCTCTGGGCAACCTCAGTTTTAGCTCCTAAGGCCTTCAACTGATGGAGTGAGGCCCACACATATCATCAACGGTGATCCCCTTAACTTAAAGTCAAGGGATTGTAGATGTTAAACACATTTACAAAATACTTTGCCAGAAACACTGAAATTAGTGTTTGATTAAATAACCGGGTACTACAGCCTGGTTAAGTTGACACATAAAATTAACCAACATAAGTACTATGTTATTATCTTTCAGGCCAGAAAACTTAAAGTTGTCATTTTTCTTTCTTATGAAACTTCATTGTGCTTTTCACCTAAGAAGGAACACAGTGAAAGTCTGGTTTTAATGGAGCCTGGAATGAAGATGAATGGAATACCAAGAAAACACACAATGCTTCTTTCACAGTTGTGTCTAGGACTGGCTTTAATCAACGGAGTAGGTAATTGCTAAACTATTTGTGCCACTCGCCAAGTAGTAGCAATGAATTTACCCTTATTTATCCCATTTTGTTTGTGTGATGGCTTAGTTATGGGTAAAATTTTTAGTTGAGTGATATAATCCCACCCTAACCCACTAAGCTGTCTAGGGCAATGGCAGATATTAGCAAAAACCCCTTAATTTGTACCTTTAATATATCACATCAATATCACATTAATACTTGCAGCAGTCAGTTATTTCTATATATCAAATAATTGCAAAATCACTTATTTTCACTATGTGTGTCTAAACTTGCTTAAAGTTGCCTGTAGGTCTTGAGTTTACTTTGTATCTCTTCTGTGTTTCTACATACTTCTGCTACTTGACTCTCTGAGAAATGACCATCTCATAGAAGACAAGCAAGGGAGGAAAGTGGAAACACAGGATGTCTCTGAAAGCCTAGGCTTGGAGATGGCATACTATCTTCTCTACCCACATTTTATTGGCAAAAAGAATTGCATCAGTGGTGTGGGGAAGTATATTCTACCCCTGGTGGGAAAAACTGCCAAGTCACATGCAAAGATCATGGATACAGGAAGAGGTGAAAAGTTGGGCCAATAATTTAATCTATCACATTTATGATGGTGTATTAGGTTTTTTTTTTATGGCTGCTTTAACAAATTACCACAAACTTGGTGGTTTAAAACAACAAAAATGTATTTTCTCGCAGTTCTGGAAGCCAGAAATCTGAAATCAGTATCATGGAGCCCATATCAGGATGTTGCAGCTCACGCTACCTCTGCAGGCTCTGGGGGAGAATCTGTTCCATGTCCGGCCCCGCTTCCGGTGGCTGCCGGCATTCCTTGAGTCCCGGCTGCATCATGCCAGTCTGTGCCTCCATGGTCACATGGCCTTCTCCCCTTCTATCTGTCTCCTCTTATGTCAACTTTAAATTTCCCTTTGCCCTTCTCTTTAAGGATACATGGGATTGTATTTAGGGCCCATCTGGATAATCCAAGAGAATCTCTGCATCTCAAGATTCTTAACTTAATCATATCACGTACATGTAAAGTAATATTCAAGGTTCCAGGGGTTAAAGCCTGATATCTTTGGGGGACATTTTTCAGCCTACTACAAATAGGAATAGCAGTCACAGAAGGCTTTCCACCTACAAGACATTCAACTAAGCCTTTACATATATTAACTCATTTAATTCTCAAAACAACCCTTCATGTTGTTTCAGTTATCAACCCTGCTTTTTAGATGAGGAAATTAAGATGAACAGAAGCTAAACAACAACTTGCCAAGTAAGGCAGGATTTAAGCTCTCTGTCTCCAGAGTCTTCCTTAATCACTACATTCTACTGCTTCTCTACTTTGCTTATAAATCAACAGAAACATAGATGGAAACCACAGCATCTAACACTGGGACTTGAATATTGGGCTTTTAATATGATTAGGCAGATTGGCTTCTTATACTGAGAAATATGGTCTGAGCTCTTGAGAAGTTTAGGGAGTGGCAAAAAAGAATATCTTGGATGCTGTCAGCAATTGTTCCAAAGCTGCTGGGCTGGGATCAATGACCACGTTCCTAGGTGACATTCCAGTGGCCAAGTTCTCAGCAGAGTTTGGAACATTTGTGCCTGGCAAGGTTTCTTCTCAGAATTACTAGGAAGCTGTAACTGGTGCTTGACAGAGTCTGTGCTCTGTTCCCTGCAGAAAGCTGAAGCCAAGGAGTTTTAACACCTACAATTTAATAGGAAAAAAATCTGAGTAGTGTTGATGGTCAGGTCATTTCAAACCAGCCATTCAACAGAATGATGTGTTTCTTTTTTTTTTTATTATTTCTTTTCTTTCCACTGTATTTCTTTTTCCTTTTTTTCTTTTTTTTTTTTGCGGTATGCGGGCCTCTCACTGTTGTGGCCTCTCCCGTTGCGGAGCACAGGCTCCGGACGCGCAGACTCAGCGGCCATGGCTCACGGGCCCAGCCGCTCCGCGGCATGTGGGATCTTCCTGGACCGGGGCAAGAACCCGCGTCCCCTGCATCGGCAGGCGGACTCTCAACCACTGCGCCACCAGGGAAGCCCTTTCCACTGTATTTTAATATAGTTTGCTTGAGTTCATTTTTGGTTACAGGGTTGGTGACAAAGGCTATGTTCTTTGTTTCTTCTTTATTTTGGTAAGAATTCTTAACATGACATTTACCCTCTCAGTAAACTTTTATGTACACATTACAGTGTTGTTAACTATAGGTATTACGTTCTACGGCAGATCTGCTTATTCATCTAGCGTAACTGAAACTTTGTAGTCTGAACAGCAATCCCCCTTTCTGTGTCCCCCCTTAAGTAACTACCGTTCTATTCTCTGCTTCTGTGAGCTTGACTATTTTAGATACTTCCTGTAAGTGGAATCATGTAGTATTTGTCTTTCTGTGACTGGCTTATTTCACTCAGCATAATGCCCTCTAGGTCCATCCATGTTGAAATGGTAGATTTCCTTCTTTTTAAGGCTGAGTAATATCCCATTGCATGTATATACCACATTTTCTTTATCCATCCATCTGTTGATGGAAATTTAGGTTGTTTCTACATTCGGGCTATTATGAATTATGCTTCAATAACATGGGAGTGCAGACCTCTTTTTCCTATCCTGATTTCAATTATTTTGGATACAACCTAGAAATAGGATTGCTGGAATATACGCTAGTTCTATTTTTAATTTTTGAGGAATCTCTGTCCTGTTTTTCATAGTGGCTGCACTGTTTTTCATTCCTACCAGCACTCTGCAAGCATTCTAATTTTCCGCATCCTTGCCAACATCTTTTATCTTTTGTTTTTTGATAGTAGCCATCCTAACAGATGTGAGGTGGTATCTCATCGTGGACTTGTTTTGCATGATTAGTGACATTGAGCATCTTTCCCTACCCCTGTTGGCCATTTGAATGTCTTCTCTGGAGAAGTGTCTATTCAAGTTTGGTGTGTTTCCTTAAATACACAGGCATTTTTTAATGACAAAGGCTGAGCTTTCTTAGCATGGCTTCTGACCAACCCTCTAAAAGGTATATCTTAGCTACATGTATCATTATGTTTGCTATTTTGATTTAAATACTGACAAAATATAATTTATTATATTATCAAGAACCCTAACATTGCACATGGAAGGTTGAATCCAGCCACATATGGCGTTCGCCAAATGTCTCCAGAGATTTTTCTATTTTTTATATGCTTTACCAGGATTTTGCTTCCTTCACTCTTTAGCCCATATGTTTTTTTTTGAAGCTCATTAATTGGCACAAACTTTAAGCATTTGTCCCCAATCAATCAAAAGTATTTTATATAGGTAAAAAATTTATTTCCAAATGGCTTGGTTGGCTCTTTCAGCGTGCTAAAGATTTTTCTATTACATTAAAAACTGCTGTTATTATTCTCTCCAAGAGTAAATAAATTTAGATCAATGACTTTCATGTATATTCCAGGCTTTCCAAACCTACATCCTGAAGTCTGCCAAAATGACTGAACAGTAAAAATCACATTCTCACTTAGGCTTCTGGAAGTTGGGACAAAAATCAGTTTCCAAGGTACAAATAATAAGCTCAAAGCAAGACCTTTTCTTTCAGCTTTTCACTTTCCATTGCTTTGTAGAGAATTATCATTTGGCTTAATTGTCAAGAAAAGTAAGAAGGAAGATCAAGGCTAATAATTAAATTTCTGCCACAGATGGAATTGTCAAAAATTAAACATGGTGTGGTAATCAAGGAATTACAGGGAGTTTAATACCTGTCTCTTCTCTGGATTTTATTGCAGGCGCAGAGGAAAAAAAAAAACCCAAAATATTAGGAGGTTCGGGATATTTGTGTGTAGTAGAAGGTCATATTTGGGAGTTTCAGGAGAATTAAGAACCCTCCAGATGATGATAATACATCAACACTGAGCTTGTCCCCATGTCAGATGTTAGCACTCACTCCCCTCCCCAGGCCTGGAATAAGCTTATGTCAGATGGCCACATGGACTGCCCTTGCTTCATTCAGATCTCTGCTGAAATTCTTTCTCTTCAGAGAGTCCTTTGTGACCATCCTATCAAAAGTAGCAACACCTGCCACTCTAATCTTGCCTCTGTTTATTTTTTCTTTTTGATATTTATCACTACCTCAGTTTATATTCATGTTCATTTGTTAATTGTTAGCTTGTTTGTTGCCTTCCCCCACCGCCAGAGCAGTGCCTGGTACAGAGTGGATGCCAAGTACATGTTCGCTATTCCTATTGAACCCCCTTGTCACACTTTAGTTACAAACACACTCTGTTTGTTTGTTTTTAATTTAGTGCTTATGCATAGACACTTTGAAATTTTAAAAAAGTCCGCTTGAAATATTTCTAAATATTTAAAAACAAAGAACCAGGGGGCATAGGATATGAGAGGCCATCTTATAGGTAAAAAGGAAGCTCAGAGAGAAAAAATGAATAGTTCAAGGTCACATGGCTGTCAAGAATCTTGGGGGTGGGTCTGAGGTTTTACCCTACTGGCAAGCTAGCAAGTTATCCTTCCATAGTTTCATGGATGCTGGCAGAGACATAAGACTCCTGAGTCAGAAACAAAGAACTGTATTCTCATGGCACAGCAATCTTCATGAACATCATATTTGCCCCATTTCTCCTTGTCCTCTGCCCCTACTTACCAGCCTCATTGGAGTGATGTGGAGCTTGCCCAGCTGGATGCTCTATGTTCACACTGTGGCTCTGTGTCACACCTGAGGAGCCCTAAGCTTAAGGATTTGAATCTTTTATAATAAGCAGTAAGCAAACCTAACCTCTGATCCAGAAGAGTCACTATCTCTGTCATTCTGTGTTGTACAACATCCTTGAAAGATACCACTCTCACAAAACATGGAGAAATGCTGGAGATCTATGGAGAATTGTCTCTCAACATCAGCCAGTTAGTAAAAAACAATTGGTGCTATGTCCTAACTCTTTTTTTTTGTTTGTTTTTTGGTACGCGGGCCTCTCACTGTTGTGGCCTCTCCCATTGCGGAGCACAGGCTCCGGACGCACAGGCTCAGCGGCCATGGCTCACGGGCCCAGCCGCTCCACGTCATGTGAGATCTTCCTGGACCAGGGCACGAACCCACGTCCCCTGCGTCGGCAGGCAGACTCTCAACCACTGCGCCACCAGGGAAGCCCTGTCCTAACTCTTAATAATCATTGCTTTATGAAATTGCATAAAACCTGTATAGCACACAGTATAATACTTAATAGACATTAACTCTTTATTCTCATTCCACATATTTCTTTTCATCTTTGGGTTACATATAAGTTTTCTGCTTTATTTCTGATGATGTATCATGGATATTGGTAAAGGGATGCATCAGAAAAAAATCAGCCATAATCTCATCAATGCTAAACTCTATTCTGAACACATCAACAGAGGAAGCCCATTACAACAAACCATTAAAAGAATATAGATACTTCATGAGTATTTAATACCTTGTAAAACGTAATAACCGTACAGAATCTTAGAGTGGGGAGCCTTAAGATCACCTCACTGAACTTGCCCTTTTTCCTTGGCTTTACCAATTTACTGGTGAGGAAACAAGCTGAGGGAAGGAACAGCTTTGTCCACAGTCATATTGGGTTAATAGCAGAGTGGGGAATGTGACAGTCTTGATGTGGTAGTATAACAGTCTTGATGTGGCCTATAACAATAACTTCAGTCTTATCTTCTCACACTGCTTTTCAAAAGAGCACTCACAGTATGTGAGTGATTTGAGTTAATGGCCTCCTTAAGTGCTTATCCAGGAGAATGTGGGGCTGCCCAGACCTGAAGGTGAGGAACTTGGATTGTATTGCAAGAGAAACTAGAGGCTTTTTGAAGTTAAGAGTAAAGATTAAATGCTGTGGAAAACCTTAACTGCATCAATTAATCAGTACTTATCCATTGTGTGGGAGATGGTACATCATAGCAGGTGTAAACTCTGGAGTCAGATTTGGGTGTGAATTCCTACTTCACTTAGCTTTTTAAAGTTATTTACCATTGCTTTGCCTCAGATTCTTCATATAGAGTCTGAAGATAATGATTGTACCTTTCTTACAGAATTAGAAGATGAAGTGCATACATGGCATTTAGCACAGTCCATATAGAGAAAGAACTCAATAGTATTAGGATCATTCATACTATTATGTAACCTAGATTTTACAAATCATTTGGGCTGGGTATTATATGTTGGCCTTTCTAGAAGATTCTTTCTCCACCCTGCTCTGTATATTTGGAGAATGAGCCGTATGTGCCACCTCATTTGACAACCTTGAGTTAAGCCAGTGGGGGAGCCCTGGCAAAGAACTGGGGAAAGGAAGGAAAGAACCATGTCAGCTCGCTGTGAAGGCCACCAGGAGCCCTAATTCTGTCAGGCTGCCCTCTCTACACTGCCCTCTACACTTCAGCATTCTGTCAACTGCCTTCACCTCCTTGGCCATCACCCGCTAAAACAGCCATGGAGTACTGCATTGTCTCTTGTGGTCTTCTAATATCAAGCTCACACTTTTTAAAAGGGTACCTTTGTTCATCTCTTCTCAAATTATCCTAATCTGAATGTGCCCTCTAATTCTTGCTGATTCATCATTTTCCCATTTGATCTTTACAACAACTCCATGAACTATTATTTCCATTTAACATATGATGCTACTGAAGCTTAGGCAGTTAAACTAATTTCCCGAAGTGAATTGACTAGTCAATGACAGGACCAGAATTCTGTTTTTCTGCCACTAGAGCCCATGGTCTTTCTGTTGATGTGCTTCTATTGCATTCCTTAGGGCATATTCCTCAAGGTCAAGACCATGGTTTATTAATCTTAGTATTTAGTCCCATTTCATTCCAAATATACAGCATATACTCAATATATGTGTTTTAAATGTCTATCAAAGATAATCTAAACTTAAAGGTTATTTTTAGGGAGCATATACTACTTAATCAGTATCACATTTCACAGCACACAATTTGAACATCTTGTTTTATTATAGGATAATAATCATACTCCTCATTGACTGCCCAAGAAGAGCACACAGTTGAGGAAATGCTGTTGGTGGGCGGTAGGGGAAAGAGTCAGCCTGGGGAGTTGTTCTGGTTGACATTTTCAGTGTTTTTCTGGGCCTCTCTCTGAAATGTAAAGAGCTCTGGGACTCTGGCTGCAGATGAAAGAGGTGGATTTTTTGTTTTGAGAGCAGCTGAGGGAGGTGGGTGTGTTTTGCTGTGTTTTGAATTTAGTTGTTTTCCTTCATTACAGAATCTCATTTCCTACAGAAAAGTTTAGCATCTGTTTTGTGATTTGATTAATGGCTTTGAGCTGTTAATTTAATTGCTTCCTAGTAAGACACTGATGACCTTTTTTGTTCCACTAAATACTAGTGTGTTTAGTTATAAATGAACCATAACTAAACACTTGGAGCTCCAGTACTTACAATTCACATTGCTCAGGTTCAGGTTGTAGCAACTAGAGTTAGAGTTACAGGTGGCCTGTAGATTTTGCTTCCAAAATCTGTGGTAGGTGGGAAGAACAATAACTTTCTCATAACAGCAAATTCAGGAGCAAAGCTTAATGCAATATGAACAGACAAAGAAGAAGAAAAGAGAAAAATATATGCCAACGCATTTCCAGGTCTGAGAAATCCCATTTGCTATCTTCAGCCGAGGAGCTGGAGGCCTGGAATTTGGATCTTTCTGGTCTCAGCTTCCTGAGAATTACTTGTTCTCTGGGTAGCCACAAGCATCAGGTAGGGGTAGGGGTAGGGGAGTTAACCTAAAAGTCTGGACTCTCACATTTGTCTATTGATCACCAGGTTTCAAATGTTCTTTCAAGAGTGAGGGCATCTTTATATATTTGATGGGAATGAATATTAATTTGCCACTTCTTCAGCCCTTCTGGCATGGCCACTGAGTGTTGATTTCATTGGTAATTGAAATTAAAACATTGTAGCTCCCACTGGACTTTAATCGGCTTCCTCTTGGAATACTGCCAAGTAAGATCTTTTCCTGAAGGACCCCAACTAAACAAGGAGGCCACAGAAGGTCTGTGCCTTTGGCAACTGGAGTCATGCAATTGCCTGGGACGTCAGTATCATCAGATTTATTCCCTGCCTTCTTTAAAATAGTGCTTTCTCACCACCAAGGAATTCTCCCAATGCTCCAAGATAAATATTTTTGGAAACCAAATGATATTTGATTTTCTCAAAATGGAGACAAAGATAAGGTGAGTATTCAGGAAGGAAAAAGGCAGGAATCTCACTCCCCACTCCTAGCTGAGGCATATTTGGTTTCCAAACTGCCTACAAATGGAGCAGTTGAAAGAAATTCAGAGTGAACTGAAGTACCAGTGAAAGGGCTGCACTGCTCCTTCATCTCCGGGACCCAGACAGGGCTGCTGTGTGGAATGTGGACCTCCCACACATGGACTTGATTGTACGTCAAGGCTGGTATGAGGAACCAAGGGACACTTTCTCCAGAAGAAGCAAGGATTCTTTAGAATCGGAGCTTTGCCTGGTGTCGTTAAAAAGAATGAAGGAAGGAGTGTGTAGTGGGTAAGCCACATCTTGATATCTTTTTTCCTTAATCATCCCCACCTCCAAACTAAAAACATTTTCTTCAGCATTTCAATGACCATATTATGCTTTAGGTGAAGTGATATTTTATTATTGAGATTAAATTTGAATCCTTTTAAAGGAAGCCTGTAAGGATTGTTGTTAAATCTCAGACTCCCTATCTCTTTAGCTGTTAGAAAAGAATATATAATCACATGTTTAAAAGAGTGATTTAACTTTTTCATTTTTCCCAGAAAGGTGTGTTTCTAAGTTAGAATTTGCTCATAGCTCTTCCTGTTAAGCACAGCCATGCAGTTCATATGCAAGGTGGATTTTAATGTCTCTCAAGGTGAAACTCTGCATTGAACATGCAAATCACCAGCATCAAATTCATCAGCAAATATTGTTAGCTCAACCTGCAGAGTAAATCCAGAATTAGACCACTTCTCACCACCCCTCTGCTATCTTTCTGGTCTGAGCCACTGGAACCTCTTACTATCACTTCCTGTCTGGGCTCCCTGATTCTAATTCTGATTCCCCTCAGGCTCTTTCTAACCCAGATATGTTTTATCAAAACATAAGGTTATGCTTTTGCTCAAAACCATCCAAGAGCTTTCCATACCACTCAGAGTAAAAGCTAAATCTTACCAGGTTTCAAAGGTCTTACGTGAGCCGGTTCCTACACCTACCCTGTTCTCTCTTCCATCTCCTACCAGTTTCTACCCAGTCACTTTGGTCTCCTTGCTGTCCATCAAAAGTCTTTTCCTTTGTAAGGCTCTCTCTCTCACCTCTTTCAGCTCTTTACTCAAAAGTCACTCTCTTAATGAGGTCTTTTGTTGCTACTCTATTTAAAACTGCATTCCTCCCATAACTGCCTGTATCTCCTTTGCCTGACTGAAGTTTTTCGTGAGATTGACAATAAGTTATCCTTTGTTTACGTACTTCTTTCGTTTACTGTCTGCCTCTCCCCTTGAGAAGATAAGCTCTAGGAAGGATCATGGAAAACACTGGGAGGCTCAGAGTAGGCATTCAAAAAAAACAAAAATTCTTTTTGAATGAGTGAGTAGGACACCATATTCTTATTCTTTGGAACCCTGTGAAGAGTTCCCATGGTCCAGTCTAAAAAGGGGCACAAAAATCCAGAGTATATGAGGCATATAATAATAGCACAACAGAGCAATTTTCTAATAACAAGTGTCCACCTACCCAACACATACTGAGATCAACCAATGCCTGGGGTTCTAGCACTACTATTGACTACTTGTTCCTGAATGTAACTGGATTTTTAAGCCTCTTGCTCTTGCCTCAGTGCCTATCTCAGCAAATTCTGACATCACAGGACAAACCACAAATCCAACTCCAGATGCATTAAAAAATAATCTGGCTATTTCACTGAAGATCAGTTAGAAACACTGAAGAATATTACATTTTATATTACAACAAAACAAAACAAAACACTTCCTAAAAAATACTGCTTAAATATATTCTTTTTCCATGATTCCCTGTAGGGCTGTCCACATACTCTTTTGTCTCTCTTCTATGGGTCCCAGTAACTCCCTAGGACTATTCAGAGATTCAAGTAGTACTTAGATCTCATCCACCTGGCCCACATTCTGTAATCTCATGTCATTGTTTTGTAATATTTGTCCATTCAGATATGTGCATCATAGTGTCCTGACTAAAACTTGCTACTATCTTCCTATATCCCAGAATATATAATACTGTGGGACTCGAGGGACATTGTTCCAGCTAATGATTAAGAACTCTCCAGACAATAGGGGCTTCTTAGACAATGGGTGAATTTCCAGGATGTCCGGCCCCCTTCCGAGAAGGAGGGAGATAACAAAATGTAAAAAAGGTGTCTGTCAAAGACCAATCAGGCAGCTGGGGACAAGTTCTCTCTCTGGTCCGAGCCTAAGCCGGGACCAATCAGCAGGAGAACACAACCAAATCTATAATTTACATACGGGGAAGTGGGAACCTATAAAACTGACATATTCACGCCCAAAAGGGTTCCTTCTTCGACCTCCTGCGTGAGGACCAAGGAACCCCGGTGCACCGGCCTTCAATAAACCTCTTGCGTTTTGCATCGACTTCCGACTCTTGTTGTTTCCTGGGCGAGTCGAAACTCCTAGGAGACCGCGCAGGTCTAACAATACAAACTTTTTATAATGATCTTGATGGTGTTAAACTTGCCAAACTTATCTCTAGTTGGAATTCTCACAATTTAAGCTCCACTCATACTGAATTGCAGTCTCTGGCACAGTTCTGAGCATTTGACAGATGGCTCCTTCCCTCCATAATACCTCATTTCTCAACCTTCTGATGGACTCCGCTAGAAAATCACCTCACCGGTGAATTATTTCCCACCTTTCACAGGAGGAAGTGGTCATACTGGCTTCTTGCTCTTCTTTAAATACTCAAAGCAACTCCGCCTTGAGGCATTAGCACTTGCTATTCCCTCTGCCCCGACACACTTTGCTTACTTAGCCACAGGGCTTCCTCCTGTGCTTTCTTCAGATCACTGCTAAATACCATTGTACCAGGGAATTGTTTCCCAATTACCCTGTGAAAAAGAGTCAGACCTACCCTGATCCTCCCTCTGGCGCTATCCATTCTCCTACCATGCTTTATTTTTTCCTCCAAAAGCATTTATCTCCATATGATATATATGTACTTGTTTATTTATTTATTCCCTCTCTTCCTCCACTGGAATGGAAGCTCTATAAGGGCAGATTTTTAAAAGGTTTTCTTCATTATTGTTCTCCCATAATCCAGTACAAATGCTTGGCATATATTAGATGCTCAACAAATATTTGTTGAATTAACTGATGAATAAATGGTCAACTGTCTCTCTTACTATCAGGTCTGTAGACTTTATGAGGGAAGTTACTAGGTGCATTTATTCACAACTGTAGTAAATAATATGTGTTTAATAAGTGAATGGATGGATAAATAAATATATTATATCTTGAGTACTTAGTACAGAGCTTGTTACATTGAATTCCTTTATATGCCTATACAGGAAAGACTTCTGGGCAGAGGGAACAGCAAATGTAAAGGCCAGTGGTACATATACACTTGACACACTCTAGGAGTAGCAGAGTCAAGGTGAACAGAATGGAGAGAATTAAGGAGAGAATAGTAGGAGCAGAATTCTAATTGGGGTATATCACTTAGAACCTTGTAGGTTATTTTAAACAGTTTAGCTTTGTTAAAAATAGGAAGGCACTGTAGGATTTGAGCACTGTAGTGACATGATCTGGCTTGCATTTTAACAGGATCACTCTACCTGCTATATTAAAATGGCAGAAAAACAGATCGAAGGTGGAGGAAGGAGGGTCAGTTACAAGACTATTGAAATAATCTTTATGAGAGATCATGGTGGTTTGGATCAGTCATGATTTGATAGCCATAGAGATGGTGAACAATGGTTATATTCTAGATACATTTCAATGGTAAACTCTATAGAAAATCCTGATAGATTGGATGTAGGAGTGAAAGAAAAATATTATGCTAATATTTTGGTTTGTGAACTTCCACTTCCAAACAAGATAGAATAACAGACCAGATTTACATTCAGCGTGAAATAATTAAGGAAAAAATGTAAAGTATTTGAAACAATAGTTTTTAAGATACTGGATATATCAGACAATGAAGGACAGTGATCTCTGAAAGAAATGAAATAAATGAAGTGAGCTCCATTATTGGCAGAACACATGCCTTACTTCCCAGGCTGTGAGGCAGAGAGGGAGAACACAGGAGGATCCCAGAAAACTTATTCATTTGAGATGGAGCTGAGATTCTGGGGAGACCAAGGTGGCTAGAGCTTTGAGGAGGGAGTAATGCAGAGAAGAGAACTTTACAGAGAGAGAGCCCTGGAGAACTGCAGAGGGTGCCCTTTGATTACTCAGGACAATATCGATCAGAGCATGCAGGTGAAAAAAATTACCTGAGGCTGTAAGAAGAAGCTTCCAAAGGGATTAGAGGCAGCAGGACCCAGTATTCACAAAAGACTAAGAGTAGCCAATCTGGAAAACTTCATAATTGTTGGGGCATTGGGTAAAACCCAAGAGTCTTGCCTAAGACGTAGGGAATAATTAGCCCTCAAAGAAATGTTAAGGAACTTCTTCAAGCAGAAGGAAGAATGACACTAGTTGGAAATACAGATTGACACAAAAAAATAAAGTGTATCTGAAATGGTAACTACATGGGTAAATATATAATGTTTTTTTCATTATCTAAGTTTCTTTAAAAGATAATTGATTTTTTCTAAATCGGAGCTGGAGGAATCAGGCTCCTGGACTTCAGACTATACTACAAAGTAATCAAGACAGTATGGTACTGACACAAAAACAGAAATATAGATGAATGGAACAGGATAGAAAGCCCAGAGATAAACCCACATACATATGGTCACCTTATCTTTGACAAAGGAGGCAAGAATATACAATGGAGAAAAGACAGCCTCTTCAATAAGTGGTGCTGGGAAAACTGGACAGCTACATGTAAAAGAATGAAATTAGAACACTCCCTAACACCATACACAAAAATAAACTCAAAATGGATTAAAGACCTAAATGTAAGACTGGACATTATAAAACTCTTAGAGGAAAACATAGGCAGCACACACTATGACATAAACCACAGCAAGATCCTTTCTGACCCACCTCCTAAAGAAATGGAAATAAAACCAAAAATAAACAAATGGGACCTAATGAAACTTAAAAGCTTTTGCACAGCAAAAGGAACCATAAACAAGATGAAAAGACAGCCCTCAGAATGGGAGGATTTATCTGCAAGTGAAGCAACTGACAAATGATTAATCTCCAAAATTTACAAGCAGCTCATGCAGCTCAATATCAAGAAAACAAAAAACCCAATCCAAAAATGGGCAGAAGACCTAAATAGACATTTCTCCAAAGAAGATATACAGACTGCCAACAAACACATGAAAAATCGCTCAACATCACTAATCATTAGAGAAATGCAAATCAAAACTACAATGAGATGTCACCACACACCAGTCAGAATGGCCAACATCAAAAAATCTACAAACAATAAATGCTGGAGAGGGTGTGGAGAAAAGGAAACCCTCTTGCACTGTTGGTGGGAATGTACATTGATACAGCCACTATGGAGAACAGAATGGAGGTTCTTTAAAAAACTAAAAATAGAACTACCATACGACCCAGGAATCTCACTACTGGGCATATACCCTGAGATAACTATAATTCAAAAAGAGTCATGTACCACAATGTTCATTGCAGCTCTATTTACAATAGTCAGGACATGGAAGCAACCTAAGTGTCCATCATCAGATGAATGGATAAAGAAGATGTGGCACATATATACATTGGAATATTACTCAGCCATAAAAAGAAATGAAATTGAGTTATTTGAAGTGAGGTGGATGGACCTAGAGACTGTCATACAGAGTGAAGTAAATCAGAAAGAGAAAAACAAATACTGTATGCTAACACATACATACAGAATCTTAAAAAAAAAAAAAGAAAAAAAGGTTCTGAAGAACCTAAGGGTAGGACAGGAATAAAGATGTAGATGTAGAGAATGGACTTGAGGACACGGGGAGGGGGAAGGGTAAGCTGGGATGAAGTGAGAGAGTAGCATTGACATATATACATTACCAAACGTAAAATAGATGGGTAGTGGGAAGCAGCTGCATAGCACAGGGAGATCAGCTCAGTGCTTTGTGACCACCTAGAGGGGTGGGATAAGGAGGGTGGGAGGGAGATGCAAGAGGGAGGAGATATGAGGATATATGTATGTGTATAGCTGGTTCACTTTGTTATGAAGAAGAAACTAACACACCATTGAAAAACAATTATACTCCAATAAAGATGTTAAAAAAAAAGATAATTGATTTTTTCTAAAGAAAAGCACTATTTTAATTATAGTAAATTTAGCAAGAGCTAAATTATAATTTTGTCAAGTATATCATATAACATGCCATATGATTTTTATTCTATAAGCAGTTCATAAATTTCAAGAAAATTAAAAAAAAGAGAAAAAGCAGAAGGAATGTCACCCATCATTTCATCACTGATATAATACAAATATTCCTAACATGTTAATACGTGATATCAGAATATTTTGACCTTTTTTCTTTCAGTAGTATTTTTATGCATAATTTTCTGTGTTGTAATTGTAATTTCCATGTTTAATTTTAAATGTTTCTTATTTTTAGAACTCATACACATATTTCTTTTCAATTAATTAATTGTATTGTGGTAAGAACACTAGCACAAGATCTACCCTATTAAATTGCTAAGTGTACACTATGGTATTGTTAACTATAGGCACAAGTTGCATAGCATATCTCTAGAATTTATTCTTCTTGCATAACTAAAACTTTACGCCAACAAACAGAACTCCTCGTGGTCAAAAAGAGAAGAAATCAAAAGAGAAATTAGAAAATATTTGAACTAAATAAAAATGAAAATCCAACATTTCAGAATCTGTGGGATGCAACTAAAAGATTAGTTGACGAGAGAAACTGATAGCACTAAATAACTCCATTGGAAAATAAGAATGATCTCAAATCAATTATCTCAATTCTTACCTTAAGAACTAGAAAAAGAAAAAAAAAAAATTAAACTCAAATTAAGCAGAAGAAAGAAAATTATCAGAGCAGAAACTAAAGAAATATAAAACAGAAAAACATTCACTGAAACCAAAGGTGTTTCTTAAAGAAAGTCCAAAGAGATATGGCTTCTAATAAATTTTACAAATTTTTTAAGGAAGAAATAATAGCAATTCTACTCAAACTCTTTCAGAAAATGGAAGAGATTACTTCTCAATTCATTCTATGAAGCCAGCATTATCCTGATACTAAACCAGACAAAGACATTACAAAAAGGAAAACTACAGACCAATATCCCTCATGAACACAGATACTAAAATTCTGAACAAGATTTTAGTAAATTGAGTCCAAAAGCATGTAAAGGGCATCATGACTAAGTATGATTTACCTGAGACATGCAACAGTGATTTAACAATAGAAAATCAATAGAAAATGGATGAATGCAATTCATTTTATCAACAAACTAAAAGAGCAAAGTTGTACAATCATATAACTAGGTGTTGAAAAGCATTTGACAAAAATCTAACATCAATTCCTGGTTAAAACTCTCAACAAACTAAGAATGAAAATGATTCCATAACTGGATTAAGGGGAATTTACCAAAAACTTATAGGTTACATCATACTAAATGGTGAAAGACTGAACGTTTTCCTTTAAAATCAAAAATAAGGCAAGGATGGTTGCAATCACTACTTCCATTTAATATTGTGCCAGAGGTTCTACCCAGTGATTTAAAGAAAGGATGAGAAACAAAAGACAGCCATATTGAAAGATGAAGGAAAACTGACTTAGAAGACAGCATAATCATCTATGTAGAATATTGTATGAAATCTACAAAAAACTTATTTGAATTGAAAACCAAATTTAGCAAGGTGTCATGATATGAGCTCAATATACAAAATTAATTTTGTTTCTATACAGTAGCAACAAACAATCAGAAATTAATTTTAAAGTACCATTTATAATAGCATCAAAAACATGAAACCTTTAGGGGTAAATCAGACAAAAATACACAAAACCTGTACACTGAAAACTGTAAACCAGTGCTGAGAGAATTTTAAAGACCTAAGTAAATGGAGCTATATGTTGGAAGACTCAATATTGTTCAGATGTTAGTTGTCAAAGATTTGATCTATAAATTAAATGCAATTCAAATAAAAATTTCAGTAAGCCTGTTTTATAAAAATTAACAAGCTGATTTTTAAAATTCATATGGAAATACAAAGGATCTAGAACAGCCAAAACAAGAACAAAGTTGGAAGACTAACACTAACTGATCTCAAAATTTATTATGAAGCTGCAACAATCAAGACAGTATGGTACTAGCATACACATAAAGAAACAGATCTGGAGAGTCTGGAGAGTCCAGATAGACTTGCATATATATGTACAACTGATTTTTGACACAGATACAAAATTAATTCAATTTAATTTTGGAGAAAAGTTTGTTCAACAAATGCTGTGGGAACAACTGGATCTGTTGCCACAGATCTGCCACACAAAAAAAGCAAAACAAAAAACAAACTTTGATCTGTATCTTGAAAACCTTGTACTATATACAGATATTAAATCAAAATGGGTAATGGGTCATGGACCTAAATGTAAAACCTAAATGTAAACCTACATGTAAACCTAAATGTAAAACAGGAGAAAAATCTCTGCAACCTTAGATTAGGCAGAGTTCCTAGATAAAACACCAAAGGCATGATTCACAAAAGAACAAATTGATAAAATGGACTTCACTAATACTAAAAACTTCTGCTCTTTGAAAGACATTATTAAGAAAATAGAAAGGTAAGACACATACTGGAAGAAAATGTTTGCAAGTCATATATCTGATGAAAGGCTTATATCCAGAATATGTAAAGAAATCCCAAAATTCAATAATGAAAAAAATCAAACAACTGAATTAAACAATGGGCAAAATATTTGAATAGACACTCCACTAACAAAAGACATATGAATGGCAAATAAGCATATGAAAAGATGTTCAACATTACTGTTCATCAGGGAAATGTAAATTAAATCCACAATGAGACACCACTACACACTCATTAGGATGACCAAAATTTAAAAAAAAATGATTATACTGGACTTCCCTGATGGCACAGTGGTTAAGAATCCACCTGCCAATGCGGGGGACACGGGTTCGAGCCCTGGTCCAGGAAGATCCCACATGCCGCGGAGCAACAAAGCCCGTGAGTCACAACTACTGAGCCTGTGCTCTAGAGTCCGCGAGCCACAACTACTGAAGCCTGCGTGCCACACTACTGAAACCCACGTACCTAAAGCCTATGCGCTGCAACAAGAGAAGCCACCGCAATGAGAAGCCGGCACGCTGCAAGGAAGAGTAGCTGCTGCTCGCCACAACTAAAGAAAGCCTGCGTGCAGCAACAAAGACCCAATGCAGCCAAAAATAAATAAATACATAAAAATTAAAAAAAAAAAAGATTATACCAAGTGTTATGGAGAATGTGGAGCTACTGAAACTCTCATATATTCCTGGTGGGAATGTAAAAAGGCATAATCACTTTGGAAAACAGTTTGGCAGTCTCTTAGGAATTTATACATACACCTACCTAATAGCCTGTAGAAATTTATAGCAGCTTTATTTTTTCCAGGCAAAAACAGGAAACAACCCAAATGTCCATTAATAGTGAAGGGACAAATTTATGTATATTCATACTATCAAATATTATTCAGCAAAAATATTATGAATTAGTGATATATGTAAAGACATGGAAGAATTTCAAATTAATTGTGCTGATTTAAAGAAGCCAGAGAAGGAAGAGTATGTATTGTACGATGGTATTTATATACAATACATAAAAGAAAATGCAATCTTCAGTGACAGAAAGCACTATAATGATGGAAAGCAGATGGCTGGTGACCTAGCAAGGGGAGCGGGAGAAAGTGGTGAGGGTGAGGAAGGAGGGATTACAAAAGGACTAAAGGAAATATTTGTAGATGATGACTATGTTCACTATCTTGATTGTGATAATGGTGTCATATGTGTATATACATATGTCAAAACTTATCAAATTGTGCACATTAAGTTTGTGCAGTTTATCATATGTCGCTTACACCTCAATAAAAAAAAAATGAAAAAAAAATTAAAAAGCCAAAACTTTAGCTTAAGTTATTAGAGGAATGGAATTGCCTTTAACTGTGATGAGATGCCTGTGGGTAGACTGGCTTTGGGGGAAGGATCAAGAGTTCAGTCTTGGACATGTTATATTTAAGAGTTTATTAGACATCCAAGTGAGATACCAAATGGGCAGTAGAAAATACAAGTCTAGAGTTCAAGGGAGAGGTCTGGGCTGGAGATAAATGTGAGAGTCACTGACACACAAATAATACCTAAAGCCTTGGAAAGCACTCAAAGGACATTTGTGATTGACTTGGGAACCTTATTCCTGAATCATCCAACATTTACCAACCACTTATTACAATCAGCTCAATACAATTGATGAGATAGTGATGCCTGAGGCTGTATTGTGTAACATATACTGTTTTTACGTAAGTGATTTGTGCATGATATACTTTTTTTGGCAGAGAATACAGTTTTCTTTTTAATGTGGCTTTGTCTGCTTTGGATGTCTACTAAAGCTCCCTAGGACTGTGCTTGCTGGGGAGCTGACAGTCTATCAGAGTTTTCTTTAGTTAGCGGGAGTTTGAAAGCTAGCCCTTAAAAGTCCATGCTAATGACCTGGTAATTGTTTTAATGGATTTTCAATGAAGTGTGAAGTTCTTGGCTGACTTCTCAACAAAGCGTAAAGTATGGGTAAAGTGTGTGAGAGAGTTATTCTCATTCCTGTGAATTTGTCTCTATCTGTTTACAGAATCAAGAAACATTGCCAAGTACAGCTTTGGCTATTTTGTCAATACAAATCTGCTTTGGGTGTGTGAGATTCAAGCAGGATGTCTGGATTCTGTTTAGCAGATGGGCTGGGGCAAAGCAGGGTACCTTCAGAAGAGCCTTCAGCCCTTCTGAGCAAAGAGAAGACTTGACCATCTGATAGACTGAGAATAAGGGCCCTGAAGATGCCAGTCTGGATTCCTGGCATCTGTCTTGCTCAAGACTTCTCTTGCCTCTCACCTGGAAGGGAATAGATGCTTCTCTAGGCTTTTTCATTTCTTGTTTCTAATACATTTTGTCTAGAGGACCAAATATTCCTATTGTGCTTCCCAATCCCCATAAAAGAACACTCCGTGCAATTGACATTAGTGCTTTGATTTAGGTTTACTGCTGTGTTAAGCCATCTTGGGGTGTGCATTTATGCTAACCCAGAAATGATTGAGGAATAGCAAACTTTCCTCACAGTGCTGAAGGGGTAGAGAATACATAGTTTTTTTGTGTTATGAAATTTGTTTTCTTCTGCCTTTGTTTTATGGCATATAGTAGATTTCGAGGGCATGGAATGGTCAAATGTTGTTTCTTGTTTGGGTCTTTAGGGCTTGGAGTCTGCACTCTATGTCAGCTCTTTAGAAGAAATACTACTAAGAGTACAGGGAGGCCACTGACAGCTCTACTCAAGGGTGGAATTCAGCCCAGGGCAAGGCAGTTGTGCCTTAGGCCCTAGTCAATAAGTTTTAAGGTGTTATTATAAATGAATCAGTCTCGTAGATCTGAACTCCATTGAGGTTCTTAGTGTTGCAGTGAATTAACAGTGTATGACTCTTAGGTTGGGTTCCTTGGAAACAGACACTGAGGTGGAGATTTGTATCCAAGAGGTTTATTGAGTAGCACTCTCAGGCACAGCACCAAATGGAAAGTGCGGGGAGTAGGAATGGGTAGAGGGAGACGTTGAGCTGAGATACAGTTGTAACAAAGCCTTAGCCCATCCCCTGGGGAGACCTGGATTTGGAGGGTGGTCCTACAGAGTTGTTCCAAATTGAGGCATGATCGTGGGAACTTTGTACCTTCCCATCAGCCAGTCATTGGATACAGGCTGCTCTTGGAGAAAGAGTATAAACTTGGACTCTCTCCCTTTGGCACAGAGTAATTCTTGGATTGGGATGCAGAAGTTAACCATCGACAGCCAACACACCTAGCAGCCGGGGTAATGAATGCTTCAATTCTGAAGGGAAGATCTGAGTCAGGCAACACAGCATCCTTTACATGATTAATAATGAAAGACAAGATTATACTGTAGCTATATTATTGACAACAGTAATGTTTCATTTTGCTTTGAAATTATGTCAGTTATTTGTACTAATAATAACAAAATAACCTAATTGAAGGCCTACTCTGCACTGTCCACTTTCATATACTGTAGTTTCCTGTTTTTTTTTTTTTTCTTCTTTTTTAATCCTCACAGCAACCCTGTAAAGTAAGTATCATGTTACCATTGCTCTTGAAAAGTATGGTTCAGGGATATGAATTGCCCAATTTCATACAATTACTATCTGATCACATCACATGTTTTTTTCTACACTGTCATCTCTGTCCAGCTATATTAAACTTTTTGTGTTTCCAAAATTTGTCTTGCTTTTCCTTGTTTCTTTGCATTTGTATGATGTTGATTACCTGGAATGTCTTGCCTTGCTTGTCTGCCTATCAAACATCCATTCATCCTTCAAGGCTCATTCTAAAGATTATCTCCCCTGTGAAGTTTTCCTGGACTCCCTCTCCAATAGTTATTCTCTCTTCGTCTATGGTCTCGGAACACTTTGTACATGATACCTCATAGATGCCTGATACATACGTGTTCATGAAATGAAGGCGTGGGTTCATCTTTTCAGTCATGTTGCTTGGCTTTGAGATTTGCCTAATACATTTCTTCTATGAAGCCACTTAATCTTGGAACCACTTTGTTTTCCTGCAGTTCCCAGTGAAGCCTGGTATGTGTACCTAAGGAATTTATCTTGGCTGATCAAGTTGAGCATCACCACAGCAAATATTGGAAACTGCTACCAGATTTTCCATTTCAGGGATGCTTTCGATGATGAATTTGTCTGAAACATATAAATTACACCCAAATTGTATTCTCAGGCAATTATTTGATTCCATGCTGAAGATATACTGAGTTTGTTCATACCCAGAAAGTGTAAAGAATATCTTAATTCATTTTGTTTACTTTCTTTTTGGGGCAGCTTCTTACACACTGAAAGAATTTCAGTGTGGGGAGGAATAATGTGACAGTAATTAGCACTGATTTTGCTGATGAAATATCCAAGGTTATAAGTAAAGATGCATGCTATTAAATGACCTTAGTGATGATCTACAAACTTGCTCTAAGTTCTAGAGCTCCGCTGGTGGGCCCCATGCCTCAGGCTCTCTTCCCTGTTTTCTTTTGTGCTCACTCTTGGACAGAACTAACCAGGATGTTAAAGCTCCACGATGACCGCAGGATATGTAACTCTGTTCCCAAGTTATTGAGTTAGAAAAGGAATCTTCTGAATTAAAAGCAGTGATAAGTACAAGTTTATAAACTCTTTGTAGCAACTTTGAACAAGAGTAGAAATAATGGACTCTCTTACTAAATAGGACTCCTTGCAATGCCTTACCTCTTTTCTTTGGCAGTTTTACCAGGGACTAAAGCCAGCTCTGTCATCATGGAACAATCTTTGACTTTTCATGAATGCTTCTGAGCTGACAAACTGGTTGGTGTCTGGAAGTTTTCTTGCATCAGACCAAGTATAATTTGAAGGGAAGATGTATACTGGAAAATGGATTTTTGCTTCCATTGGCCTGCACTTTTGCCTGTGCTTTGTTGGCACTGTCAGGAGTGCTGCAGTGTAGACAGTCATAGAGTGAGTGCCACCTGCCCAGCTCCTCTCATGTTCAGCCTCACCCAAGTCCTGAACATTCTCGTCCCTCTCTTGTATCTGCCTTGTCTATCTGTTTCGCCAAACTGGTTTCTTCTGATGACAAAGCCCCTTCTAAACTGTAAATTACATATCTATTCATTCCCCTTTCAATGCATTATGGTGCTATTCCCTCTCATAAAGGGATGATTCTAATAAGTGGGTCTATTGGAATAATTAATGCAGATCTCATAAGTGACAATTTACAAGTCAGGAGTGGCTTAAATAAGGGAAGGAAGAGGCTGGTCTAATTTACCTTATTGCACATTTCTTGCCACTGACTTTACAGAACAAATGGAACTAAATCATTGTTAATGCTGAGCCTTAAATTTTTCTTCTAGTCATTTCTCTCTCTTTTAGGTATTCACACTCATAAACACACTGTCCCTTAAATATTAATCCAGCTTTGTTATTTAATCAAAAAGCTTCTGTGTTCTTTTCTTACTTTACTTTAGCTTTTTGTAAGACATATCAAAAGCACCAAAAAGACTACATAATTTATAACCACAGTTTCTTTTTCCTCTTTCAAACTCCCATTTTCATGGACAAGTGATACTTTTGTAACTTCTTGGAGACTGTCTGTCATTAAATCATTCCCCCGGGTCAGTGTGCCCTTTACTAGTCAATAATACACATCAATATTCTGGAGGTTTATAGAAGATGTTAAAGACATCTCTCAGAAACCCAAAGATTATACTATTTTTCCAAAAAGTTTTAAATTGTCCTTCTTTAACTCTTGAAAGCATCAGTTCCTCACTTTCAAAGTATTTTTGAGTTTTTCTCTTGGTTTGTTTTATTGTAGAATCCAAGTTGTCCTTATATTCCTGTTTGTATTAGCCATTAACACCATTTTACCTAATCCCCAACATTTGTTTATGCTTTGTGTCTTTGTATTCATTGCCTGAAAATGTTTGGTACATGTACTCACATTTATTTAGTCAAGAAATGTTTATTCAGGGGCTACAATCATGCCTAATACCTTGGAAATAATGGATTCCCAATGGATCCTCTAAAAGGATCCATTCCAAGATCCTTTTAGAGGATCTTATTCAGGGCTGCGTACACTCATGAGGTTCTATTCAGGGATTAAAAACAGAGGATGGCATAGAAATTACCCATGAAGTGGTGAAAACAAGCATGGAATCAGGGGGGTGCTCAGACAGTGAGGGCTCCAGGGAGGCACAGAGAGACAGGGTATCTAAACAAGCCTGCTGAAGGTCAGTGAGCTTTTTCTGGAGGATCTGATATCTACACTATATCTTGAAGAAAAAAGTGGTCTCCAAGTAAGGAAAGAATGGAAAAGTGTAGCAGGCAGGAAAAACAGTGGTTTCAAATATGATGGTGTAGTTGGAATTACAAATAATTCAATATCACTAGAGTGAAAAGGAGAAGGCAGAAATTGGGGTGGGGATGGGTTCGGAGACATGGCTCTGGAGGTGAGTAGAATTCAGCTCATAGCAAACTTTCTACGCCATGCTAGGGAGCTTGGTTTTTATTCTACAGACAACAGGGAACTGTGGAAAGATTTTTAGCAGAGGAGGAAATAGATTTACGTTTCAGTTCACTTTCTGGGGTGTGAGGAGAACACATTTGAGGAGAGTGAGTTCAAGGGCAGGGAAAACAGTTTGGAAAGTGGCTGCAGTTCTCTAAATGAGGTGTGAGGATAGCTGAGACTCCAGTAGAGGTGGTAGACCTACAAGGAAAGGGACCCGTTTGAAAAATCTTTAGGAAATACTCTTGTTTGGGGAAGGTGAGTGGATTGCCCATCCTGTCATCCATCCATGAGAGTGTGTAGGTTCAGCCTCTTTGGTGGTTCTTGGAGTGAGAAAGACATTATTCTTTCCTGAAATGATTCCCAGTATCTTTGTGCACTGTCAATACATTAGGCATCTGATTTCGCAAGGATAATGCTCAAGAGACACCAAGTTTTCTGCAGTGGGTCCAATGCGTTATTCAAAAGTTTTTTTTTTTTACCTCTTGAATATCTGAAGCTTAATCCTAGTGAGGAGAGCTGTCATTTTCTTCCCAGACAGGAAGCTGAACTGTCTTTTCGAATACCCCGGGGCTTTCTGGACTCACAAACCTTTCATTGTAAGTACTTGTCTAACTTACAGGGAAGTTACACAGAATTCTCACCATTCCCTATGCTTAAGATGCATCACGCATCTATAGTCTGCCTTTGGTGCATGGGCCCCTCAAAGTAAGCACCTCTGCAGAGGTCAAAGGAATTGTTCTTTGAATTTGGACATGGGTCTCAGTACGAGGGCATGTGATGTCTATGCTCAAGACTGCTGGTAGTTATGCATTAGATCCCCAGTCTATGGAAACTTAGCTGCCAGAAGAAAAGAAATATCTAACTTTAAAAAATTAATTCATTTATTATTTAAAATATTTATTAAGATGCTATTCCATGGCCTGGTGCTATATGTGGTACTGATTGATTTATTCTTTCTCTGGGATTAGATGGGTGGTAAGTCAGGGCTAAGGAATGGGCCATGTGAGGCTTGTCCTCCCATCCACGGGTGGGAGTGGATAACCACCCAGGACAGCCATATACCAGGGTAGTATGTGGAGGGATCTAAACCAAAGTCCTGGGGCAGAAGCCAAAAGTCAGGAGCTAGTGGGTACACATGTAAGTGTGAAATCCAAGAGGGAAGAAAAAAGATGGAGAGACGAGACAGAGTTAAGGGGTAGCACCAGACAGGGATGGAGCCAAGTGACAGCAGGTTCAGAATGAGAGCAGAGATCCAGGGACATCGCTGCAAACAGATGGGAGTGAGAGGCTCACTGTACGGGATGCTGGGGAGTTACGGGTGTGGGTGCTTCCCGTTTGCTGAACAAGCACAGGTTTTGTGGCAGACATGCCTTTGGAGGTGCAAGGTAAGGGCTCTTAAAAAATCACTGTCTGCTTGCAGCAGATAAGACTAAAACAAATGGAAACCAGCAGGCACAGAAAGCAGACAGCACCGACTGACTGTACTATTGTGTGATGTGAGCACCTAGAGAAAGAGTTCAGTGTGGACCAAATTTGTAGGAATTTGGTGAATGAAGTAGAGGTTAAGTTGTACAATTGTCTTCCTCAAAAGCCTTATTCTTTTCAGCCAAACTCACCATGCCTTCCCTGACTCCACATTATCCACACTCCCTCTGTCAACCGCTCCCTGTGACATTATGCTTCCGACTCTTGCTGAGGAGCCACCTTCTTTATGACAGCCCACCCAGAGTCACTAACTCAGCATTGATTGCCCTCCCCACCCATAAAATTTGTATCCACCTCCTCCTGGCTGGTAGTCACTTCAGCAGTCGTCTCTGTTAGATCATGAGATCCACAGAATATTTTATTATTCACTGTTGATCTCCCTGGACATCCAGCCCAACAAATGATGGAGGATGCTTCACTCGGGCATTTACAGATCTCTATCAACTATGCCCCACTATCCTTCTCCTATTTCCACAGTTTTGAAAACTTAATCTTTCATTAGTCTGGAATCTGCCCCTTCGCTCTAGGTAAGCCTGTCCATCTCCCCTCTCCACCGACATTTTATTCCTTCCAAACTCTTTTTGCTCCCTTTTCCCATCTGCACTTCCCTTTCTTCTTTCTTCCTGCCATCATCCTCTTCTTTTCCACTTCTTGTTCCTTTTTTGCCCCTTCAGGAACCATCTTCAAGATCTTGCCTTCATGACTCTTGACACATATTCACCTTTTGTACTATTATTCTTCACTTGTCAATACATTTGTAACTATCCTCATACCATTCATTCATCAAAACATTCATGCATCAATTTTTCTCATCAAATACTTATAAGTGACTACTATGTGAAATAAAGTGTGTTACACACTGGAGACACACCAGGGAATGTGACACAATCCCTGCTCTTCAAATGTTCAGTCTGGTGCATTTGGATTGTCTCCCTACTTGAGTTTAAAAAATAATAAACATAGACATTCACATTTACTTCACAGTTTACAATGTATTTACAAACTTTATTTCTTGTGTAATTTGATCTTTTTCACAAATTTTATATGTAAGCTTAGTTAAGCAAAAATTAATTTCAAATAAATTATATTAATTAAAAATTATCTATTGGACAACCCAGATGCTCTAACTCAAAGCCCAGTGCTCTATCTACCCAGGGGTACTGCAGGGAGGAGAATTTCTCCTCAGGTTCTTTAATAACTTCTCAATAGTGCAAAGAATGGTGCTCCCACATAGTTAGCACTCAGTAAATCTTTAGTCATCTTCCTGAGGAATTTGCCATTACTTGATATTCTGACTAAAAAAATAGAGGAGATCAAAAATGGTCGATCTATCTGATTTTATTTGCCCAAGTTCATTTGACCCAAGGAAAGCTTGTGCCTGGGAAATGTCATACAGTCAAAATGGCACATCATAAAACTTGGATCCTGTAAGAAAACAGAATTTAGTTCTGGCTCTTCTACCTTTGCACAGAGTGGTGGCAGCGGTGGTGGTGGTGGTGGTGATGGTGGTGGTGTGCATGTGTGTTTAAGTATTACTCTCTATCTCTATGAATTTTTAAGAGTTTGAAGCATTTAAAACATATTTGTTTGAAAGTACCATGAAGACTGGTGGGAGATGAAGCGTCAGGGTGCAGACAAGAGAGGTATCAGGCATATTATTGTGGTGGTTGTCCTAGTCATTCTCTTTTCTTGGACCTGGTGATTTCTGGTTGCTCTGGCTAGGATCTGTGGTTCTCGAGATCAATGAACTCATGGAATTCAACACTGGTGGAGTTGAACATTAGAATTCGACATCAATAACCAGATATATAAGACTAACCTCAAACAAATTCTAACTTAACAATGTCATTGCCGTGTAGAACTGCCTGTCGTTCCAACTTCTATAATTCAATACAATTCAGTTCAATCCCATTAAACTAACATTTACTGATCATTGGCAACATTCTAGACACTCAGGGTTACAGAAGAATAATGCTCAGACCCTGACCTCCAGCAAACTCAAGTAGTCTTTCTTTTTTTTCTCCTATCATGCCATTTTTTTGTCCTGTTTCTCTATGGTCCCTAAGGGATGTGGGGAAGACATCAATTATCTCTTCTTTTTATAAAGAAACATTGGTTGACATGTTTTTCTCTTTTGTCATGTCTTTCTCTTAGAATCCTTTTAGTCTTAAGCATATCCTTTCCCTGGCACCCAGTACATTTGATCACCTGGTAACTGTCTCAGCTCCCCACAGAGAACCAGGAGAAGACCACAAAAGCCATTTTATTTGTTTCAACTCAGCTGAGTTCTTAGAGTTCACCTTCCAGTTGGACAAACATTATAACAAAGTGAAAGGCAAAAAAAGGTCAACTTTTGAATGGCCTTGTCAGAAGAACAACACACTCTCAGAAGCTGGCTGATTTGCTCTATCTTTTGATTCTTTGCAAGATGGAAAAAAGTGCCTAACTGATGTAACGCTGACATTCTTTCTCTCCAAATGTCCAGAATGGCACCTTCCACGGCCGCTGTCATTCTTCTGAATGCTGACTGCCCCTCGGGGGGGAATTCACACTGAGACTTGTGCTGCACAGCAAAACTTCTACTCGGATAACAAAGAAGTGGTCGCGGGTGCAGGGGCGTGCCCAGTGTATGAAAACGGATTTGTGGATTCCGCAAGAAGGGGCACAGAGATTCAGGAGCTCTCTTAGCTTATAATAGTCAGGAAAACTTCACGTTCTGTGCTAGAAATGAGAGAAGGAGAAAAAAAATAGCATAAGGAAATAAAGTGAGGAAACAATCTGTTTGCATCTAATGTCTCAGGAAACACATATTTTATATACATTCTGGCAACAATATAGATATGCAAAAATGGGTTTTTTTTTTAACCCCCCAGATATTTCAACTATAATGATCTGTTTCAAGATCTTTCTCAGTCATGAAATGATGAACTGCGGGAGTGAGAAGCCTGAAGCAAGATGAAGACTACTGAGAGTCTAGGAAGTTTTTATTAAGTGACTCATAAATAGCAGGAGGAAAATTATGGTGGTTACAGTAAGCTCATTTTAATTAAAGTGAAACGTATTTTTTCCTGATGTGGAACTGTATTCTGAATTCATCACTACAGGGTCTGGATAAATTCAAACACTTAAGAACTAAGCCCTGATAGGAGCAGATGTGCTTTGGGTAAGTTACAAATGGGGCCACTGATGCACTGGACTAATTTTCCTGCTTAACCTTGAAGAACTGTGACCTCAGTGGCCCCATTTGTAACATACCCAAGCTCTTTAAGCTCTTTGAGTTCTCTCAGAAGTATTTTTTTCCATCTGCGAAATGGAAAGGGATGTTGCAGGTGCTTTGTGGGCAATGTATAAACAGCAACAATCTTAGAGGAGTAGGATTTAGGAATAATGATGTAAGTTTATGTCTCCCTCATCCTTTCTTTCCCACCCTGACCAGTCCTCTGTCTTCACAGACTGAGCTGACTCAGGGACTCTTGTTCCCCTTTGCACAAGCCTTAGGCACAAGGGGGTGTGCGTGGGTGGATTTGACCTGTGACAAATATGCACTACAGAGGCACTTGAAAGAACACCCTGAAAACATGGGTCTACCATTCATGTCCAGTGGTAGGAAGAACGATGCCCTCTCATCTCCCACGATGTCCACATCCTCATTCCCGGAACCAGGGAATATTGCTACCTTACATGGCAAAAGGGGCATTGCATATATGGTACATTAAAGATCTTGAGGTGGGAGATTATCCCGGGTTATCTGGATGGGCTCAAACAAACTACAAAGGTCCTTATAAGTGACAGAGTGGGTGTCAGACTCAGAGAGAGATTTGAAGATTTTCCAGCCTACAGAAGCTAGAAAAGAGGAGGAACGGATTCTTCCCCAGAGCCTCCAGAAGGAACCTGCCAACATCTTGATTTTAGCCCAGTGGAACCTATTTCAGACTTCTGACCTCCCAAACTATAAATCTGTGTGTTCTTAAGCCACTAACATTGTGACAATTTCTTACAGCACCAATAGGAAATCAATACACATCCCAAGACCACCATTTCATCATTTGATAATAGACAATAGAGTGAAAAAAAAACAAACAAACAAAAATCCCTCCATCAGCCTTCTCCTTTAGAGGTAGTCCACTGACTGCAGGAGAAACAGAGCTGATAGGAATGGACTGAACTTTACATCCTTACTGAAGTGCCTAGTGTGTAGGGATATAACTTGGCTTTATTTTATTTATCATAATATATTTCACCTCACACCTTCCAGAATGATCTTCTGAGACCAGAAATCTGATCACACTACTTTTTTGTTTAAAAAATTTCAATGTTTTTGCATTGCCTTCAAGAGAGGGAGTGAATTCCTTAGCATGGTCTGCAAGACCACCTATGATCTGTTCCTGATTGAGCCCCTGGCTTCATTTCCAACCACATCTGCTCTCCCATTTAGATTTTAAGCTCTGACCATGGTGAGCTACCTACAGGTTTCCACATGCTATGGTTTCCCACAGTCCCTTGCTTTCACTTGAATGTCCTTTACTTTTAGATAATATTTCTTGAGCACTTATTATTATAGCTGGCACTTATAAACACTTTATACGTATTAAACTCCATGCTGTAGGGCTAGTATTATCCCCATCTTATAGATAAGGAAACTGAAGTACAAGGAAGTTAAGTAGCTTGACCAAGGCCACATGCCTAATAAATGGAAAAACAAAGATACTGACCTGGGAGCAGGAGTGAGGCACAGGGGGAAGTGAAACAGGGAAGGAGGAAAAGCCAATATAATTGGTCATGTCTTTGGGCACCTAGAGTTTGATCCTGCTAGATCCTTCAGAGTTGCAGATAGAAAACCCCTTGAAATTGTCCACCTGAGAATTTATAGGGAATATATTTCCTCACTGGTTTCCATTTCCCATTGATGGAGGCTTACCAATGTTGGGGATGTTAAGTGTCTCATATTATGTGGTGTCACATGGGTGCAAGGCAAGCAGACACCTGGGCTACACCAGTGTTCTACAAAGTGACACTGGAAAATACTTAGAATTGGAGATTCCCAGGGCAGAAAGCTAAAGGCACCCAGCACACACTTCAGGTGACACACTAACATAGAAATCCTCATAAAACTCTACCACAGCTACAGTGGAAATTGGAGGTAAGGCCAGAGAGGTGAAGTACAGTATAATAGGCTTCTGATACCAGGTCTTTGGTTTCCTGATAAGGTTAATATTTCAGGAGTGTGGGGTATGTGGAATGAAGGTCCTTCTATAAATGTGCATAGACTTCAAAAGCTAAACTAGGCCCTTGCTATTCTTGTTAGCATGAGTCACACAGATTATGTGGATCTCAGATACCACATGTCTTCCATAAACACTCTGTCTTAGGAATTACTGTATAAAAATGGCCACATGACATAACTTTTTAATGCTTTAATAAGTGCTATTTTTATTGTTATTACAATTTATATTATTATTCATGTATTCCTTTCATTCAGTTAGATACTTTACAAATGTATGCTAATTATGATTCTTTGATGCATATTTTCTGGAGAAAAATAAGTAACAAGCTAAGCAAGGCAAAACCATACAGATAGGCACCAGAAAGAATCCAGAAATTCTGAGGCTGATACCACCCACACTAGGAGTTTTGCTTAATGCCGTCCATGAGACCTATTTAATTTAAAGAACATATTCAAGGAAGGGGTGGGGTGGTGAGAGGACAGAACCTAATGGCATTTTGGATTCGGCTGATTCGATAGAATCACCTGGGTTCATCTGTCACTCACTTTCTGAATGTAAAAATAAGTGCATTCAGATTAGGTAAAAGGAAATACCTTCTCATGATGCCTCACTACCTACTAGGCTTGAATCAGAGGCAGTAAATTTGAGCAGAATTCTCATAGACCTGGAAAGCACCATGACTGTTGATGACAGCTGCAGATGACAGAGGAGCAGGCCAGGGTGGGAGGGCCATGGTGGGAGGGCCATGGTGGGAGGGCCCCTGGAGGTGAGGGGCTCACTCTGCACTGAGCCTGGCATTGCTGGCCAAGAGACTCATGTGTTTGAGGCCGTGGGTATGAGATTTGTATGGACAACAGGGCACTGATGTCCTCATGAAGAAAAACAAAATGAAGAATTATCCAGAGGTCTGACTTTATAGCAATTCTGGGGTTCCCCAGTCTCTTAAAAAAAAAAAAAATTATTTCCAGAGTCTATTTGCTTCATGGCTGGAAATCGGGTGAGCAAAATGTAAGGGCTGTTTGTCAACTCTCAGGCAGAGAAATAACTAATTCATTTCTTTCTGAGGTCAGGGAACCTGGTCTCCTTTTATCCAAAGAAAATTGCTTCCCGGAGAAAGTGCTGTCATCATAAGGAGGAAAGGGATTCAGCAGCACTGAGTTGGCAAGTTGCTCATTTGCTCCTGTTCTTTAATTGATTTTTGAGCTGGAGATTACTTGTGAGCTTTCTGCCTAGAAGTTTAAAACTAGCCTCCTGTATGATTATAGAAAGTCGTTAAGTTACATTTTGTTTTTAATAAACACACACACACACAAACGTAGGCACACTCACACATGCCTCTATTCTCACAGGTCACCTTTACCTTGAAGGTTGAATGTAAACTCAATCCAGCAAATATATACTGAATGTGTGCTATGTGCCAGATACCATGATGAGTGCTGGGGAAAAGAAAGACATGGTTCATGCCTTCGTGAGCCAACAATCTCTTCGTAAGAAAAGAACTTGGAATGAGAAACCATTCATTCATTAACCCTTCACTCAACAAATATGTATTGAGGGTTTCTTATAGACTGAATTATGTCCCTTGCAAAATTCGTATGTTGAAGCTTTCACCCCCAGTATGACTGTATTTGGAGATTGAGCCTTTAGGGAGGTAAAGTTAAATGATCCTAAGAATGGAACCATTAATCCCTTAGAGCAGGTGTCCTTATAAGAAGAGGAAGAGACACCAGAGAGGTTTCTCTCTCACAGCAAGCATGCACAGAGAACAGGCCATGTGAGGACAGGAGGAAGGCAAGCTGTCTGCAAGCCAGGAAGTGAGGCCTCACCAGAAAGCAACTCTGATAACACCTTGATCTTGGACTTTTAGACTCCAGAACTGTGAGAAGCACATTTCTATTGTTTAAGTCACCCAGCCTGTGGTATTTTGTTACAGCAGCCCAAGCAGACTAACCCAGGACCTATTTATTATGTGCCAGGCACTGAGTTGAGTGCTAAGGGTACAACACTGAACATAACTTGCATAGATCCTGTCCTCAAGGGATTTCTTTCTTGTGGAAGAAGGTTAACTCTAATGAATGCTATGAGAGTAGAAATAGAGCTACCTGTGGAGAATTCATCAAAGGCATATGACTTACAATGAATTTCTAATATTTATAATTATATATATGCATATATACATATATATTGCTTACTTTATCTCAGCTATTATATCATGACTCAATATTGTTAAGATGTCAATTCTCCCCAAATTGTTAAGATGCCTATAGATTTCAGGCAATCTCAATAAAAATTCTAGCAGCTTTTTGAAGAAACTAACTAGCTGTTTATAAAATTCATATGGAAATGTAAAATATGTAAAAATACAAAAAAACTTTGAAAAAAATTTATTTATTTTATTTATTTATTTTTGGCTTCATTGGGTCTTCCTTGCTGCACATGGGCTTTCCCTAGTTTTGGCGAGCGGGGGCTACTCTTTGTTGCGGTGCGCGGTCTTCTCATTGCGGTGGCTTCTCTTGTTGTAGAGCATGGGCTCTAGGCTTGTGGGCTTCAGTAGTTGTGGCTCGCGGGCTCTAGAGCGCAGGCTCAGTAGTTGTGGCATATGGGCTTAGTTGCTCTGCGGCATGTGAGATCTTCCTGGACAAGGGATCGAACCCATGTTCCCTGCATTGGCAGGCGGATTCTTGACCACTGCACCACCAGGGAAGCCCTATGACTTATTTTAGAAATCAGGAAATTGTAAAGTCAAAGATGGTGGAGTTTGGGATTGGGGAGTTTGGTCTAGACAGTTGCAACAGTCTGTGTGAGGACATAATGGCAGGAGTGGCTAGTTTGAGATCCTGGAATGAGGCCAGCATGGCAGAGCTTAGCTGGCGATGGAGAGAGATAGGCATAGGTCATCTCACACAGACTCCTGAGGCCATGTTCAGAAAAGTGTACTTGATTTGAAGAACTCAGGAAGGATTATAAACAAGAAAAATAAATTAAATTAGAGTATTATGGAAGAACTCTAGTGGTGGGTAAGCAAGTCAGGAAGAATAAGGTCCTCAGACTCCAGTGATTATTATAGCCTAAAGCACTGGTTCCCAAGGCTGGATGGAGTACATGAAAGAAGTGATTTTTGTGGAAAAATAATCATTTGTATGTGCGTAGAAGCATCTGTCCCTTAGGCATGTTTTATAATTGTACTTTCTGCAGCCTGCTAGGAAGAAAGTACCTACGTTATTTCAAAGGAAGATACTTCATATGTTTGTGGTTTTAAGACCATCAGATGCCACATCAACCGTACCAAAATAGACTATGCAAAATGCAATGTGTTGAGAGACATGTATAACTGAATCATTCACTTAGAAACGTCTTTCTTTACTTGTCAGATGAGAAATGGTTGGAACTGATAAGTGATCTGCTAGAGAGTCTGGTTCGTTAGGTATACATCCATCCAGTAGGTGTTAGCAATTACACTCCTTTGACAGGGATTCAGGCCCACACCTCAGAACAAATCTCACCAATGACCAAAAGTGTTGATGGGAAGATGACTAATTATGGTGAAGCCTGGATGTTTTTGCCAAGTTGTCACACTCAGCATGAACGTCGTTCTCCACTCTAGAAAGGAGCTCAAAGGACGTTGAGAAAAGGCTGGGATTTAGAACTGTGGCTATAGGCAGGGTTGAGTGTGGGACGGACAAGGGGGAAAGAAAAAACACATCAGGCTGCCAGACACTTGATAGAGTTTATGCAATTAGTTCCTCATTCCTTTCATGTAGCTAAGCCAATCCAAAAGCACACAAAACATTCTACTTAATGCCCTATGAGTTTCACAAGAGTGACTTTCTGGAACTGAATTGGACATTTCTTTAATTTCCTTGATTTCTTTTTCTTTTTCTTTTTTTTGTGGACCCTATTCCCTTAGTTGCTACTCTGCCTTGCTTCATCTACCACATAGCACATCAAAGAATATTTTATACAATTCCTGTGAGATTTGAACTTTCAGAGTCATAGCATTTCCCCCAATTGTTTATATTATGTTCGCTTATTTCTTTTTCTCCCTCTGGAATGCCCAGCTGGGCTTGGATTGTATTCTGCTCTCTGATCTGTAGCATGGAGATTTCTGTACATGCATTCCACGAGTGGGCTGTCCCTGGTTATCAGTGGGAACTCTGCCCAGAGAATAAGTGCAGAGCATGTTCTAGAGGGCTACTGTACGGGCAGGAGACAAGTCTGCCTTTTGACTGCAGAGAATAGTAAATTACAGTGGATCATTTTTAACTCCATCTGCAACATTTGGCACACTAACACAGGGGATGGCTGGAAAACCTGGTATGTTGGAAACTGAGTATTCTTTAAATGCAAAAATGAAGAGCATGGCTAAATAAAAAGAGAAATGGCAGAAGAATTGTTTCAAGGTGGATTTGTCATTTATCAGTGTAATATTTAGACAACCTCTCCAGTCTCTCATTCCTTTCTCTCATTAACCTAGTTTTAATTATGCCATGTGAAAAATGTACTTGGTCTTTACAGCCATAAATTAAGTTGCTTCTTGTAACTGCTTCTAAATTTCATGGGTAAAAGACTTGGGCTGGTCTTTGATCATGTACCGCAAAAATGTCAAAAGACCACAAGAAAAATAGACGAGATGAAAGCCTGTCAAACAAAGGTTAAATTTTACCAAGTTTCACTTTTCCTGAGTTCTTGGCTTCTTCGGTTACAAATTGATTAGGTATTTAAAATTAAATTAAGATTAACATGAAATTCTTCCAAACTTTCTATTGGGTTTCATGGTTTCCTTTTGGTTTTCTACACCTATGTGTACAAAAAAATTGTTGAGTTTATTCAAGTTGCCTTTTTCTCAATTCCTGAGCTGAAACTCCAGAACTCTGGGTTGTTGGTGCTTTGAACAGGCAGGAACAAGGCAGGAGCCTTGTTTCATTCATGCAATATGAATGACAGAATTTCGCTCTTACCTTAATGGTGGATTATATTTTCATTGCTCCTTATACTTTCAGGAGATTCCCGTCTTCTCCCCAACATTCCTTAATGTCTTTGTTTCAAACACTCATAAAACATTTTCTTTGAAGCAAGGTTTGAACTGGTATATTACGAAAGAGTATTGTCTTGTCGTTAAAACCACCAAGGATGGACATTATAACTAACTTTTTTCCCCAGCCAAGAAGCTAGTAGGTCTAGCTAATCTTTATTATCAGTGCTGCATATTGATGTCCTACAGTGTGCAAAGCACTGAAGCTGTAGCTTTACATACTTTATCTCCTTTATCCTCACAATTACTCTAGAAGGTGGGAGGTGGGCACTGTTATGCCTATTTTGTAGTTAGGGACACTGAACATCAGAGATGTTAAGGGACTTGCTCAAGGGAAGTCTTAGTGGGCCTTAGAGTTGGGATTCACGCTCATGCTTGGCAGCCTGTGATCTTCCCACCCTGCCTCCCTGCCACCCAAATGACCATAAAGGACTTCTCCTTGGGTCTGTGTAGGCTGACAGTTTGGGGGAGGGAGACAGAGAGTCATGTTTGGGACCAGTGGGAGGCAGAATTGTGAAAAGTTTATTTGGACAGATTCCAGGATCAGGTTGATGTTGGAACACTTAACCTCTGTGCCTCAGGTTTTTTTCTTTTTCCTTGTCTGTAGAATGGGAATAATAATATAATAGTATCCTTTCATAGGGTTGTTGTTAGGACTGAATTATCCATATAAACTAGTTAGCACCTTGTCTGCTACAGAGAAAATTGTTAAGAACTCTTATTTTCTTTCTCTGCCTCCCTGCCTTCCTTCCTTCTTTCCAACAGCAACTATTCACCGAGTATTTAGTAAATATCTGTTATGCCCTATTCTAGATATGGAGTTATCAGATGTGAGTGCAAAAGGGGTCCTTGAAACTCACAGATTTTAAACTCTTAAGCTTCTTGAGGACACTAAATTATATAACAATGGGATACACACTATTATAAAATTATGAGTGGTAAAATAGTGGTTGAGTAGAATTTTCCCAAATGAAGAAACAGATGAGAAGGTGAGAAGGATAGTTGAAGTAGAAGAAAGATCATGTGCAAAAATCTGTGGCATGTGGCCCGATGGGTGAAGGGCGTGAAGAGTGTAGTCAAGAGGGAGGGACTGTGAGGTGGAAAAATAGAAAAGTGAGCAGAGAAGGGCTTCAGTGCCTCTGTGGGGCATTATTTTAGTTATGTAACAAAGGTGTATAATCCTCATTATGTGTCACTATTCTATGCCACTGACTAGTATTAACTCACTTAGTCCTCACAACACTGTGAGATAGGTACTGTCTTTATCCCATTTTATAGAGGGAGAAACTGAGGTGCATCTCAAGTCAGCCAGTTAGTAATTGGCACAGCTGGGATTGGAACCCACACAGCTTGACTCTGGAGCCCTTGTTTAACCATCTTGCTTGGCTACTTTGCAAATGTGGATCCAATCCTGCAAAAATAGGAAACTATTCACTGGTCTTAGGCAGACCTGGAGATGTGATTTTTTTGAACTTTCAAAAGATTTTTTTGTGTGGTACCATAGGGTGATTTGGAGGGGGAGAGACTAAAGGCAGATAGATTGGTTACAAGGGTATAATAACGCAGGAAAAAAATGATAAGTGTCAGGTACATCATGGTGGGTAACACATTTGAGGGTTGGTTTGGAGGCATGATTGTGGGGTGTGGGGAGGGGGAACAGGAGAAAAAGGTAAAGATCCCTTTGGTTTCCAACTTGGGTGTCTGAATAGATGGTAGAATCATTAATGTTCAAGAATCAACCATGTGGAAAAGGGGGGATTAAGGAAGAAAAAGCAAATTCTTTTAAATCTGGGAAATATAAAATGCATCGTTAGATAAGAATAATCACTTGACTTCTGAGTGTACCAGTTCAAACTCCCACCCAAACACCCACAGAGTTGATAGGAACAAATGAACTAGAATGTATATTTTACATTAAAATGGAAAACAAAGGCCAACAGAAATAGAGAAAATTATTTGGAAATATTTCTCTCTTACCATGAAAGTATCCAGTTTGTAGCATTTCAATGCAGCAAATGAGCAGGGGTTGGGAGGGCTGGCAATGCTGAAGTGGGGCTAAGGGACTGTAAAACCGATACCGACCAGGGTTCTTGGCCTCCCCCAATCAATAGAAATTGATAAGAGGCTAGTCAAGAAATTTAGGCAAGGCTTTACTGGGGCTCCTGTAGTCTCTGGAGGGAGCGAAAGCAAGTAACATCTTCCCTTGCTTGCTCCTGAGGTGGTGGGGGGGTGGAGCCTGGGGGGTGAGGGGATGGGACTAGCTGGTTTCCTATATAGGTTGAAGGTGGGGAGTGTGTCCAGGGATCGGGCCAGAGGGGTGGTTAGGTGTTTTGCCCACCCCTTTGCTGATGGTGAGTGCAGGGGGCACATGCAGTACCCTGCTTTTGCTCCCAGCTCTTCAGAAGTGTCAGTTGGGTTTTTTGGTCTTTTTGTATCTTCTTGTCCATAATTTACCCCAACTGAGCATGCATGCAGTTATTTTTACTCCTTTATAGTTTCTTTGTATTTTGTTGCTCAAGGAGATGTTTGTCCAGGTGCAAGCACTGCAGCACTGCAGCAAAGGGTCCCAGGTCCCAGCCTGTCTCAAAATAATTGATTGCTTGCAGCATGGCCCCTGCTTACCTACAGTTATTGCCTTGTAGGACTGGCAAGGGAAAGAAGAAAAAGTGCCAAATGAGACCATTGAAAAAATGCTGCTTTTGTTGATCTCCTTAGTCCCAGCTCTCCCTTCCTTGAATCCCATTTTATCGTACTCTCTCTAATTGCTCATGAGTATTTTCTCCAACTAAAACTAGTCATCTTGGGGCTGATCCTTTAACTGTTGTGTTTGGAGGCCGGAAAGACTTATAGCGCATGCTTCTGAAACTTGGGGTGGAGAGGGATTGGGATGATCAGAGAATGGTACACAACAACTCAGCAATTTGTCATAGGAATAGCCCCTAGACTCATTGCTTTTTGCCTTCCTACTCAGCTTGTTCACAAAGCTGTCTTAGACAATCTTTAAAGAGCCTTGAAGCTTTGCAGACCATTTGGACTACAGATTGGAATATAGTTGCAAAGAAGTGGATTTATCGTGTCAATGCAAAACGAATCAACTCAGAATGACAACTTCATATGGTTAAGCCCATTACAACTTTGTTGGACTTCTTTCATCTCTTCTGAGTATATGGCATGTCATTAATGTTACCAGCTGCCTGTCTTCTCTGGATACCAACAGCAGAGGGAAAAAACCCACCCTTAACAGCCACTGGCTCTCCTGTTTTCCACTTAGATAGCTACTGTACTGCCAAGGCAAATGTGAAACAGGCTCCCACAATAACAGCAATTTTCCAAATGCTCTGTTAATTTTCAGTAAACCAAAATAAAATGTGTTATTATTTATTAAGAATATACACTACATATGGTTTCCAGATGATAAGTATTTCAGTAAAGTACCACACTGAGAACAATCTGAGTTGGCTTGAAAGCTGTACCCTTAGAGTAATAGGTATAGCCCAGGGTCAGAACTGTCACTTTTATTGGGTTAATTCAATGTTCATGGTTTACAGGCTATGATACAGGACTAGTGAAAAGTTTTTCCATGCCCATATCAGCTGCATTATACATGTAATTTTACATAAAAAAGTAGTATCCCATATATCATTATTTATTCATAATGATGTTTACTAAACAACTGCATGGCACAGGATGATAGTGTAGTTTGGGGTATAGAATATGGAGCAGATTCCAAACACTAGGTCCGAGACAACTCCTTCAATTATGTAAACTTTAGAAACAAGACATAGAAAAATATAATTTTACAGTTATCAGATAGCATGTCATTGTTTCACAAATAGGGTACAAAAATTTGAAGGATCTCAGGTTTGTGGACTGATTTGGGCTCCTTTGAGTGTAGTTTAATACATTAAAAATCTTTTCCATAACACTGGTCCCTGAGTCTTCACCTGGATTATGGGGAGCCCTGACTTACTCATCTTTGATTTCTAGAAACTTCCACACTATGAGGGGAGGATGATTGCATCCAGCCAAAATTCTGGTGGTCACAGGGCATGCTCTGGATCTGGCCCCATGTCTGGTATTTTCGTTATAAGCATCTCTGCTGTAGACATCTTTGCCACAAACATTTTCGCAGCACAGCTAATTGGCTCTAAGGCAATTTTGCCATTAAAGATGAAATGACTAGTTGACTGTTTAGTCTGACATACAAAAGTCATGATAGATGACAACAATATGTCCCAAGAGTTTGTTTCTTATTTTGAAACCCAGTACACTGGAGGAGAAAGAAGCTGAGGCTGAGGGCCTGAAAGTGGCAGAGTTGCACCCACATTTTCCATAGAACATTGGAATGTCTGTCTATCGCGAACAAAGAACAGTGTAGAGACTTTCACAATGCAATACAAAGCTCAGTTACAAATATGCATCCTAGTGTTTGGAAACTGATACCTCTCTTAATGAAGGAAGAAATTATAGTGAAAAAGGAAAACGTGAACAAGGAGAGGACTCAACAAGCAGAAAAAAAAAGTATAAAACACTATAAACAAAAGACTTGGGAGACAAGTATTTAAGTACAACCCACAAAGTAAAATCAGTTACTTATGCAATATTGGATCTCCACACATTTTAAATGTATTCAAATGTTTTGTATTTCACAATAAAACCCTTTAAATTTTGTCATTTATTTCTCATGTTTCATTATGTCCTTTTTCATGTCCCTCTTTAATTTTTTGTTATCTTATGTTTTACGACAAAGTTGCCTTACAGCCAATTAGTTATGTGGCAAAAATGTTTGCAGCAAAAATGCTTATGGCAAAGACGTTTAAGGCAAAGAAGTTCATGGTGAAAATACCTAGAACCATCTGGCCAGTGCTAGACTTCCGGTGAGGGTTGCCAGCCTTGGCTTTATTTCCTCTCCTCTGTGTTCCAGATCCTCACAGCATGGTCTTTGAACAGGGCTGGACAGACCTTGCATCAGGCTCTCTCTCTCCCTGCAGGCCCTACTGCTAGAAGTGAGCCCAGACCAGGCCAAGGTCCAACACCCTGTGAAGAGTCTGTGCTGTGTCAGCACCACCCATCCTGGGGTCACACCTTCCTTGTTCTCATGGCTTCAGGTCACTCAGTTAGAATTCCAGTTTGGTTCTGGCTCTTTGCCTTAAAGAAAAGGAACTTATACTGCTTTTAAAAAATTAAACATAAAATACATATTCAGGGCTTCCCTGGTGGCGCAGTGGTTAAGAATCCACCTGCCAATTCAGGCGACACGGGTTCAAGCCCTGGTCTGGGAAGATCCCACATGCTGCAGAGCAACTAAGTCTATGTGTCACAACTACTGAGCCCGAGTGCTACAAGTATTGAAGCCTGTGAGCCTAGAGCCTGTGCTTCGCAACAGAAGAAGCCACCACAATGAGAAGCCTGCGTACCACAACAAAGAATAGCCCCCGCTCGCCGCAACTAGAGAGGAAGCCCACGTGCAGCAACGGAGACCCAATGTGGCCAAAAATAAATAAATAAAATAAACAAATAAATATACATATTCATTTAGGGATAGGGAAATCAGAAAATCTCCTCCAAAATTACACAAACTCCCACTGACTAGTGATAACCATCACTAACATTTTGAAGTTTATTCTTCAAGACATTTTTCTCTGCACATATACACAAAAACTTACTTTTCTTACAAAAATGAGATTGTGTCTATTTATTTAGCTCTATCTATCTTTCTCTATAGATATAGTTTTACAATCTGAATATGCATTTTTTTCTTTTCTTGCATGAACCTAGTTCAGTATAAAAAATACTCCACAACATTACTTTTAATGGCTACTTAGTGTTCTAATTTACTTTAAATAAATTCTGAAACTCCCAAATGCAAGAAGAATGAACTGTTACACATCCATTGCCTTTATTACCTCATCTGTTTTTGTCCAGTTTCTACGTCTGAAGCCTTATGGTGGTTCTCTGTGACCCAAAAGGATTATCATTCTCACAACACAATACATAGAAGAATCATCCTTGGCACTTGTCTGGAGTTTATTTTCTTAGGTCCTAACCACAGGTATTTTCATTTAGGGATTTTGGAGTGGGGTTCTGAATTTGTAAGCGTACCTGAAATGATTTTTCTTCAGTGTTTTTCATACTTCATTGCTGTAAGAACCCTTGCCCTAGAGGAACCTTGTTCCCCAGTGCCTCTCAGCCATTGTACTTGGTAGCCCTCTGCTCAGGAAACCCCTTCCCACTCAGTGGCCTGGGAAGCTGCTTCTCATTACTTCCAACTCAGTTCCCAATTTTCCATCACTATCTAGCTCTTCCTGGGCTGATTGGGCAGTTATAGCTTCCCACCTTTGTATGTGTTTGACACTCATATGTACCCCCATTTCTATACATGCCATTTTCCCCACTAGGCTGTAGGGTCACAACCACATCTGTCTTGTGTAGGTGCTCAAGATCAGCCTGGCATCTGATATGGAGCATTTTATTTCCTCCATGTATGCTTGTGACCTGAAAGGAGGAAAAGAAAGAAGGAAGGAAGGAAGGAAGGAAGGAAGGAAGGAAGGAAGGAAGGAAGGAAGGAAGGAAGGAAGGAAGGAAGGAAGGAGGGAAGGAAGGAAGGGAGGAAGGAAGGAAGGAAGGGAGGAAGGAAGGAAACGGGGAAGGAAGGAAGGGAGGGAGGGAGTAAAGAAGGACTATTTTATTGAGGGGAGTCAAGGCAAGTTCCTATAGGGGATTCCATTTGAGCTAAGCCTTAAATATAGGTGCCATTTGATGAGCGGTAACTTCTGTATATTATAGTATTTCTCTGAAATCTCCCAACAGCACCTTACAATAGTGCATTTTACAATTTCCAGAGTTACTTCTGAGTCCAGGGAGATTAAGTATCTTGTTCAAGCACCCAGAGCTTAAAAAAGGCAAAGGATTTGCACCAACACCGTCTATGGGACCAGACAGTGGAGTTAGGATAAAAGGTCATCTCAGATACATGGAGCACAGGGGAAGACATGGAGTAAGAATGGCTTATATGGGGGGTAATGGTATCCCAGAGTAACTCAGTTTAACCGGAATGTTGGATAGATGTAGAAAAGAGTAGGATTTGGGGCTGGAAAGGGAGTTTAGAGCTGAAGTACTGAGTTTATTTCACCAGACTTTGAGGCGTCACTACATTATTTTGAATAAGAAAGTGTTTGCTCAAAGCCTGAGGCAGTGTGCTCATTAGATGGGAAGGGAAATAGATAGGTTGTGGGGAAACCAGTTAGGAGCTTATTGCAAAAGCCCAAGTGGAAAATATTAGGGCTGATGATACAGGGCACGGGCAGGGAGTGAGAGTGGTTGAGATGTATTTTAGACGTAGAACCCAAACACTTTAGTGACTGAATGTATTCAAGCAAGATTAGAAGAATAAGCCAAAGTTAATTCTAAGTGGCTAATCTGTGAAATGTGAATATCTTTGGCAGGGGTGAAGAACTGCCATGGGAGGAGGTGCTCTGTGTGGGAGGGGTGCAGTGTGAGAAACTACGCTTTAGACATGGTGGATTTGAGATGTCAGAGGGATTCTTGCAGACAGATATACAGCCGGTACTGGGGGAAACTGAATCAGAGTAATTAAGACAGACTGGACAAGTGTTATGAGAAAAACTGTAGAAGTGCCAGTCAAGTTGTAGAAAATGCCAGCTTCTCCTGACCCTGAATGTAGGAAGGTAGACAGGGGAGACTGAAGGAAACTCGTGTCACCAGGGAACATCAGGAATCCTTTAAAACAAGCCGTGGATGGAGGCAGTATAAAGGTAAAGGCAGAAAACATAGGGAGGTTTGTTTTTTTTTAAATATTGGCTGTATTCCCTGTGCTGTACATTATATCCTGGTGTCTTATTTATTTATTTATAAATTTGTTTATTTATTTATGTCTGTGTTGGGTCTTCATTGCTGCACACGGGCTTTCTCTAGTTGCGGTAAGCGGGGACCACTCTTCCCTGTGTTGTGCAGGCTTCTCATTTCTGTGGCTTGTCTTTGTTGCGGAGCACAGACTCTAGGCATGCAGGCTCAGTAGTTGTAGCTCACGGGCTTTAGAGCACAAGCTCAGTAGTTGTGTGCGTGGGCTTAGTTGCTCCACTGCATGTGGTATTCCCCCCGGACCAGGGCTCGAACCCGTGTCCCCTGCCTTGTCAGGTGGATTCCCAACCACTGTGCCACCAGGGAAGCCCCATAGGGAGGTTTTTTAATGGGACCTTGCCCTTGGGTGTGACCATGGGAGAAATTAGGACAACTATCTCATAAATTTGATATTTAGGGTGATTTCTTTTGGCTTTATAGGAAGTTTTTGCCTTTTAATAAGACTAGAGACTCTTCTAGACCCTAAATTATCTATCCAAAGATTAACTTTCCAAAAGTAGAATTGCAGGTACATAACAAGTTGATGGGAAAGGCTGTTTGGAGTCCAGGGACCTTATTAACACACAAAATAATAGCTAACATTTATGGGGCTTGTGTTAAATGAATTAACTTATTTAATTCTGACAAAATAACCTTATGAAATAAAAACTATCATTCACTCCATTTAGAATTGAGGAAACAGAGGCACAGAGAGGTCAAATAATTTGCCTAAAATCACATAGCTGATAAACGGACACTTGGGATTTAGACTAAACAGGCTGGCCCCCTGCCCACGTGCTTCAGCGCCTTTCCTGCCTCATCAAGAGTGAGCTCAAGCCTAGAGTTGGCATCACTCAGACATAGACTTCCACAGGACAGATATTCTCTTGTTTACCGATAGCTTTTTCTTTTTAGAGGTGCAGGTAGGGTGGGATATTGGTGAGCAGAGGCCCAGGGTTTTCCACTCCCTAGCCTAGCATCTCTTTTTGGATCACGGCATGCTGTTCCCTTGGAGTCATCTACAGTCTAGGATGTGCTAGAGCAGATGGACAGGCCCCTATTTTCTTTGCTCTGGAGCAGTGTGGAGGGAGGGCTGGGGTGTGGGAGGTGAGCAAGCAAGTGGTCCTTGATCCTTCCTCCAGGATATCACTGGGAATCTGACCATATCCGCACACCAACCCCTTCCCTCCTTCTGCTTATTTACTATCCCTCTCTAGGTACTGAGGGTGTAGGATGGTGAGAATTGAATTGAATAACTGAATGTGTGGATTTTATGTTAACCTCAATCCCATGTAAGTGTCTTGTGTGTGTGTGTGTGTGTGTGTGTGTGTGTGTGTGTGTGTGTCTGTGTTGGCTTTGCCTCTGAGAGGTATGAGAATACAGAAAGAATAGATACATGTTTCATCCAAAATATTTTTCACTTGAGTGTAGTTCTCAGGAACAGTGCTAATTTCATATGAACCTTGATAATCTCTTATCTGCATGTAGAATATATGTATTTAAAGACCTATCATTCTCTGGAACAGTGCCTCAGTAAAAGGAAGGAACCTGCAGCTTCAACAAGTAATTGAATCTTACTTATCAATGGACAACTAGAAGCCAACGTACACTTTCCTGACATCCTCCACTTGAAGAAAACAGCACTCTGACACATGACTATTTCAGAGTGGCATAATCTGCAGAAACCCCCTGCCAGTAACTGACAGGTCACATGATTGGCAACTGAAAAGAGCAGGAAACCTCCTGTAGGTGTGGGAGGAGGTGATCAGGGTGCTTTCATCTCCCCTTGCCACTCGCCTACTTTGCCGGAGCACTGAGCATGCTCTCACCTGCCTGCCCCAGGAACACAATCACATTCCGGAGGCTCCACTTTAATACTGCCAGGTGGTTTCTCTCTTCTTCAGCATGTACTTGGTGCTTTTCTTGAAATTAAATGGTGACCTCTCACTTACCTTCAGGTCTAACACTGGGCTAGCTGTGATCCTGCCCCAAAGCTTATCTCCTGATTCATGTAACCAACAGTCAGGGAGTCATCAAGAGTGGGAAGGAAGCCTTTGCTCTTCTGTACTTGTCATCAAAGCCAAAGAAGCTCACTTTCCTCGGGGCAACATCTGGCTAGAATTTATATGGCAAGCATGGAAATATTCTTTTTTAGATCTTATGATTTCTTTGCTTTGGCATTGCTAAAATGGCACACCGCCACCACCAGAAAATAACCATGTCATTTTCCTCATGTCAACAAGCTCCTTGCCAGCAATGATTTCCTGTCATTCCTTCCCAGTTTCTGAAGAGGTGGCTGTGTTCTGCTGGCAGCATCCTTTAGGAAAAAAAATCAAATCAGCTGGGCAGCTCTTGAGGTAGGGAGCTCTTATGCCAGAGGAAATGACTTCTTTAGGATTCGCTGCTATACTGATAACTATGGTCTGGACTCACTCCTCTGATGCCTTATCAACAGCTCCTCCCATAATCCCCCCCAACCTCTTTGCTTCCTAGCCATTTTTCCAAGTGAAATATGGTTTTGGCTCAGTTGCTCTTCTCACTGTCTGTCCCCTCTTTTTGTTTCTGTAGATGGCTCCCTGCTTCCCAATGGTCTCTCTGCCTTTGCTTTCTAGGTCATTGGACTCCTTTGAGGCCTTTGACTTTTCCCTTTAGTGTTTCCTTGTGTCTGCTCCTGCTCGATCCTCTGGCCTCCTGATGTGGGCTATGTAAGCCTTTAAGAATTCTGTCCTTGTGACCTTTCCTCTCTGCTCATGCTGAGAGGTCACCCATACTTATAGCTTTAGATACAATTTAGTGATACTTAAACTCTTAACAGTGGCTTTAAAAATACTAAAGTTGTACAAGCACGTAGTTTAAAGAGTAAACTATTTTTACAATGCTTGACAGAATTAGTTCCCTGAAGGAAATCCCCCATACTCTGCCATTTCCTGCTTGTGGAAACCACATTCAATTCTTTTAGCTGCTGGGGGTGGGGGCACTTATCTCTAAATCTCTAAAAATGATGCTTATTTTTCTATTTCTTTCTATTTTTTAAAGGTTTTCTCTCTTGACTTCCAACATAGATGCTGAAGATTGAGCCTTTCCCACTATACCACATCATACCTATATACTTTACTTTGTCTTCCAAAGTGGTCATCTTATAATTTGGGATAAATGAATAATCACTCTTTATATTTGACTATGAAAATGCTACTTACAGTGGAGAAACATAATGGTCTATGGTTATTTTGAGAGGTAACATAATTTAAGAGAACAGCATCTAGAGTCCAGCTGCCTGGATTCAAATCCCAACGACAGTATTTACCATTAGGGTGAACTTGAGTAAGCTCCTTAACGTCTGTGTCTCAGTTTCTTCAACTGTAGAATGAGGTAATCACAGTACCTACAACAACACTGGGTCGTTGTAATGATTAATAGTTAATAAGTTAATAAATATAAAAAAAATTTAGAACAATGCATGTCGTATAAACACTAAAGAAGCGTTAGAAATGTTTGTTTTTATATCTTTCCTGGTGCAACATTTAATTTTTTCTGAGATTATTAAAAACAACCATAATAATAATTTCCATTTTTATTTGTGTAGTTTTCCATGTACTTATGGCTAATTTATCCCTAATCTTTCCCCTGGAACTCTCTTTTCAATTATATTCAAATGTATTTGGTGAGATACTAACCCCATTTTTATGAAGTCTTTCCCAGAGTCTTTGCATCTGCTCTAGTTCATGCTGGGTGGTCTTCAGACCAAGACAGTATTCATCTCTCTCTTCACTATCGTCCTGAGGAGTCCCGTTATTTTTTTGTTTTATCACCTGCTTTCTAGATCTTCTTTGTTCCCCTTTTACTTGGTTCATCTCATTTTAGAAGAATATATCTTCTTGAGAAAAGATGAAAGTAATTTTTTTTTTTGAGATTCTGCATCTCTAAAAATGTCTCTATTCTATCTTCACACTTATGACTAGTTATGGAGTTCTAGGTTGGAATCATGTGCTCTCAGAATTTCGAAGACATGAGTTTATTGTCTTTAGCTCCCTTGCTGCTGTTGAAGAGTTCTATGCTGTTATAATTTTGATATTTTGTATATATCCAGTTCTTCTTCTCTGGAAATTTTTAGAACATTCCTATAATCCCGGGTGTTAAGGAATTTCATCACGATGTGCTTTCACCTGAATCTGTGTCCAACTATCATTCTGAGCACTTGATAGATTTTTCAGTTGAGGAAATTCTTTTGAATTATTTCTCTGATGATTTCTTCTCCATTTTCTCTGTTTCTTATTGGAATTCCTGTTCTGTGGATGTGGAATGGTCCTCTAAGTTTTAAACCTTTCCTCTCCTACTTTTCATCTTTTTGTCCTTTTGCCCAACTCTCTAAAACTGGTCACATTTTATCCCAATCTATCTACTGAGTTTTTTTATTTTACTCTTTAATTTTTTTTTTTTTGGTCTCCGAATGTTCTTTTGTTCCCACTAAAGTCCTTGCTTTTCTTTCATGAATGCACTGTCTCTTTTTGAGGATTTTAATAATAATTATTTTAAAAGTTTTCCTATCTCTGTATTGTCTGCTCTCTTCAAGTTTTTAAAATTTCTGTATCGTTTGACATCTATCTTTTATTTTGGAGGCTTTCTTTAAAGGTCTGGTGATCCTTGGATGTTGACTTTTATTTAAGATGGAGATACTGAGAATCAGATTGGAAAGTCTATGCCTGAAGGTGGCACTTTTCCAAGGTGCCACCAATGGCCCATTTAAGCTGGGCCATTAAGTTAGACAAGTCCTGAGGAAAATATCTGTAAGTCTTTATCCTGGGCTAATCAGATTCCACAAAGAAGGATTGAAGTTTTTGCCCTTAGAGTATAATCTCTCTTTCCAGATGGAAGCCTATTTGAACATTTAATTTGAAAACTTGGAGTTAATCACCTGGCTTTAGTCCTGCACCCGGGTCTCCACTGTGCCTGGTATCTTCTAGCCCAGAGAACTTTCATTTCTACTCAGAGAACTCCCAGTCTAATGTTGGGTGAGGGAGAAACACCATGCACTGGGTGGGGGAGGATTTCTGATGATCTGATTCTTAAATGGATTTGGTTTTAGGTCTACTTCTTACATTCACAGGAAGCTGATGCCAAGAATTTCTGAATCTTTTAGTATTTCCCTGGTGTAGATAAGGCTGCATCTCAGCCTTTCCCAGCCTTCAGATTCAGTTTTCTTGGGTTCACTAGGTCAATTGCTACTCATCTGCTTTCTAGCTGTCAATGTTTTTTGCATTTTCTTTAAATTGAATTTATGTCTTAAAAAGCTCTATTATTTTCATCTAGTGGGACTTACAGAGGGTGCAGAGGGTAATGTGTTGGGTAACATTAAGAAGACAGATCTTCAACAAATTAACACATGTAAATATGTCACTACAAATGATAATAAAAACTATAAAGAAAAATAAGATAATTTGAGAGAACAGTAAAGAGGGACTAAATTTGGATTGGTGCTTCAGGACATGGCTCTCTGAGAACATATTTAAACCAAGTTCTGAAGACCAGTGGAGTTAGTCCCACAAAGAGTATAGAGAAAAGCATTTCATGCAGATGAGCAGCCTTGGGGTGATAGAATAGTCAGGACTCTGGACTTAAAGTGACAGAAGCCTAAGCCTAAGCTAAAAAAGGAAATTGATTACTACCTATAACTGGGAAGTCTAAGATGTGATGCAGTGTATCTTGGCTGGATCCGGGGTTTACATGAGGCCTTAGGTTCCTGTCTCTCTCTCCATTTATAGTTCTGCTTGTCACTGCTTGGCCTCCTTCTCAGAGAGACTTCCTCCATTTGGTGGCAAGTTGGTTACTAGAATCATAAGGCTATATCTTTGTTATTGCTCCTATACTGAAGAAAATGGGAGAGGCTTCTCCCACTTTTTTTTTTTTTTTTTACCTGGCATCCATATATGATACTCCACATTCCTTGGAATAATCACAATATTGGAGTTCTAAATTTGGCCAGACATATGTCCCACTCCAATTTGATCCCTGCAAAGTACTGAAAGATATTTACTATCAGAAGAAGTGTGAGAGAAAATTATAGAGACTTAAGTAGAGTCTTGTGGGTGACGTTAAGCTGTCAGAATTTAAACCAACTGCAATGAGAAGCTATTGATGGATTTTAATCAAGGAGTAACATAAGCACATTATGATTATTAATTTAATCCATACTTCCAAACCAAATTTCCTTCCCAGTCCCCTTACCTGTGTCAGCAGCACCACCATTTTTCTACAACCTTAGCTTGACATTTTAGAGCCATCTTGGAAGTCTCTCTCAAATTGATCACTCATATAAAATTAATCACTAAGCCCAATAGATTCTCCCTTCTTGAAGTCTCTTGGATTTATCCTGGCTCCTGCTTCATGCATCTCATCATTCTATTGCAGGCTCTTATCAACTTGGACTTGGTTTGTGTGATAGTCTCCTAACTGGCTTCTTTTCTATTTTCTCCCTGCTTCTAAGTCATCACACATGGCACTGTCAGATTGTTCTTTCGAAAATACCACTATCTCTATATCACTTGTCTAACCAGGAGTCCATGATGCCTCCCTATCATTTAATGAACCAAGCCCAAATCCCTCAGCCCAGCATCCAGAGCCTTCCGTCCTCTGGCCCTGCTGTACCTACCTCACCTTATCTACCAGTAATCCCTCCACCATGATAAGACTATATGGGCCCTGAAGACTCCCCAGTCTTCACCTCCAGGAGTGGGGGGAAAGATGGATGGTTATCAATCACTTTGCAGATGGAAGAGGAGAGAAGCACGGGGGTTGGGGGGAGAGAAAGAACAGTGTGAGCCATTCTGATGAGTCACAGCTGCATTAGGTAAAGAAAGGCCATGGATGTAAGTACATGGCTCCCTTGAACTTGATGGTGTGGTCAAGCTAGTCTTTCTGAGTCACATGGGCAGGCATCAGTGCCAAGTTGAAATCTCAGTGTGTGTATTTTCAAGGTGAGGCTTTGGCTGGAAGGAGAACATTCACTTAGGCAAACCTTTCTAGGTCATAACACTCACTCCCTGATACAAAATGTGTGAGGCCAGCTCACAGGTTTCTGGGAACTTGCCTGGGATTTTCAGGGTCAATTGGTACTGCAGAGAAATGATAGATTATCCAGAGAAGTGTGAATAGTGTCAGGAAACATGATCAGCTCTGGTGGGATCTCATTACTTATTTTTGCTCAAGTAAGTTTTTGTGGAGCTTGGTTGTGGTGTTTGGAATCTGCAGAGGTAAAGTGCTATTAGGAAGGGAAGGGGCTCTAACAACTTTTTTAAAACCTACTAAAGTTCTGAGGGAAATTGGGTAAAAGATTTGTATCTAAATCCTAAAACGAAACAATAGAAAATTTTTAAAAATTAGTACAGAATCACTATTATCTTTTCCTGGGATTGATTTAGTTAACTGTTTACTATAGTCATCAATTATTGGATGATATGGGTAGACATAATTGGTTAAAATTCTATAATAATTCCTATAAGACTTGAAAGGAAGTGTACTTTGAAAAGCAAGAATTTTACTCTAGATTTTAAGGAGTGAAGAAGGAATTTTATTCACTGAAGAGAACACTTAAAAAGAACATGATACAAGGCCACAGTAATTCTGTGGTAGTAAGAATGATAGTTCCCCAAAGATGTACACACCCTAAATCCTGGAACCTAGGAATCTGTTAGCTCACATGGCAAAAAGAACTTAAGAGATGTGACTGAGGCTACAGACCTTGACGGGGAAGTTAGCCTATATTATCCAGGTGGACCCAATCTAATCACAACAGTCTTTAAAATCAGAAAACCATTTCCAGATGGGGTTAGTTGGCAGGAGATGTGACCATAGAAAAAGTGTCAGAGAGACGCAACATTGCTGGCTCTGAAGATTGAGGAGGGGGTTCAGGAGCCAAGGAGTGTGAGAGGCCTCGCTACAAACTGAAAAAAGCAAGGAAACAGATTCTCCCCTAGAGCCTCCAGAAAGAAACATAGCCCTGCCAACACCTTGGTTTTAGCCCAGTGAGATCTGCTTTGGACTTCTGACCTATAAAACTCTAAGATAATAAAATTGTGTTGTCCAAAATCACTAAGCTTGTGGTAATTTGTTATGGCAGCCATAGAAAATAAATGCAAATTGTTTAGTAAATACATTTTGAATGAATGAAATTAGTCTAAGAAATTCATAAGGAAATCACATAAACAGGCTTCTTTTACTGGGGCTGGGACTTAAATATGCTTTTCATAAGTGATTCTTTTTTTTAATAGATTGTTATTGGAGTATCATTGCTTCACAGTACTGTGTTAGTTTTTGTTGTACAACAAAGTAAATCAGCCATATGCATACATATATCCCCATCCCCTCCCTCTTAAGCCTCTCTCCCACCCTCTTTATCCCACCCCTCTAGGTGGTCACAAAGCACCGAGCTGATCTCCCTGTGCTATGCTGCTGCTTCCCACTAGCTATCTATTTTACATTTGGTAGTGTATATATGTCACTGATACTCTCACTTCGCCCCAAGCACTTACTATGTACTAGGCACTTTTCTTTGTTTTTGTATTAAAACCTCGTAATAACTGAGATCATTGCTATTAGTTAGTGATGTAATCTTTCCAAATTCACACACTTAACAAATGGAGAAGCTGAGTTTTGAACCTGGGAAACTGTAGAGTTCATCGCTTAGTCACTACGATGGTTCTTCCCACACTTAGCAGCATATTAAAATTGCTTAGGGAGTTTTTACAAATCCCAATGTCCTGATCACAGCCCATGTCAATTAAATCTGAATGTTCAAGTATGGAGCCAGGCATCAGTTATTTTTCAAAGATCTCCTGTAAATCCAATCTGCAGTGAAGTTGGGAACCACTGCATTTGGTGTACTCTCTCTCAAACTACAAGATAAATTTAGTTATTCCATCTATTAGAAAGCATTAAAACTTAGTTGGTTCAAAACTACAATCTAAATTACCTCTTACTCTGATGGTTTTTATCATGGTTAGTACAGCAACTGTCATTAGCTGGATAAAAGGGCCGTCGTTAGTTGATCCAAAGACTATAGTAGAATTGATTTTGCATGTAGACACAATTTGGATTGTCGGTCAAAATAATGGAGGGCCAACAGTGGGGAAATCTTTCCCCAAATCAGACAAGGAGGAGGGAGAAACGAAGATCTTTATCTGGTATCTAAAGCCAGAAGAGAATGGAGATCTGCCTGATGAGATCAGAGACCAAACTGACCGTCTGGGCATTTTTGTCACCACTTTTGTTAAAAGTCTGTGCCTTTATTTCACCATCAGTTAGAAGCAGCTCTACTCTCCCATTAAGATTGGTGCTGTTTCCTTTATTTTGCCATAGCTTGGCTTCCTTGTGCCATACTGGACAGTACCTCTAGGGTGACCATCCCATCAGCAAGATCTCATCCCCCTTCTGGTCAGGGGACAGACTGCAAGTTGGGGCACGGTGGAATTTTGGCTGCAAGTGTCTGGCTGCCACCGTGGCAGATGACTGTTCCTCCCTTTAAATGGCACTTTCATAAGGTAAAGTACCCGACTTCCCCTCAGGCAGGACAGGCAGGCTCTGTTTCTTAATCTGCTGGAGAACTTCTTTACTTTCTCAATTAGTTCTGCCAACAGAAATTGGTTCAGCACGTTTCAACTGGAAACAGGTGTTGATGGCAGTGTCCAAATCCTCGGTGGAGGGGCTTCTCTCTCCTTTGACAGCCTCTCCATGCGAGGAATGAACGGGGCTTTGTTGGACGGACCAGATGCACGTCTCCTCGTGGGCCAGAGCTCTTGGTTCAAATTCCACAGATGAGAGCCATAAATTAAAATGCACTTTTGTCTCACTGGTAATAATCACAGACCCCAGTCCATCATCTTTTTGTTGACTCTAAGCCACAAACTTGCTTTAGACAGGATTACCTCAGGATTCCTAACTGAACACAAGGCACTCTTTTTGGCCTGAATTCCCAATTGGCTATATGCTCTTTGCAATTTCACCAGAATGTTGCCAGCACTCTACTGTGTGCTGTGTAGATGTGGAAGTAAACTAGCTAAATCAAAAGGGTGAGAGAAGTAACTTTACACATTTTGCATGATTCGCATTGCAGGTTTTTCTCTTGTATTTACCCATCTTAGTAACTTTTACAAGTTACAATTTGATTTTATTTTTATTGATGCTTATTTTCTTTCTGGGTTTTTAAATTGATCAAGAAAGACATTTGGAGTTAAGAGAAGTTTCTTACTTCCAATGAGATTATAGCCTGAGTGGAGTGGAGATGTTACTGTTTATCCTAGTGGATCCATACAGCATAACCAGGCAGAGGTACCAGCCAAGAAGTCTTCTTGGAGCAACTGCATAAAATACTGTCTTCTCATCATACAACATCATCCTGGAACAAGGATTCCAGGTTTTCTGAGGTTTAAAGATGGTCTAAAAACTCTTTAAAAATCACTGAGAATTAAGATCCTTCACGAGTTATAAATTCTGTAATAGAAAACAAAACAAAACAAAACAAAAACCCACCCTTATCTAGGGGAAACCAGTACTGTTTTCTGAGAATTCCCTTCTACATTTTCCTTGTGGTTAATTTCAAATTTTGATTTTTCTCAAAACTGATTTGTATTTTGCACAGCTGTTTAGTGCTATTCTATGCCTTGCATTTTTCAAGGAGTTTTATGGTTGCTCTCTTTTTTAAAGATAATCTCAACACAGCTTACAGACATGCACACCAACACACAAATTTATTGGCCAATATCAGTAAATGACTAAAGCCCTGAGGAAACTATTGAACATTAAACTTGGTTATAGTACAATGGTATCTGCAGTGTACTGGCCACTTATCCATGTCTATAAATAGGACACAAAAGCTTAATTTTATCATAATTGAAGAGCAATTTTGAGAAAGTCATGTAATTTAATGGTTTAACTGTCTTTTATTGCTATATGTAAATGGACTAAATAACAGTAAATATTGAACACAATCTAATGTGCTGCAATTTCTTTGGAACACAATTTAAATTTCAAATTATGTTTAATGCTTCTGTACATATCACAGGTCTCTTTTTTAAAAGCTTATCACGTGGAATTCATTTTTTCAAGGAAACTGGCTTTTGGGAAAAACAGAGAAGTAGAAGTAGTGTGGGTCATTTGGAAATCTGACCAACTATGTTTTTTAAAAGTGCGTCATGTAGTTTTAAATCATCTTTTCCTTCCATTATTTTTAATTTTATCAATATCCTCCTGGATTATATATTTAGATGATCTCTGAATAAGACTTTTTCCAGTTGCATTGTGTTACTTGCCCTCAAACATTTCCTTTTTCTTTTGTATAATTAGGCTTAAAGGGAGAAGGTGATAGATAATAAGACACAATGTGCACATATGTTAGGCTACTTCTTCCCGTGGAAATGATTCACTAACTGGCATCCTTTGATTCTGTCCTTGTCCTGTCTTTGGGACCAACATGTCCTTTCCTATGAAATCATGTTCAGTGAAAGAAGGGAGGAAATGCTGTTCTCTTTGGATCCCATCTGATTTCAGAATGTTAGTAAGATATAGATGTGAAGGTGCCATAAGGAGTTAAAAAGTAAAGAGTTCCTTTGAGAGGCAGAATTAGAAGTCTCTGATGACAGTTTAACATGGGGGTGTTATAAATAAGCCAGGAGGTCTAACCTGTGTTCTCCTGGACTGCCTGATATCAACAATGGGGGAAGATTACCCTAAAACAAACTCACTCACGGAATTTATAAATCTTAGAAGGAGAGTACTCAAAGTATGTTGTGCACACAAAAATATGCTTTGGTCTCATGGAATTTTAGTTTTTAAAAAGTTTAGTTTTGTGCTCACCAGAGGACTTCAAACAAAATTGAGAAAATATGGAAACAACTTGCTTTTAGGTTAAAAAGAAGTCTATCCATCTACCATGATAAAATTATTGCAATATTTACTGCCCATAACTATGAATGCTTCATTGGAAAAATCACGGAGATGTTTATCCTAAAACTTTTACCTTCTCCAGCGAAGTCTTTTCTTACTGTCCAACCAATTCTCCAATTCCCAGGAAGGTTGGTTAAATGAATAGGTCTTATTCGTTTATTTGTAAATTCATTCTTATTGTTTGCCAGACTTAAAGATTTAATGGTGGGCCAAAGAGTAATACAACTCAAAGTCTTAAAAGGAGCACAAATAATAAACAAATAATTACATAAATATAATGAATTCCTAGATGGAGACTGGAAGGCTGGAGTAAAGAGAAGGGACTTGCTCCTTTCTGTTGGTTCCTGTTCTTGTCAAGGTGAGCCCGGTTTCTTGAGGTTGGCAGCAGTCAGTAGCCTCATGACTCTGATTTGCGGCGTTTCCAATATTCACAGAACAAGCCTCATCTCCTAGCACCAACGTCTTTCCTCAGAGTACTGAGTCCCAGCTCTGTTTGCCCTTTCATCTAAGCTTCTAAGTTTTAATAATTTCAATCTCTTCCCTTTGTTTTCCAGTCCTGGGAGTGCTAGTTGCTGCCTGTAATTCACATGTCTGTGATACCTTGGTGTTCCAGTTTGCCTTTTCAGTTCTCTGATATCTGATGAACAATATTTGCATCAAAATCTCTCTATTAAAATAATTGGTATGGTGAAATCTGACTGAAATCTCTCTAATGCAGTTGGCGAAACCTGACATTAATCACATGTATATTTTTTTTCCCCTAAAGAACTACCTGGATGTCATGTTAAGAGTTGGCAATCACATAGTCAGGATATCCAGAATAGTATTCAATTAAAAAAAAAAAAAAGTCAGATGAATAAGCCAGCCACTGTGGCAAGTTTTTGGAGATTATTAATGTTGAGTTTATAAATTAATGGAGAAGATGGAAACATAAAAAATTGACAATAAAATGACTCATGAAATGAGGGTATGAAAGATATTTTTAAGGCCATGCCAGTCTGATGGTAGAGAAAATTGGAAAGATAGTGGAAAATTCATAACTCCTTAACTTGGCTTTACGTGGTGATTCATAGAAACTGTATCTATTAATGTAGGTCCTCTTCTGGCTTTGGGTGGGTTAAGCCCAAAGACAAACATCAAATCCTAGCCAAAAAGTAGGAGTAGTATTGCAAATAGGAAGTAAATAGGAAATAAAACAGATAAGTAGATCCAAAGCAGTTAATGAGAGTTAGGACAGCAATCTAATAATTGGAGATACGTAACAACTTTGGTTATTCCTTGGTGTTTAGACATTTTGGAATGCTTGCTTGATAACCTCTTTGCTACCCAAATGCTGCCTGTCTACCACAATGCCCCATTGTCACTGCAGCATTGGACACTTCAGCATTAGCAACTGGGTCTATACCCCACATTTCCCTCTTCCAGTTTTAGAGTTTTGGGTTTAATGCTAGTTCTTCATCTCTTACAGTCTGTTTTGTTAGGTTGTAGCTAATTGGATAAGGGTAATTGGATAAGCTCTCACATGAGCTCTAGATTCAAATGTCCATCTTCATAGGATTATCCCAGTATCACACTACTTAATGCACACTAAAATAGCATTGGTGATAAGTGCAGTAAGAAGAGAAAAACAGGATAAAGGTGTGCTATTTCAAATGGAATAATTAGTAAAAGTCTGACTGATGAGGTGACATTTGGGCAGAGACTTAAATTGGACACAGAGGCAAGCCATGCAAAGATCAAGTGAAAGAACATTCCAAGTAGATGGGATAGCAAAGGCAAAGGCCTAAGGCAGACAATAGTCTCAGCCTATTTGAGAAAGTGTAAGGATGCCATGGAGTTGAAGTTAAATGAGTAGGAGGTCAGTGATAGGACATGATACTAAAATGGTAACCAGAGGTAGGCCATGTAGGACACTGCAGATCATGGTAAGAACATTGGATTTTCTTCTCAGTGTGGTGAAAAGTCATTGAAGAGTTTTAAATGGGGAAGTTATGTCATCTGACATATTTTTAAAGGACAACTCTGACTTCTCTATGGAGAATGAGCTATAGGTATCAGAAGTCCAGACCTGGTAGAATGTCACTGCAGTGGCATTCACTGCAGGAATAATGATTGTTCAAAATAAGGTGATTGTCATGAAGATGTTGAGAAGTGGTTGGACTTGAGGTACATCTGATGTTCAACAGACTGACTTTGCTGATGGTTTATCAATGAGGCTCCAAGAACAAGTGAACAACTAATTGGCTGAACAATATACCAGTTACTGAGATGAGAAATCTGTTGGGGGAGCAGAGCATATATAGATATTGTGTTTGAGATGATTATTTGATATTCAAGTGAAAATGTCACATACACAGTTATGTGCGCAAGTTGAATGCTCAGTGGAGAGTTTGAGCTAGAGATATAAGGTAGATACTATTAGGTGAAACTGAAAAACATATGACTAGAGAGGATTATTTAGAAAATAAGTGTAGATAGAGAAGAAAAAAGGATGGAAGTCTGATTCCTGGAGCACTCTAACATTTGGAAGTCATGAAGAGGAGGAGGGTTCAGCAATGGAGACTGAAAGGAGAGTCCAGTGAGGCAAGAGAAAATCCAAAAGTGGGGTGTAAAGAGGTCTAATAAAAAAAGGTTTTCATGAAAAAAAAAGAGTGTTCACCTGTGCAAAATTCTCCTGAGAGGTCAAGTAAGTTTACAGTGGTGTGCAGACCATTGAATTAACAGCATGGGGTCTTTAGTGACCAATATAAGACAATAGAAGAATGGGGATAAAAATCCCAACTGATGTTTTCTCAAGAGAAAATAGGAGACTGTGAAACATCTAGTACAGTCACATTTTAAGGGATTTTCTTTAAAGTGAATCAGAGAAATGGAACAGTAGCTACAAGAGACGTCTGATTAAGACAGCAGTTCTTGTTTATTTTTTAATTGGAAGATATGCATAATTTTATGCTGATAAAAATGATTTGGAAAATAGGGGGAAACTGATACAGGGGAAAGAAGTAAAAACTATAGGAACAAAGTCCTTGAGTTGGCAGGTGGGGATAAAATCCAGTATAAACATGGGGTTTGAAAGGAGTATGGACAATAACTGAGCCATGGGACATGAAGGAAAAAAGAGTGTATGAGTGTAGATGCAGGTAAGTCAAAAGATTCAGTTGTGGGAGGAGATTTTCTGGTTGCTTCTTGAACTGGAAAAAAGATCAACAGCTGAGAGCAGTAAGGAGGATAGTGGATGTCAGTGTTTTGATGATAAAAGACAAGGTGTAAAATAGTTGTCTCAGAGAGTAGGAAAGTAAAATGATTAGGGTACTGCAGTTGGAGTGTTAAGCAGTGCTGACGTTTTGAGGTGTGTGGACATAAATTTAGTGATATCAGTCTGCATATTCAGATGCCTGGATAAAAGCAGAGAGTGGATGGAGAGTCCTTTTTAACCAGGAATATGGTTTTGCTAAGTAATTATAGCAAAATAAAAGACAGGTAGGGGAGCCCAGGTATATACACAGGAGTAGTTATAAGGATGGTCCATAGAATGGGATGCAAGTTGTATAAAGAAGGAAGTAAGGATATGACAGGATAATACAATGAAAAGTGATTTGGTCAATTTTTTAAGCTCCTTGGGAGGGGGTTAAAATAATTTCATGACCATATAGTTGATGTTTTTGAGGTGACGTAGTTATTGATGTTGTGAAAATGGGGTGAGGGACCTGATATAAGTAAAAGACAAGATGATTGGAGATAAGGACATCAAGGAAGTGAATTTCTAGGAAGTGAGTTTCCATTGAGTTAGTGGTTTTCAGAGAAAGATGACAAAGCAGTGGTAGAGAGATGGGCAGTAAACTGGTAATCAAATATTCACTGAAGGAGAAAGAGTGACCATAAGACTGGGTCCAGAAGGATGGTAGATGACTGCAACATGGCAGGGGAATAGAGTCCAAGTGCTTCAAAGGAGCAGGGCACTTGTAGGGATGTGGAGGAACTAATGACTGGGAAAAGAAATGAAGAGCACTAAGTATATATGCCATTTTCTGGCTTAGTGGGAAGTGGGGTGGAGGAGGAAAAAGGGCCACCCTTAAAAGCACCACAAAGGTAGCAATGTCCTCCAGGTTTCAGATTTCAGTTAGTGCAAGAAGGTGAAGATGAAGGCAACATTCAGAGAAGCGTTTATGGAGAGGCATTTATTCTTATAACATAGCAGTGTATGAAAACTAAATAAAAAATCCAGGTCCAGAATAAAGAATCATTAAGGATTTAGCTAAGAATGGTTCAAAAAGTCCTGACAACTAGAACAAAAAAGTTCCCAATTTGTATGGAAACACAAAAGACCCTGAATAGCCAAAGCAATCTTGAGAAAGAAAAATGGAGCTGGAGGAATCAGGCTCTCAGACTTCAGACTATACTACAAAGCTACAGTAATCAAGAAAGTGTGGTACTGGCACTAAAACAGAAATATAGATCAATGAAACAGGATAGAAAGCCCAGAGATAAACCCATGCACATATGGTCACCTTATTTTTCATAAAGGAGGCAAGAATATACAATGGAGAAAAGACAGCCTCTTCAATAAGTGGTGCTGGGAAAACTGGACAGCTACATGTAAAAGAATGAAATTAGAACACTCTCTAACACCATACACAAAAATAAACTCAAAATGAATTAAAGACCTAAATGTAAGGCCAGACACTATACAACTTTCAGAGGAAAATGTAGGCAGAACACTCTATGACATAAATCACAGCAAGATCCTTTTTGACCCACCTCCTAGAGAAATGGAAATAAAACCAAAAATGAACAAATGGGACCTAATGAAACTTAAAAGCTTTTGCACAGCAAAGGAAACAATAAACAAGAAGAAAAGACAACCTTCAGAATGGGAGAAAATATTTGCAAATGAAGCAACTGACAAAGGATTAATCTCTAAAATTTACAAGCAGGTCATGCAGCTCAATATCAAAAAAAAAAAAAAAACCCAATCCAAAAATGTACAGAAGACCTAAATAGACATTTCTCCAAAGAAGATATACAGATTGCCAACAAACACATGAAAGGATGCTCAACATCACTAATCATTAGAGAAATGCAAATCAAAAGTACAATGAGGAATCACCTCACACCAGTCAGAATGGCCATCAACAAAAGATCTGCAAACTGTAAATGCTGGAGAGGGTGTGGAGAAAAGGGAACCCTCTTGCACTGCTGGTGGGAATGTAAATTGATACAGCCACTATGGAGAACAGTGTGGAGGTTACTTAGAAAACTAAAAATAGAACTACCATATGACCCAGCAATCCCATTACTGGGCATATACCCTGAGAAAACCATAATTCAAAAAGGGGCATGTACCACAATGTTCATTGCAGCTCTATTTACAATAGCCAGGACATGGAAGGAACCTAAGTGTCCATCAACAGATGAATGGATAAAGAAGATGTGGCACATATATACAATGGAATATTACTCAGCCATAAAAAGAAACGAAATTGAGTTACTTGTAGTGAGGTGGATGGACCTAGAGACTGTCATACAGAGTGAAGTAAGTCAGAAAGAGAAAAACAAACACCGTATGCTAACATATATATATGGAATCTAAAAAAAAAATAATAAAAAATGGTTCTGAAGAACCTAGGGGCAGGACAGGTATAAAGATGCAGACATAGGGAATGGACTTGAAGACACGGGGAAGGGGAAGGTTAAGCTGGGATGAAGTGAGAGAGTGGCAAGGACATATATACACTACCAAATGTAAAATAGATAGCTAGTGGGAAGGAGTTACATAGCACAGGGAGATCAGCTTGGTGCTTTGTGACCACCTAGAGGGGTGAGATAGGGAGAATGGGAGGGAGATGCAAGAGGGAGGAGATATGGGGATATATGTATATGTATAGCTGATTCACTTTGTTATACAGCAGCAACTAAAACACCATTGTAAAGCAATTATACTCCAATAAAGATGTTTAAAAAAACCCCAAACAGGGCTTCCCTGGTGGCGCAGTGGTTGAGAGTCTGCCTGCTAATGCAGGGGACACGGGTTCGAGCCCTGGTCTGGGAAGATCTCACATGCCACAGAGCGACTGGGCCCATGAGCCACAACTACTGAACCTGCTCATCTGGAGCCTGTGCTCCACAACAAGAGAGGCCGTGACAGTGAGAGGCCCGCACACCGCGATGAAGAGTGGCCCCCGCTTGCCACAACTAGAGAAAGCCCTCGCACAGAAATGAAGACCCAACACAGCAAAACTAAATAAATTAATTAATAAACTCCTACCCCCAACATCTAAAGAAAAAAAAGATCCTTAAAAAAAAAAAAAAACCTCCTAATACTTAGTTTAATTTACAATCAAATTATTGTCACAAATATCACAGGATTATATTGCAGAGAAGTTTTGACAGACTCAAGTACTTTTTAAACTCATGTTGTGATTTTTACTGTTGCTGCTTTTGTGTGTGTGTGTTTTGCATGTAGTGTATTATATAGGATTATTTCATATAGAAGTTTAGGCACAAAGTTGTGCTTTTCTTATGTACTAGAGCAAAAGTCAATTCATGTGTAGAGTTTTAAAGCTCTTGTAAAAAATGCATTTTTGGACAAATTTAGTTGGATTTTGTTTTTCACTGACTTTTGCTAATTTTCCATCTCCTGTTTCCTAATCATTGGTTTCCACTTTATATTATAATTTTCTATACCATCTCTGTCGTGTCTTTCCACCTTCTATCCATCTTCAGGGTTGATCTTGGTGATCAACTATGTTTTACAGATGATGGAATTCATCTTTGTTTATTTGTTGATTTAAATGACAGACTTTGTATATCCCCCCAATCTATTTTTAATTATGCTGGACATGATTTCCTGCAGAATAGCTGACAAACACGTCCACATTAAAGTATAAGCTTTATTTAAGGTGAAATGTTAATACAAGGACTTGGACTTCTATCAGCCTTTTCTTGATGGACAATTGCCTGAGCTGTTCTTATGTCACATAATTAAGCCCGTCATCTGATATTTATTACCCTATTCATGCTGTTAAGTAGCCATATTCTCTTGGTTGCAATTTGGACATAGCACTAAGATGACCCAAAACCCCAAAGCAGCCAAGTGTTTCCATCTTTTGTTATTGGGGGTGGTGATTAAGGGCATGCAGTTTCAAGTGGGCACTTGAGGGAAGTGCCACATAGTGTCAGAAAGAATGATATTTCCCCCATGAAGAAAGATTCCCACAAAGAGTTTAATTGTACTTCATGGTGGAAGAGTTAAATAACCCATACCTTACAGGAGATATCATCCCATTGCAGACATCTTTGGTAAGTCAGTGTTGAACCTCAGCGAGTGGCAGTGATTGATCTGCCCTGGGTGCAGAACAGGAGGGAATTTAACAGTAATAAGACTCACTGAAAGTAGGTTGGTTTTTATTATAACCACATGCTGGAAATTCTAGATAGTCATTAACAAAATACTTCTCTCTCAAAAAAAATGTTTGTTGGCTTAAGTTCTAAACAATTACAATGATGAATTTGAATTATATATATGTAAGCTTCAAATTAACACATCTCTGTTGTGTGGCCTGTAATAAACAGTTTTCTATGTGAAGTTAGTTTGGAGAACTCCCAGTGATACAGCTGGTTCCCCAACACATATGGACTCAGCTATAAGCGTTTGTTTTGAGAAGTTAGTTAAGGATTCGACTGTTCAGGGACTATTTGTGTCTTAAATTCCTAGGGCACTACATGTTCCTGTGTTTTAACCAGTAGATTTGAGATAAATGGTCATAAAGCGTTTGTAAAAAAGGAGAACTAGAACTTGAGTAACTTCAATTCTATCATCCTATGTGACCATTTGGATTTTAAATCAGTGTTTGAAATATAAAATGTGAACTACAAATTTCTTCACTGGAAGTGCAAATTGTTCATATGTGAAATATTTTACTGCAATTGAATAATAGCTTTAAATTCAACTTAATGTCTTTTTATATCATTTTAAAACTAAAGAACAAATAAAAAATACAATGTTACATTGGTGCTAAATTGTACTTTTTGTAGATGTTTCAGTTTTATTAAAATCTACGTAGTAATTAGGAGCAGTTACCTACATAATTTATATATATATATATGATTTTCAATAAAAGAAAATTTTGCCTGCAATTCTTTTCTGTTCATTATTATTTGTTTCATTTCTTAATTATTTCTGATAATAATTTTGTCATAGAGAGGAGAGTGTGTTAAAAATGATTTGCTCTGAGTGTCACAGGCTAGAGTTGTCACTAGGTGAAGCATTTCTGTTAATGGAATGGAGATATACATTTTTGTCACTATGAAGTGTGCTCCGATGGAAGATTTAGAATCAGGTTGCTAAAGATTTTTGGTGGAGAGATGCCCCAGAAGAATAGATTACTTGTGTTTGGAAAACTAAATAGTGGAGTTTCATTGGCAGCACAGTTGTTTTAATTTGCTGGGGACAGAGGACAATGAGTTTTATGTCTTGAACATACTCCCAGAGGCTGAAGGCTAAAACGAGAGACAGGCTTTGGCATAATAGAGATCTGTGTTTGAGTCTAAGTCCTATCTCTTCCAAGCTGTGTCATTTTGAGCAAATTACTTTCTTTAAGCTTCAGTTTCCTCATCTGTCAACATGTAAATAAAACATATCTATCTCAGAGGATCATGAGAATTAAATGTTGTAAAAGTGGAAGTATAAGTGATGCTCAAGCCATAGGAAGTGCCCAATGAATGTGTTTCCTGTTCCTCTACTTCTTTAAATTCTCAGTTCTTTGCATACATTTTCATTAGATAGATACTTTCTTATATTTTGTGCTGATTTTTTTAAGCACCAAGGAGGTCCATTGAACATTTGCTAATAAGCTGTGCTATGTGACATTAGTTTCTTGATGTCTTTGTTAAAGTTTCCACAAATTATTTATTGACTGACTTAGAGATAAAATGAATGAGAATCATCAATTTTTACTTTATTAAACATGTATGTATCTTTCAATTATAAATGAGATCTTTCAGCTTCAAGATTGGAGGCCTGGGCAAGGCATGGAGAGTGCGGAGTGCAGGGGTGGGTGGTGAGTGGGGATTAAACGTAAGTTGATCTATTGTAACAATTTTATATCGCTCTCTTCCCAGGGAAGATTTGTATCAGTGGCCCCGAAGCAGAGAGCTCAGTATCCCATTACCAGCCAATGAGTCATTCAGTCTCCCACAGATCCAAATAAAAGTTTCACAGAATACACTATGGCATGCCTTTCAAAATATATGAAGGCCATAAAATATATCATTTATTTTACCATATGAACTGACTCTGCCCCTTTTTTACCATTTGGGATAGCAATCTCACCATGTGTTTTTGGCTCTTAAGTTATCATCAGATATATTGGAGTTCTCTGAGCTTTTCCATTCTTAGTCCCCACGGTCTTTTCAGGAGTTTTATAACTTGGTTGTAAAAATTCACTCTAAACTGAAACTTGGCAAACAGTATATTAATCTGGGAAGTTAATTTCTTTTATAAAGTCTAGAATCTGTTTAGACCCTCTTTTGAGTTTTCAGAGACCTTGGAAAAATAAAGTGAGCAATTAAAGTATTTTTGTGTCTTAAAAAAATGTAATTACATTTTTCTAAAGTCCCCCAACCTATTTTTACAGGTGAATAGCTTATATTTTGGACTGAGTTCTGATATATTTTGAAACAGATTTTTTTTTTTGGCATGGTGAAATAGAGTAATTAAAAAAGGAACTAGGCTGAGCTTACCCATTACATCACTGGAATAATAAAGTATATTTAGAGAGTGGTGCTTGCCTAATTTATAAAAAAGTGTAAGATGTTAATATCATTGGATGTTCACCAATGTAGGAATAAATCTGTGGGAAGTATCACTTAAAATATGCAATGTGTCCTCAGTCTTGCAAGAATTGCTATGTTTGCAGTTGATTCATTGGGCTTTGGGAATGACTTTGCCATCAGATATTGCCAGCAAGTGTGAATTCAACTTTCATGTCCTTTTGGTGCCAGCGAATGCTGTCACCGCCTCTTGCCTGTTACCAGGCTAAAGTTCCGGATGAACTGTCCAGACAAGGTGATGGACCACATGGAACTTAGACTAACTACCTTCTCACCACAGAGACACGCCCCGGGACAAAAGAAGCTCAACAAAGACAAAGGACAACACAAAGGAGCATTTAAAATGAGGCTTTACCAGCTTTAAAATACTTTCAGGTATATTTTACTGAGGAAATGTAGAAGAGAATTAAATCATTGTCTCTGGAGTTGGACAGCCCTGATGGTTACTAGTTGTGTGGCCTTGGGGAAACTATTTAATCTTTTCCGTTTTCAATTCAATTATTCCTTAAAGTAGAAAAAATAGCAGTACATATTTCTTAGAGTTATACTGAGGCTTAAAATATGAAAATACATGTAATGTAATTAACAGAATGATTAGCAAGAAGTAATGAATCAATATTAGTTTTTGTTATTGTTAATGCTATTCAATTATTTGGTTAACTTTATGAGGTAGATTGCATTATTATTATGTCTACCATTTTACAGATGAGAAAAATTTAGGTTCAAAATGGGTTTTACCTTATACAAGATCACACAACTACTAAGTATGCTTAGTTTGATCTCAAATCTAGGTTTCCTGATGATAAATCTAGTACATTTTTTCCTGGTAACCATAGTGCATATTTAAGGAACACTGTTTCTTATTCAAAATGTTGGATAAGGGCTTCCCTGGTGGCGCAGTGGTTGAGAGTCCGCCTGCCGATGCAGGGGACACGGGTTCGTGCCCCGGTTCCGGGAAGATCCCACATGCCGCGGAGCGGCTGGGCCCGTGAGCCATGGCCGCTGAGCCTGCGCATCCGGAGCCTGTGCTCTGCAGCAGGAGAGGCCATAACATTGAGAGGCCCGCGTAACGAAAAAAAAAAAAAAAAAAAGTGGAAAAGTAGCTGTTTCATAGAGAACATAACCATTTTTTCATATTGAAAAGTTAGTTAAATTTTTAAAAAATTTATTGAAGTATGGTTGATTTACAATGTTCTGTTAACTTCTACTGTACAGTAAAGTGAGAGTTATACGTATATATATTATTTTTCATATTCTTTTCTATTATGGTTTATCACAAGATATTGAATATAGTTACCTGTGCTATACAGAAGGACCTTGTTGTTTATCCATCCTATATATAATAATTTGCATCTGCTAATCCCAAACTCCCAATTCATCTCTCCTCTAACCCCCTTCCCCCTTGGCAACTACAAGTCTGTTCTCTATATCTGTGAGTCTGTTTTGTTTCGTACATCTGTTCATTTGTGTCATATTTTAGATTCCACATATAAGTGATATCATATGGTATTTGTCTTTCTCTGTCTGCCTTACTTCACTTAGTTTGATAATATCTAGGTCTATCCATGTTGCTGCAAATGGTGTTATTTCATTCTTTTTAATAGCTGAGTGATATTCCATTTATATATATGTGTATATATATATATATGCATGCCACATCTTAAAAGTTAGTTAAAAAATTTAGTGCACAGGTATCAATGTATTTAGCGAGTAGAGCTTCAAGGTCTCTAAAGTTTTTTTCTTTTTAATAATGTACATTAACCATGTAAGAAAAATGTATGTAATGTATTCAATGTATCTGTGATAGCCTGTTATGTTAATAGCATAAGGAGTTCCCAATGGACTAGAATGGTTTAGAATAAAGTTGCCATAACAGTTTAATAGTTTGTTGATTTTATATACATGGAATTCACTTGGTACTGTAGGTCTTGTTTTGCACACAATGGTCATGAGGGCCACCGCATACAGCTGGTAACATCTGCACATTTGAGTAGGGCAGTACTTGAGGAGGAAGGAGAGGCAGGGAAGGTTTTTACTTTTAGTATGAAGTTAGTCTGGACTTGTTTCAAACAAAGGAGGAATGGGGATGGGTTCATCAGATGAATGACAGATGTGGTGGATGGAGTCACGCATCCAGATCCATCTCTGGGACTGAGCACCCATTCCCCAGGTACCAGTACCTCTTTCTGGCGATAGAGAGTTCCTCTCCCTGCAATGGCTCTTAGCTGAAAGGAACTGCTTTGCCCAAGGCGTTTCCCCATTCCTGGAAGTAGTCTCTGTCCAATGACTTGTTAATGGAAAGGTCTTAAAGGCTTGGTCCTTTTCCTCCAGTTCAAGATAACTTGGATGTGCCATCCATCTTCAGGGTTCCTGTAGGCTTAGCTGATGCCCCTGGTGCAAAAGCAATACAGTTCATTTTCTCCCTCTGCTCAGCCAATCCTATGCCCCTCATTTGCTTACAAGTGCTGTTCTATAGTGTTCTCCCAATAAACCTCCTAGGCCTGCCTATCTCCAGCTGAGAGTCTGTTTCCTGGGAATTCCAACCTAAAGTTGTAGCCATACACAAAAGACCTAAGGAGGTTTATCAGAAGCCCCAAGGAAAAGAAGCAGCTTTAAGGTTGTAGAGGACGTGAGAGGCAGATTTGCAGAAAAGGCAATGAGAATCGATGCATTTGTGTGGATGCTAAGGTGTGTCATTTAGAGAGGCAGAAAAAGTTTTTTAAAAACTGGAGGAGATGGATCAGAGGGGCTGAGACTGTATTACCACATTATTTGGTTATATGATCATCATAGATGTGTGAGATACTGTGGGATAAGTCTTTATAAGATAATCAATGTGTTCCTTATATGGCAGCTTGGCAAACGTAGAATTAGAGGTCAGACGGCTATAGGGATGGGTCTTCAAGATGGTCTCACAAGTGTCTATAGCAATGATGTCCAGATGGGCAATGTGAACTATGCATGAGGTGTGGCAACCAGTGAAACTCTCCTCTGGAACAGCAGGCAAGGCCCAGACTGTAGTGATGGACAGAGCTACCAGGCACAGTCTTGAGGATAAATTTTGATCTTACATAGGGCTGTGTTAGGGGGCATTTGGGAAGGGGTAGAAGGAGCACGGGAGGCTATCACAGTCTTAGAATAATGAGGTAAGGGACCCAAAGAAATACTGAGGAACCATGAATAGGGTAGGGATCCAGATGCAGAAATTCAAGCATAATCAAGTCCAATGTCTGGCAAATTCAGCAAGGATGACTTGTCCCTGAGTCAGAGCTATACTAGAGTGATTTTGATTACAAGCTATATGCTGATAACTCTCAAATCTCTATGTCCAGCCCCAAGTACGTTTTAAAAATTTCTAGACTATGTCTCCAGTGGATATCTTCATGTGACTACTCTACCAGAAATTCATATCATACATATGCAAAACTCATTTTCTTCTCCAACCTTCACCCTTCAGTTCCTACTCTTGGTTAATTGCATTACCACTTCCTGGTTATACTATCTGTTCCTATAAATACAAGAAGTGGACATAATAACCTGCATGAAAAAGAGTCTAGATGAGTAGGTTTTAAATTTTAGTGTAGAAGGAATTAGGAGTAGGAGATGTGGGTGCTCCTAGTTTGTCTCTAATCCATTCCCAAGCTTCCCTGCTTTTATTCCTGATCACATCCATGACCCACTCTTATCACAGTCTCCACGTTATAGACTTTATGTCCATGCCTGCTGGTATCTGGGCTTGACCCTGAAGAGCCTCAAACCCTTAGAACTGTGGTGGGTGAGGAATTGGATCCAGCCAGCTGCTCTGTGTCTTCATCTCTCAGTTTTAATAAGTTCCACAAATGAGTTTTACTTTGTCATGATTGATCACAAAAACTAAGCGGAAAGTGCTGGAGGAAAAATGTGTTGCACTTTATTGTACCTCAAGCTACTCAGAAATCATTTGATGATCTCTTTGAGCAGTGTGATGTTCAACTTAGTGAAATCAGAGATGATGCAAGTAGGGGATCACCTGGCAATTATTTCCTTAGCTTTCATACTGGTTAAGAGTCATCATTCATCAGTGTTTCCCAGTTGATTAAGTTGAAGGACAGTGCTGATGTCAGGGAGGCTCCTTAGCCTGTCACTCTGCAAGGAAGAATGTTGAGCAAAAAAAAGCCAGAGCTCCCAGTGGGCTGAACTTGAGAAGTGGCTCAAGGTTATCTTTTATTTATTCATTTATTCACTAAATACATATCAAACACTATATCTTTGGAGACTCTCATCTTTCTATTTTGTATCTTTTCTCCTATACCTTTATCTTCTCTATACCCACTGTTCTCATGTTTCTTTTTTCCCTACTACCATCAAAACTTTCTCTCTGGTATTTTTTTCACCCATACTAACTTTAAAAGCAACTAAAATGTTACCTTTCTTTGACAACAATGCAATCCCAAATCTTAAGTTAAAGAATGAAATATGTATCAATCTTTGTGTCAGAGAGAACTTAGGACATCTGGGCCTTCCCAGGGTCCCTGAAATTGTCTTACCTGATTGATCTATGCAGTAGGCTGGCCTTAGGTCTTCATGTCCAAGGAAACAGGCAAACCAGAAATAGATTACAGTAGAATGCAATGTGTTAGACGAGACCATCAAAGAAATCTCACTGAGCAGGTGGCTGTGTAGAGTTAAGTAGCAGTGGTTTGGTGTTTGACAGAGCAGACTTTGAGGCTTAGTTGTGAAACAAGTTGTGAAGGTCAGTTCTGACCTTGGGCAGGCTGTAAGAATTAATTCATTATTTGCACAATTAGAATAATAATAGCACGTGTTCTCAGAGCTGTGAGGACTTCATGACATACTCTATGCAAAGTACTTAGGGAACAGTGCTGGCACACTGTAATTGCTCAATAAATGTGATGATGATGAGAAAGAGAAGAAGGAGGAAATGGAGGAGGAGGAGGGCTTTGTACTTGATTGGTCTTTGAGAGAGTTATATTGCTGTTGCTAAAGCGAGATTTGTTGTCACGTGTACCTTCTTGCTTGGGATGCTGAGTCTTGCTGCTTATCTCCAGCTCAGACTGGTGTATTCTGGTGTGGCAGCAGTGACCATGGACTGCCTCCAAGCTTCCATTCTTGTCCTGACTCTACCTTGAAGCAAGGAAACCATGCACATACTTTAGGCATTCTTTTTATTTCCTGTCTTTTTATTTTCTCCAACTTTTATGGAGGCTTAACTAGCAAGACCTGAAATAAAGACTGTGTTCTCTAACTTTTGAACATATTCTTTTGTTTAACAAGCACTTACTGAAAATCAATATATGCTGAACATTAAGGGCTGAGGATTTGATGGTTAGCATTAACATGCAAACTCTGTGCTAGTGGAGCATAAAATCGATGGGCTCACATGAAAAGTTACTAAATATCCTTAGTCATTAAGGAATTGCAAATTAAATGATAATGACCTAGCACTACATACCTACTAGAATGGTTAAAATACTACGACTGCTACTACTACTAATAAAACACTGAAAATGAAAAGTGCTGGAGCAACTAGAACTCTCAAACATTGCTGGTGAGAATGCAGGAGAGTACAGTCACTTGGACAAAGGACATAGCAATTTTTTTTTTAAGTTAAACATATACTTGATTTATGGCCCATAGCCCAACCCTAGGTATTTACCCAAGTGAAACAGAAATTTAAATTCCCACAAAAACCTATATAAAATTATAAAGGCTTTATTCATAATTGTCAAAAAATGGAAACCACCCAAATGTTTTTCAACTGGTGAATGGACACGCAAGCTGTGTACATCCATAGGTTGGAATTCTGTGATCAATAAAAAGGAACACATTACTAATACATGGATCTTTAATGTATTACATTTCATTAAAAAGAGTCAGAACTCAAAAGCTATGTACTGCATGAATCCATTTATGTGACATTCTGGATCAGAAAATAGATCAGTGATTTTCAGAGACTTGGGAGTGGGAGGAGGGGTTAGTTACAAAGGGGCAATTTGTGGTAGTTTTGGAGAAATATAACTTTAAGAACCAAAAGGAGTAAAATTTACTGTAAATAAATTTTAAAAATTAATTTGAAAAGAAAAACATATAAAGGAGGGGAAGGAGGCTCAATAATATGTTGACAGAAAATACATTAATCAAATATCTTCAAAAAAAAAAAGGGCTTCCCTGGTGGTGCAGTGGTTGAGAGTCCTCCTGCCGATGCAGGGGACATGGGTTCGTGCCCCGGTCCGGGAAGATCCCACATGCCACGGAGCGGCTGGGCCCGTGAGCCATGGCCGCTGAGCCTGCGTGTCCGGAGCCTGTGCTCCGCAACGGGAGAGGCCACAACAGTGAGAGGCCCGCGTACTGCAAAAAAAAAAAAAAAAAAAAAAAAAATCTTCAAGAGAAGATGTAACTTTGTGTATTCAATCTCTCATTTCTTGTAGATAAAACTTCTATGTGGCTCTGATCATTTCAATTAAATACTAATAGGGCAAACATATTTTTAAAAATAGTTCTAACAGATTAAGTCAATATTTCATAATGACAGGTCTGAAGAGGTATTTCATTTAAACAAAATAAGTAGGCTATGAATGTTCACCAAACAAGACTTGAAAATGTAATATTTTAAGTGGAGTAACTAAAGTCTGTGTGAAGGGTAAGGACTTTAAAAGTCTTATTGACGTAACAAATAAAATTTACTTATCAAAACAATTTAATTTGATTACCAGTAGCCTGAGTTTAATTTGCTTTAGAAATAGCAATCTAAATCCAGCCCTGCCCAACAATCAATTCATCAGTAACCAAAGTACCTTAATCAACTGGTCAAAGATGGTATTCTTTCAATTTTGGGGTCTACAACCCTGGAAGAAAATCAAAATAAATATAGTGGTTATTCTAGATAGGTATAAAAATAAAAGTAAAGAAATAATAATGAAATAGACCCATGATGTTGACACTTAAAATAATTAATTGGCTTTGTAATTGTTATATTTGTATATATTTTATTTGTTATTTCAAGCATTTGCAATATTCGAAAGAATTAACCACATATATAATAGCAGTTAAAATCAAGATAAATTATTAATAAATTTGTAACTGTTGTTTAAATGCCAAAGAGGGATGAGCTTCAAAATTATATTAATTAGATAAATGAGTTTATTAAATTTAGCATTAAAGAAACACAAACAAAAAATCCATTGAAAGAGACAAACAGCGAAAACTGAGAAAGATCAGTGGGTGGGATGAAATAATGAAAACTTGGAGGAGAGTTTGGACCTGGGGATATAAATGGAAAACATTTTCCTGAGGTATAAAGAAGAGCTAAGAGTTAGGAAGAGGATCACAGTGATTTGAGTATGAAAGGTCTCTGAAGTGTTGGAGAACCAAAGCCAGACCTTGTTTGGAAGGTCTGGAAGTGTGAAAATGGGCTGTTGAGTAAGCAGTATCTAAAGAATGCCCATGTGAGTCAGTGGAAGTGAATCTATATAATTGTCATCTAACTGCTTCATCTCAGGCTGTCCGATTTGGGATTTGTTTTTTCTTTCTTATAGCTAACAAATGAACTCATTCTCCTACTTGTAGTTTTAGCTCTTGGGTTATGCTAAGTTAGGACAGGGAATACTGGTTGTGACTCTTAGGAGATTTTCTTGTCTTTATGGCATTCTCCATATCATAGAAGTCAGGCCATGTCCCAGGATAAATCTCACCCAAAGACAAGATTTTTACAAATATTTAATGAGCTCAGAAATTAAAACAAAGTTCTAAATCTCTCTCCATCCATTTCATTTTTCTTCCTGTGCAACAAGGTAACCACCTCCAGTAACATGTCAGTGGGGAGGAAGGGACGGAAACTGAGGAGAGGTGACTAAGGAGTAGAGGGAATCTCATCAGGAGGTTTTTTTTTTTTTTTTTTTCTTTTTGTGATGTACTAGGCTGTGAGCTCCACTGTACCTAGGAAACAGAAGGAAGTCATCTTGCTGAACCAAGGACCACAGAGAATCATTCCTGGGAAGATGTAGTACAGAGTCCTGATGGAGAAATGTCTAAGACTTGCCTCTGATTCAGGACTGTTATGGATCAGTGACTCCTGTGTGTTTCTTATTTTCCCCATTTTGAATATAGTGGTTACCTTATTCCAGTACCACTATTATATGATAGTATGATAACTTTTTTATTGTTTAAACAAAAAATTTTGTTTTAAAATTAAAAAATATATATATAGACAAGGGGGAATATACTTGAGGAGCTGTACTAAGGAACCAAAGCTGTCAAGCCTCTTCATTCCCTGTATCTGATTTAGATAGAGAAATTCTGGACTTTGACCTGATGTTGTAATGGGATAAGACTTTTGGGGGCTTTGGGAGTAACCGAGTATATTTTGCATGTGGAAAGGATGTGAATGAGTGAGGAACAGAGGGTGGACTATGATTCTAGGGGTATCCAGCTTCCCCCCAAACCCCTAATACTCCCTGCATCCAGGTACACATGCTTTTGGATAGTTCCCTCCCACATAGTACCAGGGTTGGTCTGTGTGACCAATAGAATATGGCAGAAGTGATGGTGTGTCACTTCCGACATTAGGTAATAAAAGACTATGATTTCTGTCTATATTTTGTCTCTTGGATGACTCTCTGGGGGATACAATCTGCCACTGAGATGTTCAGGAGGACATTCAGGCAGGCTATAGAGAGGCCCACATGATTAGGAACTGAGCATCTGACCAATAACCACCAAGGAACTGATACTTCCCATTAACCACACATGAACTTGGAAACGGGTCATCCTCCAGTCTAGATGTCACATGACAGGAGCCCTGACTGGAAGCTTGTTTTCAGTCTCAGAAGATGCTCTGAACCAGAACCACCCAATGGAACCCCTCCTGGATTCCTTACTTACAGAAATCATAAAGCACAACTTAGTGTTACCAAAACTTTACTCCAAAGGAAAACTGTTGCCCTGCAATGCCACATCTTGTACCCAGCTGCCTCGGAAGCCCCTGGCAACCCTCATGGGGCATTTGGCCTGTATTAAAGGCAGAAAAAAAGAAATGGAACCACAACTCACACTTCCTTTCAGAGATGATTGGGATTTTGCCGTTCATCGTTATTTCTCAGTCACTGCTGTGTGTCTGTCTTCCCTGGTCACCCATCATTAGTAGAATCACACCCCTGTCCTGCTTTGATCCAACCACCTTGCTCTCTCTTCCTTTCCAAACCCTACTACTCTGCTTTCTTGGACCCTTGCTTTTTTGTTCAATTCTTCTCTATCCTCCAACTTTTCTTTGAACAACTTTGCTTTGTCACTTTGCTATAACTGAAGTTTTCTTGCTCTTGAGGCTACTTTCCTGTAGCCTCCTGGTGGCAAGGCATTATTGCTCATGCTCATATATCTCTGGGACAGGAAGTGAGAATAGTGTTTAACTTACTCCCCATCACCGTTTTCAGACCACTATGGCCTGTCTCTGTCTCTCTATATCTCTGTCTCTCTCTGTCTCTCTGTCTTTCTCTCTCTCTCTCTCTCTCTCTCTCTCTCTCTCTCTCTCTCACACACACACACACACACACACATTGCTCCACTGAGGTGCATATCATTTAGTTATACCATATTCTTCCCAGACTCATTGCTTTTATCTATTGACCCCCATTCACTTCAGTTATCAAAAGTCTTAGTTGCTGGCTCAAAATATTTTTCTCTTCTCCAGATTCTGTGATTATTCTTGGTGACTTGAGCATCCATATAGATAATCTACCTAATAACCTCTGTCCTTTGATCTGCTCACACCTCATCTCACCCTAGCTACCCAGGACCACATCGAAAGTATTTCACTTTTGAAATGATTTCAAACACCCCAGCCTCTGATAAACGTTTTATTTTCCCCATGACATTTCAACTTCTCCTAATGACACTATTCTTTAGCAAAATTGAGATGTCCAATCTGTAGTCACCCAACATTTTTTTCTACTCATCAGTCTCCTTCTTGCTCTGCACAGTTTCCATATACCTTCACTATGATTGTTCACAGAAAATACTCTCTATGCACTTCCCATCTTCTTCCTCTCATTCTTCTCCTAAAAACTTCAACACTGGATGAACTCATCCATCAGCTGCCTCAAAGCCAATATATGAGAAGTTTAGCTTTTCTAGAAAAATTTCACAACTGAATGGAACATTTTGCATTTAAATTTATAACTTTTCTTTCAATAGTGAACAACTATTTATTCAGCCCCTATTTTATCTATGCCAGGTAATATTTTAGACATTGGAGACCCCAAATCACCAAATATAAAGTCCCTGCCATCACAGAGCTTGCATGTCACAGCATCACTCTTCTCTGTTCTTCATATCCACTTTCCTCTTTGACTCCCTGTGGTGGACTTATTGCTCTATCATAATGACTCTGGTCAGTGACTCCCATGTTGCTAAATCCAGGGTACAATTCTTTGGTTTCATCTTTGTCATCATAAAGATAGCATTTTTCCATCTCCCCCAACTTTTTTTTTTTGCTTCTTCTTTTGGCTTCTGTTGTCACAGTCTTCAGCCCTTTCTTCCATCCCACAGGCCACTCCATTTCACAGCTTTTGTGATTTCTACCTCACCTTGAACGATCTTCTCTATTTATTCACTCTCTCAAAAGATGGCATCAATTTCTCTGCATTTAAATGCCATCTTTATAACAGTGATTCTTAAATATATGTTTTTAGCCTGGACTTTTCTTCTGATCTCCAGACTTTCATATCCTACTCAACATTTATTTGGGTGGTTCACAGACATCTCAAACCTGACATGTTCTAAATCCCTTTAACTATAAAATATATGCTTTCTCTCTTTCCCAGTCATTTCTATCTTAGAAAATTATACTATATTTCACTTAGGCAAGCCAGAAAATCATATCCATAATTTTATAATTATGGCTCTGTCTGGTCCCCAGTCCATCACTCTCCCATTTCTCTTTATAATCCAACCATCCTTGCTTATTCCCACTTCCTCATACAAAATCTTTCCTGGCTCAGGGACTTTGAGTATACTGTTTTCTCTGTTTGGAGTGTTCTTTCTCCTACTCACAAAATGACTATTAACTGCCTATGGAGAAGATAGATTTCAGATTTTAAGTGTTCCACAAGACCTACATAATTCCTTTTTACCTCAAAAGGAAGGAGTGTATGTATTTGCATTTATTGATCCTGATATCATATGTGGGTGGTTTTGATGCCGACTGTTGTCTCCTTCTAACACCTGGTTATGGTTACTTGTGGGTTGAATATACCCATTTGGACCCAAGTGGGACAAACATCTAGTTAGATTTCCTCTATTGAGTGGAAACAAGTTAGCTTTTTTAGCAGTGTTTACAGAGTCTCCCCACTTAGCACAGGCATAAACTGGAGATCCAAAAGTGATGGCATTTAGTTTCTAATATGTGGAATTAATATTAAATACAGCTGATGAATAAAAAGAGTGGCATCTTTAGAACAGTTAAAATCTTTATAATGTCCTTCCTGAGAACTCTGCATCCCATATTGTATTCTTTCTGCAGGGAGCACCATTGGTTTTTGACAATGCTGCTGTATAATAATGCTCAGTGCAACAATAAATTTCTTCAAGTGTGTGACTAAAAGCCGCCTGAAAGCCTTTGTAGTCATTTAGCCGAACGTTCTTCATAAACTTCCGCATTGCAATTCCATTTGTTTCTTGGTTATTTTGTACAGTTTCCCTTTAGTGGATGTCTGTAGACTTCTTCACATCTGGATCCAATTACAGAGCACTCTATGTGAATCTAATTATCTGTCTCTACATGTGCTCAGCAGACACACAATTATTAATAAGAGTTTGAATGTGGCTTTCCATTTCCAAATTGCCTTGTCCTTTTATTAGGCAATCCTCAATAACTTAAATTCCAGACCTAATCCTGACTCTGGCTTTTAGAGACATATTGAGAAAACTGGGGCACCAGAGAATAAATTTGTTCCTATAAGTGGGCCAAATCAGGGGCAGTCAAACAGGGCTGAGTACTATGTGGTATAACTTTAGGGCTACAAGGGAGGAACTTAATTTTAAAATGTTCATTGCCTTCATGGTTTAATGAGTCCTTGTTTCTCTGCTACTATCTTACCCCCACTATCAAAAGAGGTGGTAGATTGAAGTTATATGTTGCTGTGAGATTTTGCTAAATTTGATTGCCTGTTTCTATCCCCCCTCCTTTTTTAAACAAAACTCTAATTTCCTTTTGGAGAATTACTCCTTTTCCCACTCTTAATTTGTGTGCATCAGTGGGAGTGGAGGGATGCTCGATACTCATCTCCAGGGGTGGCACATGTGATGCAAGTCCTGTTTTTGGACACATCCTGAGCTCTCCCAGTAAGAAAAAGTCTTGAGTCTTGGAAACTGCTATGAGGAAAGAAAATTGAACTTGAAAAGACATATGCTAAGGTACTAGAACCATTTTTCTTCTGGTGGCGAGATGGCCCATCCATCCAACCTCTTTTATGCCAGGACAAACAACACAAGCAACAAGTCACAATAAATCAGCCTACCATTAGGTAGCTTGTTGCACTGAGCGTTCATTATGGGCCGGACCCTGAGCCAAGCACTTTCATTTCGTATCCATTGGAATCTCCCCGCAAATCCTGTGGAGTACGTTGTTTTAGTACAAGATGAGATATATCAGAGAATGGAATGAACTCAGAGGAAGCAAGCTGCAGGAGAAAAGAGAGAAACCAGGTCCTAGTGCTATATGAACTCCTGGATTGATCCAAACCTAATGTTCCACTATCTCTTTTATTTTTAAATTATGTGAATCCAAAAATTCTCCTGATATCGAAGAAAGTTTAGTTTGGATTACTGTTGATTGCATCTGAAGGACTCCCAGTTGACATTGATTATTTACATTCTAATTTTCATTGGGTCTTTTCTGAAAGTGAGATTTGATGCTCTGGAATTGAAGGAAAAAGCATCATGGCAATGAATGTGTGAGAAAACATGGAAATAAATCCAGTGAAGAGAAAGCAGGAGAGAATGAAAACCCTAGAAATTTAGATTTAAAACTCAAAGTCTAAGGTTTTTAATTTTGTGCTGGAACTCATTAAATTTAATCTTTCTACTTGTAATTTCTGACAAGTGCAACTATTTGGAAATGTAGCAGGAGACAGAATAAAAAATAAAGAGTGTTGTATAGCATATATATATGTATAAAATATATATGTATAAAATATATAAGTATATTTTAGGCTGAATTGTGTCCTCCCAAATTCATGGGTTGAAGCTCTAAACCTTCCTGTCTCAGAGAATGACTGCATTTGGAGGTAGAGTCTTATTTATTTATTTATTTTTGGCTGCTTTGGGTTTTCGTTGCTGCATGCAGGGGCTACTCTTCATTGCGGTCCATGGTCTTCTCATTGCGGTGGCTTCTCTTGTTGTGGAGCACAGGTTCTAGGCAGGCGGGCTTCAGTAGTTGTGGTGCATGGGCTCAGTAGTTGTGGCGCATGGGCTTAGTTTCTCCACAACATGTGGGATCTTCCTGGACCAGGGCTCGAACCTCGTGTCTCCTGAATCAGCAGATGGATTCTTAACCACTGCGCCACTAGGGAAGTCCCTAGAGGTAGAGTCTTTAAAGAGGTAGTTAAGTTAAAATGAGGCCCTTAGGCCCTAAGGGCTAGTGTCCTTATAAGAAGAGGAAATTGTGACACACAAAGAGACTTCAAGGATGTGCATGAATAAAGAAAAGATTATATGAGGACACAAGGAAGAGGCAGTCATCAGCAAGCCGAGGAGAGAGACCTCAGAAGAAATCAACACTTGGACTTCCAGCTTCCAGAACTGTGAGAAAATTAATTTCTGTTGTTTAAGTCACCTAGTATGTGGTATTTTGTTATGGCCGCTCAGGTTAACTAACATAGGCTACAACTTGCATTGATTGCTCACCTCAGAACTGGACTTTAATTTCAGGTGTTTTTGGAATTGTTAATTACTTAAAACATGCATCTATTATGTGAAAGAATATGGAGTAGTTCTGGGAAAGTGGGTATTCCCAAATACGAGAAAAGATTCTGGAATGCATGATGTTTACACTCAATTTGTGTACTTAAGCCATCTGCACATAAAAAATAGACCCCAAAATCAAGAAGTGGTGAATAAATAGCACGAATGTGGGTATTCTGGGGATGGCCAGGAAGTGGGGAATGTTACTTTAAACTGGAAAGGTTGGAACTTTTTTGCTAGAGAGATGTCTACTTTAGTTGGGTCTCAAAATCAGAAGAGATTTTAGATAAGAGCTAAGAGAAGATGTGCTAGGCAAGGGAAATTTTGTCACCAAAATCAAAAAGTACAAAAGATATTTGGGGAATAAGAGTAAACAGGTAGGCTAGAATAGAGGATTCCTATGGAGAGCTGTCAAAAAATAAGCTGAGGAAAATAGTGTAGAGACAGAGTATGAAGAATTTGACTGTCAGGTACGTTAATTTGGATTTCTTCTCAAAGGCAAAAGATGAGAAGGCATTGATGGCTTTTCAGCAGAAAATTAATGTGATAAAAGCCTGTTTGGGGAAGACTTCTGTTTTGGCCTCCCAGAGGAGTGTGTGAGAAGGAATTCAAGGTGAGAGACGGTAGACTGGGAGATTGGCACCATCAGCCCTGGTTTACCAAGGAGGAGATAGGGGTCCATGAAAATTCCTCTTAACTCTCACCTGGAAATGTGTGCCCAAGTGTAACTTTTAGTTTTATTTGCCTCAGGCAATGTGAACAGCATATTAACCCTTTCTAAACATCTTCTGAATTATCTTTTAAATGCTAAGTAACTCCTTGTTCAGCTACCTTGTACAAGAGACTTCGCAAATCCTAATAATAATATATTTTCTTGAAATAAGATCTTTATATTCTTCTGTTACTAATTCCCCCGTTGCCTTTGCATATAATGCATGAAATCTCCTCATTATTGCTTAAATGCCCTTGCCGATATAAAACTGTTTATTTCATTGTGGGAATTTTCCTTCAAACACCTGTTCCTTTTTTAAAAAAAATCAGCAAATTCTCTCTAATTCAAGGTTATCTTTCTCTCTGTCTCTCTTTTTTTTTTTTGGTAACAAGTATTCAGCCCACTGAATCAGTTTTCTCATAGAGTCCACTGAGGAATGTACTGATCTGCTTTCTCTTTCCAGATGTGGTTTAATTGTTTAACATAAAGACATATGCTGAGATTCAGGAAAAACTTCCTCCAGAGCTCAGTATTATCATTATGTGCCAATTTAAAACCATCAATGATCAACCAGAGATTTTTTTCTGCCTTTCAGTTAAAACATACTAGATGGGCAGGGTATGGTAAACCAGATGCAATAATTAAGAGAATAGTTTAACTGTTCATATTGTACATTGCTGTTTGCTACAGCATGACCATTAAACAAAAAGTAAAGCCAAGAAGGGTTGCATGGCCTCCTAAAAATCCCCTTTGGCTTGGAAATACAGTACCATTCTACATTAATGTTAAATACTCCAAGAGATAATTACACAGTCATGAGTCAACTGTATCAAATAATTAAATACAGGAAATGGATCAATGGGAAAAAAGACCCCTCCTTGACTTTGACCCTTTCCAAAAAAATTAAAGAAAAAAAATATTCACAACCTGCATAAAAGAATTCTCTTTGGAAGCCTGATCCCTCGGGAACTGCAGGTGGAAGCAGGGAAAAGATATTAGTATTACATTCCACATACATGGGAAACTGTTTCCACAGGCAGCTCCAAAATTTTCCAACAAGATCAATTATCTAGGAAGAGTAATTATTTGGCAAATCTATTAGTGATATCAAAGGGTTACATAGCTTTTATTAAGTTGTATGGTGAGATAATTTATTACTTTCTATTTAGGTGATTATGATAAGGTATTCCATGAAAACCTGATGGAAGGCTTTCTGATTATACAACATATAACAGTATAAATTCTCCTGCTAATTATTTTTGCTGACTATCATCATATTGCCAAATATTCAATTTTTGAGCATTTATCTTGAAAATATTCATTACTTCACTTTGACAATTTCCTTCCTTCCCTCTTTTTCTCTCCATTTCCTTATTCCTCTGCAGAATAAAGACATCCTTTTGTTCTCTAGTTTGTTAATGACAAACTACTCTGCTTTGGAGTGGATGTGTGGAAGTTTAAACATATTTGTGATATTCCTCTTATGAGGGGCAGAGGTATCTAACTTCTCTTTGATAGTAGGTAGTTAAGCCCATTAAAATCTCTTTCCATTGGGGTTTTTAAAAGTCCCTGAAACCAGAGTAACTCAGAATTCCCTTGTCTCCAATTAAGTTGTTGAGGGAAAAGGTAACCAGGGTTCTCCTAAGAGTCTGATGTTCGGGGCAAGAACTAGCTGTTAACTTAATGAACCAATCAAAGGAGTTTATAAAAAGGTGGCAGGCATGGGAAACCAGAAAGGCAACTGAAAGGAAATTAATCAGTTATGTGAAAATCAAGAAAGTGAATGAAATCAAACTTACTGAACTTCTAAGAAGTGATAATTTCATTTGAATTGAATCTGACCTTAGTTTTTAAGGATTTTATAATAAAGAATTTTGTACTCAGCTTCTGTTGGCTTTCTACCAGGGAATTAAATCCCAAACCTTAAGGGTTAGAAAAGTCCTTTTCACCTCAATTATGTGTGATTCATACGTTAATATTTGTACTGTCTATAGACTCCTTTTGTTGTCTTTTATAGAACAAACATTTTAATCTAGATCAGCAATTCAACCACATTAACAGGACACTTGGAGGAGAGCCCAGAATTGTGCAGGATGAAGAGACCCTCCTACTAGGAACTTTCCATACTCAGGTAATAGGTAGTATGATCCAGTGATGAGTCATACATACTGTATAGTCACATTCCTATAATACAAATCCATAGAAACCTAGTGGATTATATTCACAAAGTGTGGATTTTCCTAATGTATTGTGATAGTTTCTGGCAGAGACTAAACTTATAGCATGTCACCATAGTTGGGGATGGTTGCTATCAAGTATTATCATGAAATAGCCATCTTGTTGGAGAATAAAATAGAATATTTTTATGGATTCCTTCTATTCTTTAGTTTAGTTTATTACCCTCTGTAGTGGATACAAGGTTGCCCAGTCAACCTGCCATAATATTTCTTCAGAATGGGACTGGCGCCCTCATCCCTGTGTCTCCAAGTGTGGGTGCATGACCCAGGGCCAGTCAATCAGAATCCTCCCTGGGACTTCTCTGAGCTTTTGGTAAAAAAAAAAAAATGCTTGCTTTTTTTCAGTGAACTTGAGCTGTAAGAATATGGTAGCCATCTTGCTGTTACATAAATAGAGCCATTTGGGGAAAGGAGTCAAGCAGAATGAAACAACTAGAGGAGAGGAATAAGAAACAGGGCTCTGATGATGACCAACTTTCTGAATCATGTTTGAATCCAGCACCATCTTCTCAACTTTCTAGTCTTTTGAGCCAATAATTTTCCTTTTTTGGTTACATTTTTTTGTCATATGCATTCTAAAGTATCCTAATACAATTTTCCAACAAGTAATATAATAATAGTGTTTGAGACAGGGTTATTTGTTTCTAGCTTTCAAAGATAAAAATGACTTAAGAATGTTTCCAAGGTTTTCAATGAGTAGTAAATGCTAGTAGGGTGACAAATTCAGGTGGTAGATCATTCCAGAATACATATTTCCTGTAGCTTCCTAGGCATTTTCCAAGAGATTTTGGTGAAGTATACTTGGAGGCTGGCCAGATCAGCTCATTTCTAATGATGTCCCCAGATCTAGACCACGGTACTGATACCTGGTACACGGGGAAAGAATAAATGCACCAAACTGTCATACTGACTATAAAAAAGGACAGTATGACCGATTCAAAGACCCTTCAAAACATGGGCAGGGTGACAGTGTTTAATGCTGTGGTAGAGGATTTTCCTGAATTGTCTACCCACTATTTCATTAGAATGATAGTATATAACGTTTAAATGAGTTTAGGATGTTTTAGTCCTAACTTCCATGTGGTACATTAATTTACCCTCTTATATCCCTATGAATATATAATTTAGCTTTTCCTTGAATACCTCAATCAACTTTCATTATTTCCAAAGATATCTCATTCTGTTTGGGGAAGATCTTGTTAGTTAGAAGGTTTTCCCTCACACTGAACAGATTTTTATTGCTGCTGAATTTAACCTACAATACAACCTAAAGATTTACAGAACAAGACAACTCTTTCCTCCATATGATATATGTTAACATATTTGAGGATGTCTAGCAGGAACTGGCAGCCTTCTTTCCCTTCAGGTACATTTTATTAGTTCTTTTAACCGTACCACTTATGTCAAAGATTTCAAAATGTATCTATCCTGGTTGCTGTTTTCTGAAGGTGCTTCAGTTTATTAATCCTTCTCAAGAAGTGTGCTTAGGAACAAATACTACTCTTGAGATGCAATCTGAAAGCACAGAAAGAAATACTAATACCTTCCCTGGTTCTGGACATGAGGCTCCAATTTATGCAATTTAAAATAACTTATTAACTTGTTTTGGCAGCCTCATGACAGAGTTAATTTGTTTTGAATTTGTACTTAACTAAGGTTAATTGCCAAAGCACTGTTGGACTTTTCACTCTGGTTGTCCTTTTAAGAAGTTTGTGATAAAATTAAGTTTACTAAGCTTGTCAGTGACTACTCCCTAATTATCACACTATAATATATTACTAGCAATCATCTGAAGCCTTGCAAGTCTCGTCACAGAGTGACTATATATATATAAAATTTATCTTCCAAATTGTGAGTGTTTTGAGATCATAAGGGGGTGCTATTATTAATAATTACTCCAGTTTAAATAGGAACTGAGGCAGCTAAACAGGGATTATGTTTCCCCTAACTATGGAGAGATTAAAAATAACATTTACAATCTAAATGAAAATAAAATCAAACTCATCAGTCTGAAAGTTTTTGTTAACTACCAAGTAAAAATCTCAATAGTTTGACTTTATTTGCTTGACTGTGCTTCATTAATTTAGTAGAACTATTTTAGTATTCTTCTCAATTCTGTCCCTTTACTATGGGTGGACTTAAAGGATGCTTTCTTTGACCCAGATTTCCAGGTTGGCTAACCTCCTCTCCTTCAGAGTTATATGCTCCATGCTAGCATCTCTGGTTTCCAGCAAGCTTTTCCAGACATCCCTCTTTCCCCCCATTTATCTCATGAGGTGTTGTTTCCTCCCCTGTGAAATAGTCTGGCCAGTTGAGGTCACTCGGCAAGCATTTATTTATCAACCATCAGCTGAATGCTGTGTGTCTGGGCTCCACCCATGGTCTCTAAACTAAAGATCTGAAGAATTCCAAATCCTTCTAAAACTCCCTTTGGGTGTAACAAGGAAGAGCCTGCAGGCTGAAAGCCAACGTGTCCTCACCTCAACTCAAGGCTCATTGTTCACTTGGGAACAGACAGTTTTAAAACAAAACAAACAAAAACACTATCCAACCCTTCCTCTAAATAAACTTTGAAAAGTATCAGATTGAAAAAAAAAAAGAAAAACTTTTGTGATTTTTTTTTTTGTTGTTGCTTTTTGCCTTTCTTCTCTGGATGCTGCATATGGGCTGTTTCCTGCCTTGTAGTCAGAGCCAGAGTGCAGGCTTGCATGAAATTTCAGAGGTTAAAAAGAGACATGCTTTTGCGTGGAGTTGAGGGTTAGGGGAAGGGAAGTGGAGAGCTTTGAAGTCAGAGATTCCTGTCTTTCCAATTCCGCTTGGTGTTTTGCAGCAGTGTCTTACTAATTGTAAGTATCTTATGAAAACTTGTTATAAGAAGTAATCTGTGTTCGTGGGTCATTTGCAAATTAAAATTTATAAAAATATTACATAAAAATGTAATCTATTCTACACTTTGGAAGGGAATATCCTGTTTCTGTTTATCTTCTTGGGCACTCCCGAGACATAAAGGAAAGCATATGAATGATCTCCATAATCTTTCCAAATCCTATTTCTGAGACTATGGAGATGCATACCATCTCTTAAATTTGAACACTAATGCTTTTGCTTTAAAAACCATAGGCTTCCTATTAAAGAATCTAAGTAACAGGAAGATGAACCCCAATTACTTACTGTTGTTTGATTTAAGTGCACCAAATGCTTTAGGATTCCTTAGCTCAAAGTACAAATGCTACAGTAAAACTCAAACCAGAAGTTTCTCCATGTTGCATGAAGCCAGGCCCAAGAGATTTAATCTTAACTCCATTTCCAAAACAGTGAACATGCTGGAACTAAATCTGGGTTTTTGGGAAGTTCTCACAAAGAGAGAGAGAGAGAGAGAGAGAGAGATGCAAAAATCATAGCAATACACTTAACATAGTAATGCTGTGTCTCAGGCTAAATCCCAGGTCATGATTTCCTGGATGCTTAGTTGGCAGGAAGCCTCCTATATCTGCTAGATCATCCACATATGCCTCCTTTGATACAAGCAAAACCAAATGCCATCACCCTCCAAGGGGTGATGCCTTGATTCCATCATTGGCAAAACTATCGGTAAGAGAGGTAGTCTGTAAGAGAAACTAAATTGACTTTTAAGATTCTGCCTTTTTAGATATTTCAGATTCTCCATAGACTTGAAAAATGCCTGGTTGCTTTTGCACAGATTCTATGAAGCCCTTCATAACTCAATTAGATTTTAAGCAATCCACATCTCATGGAAGATAATTAATAATTTTAATAATATTAATTTTCTCAACTAGACCATGTGAGCCCTCTGAGTGATGAATATAAACTTAGCAAAGTTTAAAATTATTTGTTTCTCAATTTTGGCACTTTTCTCCATTTCTTTTTTACTATTCAGTAATCCTAGAGGTATAGTCAATTGGTATAAAAAATTCTTATCTTTCCAGAATGTAGAAGATTAGATAATTAACAGAAAAACACATTTTCAGCTCAATTTGCTTATTATTTATTCATTTTTTTAATTTTTAGAGCATTTATCTGTAACTTTATCTATTGTTTGTAGTTATTGTGATTATCAACTAGGATAGTGGATTTAAAAGTATTTTGTAAACATTAAGCATTGCAATGTTAACATTTATTATTTCTTTTATTCATCTCTTATTTAATATATATTATATTCCAGACATAGTGTTCAATGCTGCCTATAAAAATATGAGCAAGACACAGTTTTGCCATGAAGAAGCTTACATTTTTTTGAAGGAAATGTGTTCCATCATCATCATCATTATCTTTGTGATTTATGGCATGCCCTTTACTCTATGAATTAGGCTCAGGTTCCGGTCTAAGGAAAAAGTGATGAAGAAACCAAAGTCTCTGTCCTTTTTTGATTTAGAAAGACAATAAATAAGGAAATAGATAAATGTGCACTTTCAGATAGTGTTAAGAATTATGAAAAAAATAAAGCAGGATAAGGGGATAAAGTAATAGGTGATATTTTTGGTAGGGTGGTCAGAGAAGACCTCTTTAAAGTTACATGAGTTGGAATATGAATGATTTTTAAGAAGCCGTGCAAAGGTCTGGGATCAGTAAAATGGTCTCTGGGGCAGAAGGAAAACCAAGGGAGTGTGGTGAATTGGAAGCTAAGTAAAAAAAAAAAAGAGAGGTCAACTCTTAAATGGTACTGACAGGCTGATTATAATTAGTAGTGAGAATTGACCTCTAAACGGGTAAAATGAAGGTCATTGGCAGCCTTGTAAGAGTGGTTTGGGAAATTTTGAGGGAAAAATCCCTGACTGGAGTAAATTAAAGAAAGATTTGGAGGTAAGGAGGTGGAGCCACCAATTATAGACAGAATTCTAGAAACTTTGCTTAAAAAAAGCAAAGTGGAGAAATAGTATAGTACCTACTGAGGGACATGGAATCAATCTAGAGTTTTTGAAGCTTCTAGGTCAGTAGTTCTTAAACTTTCTGGTTTTAGAATGCTGTTTTTTATTTTTTTGATAGATATGCTAATTTATTTATTTATTGGGGTATAGTAGTTTTATAATGTTGTATTAGTTTCCACTGTACAGAAAAGTGGAGTTCCCTGTGCTATACTAGAATGCCTTTAAATATAATATATAATACATTACAGTGATTGATATTTACTGTGTTAAAAATTAAAATGTAGAAATTATTTAACATATTTATTAATTTACTCAAATAATAAGCTATCACATGTTAACATAATAACATATTTTTAATGAAAAATAACTATATTTTTCAAAGCAAAAAGAAATAAGTCAAGTTTTTATGCAATTTTGCAAATCTCTTTAATGTTTGGCTTAATAGAAAAAAGATGGATTTTCATATCTGCCTCTGTATTCAATCTATCATGATTTGTTGTTTCGATTAAACATATGAAGAAAGTCAGATGTCATACAGATATACATTTTAATAGGCTTTTCTGATTATTGTGAGGATATGATGTACCCTATCCTTAGAGACTGAGAGTAAAAAAATGCAAATAATATCTTTGTATCTTTATGAAAATAATTTTGACCTCAGGGACACCCTGAAATGGTCTTGGGACTCTCAGGAGTTGCTGGACTACACTTAGAAAACCACTGAACATACTTTATATCCAACAATATCTGAGTCATGTTTTGTATGAAATATTGTAGGATAACAAAAAGTGAAGTAACAACAATAGCAGAGACCTTGTGAAAAGCTGAAATTTCTTTTCTTCTAAAAGAACATTAACTACATTATGATATAGAATCTTACAGGACATACCAGCTGTGGATTTGTTGTCTGACAGTTTCCCCAACTGCTAACCACAGGTGCCAAAAGTTGGGTGGTGGTTGTTTTTATTTTTTTTCAGCTTTATTAGGGTATAATTGACAAATAGAGATTATATATATTTAAGGTACACAACACAACTTGATGTTTTGGTATACCTATACATCACAAAATGATCACCACAATCAAACTAGTTAACATTCCATCATCTCACATAGTTACCTTTTTTGTATGTGTGGTAAGAATACTTAAGATCCATTATCTTACCAAATTTCAAGTATATAGTACAGTATTGTTAACTATAGTCACTACAGGTGGTGGCTGTTCTTAAAAGAGTATTTCCAATGACTAGTGCTATCCTATGATTAGTGATGGATTTTAGAAATTGTTATTTGTTCCTTTCTTTCAGCTATGAATTATTTTAGAGTGATAGATGGATATGTGCTAAAATGCCTGAATTTTAATGTGTTTCTTTATTTTTCATGTCATAAAATTAGAGATGGAAGAGACCTCATGAGTTGTGCAGTCCATCACCCTGGCATAATGTCATGGCTGTTTCCAGAAAGGCGTTGTCTGGCTCAGTTCTAAATGAGAAAGCCAATTATACTCCCATTAGTTCCCTTGGGAGACTATTCCATTCACTGATAGATCTCCATTTTGAAATGTTGCCCAACATCAAGCCCATGTTGGTTGAATAGTATTAATCCTTGACTGGATAAGCCCCATGTGGTGATCTCTATGAGAGAACTTCAGCCACATTACTCCTGTGGTAAATGTTCTTCTAGTAAGCAAGAAATCCATGGTCTATGAGCTGTGCTACCTCACTGGTTATTGAGTGTATTCTGCACACTGGCTTGTAAATTATCTCCTGTTGAATCACCTGATAAAGAATTTATTATATAATTGTTGTAAGATTTCTGCAAGGATGTTCATTGAAAGGGCATTGGGGATTCTAGCATATAGAAAATAGGTGAATGGATGATTTTATTTGATAAGAAAATTTTTACACACCAAAAGGAATGAAGTGTTGCTGAGTTATTCAACATGTTAATCAAACAATAGCCAACTGAATTCTTTTTAGAGTCACCCTAGAAAAATGACTGTTATCTGAATAAGTGAATAAACATTTCAGGCATTTGTAGTAATGATGATGAAATAATTTCATAGACTTTTAAAAGATGGAATATACATTTCTATTTCTACAGAAAGTCAAGATGTAAATCTCCAGGGGCATGCTGTTGAAAAGATAACATTTTTTTTTGTGCCTTGAGGATATTCATACGGCTTATTTAAACATTATTTTCTGAAAGCATAATGTTTGAATTCCCAGTTTCTTTATGCTTAGCTGATTGGGTGACGGCTTGGGAGACATTAAGCTGTCCCCTTTTCCTTGCATTTAAAAGTTTATTTCCATTTACTGTTATAAATCTAGATTATTTTTCTCCACTTTGAAAGGAATTTCAACAAATCTCTTGATGTAGTCCAGTAAACATTCTCATGTAAAATGATCTCTAGGTTATATCTTAAGAAGCAAATTTATCCTCCTTAAAATATTAACCCCCTTAATAACTTTACGATTTGTTCAAGTTAAGAAGAGGAAAAGCAACAAACCAGAAATAGAATTATGCTTATTTTATTATTCCAGTGCTTAGCACTTGGACAGAATATGTTTGGTTTTTTTAAATTGATATAGAAGACTTTTTTTTTTCCCCTTTCTTCTCCTTGCATGACTTCAGTTGGTTTTTGTTGTTGTTGTTTTGCCTTTAAAGGAGACTCTTTGGATGAGTCAGTGGAACAATAATGAAAAACAAGAGGTTGGAAGTTCCCACCCCTCTCTCCCAGACAACATGAGGCAAGGCAAGGGTTCCATAGGATGTTTTAGAAAGAAATCCAGCTCTTGAGGTCTTAGTTAAAAGCACAAAACTAAAAATAAAAACAAACAAACAAAAAAAAAGTCAAAGGCTCTTCAGTGGCTGTTACAAGGGATTTTTCTTTACTCAATCTGGAAAGGTAAATAATCCATTATTCCTTTAGGAGTAGTGCTGTATCATCTTTAGGATTTGTTTTACAAAGTTTATGGCAAAGTCAATGCCAATACCCAATAACTCCATTATACACCCACATCTATGTTCTTTACCAGGAAATGAATTAACAGAAATATAAGGTAAGATTATTAAACTTTTAGAGGAATATTCAGATACTCTTTGCTATTTCAAATCATTTTCAACTCTTGGGCATATTCTTAGCTCTAAAAGTTCGTTTTGAAAAAAGAAATAAGAAAAAAATAAATTTAGCTGTTACCTTAAACTAGTGTGTGTCTGTGGTGTGTATACACTAACTGTTGTTAGTTTCTAAACGTGAAAGACAAAATAATTTTTCTTTTGCAAATGCAAAGTGGGTAGTCTCCAATGATGGCTCAGCATAAAAAAACAAACAAACAAAAAAAACTACTAATCATTTCAGACTAATGATTTATAGCTGATCTTAAACCTGTTAGGTCTATGCTATGAAAATTAAGCATACTATTCACCTGAAATTTCTCACCAATTTATACAACATTATAAGAGGTCATTATACCAAATATGATGCTTTAGAAAGCAGTCATTCTGTGATAGACTCTGGGAATACCAAAATAAACCCAAAAGCTCTTCAGTGGAGCTAAAGTGGGCCACATGCCATGTATGTAATATCATTCCTTCATTCACTCATTCATCAAATATTTGCTTTTTATATACAAGGTGCTGTGCTAGATATTAGAGGAGAGAAAATAAGTTTGGATTATGATTTTCTCTTTTTGAACCGTTATACATGAAACTCATGTAGCTTTTGCCTCCTCTCTTTCTTGATTATGCCAAAGGCTGCAAAGAAATGAATGAGAGTCAAGAAGGTGATGGTGATTCAAAAGCCACCAGTACATTTTGAAAGCCTGTTTTTTTCAATACAGTGGTGAGGGGACAGATTGAAGGAGGTTAAATAGAGAATGAGTTAAAATAAAGCTGAATTTGAGGTATGGTCATACAACTTTGAAACTTTTTTCTTTTTCTTTTTCTTTCTGAGACTTTTTTCCACAAAAGTAAGAAGAGCGTTTGGCAACAGAATATGACAAGGTCAAGAAAAAGAATTTTGCTTCCCACTAAATGAAGAAGACTTAATATGTGTTCAATCAAAGAGGAGGAAATAAAAACAGTGGAGAAAAATATCTGAAAGATGCTGTTGGTGGGGATGGTAATAGTGATATATATATATATAGATAGATAGATAGATAGATATGTTGTGAGATTAAATGGGTAAACCTAATTTTGGGAGAAAGTAGGCTGAAATGAATCCAAATGTTTCCCACTACTGGAGGATGCTCTCCTGTGAGTGTGGCACCATCAGTAGGTAGACACCCCATGGGGATGGGGATCTGCAAAGTCCTTACTTCCATCAGAAGTCCAACTATTTGTCCCTTGCTTTGTGTATAGGCTACTGGTTATTCTGTACTGTATCCAGACTGTGAGGCTTGGTTTCCAGATACTACACTAACTAGCAAGTTACTGAAATTCTCTATTCCTTGGGTATACTACATGTAAAATGGAGATATTAGTAACAATCTCCATAGGTTGCTGTGATGATGATTAAATGCATTAATATACATAAAACACTTAGGAAAGTTCCTGGCACATAGTAAGTGCTTATTATTATTTTTGAAACTTTACACCCTCTAACTGCATCATTGGTGTCTTTCCAACAATCATATCATCAGTAGGTGTATTCAAATGATTTGCCAACATCCTGTGGCCTTTATATTCCAGAGAATGTGGTTTTCAGCAAAATTCTGGTACAGTCCAGTCTACTATTCTAAAGTAATAATTTGTTAAATGGGGTTCATGATACACTCAAATAATTCCTGCACTTCAACAATTGGCACATGAATTTCCTCTTTGCCAAAGGCTCTAGTCTCCCTAAGATGGGTAATTCAGCTTTTATCATAGGTTTTTTTTTTCTCATTACTAAAATTATTCCTATGATTATATAAAAATGCTTTAAAATCTCCTATCCTTCTGTGCACCTGAAACTATCCCAACATTGTTAATTGGCTATACTCCAATATAAAATAAAAAGTTTAAAAAAAAATCCTATCCTTAAAATATCATCTTTTTATACCACATTCCACTCTAGCTATCACCCAATTTCTCTATTTTATTTACAGAAATTCCTTAAAAGAATTATCTATACTCACTGTCTTGAATTCATTTCCCTTTGTCCTTTCTTGAATTTGATCCAATAAGACTTTCACCCCTACTGTCCACTGGAACTGCTCTTTTCAAGAATACCTAGGACCTCCCTGTGGCTTAACCCACTAGTGAATTTTGCCTTCCCCTAACTTGACCTATTGGCAGCAGGAGCATTAACAGCAGCTTATTCCCCTACTCCTACAACAACATTCTCCCCTCAGCTTCCATTTCCTCACAGCCTTCTAGTTTTCCTTCTATTCCTTTAACTTGTTTTCAATCCCCTTTGTTAATTACTTCTCATCATTCCAATATTTAAAGATTGGGATGCCCTACGGTACAGCTGCCAGAACTCTTCTCTTCTCTAGTTGCACTTATTTCATTGTAAACTCATCTGGCCTCATGACTTTAAGTACTGTTTATACCCTCACAATTCTCACATTTATATTCTGGACCTGGACTTCTCCCTTGAACTTCAGACTTATCTCTCTAGCTGCCAACTCAACTTTTTCCATTTGATTGTCTAATAGTGATCACAACTAAACAAACCCTAAACTGAACTCCTGATCTTCCTTGCAAAAGTGGTTCTCTCACTGTGTTTTCTATTAAGTTAATTGTAACTTCCCACTTCTGGGTTCTCAGGCTCATCACTTAACATTCATCCTTGAATCTCAATTTTTTCTCATACCCTCATTTAATCTATCAAAAAATTCCATTGTCTCTACCTTCAAAATACAGAATTTTATCATCACTTCCCATTTATCATCACCTCCACCACCACCATCCCAGTCCAGCCATTATTCCCTCCCTGGATTATTGCAATGCATTTTGACTGCTTTTCTGGATAACATACTTGCCTACTGTGCTATACTCTATCAGAAGTAGTGCTGTTACATTACTCTAAGTAAAAATCAAAATCCTCATCAAGTACTTAGTTCAGGCTCAAAACATTGCATGGCACTTAAATGGCAAAGCAAAAGATCCAATAACATAACTTTTTCCCCTCTTCAGTTTTAATGTCATGTCACTTCACTTAAACTTAAGAGAGATACTTCATAGCTGTTACAAACTCCTCTGCTACAACATCTCAGCCTTTGGCAATGCTGATGGGGTGAGATTAAAAGAAAAAGGTAAACAAGAGAGACTGCAATAAGTCTAGGCAATAGGATAACATACTTAACGGTTAATGAGAAAACATTCTTGTGCTTACGCTCTCAAGACATAGTCTAAAACAAGCTGATTGCTGCCTAAAGGCCACTTAGACATGTTTCTTTCATGTTCTCTTACACAGTTTTGGTAGTTAACACACTGGCCCTTAAAAAGAGCATCTGTTAGATGCAATTATTGTTTTTAGGTATACTCAAATTGTATTAAGTTTACCCCAACAAATTTGATTTGTAAGTATTTTCTCACCCAGGAATTTTCAAGCCCTTTTCTGTAGTGATGGAAGAAAGACAGGAGGCAGATGGCTGAAAACACAATCTGAAGTAGGGCTGCTGAGGGCACACAAGTTTGAAACAGAAACAGACTATTTGTTAACATTCCATAAGAATTCTGGGAAATGATTGTGATTGTTTTCTGTAAATATAGAAGACCCTCTCTTCCATTTATCTCCCCGAAATAATTTTGTACAAACCATTTTCTTCTTCAATCTGGCATACTCTAAACTTACATTGGGAGTAATTCAACAGAGATTTAAAAAAAACTGTGCTGGGCTATTGTGTCTGAAAATGTGTATAATGCTATTGATGATAACACCTTTTGTCCAAGGATCTCAAATGATAAAGGAGACAACAAAACTCGTCTTTACCAGGCACACACTCTGCCAAATATGAGACTAGAAGACTTGAAAACATTAACTCTTTCTGTCCAGGCTCAGTGGATGTTCACACCTGGTGACACTCCTTCTAAGTTTCTCCCATTCATCTCTTTCCCATTCTCAGCAGTGACTTCAGAACTTTTCTGCTCTGTTCAGACTTCTGACCCTGTCGTCTTTCCCTACTCTTGGGAAATGACTTTGCCTTCAACAGTACCCAGAAAACAGAAGTCATAAAAGGGAACTGTCTCAGTTTTCTTCCACCAAACTAACTAACTTGAGCTCACTCAACTCTCCTTTTCCTATTTTTATTCTTTTCAAACATTAATACTCTCCAATTGCTACTTGATTGGAAAACATCAACATTAAAACATGCTCAAGGAATCTTTCACCTTAAAACAACAAATGAACAGGTAGATAATCAAAACCTCCGATCTCTCGTCTACATCTTTTTACTTCCATCCAGAGCCAAACTTTCTACTCACAGTCTCCACGTCTTCACTTCCTTCCTTCTGGCCATGACTTTGCTTTCCCCAAGGTCTCCCTCCTTTGACCTCCTAATTGCTAAATCCAGTGGACTCTTCCCTGTCCCTAGGTTCCTTGACTTCTCAGTGTCGTTTGACCTGTCTTCTTAAAGAGTTCTCTTGCCTAGAGTTTTGTAACTATACATTCTCCTGATTTTCCTGTGGACATCTTTTCTCATTCTCCCTTGTGGGACACTTTTTCTCTGTCTGCTTTAATGCTGCATTAAAATTTCTTGGGGTTCTTGCCCAGAGCTTCTCTTTTCACTGTGTGTATTCCCTGGAAATCTCACTTCAGTAAATGAATTTATAATATTGTTATAAATATTTTGCCTTTTGTTACCATAAAAAATTATGTTCAGGGAGGCTGACTCTCCTGTACATTTTGTGAATGTTTCTGGAAGCCTTATTTGTAGTAGGTAGAATTAATATCCCTTTATGATTATGAGAACAAAAGTAGCATTTTCTTGGATGAGTTCTGGTTTGGAGGACTCTTTTAGATTTGTCCAAATCACTTCTCTTTAGGCCTTACTTCAGCTTCACATCTCCTCTTTCCTTGGGACAGGTTTAGCATGAATGATTCAGCACTTTACAACACTCTTGCACTCTCTGTGTAGATTACAGCAACAAGTAGGTTTCCAGCCATACAACATGGCAGACAACTTGTCTTGATGGATTTTCAGAAGCATGAACTGAGGTTCTCTTTAAGGAGATCATACTCAGGTTTGACATAATATACATGAGAACCTCATGTGGTCAGAAGAGATGGGATGGGGTGTGTGGACAGTGGGTTAATAGTTTGAAATGAGTTGTAACTTAACCTATAGGCACAAATACATAAACTGGGTCTGAATCTTGAAAGATGAACTTCTTGATCTTACATATTGATAATTGTTTTGTAATACTAATACTAAATTAGCAACATTCATTAGTGGCCCTCAATATATCCACCTAGTAGGAAGAACTTCGATTGGTTTTACTCAGTATAGAACTCACTCATGAGAATGAGTTTCCCTTTTGCAAAACCTTGTCACAAGGGACCCCTTGATATGGATTAAAAAACTATTGAAATAGAAATAAATGACCTTTTGAGCACATCATAAACACATAGATCAGGCCTTCCATATACAGGCTTACACTTTTCACACATTAGCACATGTTCTTCACATGTTGTACATCTCTTATTCAGAATCTTGGCCACCACTCAACTCCTCTCACCTACCTTAAACTCCACAAATATATGTTTTATATTTTTATGTACAGTATATGCATTTAGGCAAGCCAATATCCCCCTTTCAAAGAGATTTATTCACTTGGGAGAGGTTTACCTTCCATTCACTGTGTGTGCATAACTCAAATGAAAGCTAAGTTGGGTTATGTTTTTATGTCTTGGGAAGAATAAACTTCTTAAATGCTTTACAAGGCTTTTATTCTGGCACAGGGACAGGACCACCTTGTGTACTCCAAGTCTCTAAAATATGAAATCATTGACTCATTTTGGTTTCTGAAGGCCTTGTTTTTAACAGCAAAGAAAGGTAATCTCAGTATTGTGATGTACTACATGCCTCAGTATAGTCAAGGTAATGAGCATGTTTGAAATGGAGGTCACCAGTAACAAGAAGAACTTTAAATTGGGGGAAAAAATGTCAAGTTTGGAGCCAAAAGCTGTTGTCTTGTTAGGAGTCAACACCATCTATTGTTTCAAAACAATGTTCAAAATGGTAATATGTGAGGGAAGTAGCTAAATTTTGTAAAAAATGAAGTTGAAAGTGCCTCTCTCATGTAGCAAGTGAACCTGAGATGAAAAGGCACACTGGGGTGGAGAGAAAAGTAAGTTTTCCACATGGCTGTACATATTTTTAATAAATAAACTAAGATAATTTATTCTTCCTGTGTTCCAGTAGCCACCTCTCTGCCACCTTGCAGTTCAATTTACAGAGGCTCTGTGACATGTTATTTTTATTTTTGTAGTGCAAACATATAGTAGCATAAGGCACCAATAGAAATGCAAAATCACAGCTTTTCTAATCCAGATACTTAAAGTTTAAAAGTGTCTGGGGCTTGCTTTTCTTAGAGACACACTATACTTTATGGCCAGCAGCAGGAGGCATTACCGCATCAGAGCCAGGAGAGGCTGTAGGTCTTCTGACTGCTTAGATGTCCCTTCCATTTGAGCCAAATAATTCCTCCTGAAACCACTTTTTCTATCAGCATCACATATGTCTGCACAAGGAGAGAGGGGTAAGTCTCGCATTAGTTGGTAAACTGGTAAATTTACTCCCTCTTATTTTACATCTGAACCTAGGCTAAACAGGCTCAAGTCCTTTGCTGTTTTGAAAATGGTATAAGCGGGTTTATAAGACATCCATATAACCTATATATTTGGGTCAAACAGATCAATAGAGTAGAGGGATAGAAAGCAAAAACAACAAAAAAATTATCATTCAAGCTGTTATTTTCAACAACCAGAAGAGTCAAACCTCAGTATCCAGTAATCCTATGTAAACAGGTCCATGGAGTTTTCAACTTTGACGTGGAATCTGCCACTCTAAGGATAAGGGGCTCATGTAACATTCTTACAGGTCAGCCAAGCACTGCTCCACGTCACTCAGAGACACCCTATTGTGCACTGCTTCATTCAAGTCCACCTTGCCCAGATATACAAATAGCATTTTTCATTGCATAAATATCACCACAGCCCCAAGCAAATTAACCTTGCATATGGCACTGTCTGTGGCTATGAAGCCTATTTTTTACAGACTGTGGGAGGCACCCAGGGAAAATGAGGAGAAATTAGTTTATTTTACTTATTGCCAAGATTGGAACATACTCCTTTTTTTAATGACATAAGTGTGTATACCATGATTCTTGGCTACATGAACATTAAATTCCTTTTAAATTATGCTATTTATGTATTCATGTTGGGGCATAGCTCAAAATATTTGGATTTACACATGATGTACATAGGGGAGCTTTTTACACAAAGAAATACTCTAATTATATACAATGCTTGTCTCAGATAGGTGGCAGGAAAAGCGGTGAAAAGAAGCTATTGCTTGCTTTCTCAGGATTTATTATACCCATTGTTCTATTTCATCATGAAATGTCTTTGTGCCCAGAACATTAGGGTTAAGAAAAAAATACATATTTCAAAGTGTGTATGCCAGCTAGTGAAAGGGCATCCTCTACCAAATAGTCTTAGATCAAAACCATCATGCAGCCTCTTGTAGGTGGCAGGCTCATAGAACTGTACTTTTCAGCTGGGCAGAAGGGTGTCTATTTCTCTAAAACAACCCTTAGTCCAAGTGACTGGGCCTATAGGGATGGATTCAGACTGCCAAGTTCCCATCTTGCACTTGGCTTTGTCATTTTTGTCTTCCTTTTGTTGGCTTTCACTCAGCAAGGAACTTTAGATTCAGATTTGCCCCTGCAAGGATTTGTTGACACATTTTTGCTACTCTCATGTCTTCTCTTGGCCACACTCTGCAATACTCTTTTACTGTAGGAACTAAGTCTTGCTCATTCTTATCTCTGGTTTTTGGTCTGGTACTTCGATAATGTAACAAATATTTATGTAGTTCCTATTATATGCTAGGTAATAAATGCTGAGGATACAATGATGAACAAGACATAGTCTCTACTTAATGGAAATGATTGTCTGGTGGGGGTTACAGGTAACTACACAGGCAATTATAATACAGTGTCATAAGTGACATGAGAAGAAACAATTTGGTTTTTTGCCAGCAGAGAAAGCAGACACCTAGTCAGGAATGGGGGCATTAGTCGGGGGTGTAAGCAAGGGAATCTTCCTAGAGAAAGTGGCGTGAACTTTATTCTAAATAATAGGCTAGAGCCTGGACACAGCCTACATCTGTTATACCTTATGCAAAAGAACTTTTTATGGCCTCGTGAATCCAGCTTGCCATTTACCATACTAGTTCATTCTCAAAATATTCATTCTCAAACTTCCGCTCCTTCTCTCCCTCAGTCCTAAGATAGGGCACTTAGTTTATTGAATTGCCCATAACTTTACCTTGAGAACAATGGCTCATGTAACACAGAGGAGACTGCCATTGTGAGGCTCACAACAGTGGCCAGTAGGGTATTTGGGCAAAGCACCAACAACATCTCCTAAACTGCAGTTGCCCCTTCCTCATTCATAATATAATTGATATGTGTCTTCTTTATCTTTCTCTTTTACTTAAATATTGAATGCCAGGTTTTCCTGATTTATGTTCACAGCAAAATTGAGAGAAACATACAGAGGTTCTCCATATACCCTCTGCCCCTACACATGCATAGCCTCCCCGATGATCAACATCACTCACCAGAGTAGTACATTTGTTACAATTATTGAACCTTCATTGACAAATCATACTTGCCCAAACTCTTTAGTTTACATTAGGGTTCACACTTGGTGGTGTAAATTCTATGGCTTTGGGCAAATTTATAGTGACATGTATCCATCACTATAATATCACACAGAGTGTTTTCACTTCCCTAAAAATCCTCTGTACTCCATCTATTCATCTGTCTCCCAACTCTGACACCTGGCAACAGACCTTTTATTGCCTCTAGAGTTTTGACTTTTCTAAAATGTCCTAGAGTTGGAGTTATACAGTATGTAGCCTATTCAGATTGGCTTCTTTCCCTTAGCAAATAAGTTTCCTCTATGTCTTTTCATGGCTTGATAGCTCATTTCCTTTTAGCACTGAATAATATTCCATTGTTTGGATGTACCACAGTTTATCCATTCACCTACTGAAAGACATTTTGATTGCCTCCAAATTTTGGCAATTATGAATAGAACTGCTTTAAACATTTTTGTGCAGGTTTTTGTGGTCATAAGTTTTTAACTCCTTTGGGTAAATACCAAGGAGCACTACTGCTGGATTATATGGGAAGACTATGTTGATTTTTATAAGAACCACCAAACTGTCTTCCAAAATGGCTGTACCAATTTACATTCCTACCAGCAATGTATGAGAGTTCCTATTGCTCCACATACTCTTCAGTATTTGATGTTGTCAGCGTTCTAGATTTGGGCCATCCTAACAGGTATGTAGAGGCATCTCATTGTTGTTTTAATTTACATTTCACTGATGACATATGATGTAGATTATCTTTTCATAAATTTATTTGCAACCTGTATATCTGCTTTTGTAGTTCATTACTTTTTTTTTCCCAAACAACCAGTTTTGGTTTTTGTTGATTCTCTCTATATTATCTTTATTTTCTGTTTTAGTTTAATATTTTTTTTTCCTCTGTTTATTATATCTTTAATTCTACTTTCTTAGGGTTTATTTTATTCTTTTTTCCTCTAACTTCCTTCTAAAATTAGACCATTAAATCATTAATTTTTATTCATTTCTTAAAACAACAATGCTATAAATCTCCACTGAACATTGCTTTTAATGTTTGCTATCTGCTGGTTATGTTCTAGGCTGTCTGCCTGTGTTTTTTTGCTACAGGAGGAAACACAGGTAGAAGGGTGTACTTGTCTGGCACAGGCTTTGACTCTAGCTGCTGGTTCTCTGTTGCTTTAGTCACTGATTTTTCTTCAACTTTTATTCTGAATTGCTTGTCTAGCTTTGATTTATCAAAACCTCCATGTTTGAGGGCTTCCTTTGCTTTAGATTTCTTATCTCTTTTGAGTTACCCCTTCATCCAAGGTGGACTAATAGTCAAGAGCTCAGAGTTCTAGTCTTACCTCTGCTCAGTATAATGGTCCTAGGTCTAGATATGATTGTATTAGTTTTCTACTACTGGTGTAATAAATTTCCACAAACTTAGCAGCTTAAAACAACACAAATTTATTGTTTTATAGTTCTGTATGTCAGAAGTCTGGCTTCTTACTGGTCTTACTGGGTTAATATCAAGGTGTTAACAGGGCTGCATTCCTTTCAGGAGGCTCTTGGGGAGGATCCAACTCCATACTCTTTTAAGTTGTTGGCAGAATTCAGTTCCTTATGGTTGTAGGATGGAGATCCCATTTTGTTGCTGGCTGTTAGCTGAGAATGACCCCACACATTTAGAGGCTACTTGCATTCCTTGAGTTGTGGTCCCCTTTTACCCATCTTTAATACCAACAACTGTGGGTTTAATTCCTCCCATGCTTTTAATTTCTCCTGTTTCCTCTTCTGTTTCATCTCTCTAACCCTCTACTTTTAAGATTCTCCACTTTTAAAGGGCTCAAATGACTAGATTGGACTCACCTGGAAAATCCAGAAAAATTTTCCCAGTTCAAAATCTGTAACCTTTATCACATCTACAGAATCCCTTTTGCCATATAAGGTAAATTCACAGGTTTTGGGGCTTAGAGCCCAATGTCAAGGGAGGAAATCGTTCTGCCTATTACAATGATTTTTGCCTCTCTCTGCTTCAAATTTTTCATCTGTGCAATGGAACTAATGTCTCTCACTTATATTGTTGGGAAGGTCCACTTACTGACTTGTAGTGAGGATCAATTGATGAGGTATATATAATCTGTATACTTGAAAGTAATATGCAAATTTGAGATACAAATAAAATTGTTAATAACATACTTGCTGGACATTGGGTCATATTTGACAGTGAGTCTCCAGTGACTAGCAAAGGACCTAACTCTCAATAACAGTTTGCTGAGTGACAGCATCAATAATTATTACTATAATTTTCCTTCACTGGAGCAGGTCTCACTTTTGTGGGACTTTAAGGTTATATAATGTTTAGTGCCCTCTTTAAGAAATAGAATATAAAGTTATAAATGTAAAATTAGGTACAGGCCTTGGGAGAGCCTATGCACATGAGGAGCCCTGAGATTTAATTTTCATTAGCTTTCCCCCAAATCTGCTTCTTATATTTACTGTTGTTCCTTTTTCCTTTCTTGTTCCACACTTCACCAGTGATTTGCACCTATACTTCATTCTAGCTTTTTCTTTTTTTGGTGTTTTTATCCTGGCTTAAAACCTCACTCCATTGATTTTCTCATTGTTTATGGCTTAGTGTGCCAGTAGTTATGTAAGAAATGAATATACAATTAATGTATTTAGCATGTATTTGTTGAGTGCCCTCAACATGCTAGCAATGGGCTAGGAGCTGTGGGCACTATGATGACACCATACGTCACATTTCATAAGTTTCTAGGTTCCAACTGAGCAAAAGATAAATCCTGAGAGTAGAGGGTCCCAGTCAGGGGATTTACCTAAAGTAGCCTGAGGAAAACTAGTTTGAACAAAATTAGAACTGCTGTAAAGAAGATATGACTCAAAACCCAACTGTTAGAAGTATAAGCAAAAATGGAAAAGAAGAGTATATTTAAAAGCCTAGAGAGTTGGAAGCAAGACAGACCTTGTCATGTGAGGAGATAGTACAGGAGCCCAAGTCAGAATTGAGGTGCTGAGGGGTCAGGACATGAAGTGAATCTAGACCACACTGTATGTAGAAGGCAGCACCTGAAAAGCACTTCACAGGGCAACATGCTTATTCTGAAGTTGCTCTGTATCAATTTACCTTGAAATCTTCATTTGACCTCAAAATTTCTTTCCAGAGTTTTGTTTCATCAGTCTTTTCACTTCGAGTGTTGACAAACTTATTAATCTCTCATAGACGTTGTGATGTTTGACACATATTACATTACTAGGATAAATGGAATTATTAATAGAAATTTCAGGGAACTTGAAATCTACTGGGAAATATATTTAAAATGAAGAGACAGGATTATTTTATTCTATGGAAAGCCTTTTAATAAAGTCACAAGAAGCATGCATCACATAACCTTGGCTGTATCTAACACCACACATTTTATGCTTAGTCTATGTTGGCACACAATATGCACTTGTTTATTAATAATTGGGTGGGATTTTATGTATTTGAGGCATTTTCACATGTTTTAAAACTCTCAGAGTTAAGGAAGGTGGCATTCCTTATTTTTCTTGGAGTTTTTTCTTACCATCATTGACTTATTCTCTAAAGTCCTTATACTGTCTACTTTGTTCCAGAAGCTGTACTATGTGCTGAGGATGCTAATACAAGGAGGTAAAAATCCCTGCCTTAGAGATGTCTCTAGCTCAGTTGGGGAAAAGACCATCAAATAGAGGAATGTTCCATGCGTGGTGAAACAGACCACAGAGAAGGAAGGGCCCACCTGCTAGAGAGTCAGGAGAAAATTTCTGAAGTCTGACATTCTGGTGTTATGTCCTGAAAGATGAGTGGGCATTTGTCAGGCAGATAGAGTTAGTGAAAAGGATCATTATTTAATCAAGGTAAAGGGGGAATGGGGTTGGGGGGCAACCATGTGAAACGGCATACAGATGCAAATTTTCAAGTAGTTTAGGTGTTTGGTAGGACAGGGTGGCTGTGGAACAGGCTATAAGGTTACAAAGCCTAAGACATTGCCTTTGAACCAGATCTCTTGACACTGGGTTCAACTCTTTCCTCTTCTGCCACTGGACTGCTTCCTAACTGGCTCATTTGTCACTATGCCCCTTGGTCCTTAGTGTCTGGCATATCAAAGGCACTCAAATACTGATATGGAAGGGTAAAAACCTGAGTGGATGAATACTACACTGCTTCTGAACTTCCCTGAAGTTTCTTTTTCTACTTTAGGGCACTGAGGACAGATCCATTCTATTTTTCTCTCTTATTGTGCTGTCTCTTTTCTACTCTCTTTCATGCTCTCTCTTACACACACACACACACACACACACACACACACACACAGGTTACCCAACAGTGTCCATTCTGAGTATCAAATTGTTTATACTTCTCAAGTGTAACTACATTCAGGAACTTTGAACCCAGTTAGCTGACACTCTCATAAAAAACTGTGGATGTGTGGGCTGGAGAAAATTTGAATAGAACATGCTAGTTACAACTTTTAACAGGTTAAAATCACCCATAATAATTTTGACTATATTTCAATAATCATATCTTTTCTGATTTGCCTCAACTAAAGTAGAAATGCTGAGGAAGAAGCATAATATCTCCTCTTTGGAGTCCTTTTCTTAGAGCTATTTTTCCACTTGGTCAAAGAAAGACAAAGAAGAAATACCTACAAATCAGATCTAATAATTGTCCCTTTGACCGCATTGACTTTGATTAAAAACAGAGAACTTTTTACTGTATTTAAGAAAACATGAAATAATATCTTTCTTTGTAATTTTTCTGGTTGTGATTCACTTAATCCAATACTAAATTGGAAAAACCAGCTGGTTTTTCAGTAAGTTGTTTTAGCTACCATAAGGAACAACCAATGTTTAAAATCTATACATTCTTTATATAGAAAGGAGACACTCTGAATAACATTTGATAAAACATTTTGTGTGCAGATTTGAATAAGTTTGATGGTTGTTTTCTCCCTTCACTCTACCTTTGTGGTTTTTTCTACCTTTGTGTTTTTTTTTTTTAATCTGACTTCTCCTGTAGCAAGCCTTTCTTTAGGTTTTTTTCTTTAGGTTCAGCCTTCCTGCAGTCATATTTTACTGTTTTATATCTCATTCCCTCAGAGTTTTGCTCTCAGTGGAGTGATGAAATTCAATCTGTAAACCAAATCATGTTACCGGGTGGAAGCATGTAAACATGTAAGCTGTCCATCTGAAAACCCAGAGTCACGGCATTCACAGTAGGAATTTTAAGTTCTACTTAAACAGAGAGAAGTATATTTTCTGTTTGTCTGTAGAGAAAGTCCTTGTTTCCAGCTGATGCATGGATGAAAAGAAAAGAGGCTGACTATGGCTTCCAGTTTTAGGGACAGATGGAGATACATGGACCACTTTCAGATTGTAGACCTTGGAATTAAGTGTCCTCTTCTGTACCCTGATGAGTGGAAATTTTTCTTTCTCTGGAAGACACATTAGACCTCAGAAAATACCTGTGACCCTGCAGCATTGCCATATTTCCAATGACATTTTAACTTATACAGACCATCTAAAAAGATTCCTTTACAATGATCTTTCCAGCTGCTTCAGCTGCACAAAAAATAGATAAATCACTCTACTAACAAGGGTATTTTCTTATCAGTATGGATTGAGTGGGAAGGGTGGAGGGAGGTGGCAATGAAAAAAGAAACTTGATTGCTTCTGTTTGAACTATCTGATTAAAACAACAGCAACAATAACAACACTGACGAAGAGGAAAATATACTCTACCACCAAAAAAACACAAAAATTTTCACTTTAGATGGACCATTTCCTTTGAAATGGAAAGAAAAAAATGAAGCAGTTACACCTGCTTGTGCTAGGGTGTCCCTAGCACAAGATGTATCCAACCTATAACTTCTGATTACTCAGAAATTCACAGAAAGTAAATCCAGATAGGATTAAGAAAACCCCCAGGGACGAACAAGTGGGAGAATATTTATTTGTTTGTACCAAATAGTTGACTGAATAATGAATAACTATTAGCTTAAATTGCAATAAACACAGTTATTTAATTGAGATCTAACAGTTACATTTTTCTTGTTTTCTCCTAAGCAGCCTCTGAATGGCATCTTCAGAGTATCTCATAAAAAGGATGACTATGATCTTTACATCTGAATAGCAGATTTGATTTTCAGCAATTTTCTGATCCTCCCTTTTGTTCTCTAAGATGACACTTTTTAGAAGATAAGAACAGACACTCACAAAATTATTTTCCCCTGTTTGGACAAGAGTAAAAGTTTGCTTTATCTAGAAATATTTAAGTCTTTTATAGCAAAGAGATATTTTTAGAAACAGAAGACCAGGTTCTAACCCAGAATTAAGTTCCCCAGTCACTGATTATCCTCACCCTCCCCTCCACCCGTATCTTTTGGAGTGAATATGTTGATATTAAGGTTTATCAAGTTATATCAATTGACACATTTAACCTTTTTTCTTATTATGTTTATTTTTTTTCTAGGATATCCTATTAGAGGATAAATTTTTAGTCAGAAAACCACCCTGGACTTTTAGGAAGCAATTCTTTAAAAAAGGAAGGTTGGATGGGACCTTCTGGAATTGAAATTTTTTTATCTATACAAGAGTAGGAAAGCAAGAGGACCTATTTGGAGAGAAATGGAATAGAAAGGGGATATTTGTGAATAGAGCTTAGGATATTAGCTTTATGGAGAGTAAGGACAGAATCAGTAGAAAGGGTTGTGATTATATCTTTATGTTTCCAGATGTATCTAGGTTAATAATTCACAATAGTAATCTGGAATATTTTTTTCCCTAAATTATTCTCTCTTCCTTCCATCCAGCCCAGGGAAGAGGTATGAAAATGTAGAAAGTAGAAATAGTGTGCTAATCTTTGGGACTTTTTACTTGTTAGTTTATCTGTTTGATTTTCAAACACCCCATAGAAGAGACAGAAATGGAAGCTTGGACAAACTGTCTTAACCAGAAGCAGCAGGTAGAGCTGGACTCAGTCCCTTAAAACTATAGAGAAGTGTCTTAGCCTGGAAGGAGAAAACAAGATAACATGTACAAGCCCATATGAAGTAGGGATTGGGGCCTCAGTCATCAACAGGAATGGTGAGCAGGGACAAAATCTCTGAGAGGAAATGGCTATGTGGGGTATTTGGGAAAGTGGGATTCACACATAAGCTCAGACGAGAGTTCCATGTCTCAATGTACCTGAAATCATGAGTGAGCCAGCAGTCTAGAAGTGGTCATGTGCATTAGAGCTGAAGGTGTCTCAGTGGCTCTCTATATGAATGAAGCCTGAAGTTCAGAAAGGTCCCACTCCTAAATCCCAGGGCACTCTCCAAGACCCCAAAAGGAGACAGCAAATTATGAGGAGGACTAAGCTTCAGTTTCCCACCACCTCCGTGGTAAAGGTGAGTCTCAAAATAAAAATTAAGTTGAGTTTTATAATGCATGGGACTGTCTATTTCTTGCTCAAATTGAACTTGTGGCTGAGCTTCACACTTGTTAATAGGATCAAAAAAACAAGAACTTTAATATTGCAGTGATGATACAGGAAGTAGGGTTGAGAAGGGAAAACAGGAAAGGAAAAAATATTGGTACCCATATTATGTGGCAGGTACCTGAACCATCCTCTCCTGGTGCTCTGGGGCCAGGAAACACCATGAGTTGGTTGTGTAGGAGACTGAAAGGATAGTGCACTCATTGCTTCAATCAGTATTGGAAGGCTAAGTGTAGCCCTGAGGATACAAGATCAGTGCAATTCCTTGAAAGTCAGCTGGATGGCCTTTAGACCAGTGAGACAATCACAGCATAAGACCAGCATTGACTAGTGGACTGTGTGGGGCCAGGTTTAATCGTCCACTGTGCTGCAGCAGGATTCAAAGGAAATAGTTACTTGAGACACCGAATTTCTGTACCCTTGGGTGTGAAAGTCTGTAAAATCTTCTTTTCAGTTTGTTTAAACTGCCATGATTATGAACAAACCAGGGGGATGAGAAGCACCAAGAGGAAGAACCTGGGCTTCTTTTTTTAAGACAGGTAATGCTTGAGCTATTGATTGGAAATATAGACATGTTCTCATCTGCACTCTGATTTTGTGAAGCAATTCATATAGAAATAATCCATATAAAGTGTCTTCAGATAAATGTTTCACACTGCAGTACTTATTCTCTGAATGTCAGAGGATTTATTTGGGTCAGTTGGTCTTCAAGTATTTCATATAACAGATATAAATTGAGTTCATTTCGATGTTGTTTGGTTTCTTGCGCCAAGTAGAAGATTCTGGGTTAAGATTACTAGGTTGGAGTCTGGGCTTCAAATTTTAGAAGTCAGTTAATCTTGGGCATGACGTTTCTAACTGTTTCCTTATTTGTAAAATAGAGATGATAGCACTGCATGGTCATGTAGAGGGGAACAATGAGTACAGGTTGACATTTTGATATCCAAGGAAGTATAATGGAAGTACAGAGGAGGGATCATTAATTCTTCCCCAGGGATGGAATTAGAGTAAGTGACAACTGACCTTGGGATTAAAGGTTGAGTAGAATTTCGCTGGCAACCACAACCATAACCACAACCACAACAACAAAAAGAGGCAGTCCCAACACAAATAACAGTTTAAGCACAGCAATAAAGATATAAGTGAGACTGTGTTCTATGTCCACTAAAATAGTCCTGACCAGTGCTCAACCATATGTCCTTGGCATTCACCAATCTAGTAACATACATTCTACTGGAAGCACTTATAACTCTGCCAAAGTCATTCTATCTATTCATGCATGTGACAGGCTAAAAATGCTAGAGTGAATGCATCCAGGAGCAGATACTCCTTGGAAGCAAGTGGGGTTGGGCATTGGATAACAGGGAGGGGTGTTTCTCACTGTATCCCAGGATTCTCCAGTGAGATTGAAGCTTAGTTGTCCTATTCCAAAACCTGGTTGATAATGCACACCTTATTGGTTCTCTTTTTTTCCCTGTCTCCCTTTCCTGAATGTTTATGGTCCTTTCTGGGGACATCTCCCAAATAATAAAGCAATTGCGCACAAATCATGTTTCTGGATCTGCTTCTGGGGAAATCAACTTAAGACAGAGACACTAGTTTGAAATATAGGGCGTATGGAAAGGGTAGGAAGGAGCTAATGAGGAAACTGTTGTTTGGAGACATATAGTGAAATCCAGTAGAACATGGTAAGTATTTGGCTAATATGGAAAATAAGAAGCCTTTGAAAGCCTAAGCAGAGGGGAAGCTGAGAAGAAAGCAGAAGCAACATTTCATATCCACTTTTTAAAAGACATTTTTAGAGCAGTTTTAATTCACAACAAAATTGAGAGGAATGTACAGAGATTTTCCATATACCCTCTGCCACCACACATGCAATGCCTCTGCCGTTGTCAGTGTCACTCATCAGAATGATATATTTATTACCAAGAATGAATCTACATTGACACATCATAATCGCCCCAAATCCATAAATTACATTTGAGTTCATTCTTGATCTTGTATATTCTATGAGTTTGGACAAATGTAAAATGACATATATCCATCATTACATATCATACAGAGTGCTAAAAATGCCCTAAAATCCTCTGTGCTCTGCCTATTTACCCCTCCACGTCAACTGCTGGCAACCACTGAGTTTTTAATTGTCTCCATAGTTTTGCCTTTTCCAGAATGTTCTATAGTTAGAATACACAGCATGTAGCCTTTTCAGACTGGCTTCTTTTACTTAGTAATATGCATATAAGGTTCCCCTATGCTTTTTCATGACTTGATAACTCATTTCTTCTTAGGGCTTAATAATACTCCATTGTCTGGATACACCCCAGTTTATTTATCCTTCACCTACTGAAGGACATCTTGGCTGTTTCCAAGTTTTGGCAATTATAAACAGAGCTGTTATAAACATCTGTGTGCAGGTTTTTGTGTGGACATAAGTTTTCAACTCCTTTGGGTAAATACCAAAAATTGTGATTATAAGAGTATGTTTGGTTTTATCAGAGGTTGTCAAACTGTGTTCCAGAATGGCTGTACCATTCCTCATCAGCAATTTTTGAGTGTTTCTATTATTGCACATCTTCACTAACATTTGGTATCATCATTGTTTTAGATTTTGGCTATTTTGATAGATATCTAGTGGTATCTTATTGTTTTAATTTGCATTTCCCTGATGACATGTAATATGGATCATCTTTTCTAATGCTTATTTGACATATGTATATCTTCTTTGGTTAGATGTCTGTTAGGATCTTTGGACTATTTTTTGGTCAGGTTTTTTGTTTTGTTTTGTTTTGTTTTCTTATTGCTGTGTTTTAATAGTTCTTTGTATACTTTGGAAAATAGTTTTTTTACCAGACGTGTCTTTTGAAAATATTTTCTTCCACTCTGTGGCTGGTTTCGCATTCTCTTGACATTGTCTTTCACAGAGCAGATATTTTCAATCCTAATGAATTCCAGCTTACCAGTTATTTTTTTCATGAGTTGCGTCCTTGGTGTTGTATTGAAAAATACCATACCCAAGGCTATTCTTGATTTTCTCCTATATTATATTCTAGGAATTTAATAGGTTTTCATTTTAAATTTATGTCTGTGACCCATTTAATTTAATTTTTGTGAAGGACATAAAGTCTATGTCTAGATTTATCACTATTATTATTATTATTACTATTACTGGTTGTGGATATCCAGCTGTTCCAGTACCACTCGCTGAAGAGACTATCGTTTCTCCATTGTATTGCCTCTGCTCCTTTGTCAAAGATCAGTTGACTATATTTGTGGGAGCATATTTCTGGGCTCTTTATTGTGTTCCACTGATTTATTTGAGCATTTTTTTCCCAATATCCACTGTCCTGATTACTGTAGCTTTATAGTAAGCCTTAAAATACAGTAGGATTAATCCTCCAAATTTGTTCTTTTCCTTCAATACTATATTGGGTATTCTGTGTTTTTTTCCTCTTCATATAAATATTAGAATCATTTTGTTGATATCCTCAAGGTAACTTGCTGGGATTTTGGTTGGGATTACATTGAATCTATAGATCAAGTTGGGAAGAACTCTTATCTTAGCAATATTGAATCATCCTGTCCATGAACATGGAATATCTCTCCTTTTACTTAGTGCTTCTTTGAGTTCAGTTATCAGAATTTTGTGGTTTTATTCATATTAATCATGTACATATTTTGTTAGATTTATATCTATATATTTCATTCATTTTGGGTGCTAATGTAAATGGTATTGTGTTTTTCTTTTCTATTGGTATAGTGTTTTTAATTTCAAATGATATATAGAAAACTAAGCAGCTCAAAATTAAAAAAAGCAAACAACCCAATCAAAAATTGGACAGAAAACCTAAACAGACATTTCTCCAAAGAAGACATACAGATAGCCAAGAAGCACATGAGAAGCTGGTCAACATCACTAATTATTATAGAAATGCAAATCAAAACTACAATGAGGTATCACCTCACACCAGTTAGAATGGGCATCATCAGAAAATCTACAAACAACAAATGCTGGAGGGGGGTGTGGAGAAAAGGGAACCCTCTTGCACTGTTGGTGGGAATGTAAATTGATACAGCCACTGTGGAGAACAGTATGGAGGTTCCTTAAAACACTAAAAATAGAATTACCATATGACCTAGCAATCCCACTACTAGGCATATACCCAGAGAAAACCATAATTCAAACAGACACATGCACCTCAATGTTCATTGCAGCACTATTTACAATAGCCAGGTCATGGAAGCAACCTAAATGCCCATCAGCAGATGAATGAATAAAGAAGATGTGGTACATATATACAATGGAATATTACTCAGCCACAAAATGGAATGAAATTGGGTCATTTGTAGAGATGTGGATGGACTTAGAGACTGTCATACAGAATGAAGTAAGTCAGAAAGAGAAAAAACAAATATCATATATTAATGCATATATGTGGAACCTAGAAAAATGTTACAGATGAACTAGTTTTCAGAGCAGAAATAGAGACACAGATGTAGAGAACAAACGTATGGACACCAAGGGGGGAAAGTGGCGGGGGTGGGTGGTGTGATGAATTGGGAGATTGGGATTGACATATATACACTAATATGTATAAAATGGATAACTAATAAGAACCTGCTGTATAAACCAATAAATAAAATAAAATTCAAAAATTAAAGAAAAAGAAAGAAAATTGACCTATATTAATTTTGTATTATGCAACCTTATTACAATTGCTTATGAGTTCCAGGAATGTTTATATTATTATTATTGTTTCATATGTTCAACAAAGAAGATCATGTTAATTGTGAACAAAGACATTTTTAGGTCTTTCTTCCCAATCTGTGTACCTTTTATTTTCTTTTCTTGCCTTGTTGCATTAGCAAGGATTTTTAATATTATGTTAAAAAGGAGTGGTAAGAAGGGATATCCTTGACTTTTATATGATATTAGTGAGAAAGATTTAAGTTTCTCACCATTATATATGTTAGCTGTAGTTTTGTAGGTAGTCTTTATCAAGTTGAGAAAGTTCACCTCTAATCCCAATTTAATGAGAGTTATTATAATAAATGAGTGTTGGATTTTGTTAAATGTTTTTCTGCATTTATTGATATGATCATGCAATTTTTCTTTTTTAATCTGTTGTTGGAATGGATTACATTATTACTATTACTTTTCAAATGTTGAATCAGCTTTGCATACCTGGGATAAATACCACTTGGTTGTGGTGTATAATTATATATATATATATATATATATATATATATATATATATATATATTTTTTTTTTTTTTGAATTTTATTTGCTATCATTGAGAATTTTTTCCATCTATGTCCATGAGAAATATTGGTCTGTAGTTTCCTTTTCTTATAATGTCTGTGGTTTTGGTATTAGGGTACTGTTGGCCTCATAGGATGAGTTAGGAAACATTTCCTCTGTTTCAATCTTCTGAAAGAGATTGTAAACAATTAGTATAACTTCTTCCTTAAATTTTTGGTAGAAGTTACCAGAGAACCTATCTGGGACTGGTGTTTTCTGTTTTAGAAAGCTATTCATCATTGATTCAATTTCTTTACTAGATACAGGTTCATCAGGTTTCCTATTTCTTCTTGTGTGAGTTTTGGCAAATTGTGTCTTTCAAAGAATTAGTCCATTTCACCTAAATTACTGTATGATCAGACCCCCCAAGATGGCTGTTCTCTGTACATCCCCTGCTCAACCAGCCCCTGGTTCACCTACACCCTATTTATGTAACTGACCTTCCATCTTAATCATAGAGCCTAATTAATAAAAGCCTATGTACTTGCCTCCTGCCTCAGCTAGTGATTCTTCTAATCTTTAGATCAGAATGTCTCCACTACGATAGTTTATCAAAGGAGCAGTGAAGGGTCTGCCCCTCTGTTGATTTCCCTAGTAGCCAATGAACCAACCTGATGTCAGTTCTCCCTGTAACTGATAACCTCACTCTTTCCGGGGTAAAGAAGACTGCTGCCATGTCCTGCCTGCCATTTGCTGTCCACGTTGGAGTATTACTCCAGGACCCTCTTGCTTTGGAAGTGTAAGATCTTCCATCTATTAAACCATTGATGTCTCTGTCGTTGACTCCAGGCTCTTTCTTTGATCTTGAGACATGCAGGCCTGCAGTGTGTAACCCAAGAGTTACCAAATTTGTGGGCATTTTGTTGTTCACAGTATTTCTTTATAATGCTTTTAATGTCAGTAGCATCTGTAGTGATGTCCCCTCTCATTTCTGATACTAGTAATATGTGTCCTCTGTCTTTTTCTTAGTTAGCCTGGCTAGAGGCTTATTGATTTATTTTTTTTTAACTTTAAAAAATGTTTTATTTTAATTATTTATTTTTTTTATAGAGCAGGTTCTTATTAGTTATCTATTTTATACATATTAGTGTATATATGTCAACCACAAACTCCCAATTCAACCCACCTCCCTCTCCCACCCCACTTTCCCCCTTGGTGTCCATATGTTTGTTCTCTACCTGTGTGTCTCTATTTCTGCCTTGCAAATGAATTCATCTGTACCATTTTTCTAGATTCCACATATATGCATTAATATATGATATTTGTTTATCCTTTCTGACTTACTTCACTCTGTATGACAGTCTAGATCCATCCACATCTCTATAAATGACCCAATTTTGTTCCTTTTTATGGCTGAGCAATATTCCATTGTATATATGTACCACATCTTCTTTATCCATTTGTCTGTTGATGGGCATTTAGGTTGCTTCCATGATCTGGCTATTGTAAATAGTGCTGCAATGAACACTGGGGCTCATGTGTCTTTTTGAATTATGATTGTTCTCTGATTATATGTCCAGTAGTGGGATTGCTGGGTCATATGGTAGTTCTACTTTTAGTGTTTTAAGGAACCTCCATACTGTTCTCCATAGTGGCTGTATCAATTTACATTTCCACAAACAGTACAAGAGGGTTCACTTTTCCATACACTCTTTCCAGCATTTGTTGTTTGTAGATTTTCTGAGGATGCCCATTCTAACTAGTGTGAGGTAAAACCTTATTGTAGTTTTGATTTGCAATTTCTCTAATAATTAGTGATGTTGAGCAGTTTTCATGTTCCTCATGACCATCTGTATGTCTTCTTTGGTGAAATGTCTATTTACATCTTTTGCCCATTTTTTGATTGGGTTGTTTGTTTTTTTTAATTTTGAGCTGCATGAGCTGTTTATATACTTTGGAGATTAATCCTTTGTCCGTTGATTCATTTGCAAATATTTTCTCCCATTCTGAGGGTTGTCTTTTCATCTTGTTTATGGTTCCCTTTGCTGTGCAAAAGCTTTTAAGTTTCATTATGTCCCATTTGTTTAGTTTTGTTTTTATTTCCATTTCTCTAGGAGGTGGGTCAAAATGGATCTTGCTGTGATTTATGTCATAGAGTGTTCTGCCTATGTTTTCCTCTAAGAGTTTGATAGTTTATGGCCTTACATTTAGGTCTTTAATCCATTTTGAGTTTATTTTTGTATATGGTGTTAGGGAGTGTTCTAATTTCATTCTTTTACGTGTAGCTGTCCAGTTTTCCCAGCACCACTTATTGAAGAGGTTGTCTTTTCTCCACTGTATATTCTTTCCTCCTGTATCAAAAATAAGGTGAACATATGTGCATGGGTTTATCTCTGGGTTTTGTATCCTGTTCCATTGATCTATATTTCTGTTATTGTGCCAGTACCATGCTTTCTTGATTACTGTAGCTTCGTATTATAGTCCGAAGTACTGGAGCCTGATTCCTCCAGCTCTCCATTTTTCTTTCTCAAGATTGCTTTGGCTATTCAGGGTTGCTTTGGCTATTCCATACAAACTGTGAAATTTTTTGTTCTAGTTCTGTGATAGATGCCATTGGTAGTTTAATAGGGATTGCACTGAATCTGTAAATTGCTTTGGGTATTATAGTCATTTTCACAATGTTGATTCTTTCAAGCCAAGAACATGGCATATCTCTCCATTTGTTTGTGTCATATTTGATTTCTTTCATAAGTGTCTTATAGTTTTCTGAGTACAGGTCTTTTACCTCCTTAGGTAGGTTTATTCCTGGGTATTTTATTCTTTTTGTTGCAAAGGTGTATGGGATTGTTTCCTTAATTTCTCTTTCAGATTTTTCATTGTTAGTGTATAGGAATGCAAGAGATTTCTATGCATTAATTTTGTATCCTGCAACTTTACAAAATTCATTGATTAACTCTAGTATTTTTTCTGGTGACATCTTTAGGATTCTTTGTGTATAGTATCATGCCATCTGCCAACAGTGACAGTTTTACTTCTTCTTTTCCAATTTGGATTCCTTTTATTTCTTCTTCTTCTCTGATTGCTGTGTCTAGGACTTCTGAAACTATGTTGAATAATAGTGGCAAGAGTGGGCACTCTTGTCTTTTCCTGATCTTAGAGGAAATGCTTTCAGTTTTTCACCATTGAGAATGATGTTTGCTCTGCGTTTGTCGTATATGGCCTTTATTATGTTGAGGTAGGTTCCCTCTGTGCCCACTTTCTAGAGGGTTTTTATCATAAATGGGTGTTGAATTTTGTCAAAAACTTTTTTCTGCATGTATTGAGATTATCATATTTTTTTATCCTTCAATTTGTTAATATGGTGTATCACATTGAATTATTTGCATATATTGAAGAATCTTTACATCCCTGTGATAAATCCCACTTGATCATGGTGCATGATCCTTTTAATGTGTTGTTGGATTCTGTTTGCTAGTATTTTGTTGAGGATTTTTGCATCTATATTTATCAGTCATACTGGTCTGTAATATTCTTTTTTTTTTAGTATCTTTGTCTGGTTTTGGTATCAGGGTGATGGTGGACTCACAGAATGAGTTTGAGAGTGTTCCTTCCTCTGCAGATTTTTGGAAGTGTTTGAGAAGGCTGGGGGTTAGCTCTTCTCTAAATGTTTGATAGAATTCACCTGTGAAGCCACCTGGTCCTGGACTTTTGTTTCTTGGAAGATTTTTAATCACAGTTTTAATTTCAGTGCTTGTGATTGGTCTGTTCATATTTTCTATTTCTTCCTGGTTCAGTCTTAGAAGGTTATACCTTTCTAAGAATTTGTCCATTTCTCCCAGGTTGTCCATTTTATTTGCATAAAGTTGCTTGTGGTAGTCTCTTACAATGCTTTGTATTTCTGCAGTGTCCATTGTAACTTCTTCTTTTTCATTTCTAATTTTATTAATTTGAGTCCTCTCCCTTTTTTTCTTGATGAGTCTGGCTAAAGTTTTATTAATCTTTTTATCTTCTCAAAGAACGAGCTTTTAGTTTTATTGATCTTTGCTATTGTTTTCTTTGCTTCTATTTCATTTTTTTCCACTTGATCTTTATGATTTCTTTTCTTCTACTTTAGGTTTTGTTTATTCTTCTTTATCTAGTTCCTTTAGGTGTAAGTTTAGACTGTTTATTTGAGATTTTTCTTGTTTCTTGAAATAGGATTGTATTGCTATAAACGTACCTCTTAGAACTGCTTTTGCTGCATCTCATAAGTTTAGGAATGTCATGTTTTGGTTGTCATTTGTCTCTAGGTAACTTTTGATTTCCTCTTTGATTGCTTTAGTGATGTCTTGGTTATTTAGTAATGTATTGTTTAGCCTCCATGTGTTTTTGTTTTTTACTTTTCCCTGTCATTTATTTCTAATCTCATAACATTGTGGTTGGAAAATATGCTTGATATGATTTCAATTTTCTTAAATGTATGGAGGCTTGATTTGTGACCCAAGATATGATCTATCCTGGAGAATGTTCCATGTGCACTTGAGAAGAAAGTGTGATCTGTTGTTAAGAATTGTTATTTTGGGGGGGAAATTGTCTTCTTTACCATTATGTAATATCCTTCTTTATCCCTGATAACTTTTTTTACTTTTTACTCTGTCTGAAATTAATCTAGCTACTGCTTTCTTTTGATTAGTATTAGAATGGTATATTTTTCTTTGTCCATTTGCTTTTAATCAATGCATGTTTTTATATTTAAAGTAGATTTCTTGTACACAAAATATAGTTGGGTCTTGTTTTGTGATCTACACTGATAATCTCTGTCTTTTAACTGGTGCATTTAGACCATTGGTGTTCAAAGTGATTATTGATATAGTTGGATTAATATCTATCATATTTGTATTTGCTATTGTTTTATCTTTATTGCCCTTGTTTCTATTTTTGTCTTCCACTCTTCTTCTCCCTTTTGTGGTTTTAATTGAACATTTTATGATTCTATTTTTCTCCTTTCTTAGCATATCAATTATATTTCATTTTTCCACCTTTTAGAAAGCAAATACTGCCAATTTTATAATAAAATGAGTTGGAGAAAGCATTACACAAGGAAAAGCGAGTGAGTCTAAAGTAATATTTTGGTAAGTAGTAATGAAACCTGAATTTCTGTACCAATAGAGAGTTTGCAGTCTGTTGGGCTTGTTAATTAATTGGACATAAAGTTCAGAGTGGGAGGTTGTGCAGTCATGGAAGCCAACATTTTTGCCCTTGAAAATGATAGGTGATAAAACAATCAATGAAGATAGGTAACAATGGGAGACAAAAATGGTGAATTTGTGGTGCTTGTTGAAGATTCAGATGGCAGCCTTTAATTTTTCGATTTAACAAATATTTGTTGAACTTACTTTGAACCAGGCAGTCTCTGGGTCCTAGGAGTAAGAAGTCACAGCCTCTGTTCCTACACAGCTACACTGTGTGGTGGAAAGGTTGTAAATGTGATACAGGTTGAGAAGACCATTTATATGTAGGTGCTAGAATAAACTGTGGGAGTTGATTTCTTTATCTAGCAGAAAGAGTATTTTACTATTTCTCTAAGATAATGTCTTTAATTTGGTGGGATTTCTTTTCATAGGCAAATAGTTCTTTGGATTTGGAAAGAATGGATTGCAACATTTTATCTCTGAAAGCTTCACATTAACATATTTTTAAAAAGGGGTAAAGAAGAGTGAAGAGTCAGAATTATAATTTCCTTGTTTAGGTTGATATAGAATAAAGCTCATAGAGCACTGTGACTTGTTATGTATTAATGGATTCTTCTCTGCTAATGTTAGTTGAATTTCAATGGCAGAGAAAATAAAGAGAAATATATTTTCTTCTCTTGATGTTACTTGCCTAGTTTGCAAATAGTTATATTTTTTGGCTTCCTGGAAAAGAAACAATGGCTGAATTGTGTTTTGAAACTCAAGGAGAAACACTAAAAACTATATTTTATGCATCACCTAATTCTTTATTCCTTCCTTCCTTCTTTCTTTCTTCCTTCCTTCCTTCCTTCCTTCCTTCCTCTTTCCTTACTTCTTTCCTCCCTCCCTCCCTCCCTCCCTCTCTCTCTCTCTCTCTCTTTCTTTCTTTCTTTCTTGCAATATTTCAGTATAATTTAACTATCAGTAATTTTTTTTTTCCTTTATTTCCTTGCTAAAGGAAGGCAGTATATGTTCTTGCCAGGTTAGAGTACCAACTTTTATCAGTTTGCTGTATAGTTCTTGGGAACCTTTATTTGTGTCATTAAAATAATGCTATTTTGAATCATTCATCTTTGAAAACCTGAGCTTTTTGTGTCCCCGTTTATAATAATTCAAGAGATATAAGATATTGCCAATGTGAATAACATAATCTCATAGCTTTTACCATTGTGGGAATAGGTTTTTAAAAAAATTACTGTGACTATAATTTGTCTTAAATTATTCATTCCTAATATTGCATTACTAATACTGCATAAACTTCACTCAAAACCAAATGATCTCTTTCAGGATATTTACACAGCTGTGACAATTTGACATATATCATTTCTCCTTGATTTATATTTTTTATTTCTTCAATCAACCAACCAAATTAATCAATAAGTATTTATAGAGTTTCTATTTGGAATAACAGATCTTTAGGCTTAAAGCTCAGGCCTGCCAGGGGAATCATTCACATGGCAACAAAAACTCTAATTTACCCACACTTTCAACAAATCCTCCAACATGTTGCTGGTTGTTTGCCTTTGGTGAGAAGGCACGGCTATAATGAAGTCCCCAAACAGTTTACACTGGCAAAGGAACACTTTTCAAAGAATCTGATGGGGACTTGGCAGCTGGAAAACTTGTAAGATTTGAGACCCTGCAAGATTTGTCCCTTCTCTATGTTGTTCCTTCCTTCATGAAGATAAAAATCTAAACCTCAGCCACATGAAAGATATTTATATTTTCTGGGTATGGTGGTGTCTTTCTAAGAATCACATCCTCATCATACACATTACACAATGCATAACCCTCCTTTTACAAAACTCAATGTAAACACTAGAGGTAGAGAGATATGGAAGGAACTGAAGTACGGACATCTCAAAACCCAGGGGCATTCGAGATTGCAGTGTTTCTCAAACCTTTGGTGTCAGGATCTCTTTATAGTTTTAAAAAGTCATGGAAGAGGGCTTCCCTCGTGGCGCAGTGGTTGAGAGTCTGCCTGCTGATGCAGGGGACACGGGTTCGTGCCCCGGTCTGGGAGGATCCCACGTGCCGCAGAGCGGCTGCTCCACAACGGGAAAGGCCACAGCAGTGAGAGGCCAAAAAAAAAAAAAAAAAAAAGTCATGGAAGACCCCAAAGACTTTTTTTTTAATATGGATCATACATAGCTATTTTATTTACCATATTATCAAAACAGCTGAGGACTTTTTGACATTTTCATCACTAATATATTTTAAATGAAAATAATTAACCCATTACAAGTTAAGTGTGATGCTCTAGAAGTCAAAAGAAGTGTATTAATAAGGAATGTTGTATCTGTCAAATGGTATAAAATATCAAAGGTCTAAAGTTGGGTCATGAGATTTAGCAACGTGGAGGTTTTCTGTGACCTTGGAGTAAAGGTCTAGCTAAAGTGGGTTTACGAGAGATTAGAAGGAGAGAAACTGGATAGACTGAGTATAGACCACCCCTTCCAGGTGCTTTTTTACAAAGACTAGAAGAAATAGTGTGATAGCTGATAGGAAGAGTGAGTCCAGTAAAAGGTGTGTTTTCTGGTTTAGATTTTGCTTTTCAAGATGAGAAGATTAATAGAATGCTTATGTTCTGATGGGGATGAGTTAGCGAAGAGAAAAAGGTTGACAATGTAAGAGACAGGGAAAACACATGGTTTTATGTTTTAGAGTGTGCAACAGGGCTTGGGACCTAGTACACAGGTGGAGGGATTGGCTCTAAAAAGAACACAGAAAATTCATCTTTCAAAACAACCAGGAAGGCTGAGTGAGTACGTATGTCAATGGTGGGTGAGGAAAGGCAGTAGAGGGAGTCTAAGCAAGTTCTCTTCTGATTGCTTCACTTCTCAGTGAAAGAGAGAGATCATGAGCTGAGAGTGAAGATGGGCAGGTTGGTGGTTTTAAAAACAGTAAGTGTGGAAGAGTCACCTAAGAGAGTGGACTGGGAATGAACTAGGACTGTGGTTCTCAAAGGGTGATCCTCAGACCAGCAGTATCCGCATGACCTGAAAACTCGTTAGAAATGCAAATTCTCAAGGACTTGCTTCAGACCCACTTCAAACCTTATTTCTGAGGGTGAACCCTGAAAATCCTCCAGGGATTCTGATGCACACTGACGTTTCAGAGCCACTGGATGAGTATGTACCATATGATTTTTGAGTCACCTAACTACCTTGAATGTCAAGAACAATGCAAAGTGAGACCAGTCAGCTAGTGTGTTGTAGGTTTTTCTCCAGCCAAAATCAGATAATTTTTTTTATGGGATAGGCAAAGAGTTGGACTTACAGGTTATGGTCATTGTCTTCTAAAACATTAAATGGGAAGTCTATAAAAATTACAATAATAAAGATTGTTACGGGCTGAGATGTGTGCCCCCACCCCCAACTAACATTCATGTTGAAAGTCCTAACTTAATACCTCAGAATGTGAGTATATTTAGATATAGGGCCTTGAAAGAGGTGATTAGGTTGTATGAGGTCATTAGGATGGGTCATAATCCAATATGACTGGTGTTCTTAGAAGAGAAAATTAAGAGACAGAGACACATGAAGGGAAGATCATATGAAAACACAGGGATTATACGGCTGTTTATAAACCAAGGACAGAGGCCTCAGAAGACACCAACCCTGCCAACACCTTGATCGTGGATTTCCAGCTTCCAGAACTTTGAGACAGTAAACCATTGTTGTTTAAGCCACCCAGTCTGTGGTACTTTGCTCTGGCTATCCAAACAAATGAATACAAAGATGCCAGTAAAAGGTTTTATTTTCTAAACACTTAAGATAAAAAGGGCTAACTTCACTTACCAGATCAGTACCTTAGCCAACTGACTTTAATTATCTTTATTCCTTTCTATAAAGGGGAATTATAATAACATCTACCTCAAAGGGCTATTGTGGAGATGAAATGAGGTAATTCATGTAAAGATTTCACTCAGTACCTAACCCACGAAGTCCTCAAAAATGTCAGTCTGGAAAAAAAAAAATGGCATCACTTCAAAAAAGCATGCATGTTTGGCCAGGACAATTCTTGCTCTTGAATCCACAGTTAGAACTCAAATTGCAAAGTCTCTGGAGGTATCAGCTGTTGATTTGAGGTGTGTGTTCCCGAGCCTTGTGGCACTGCCCTTTTCTTCTTCTCCAGGATTGATTTCTGAAGCAGCCCTAAAGGCCACAAAGCAGGGTTGGGACTCCTGGATTGATTTTTTATGTTGACACACTGGGCCAGGCCCTGTCTGGTTTATAAACTGATGCTATATTATTTCCAGGTCTCTTATGAAAGTGAGCCAGAAAAATCATTTTTACAGTAAGGTTGGATTTTCTCTTGTGTAGTTTTGTTTGGGGAGCTGTGGAGGCAGGGAAGGGGGACAGAGAGGTGACAGAGTGACTCCTTTTCTCCTCCCAGTTTTGTATTTCTCCATTTCAAAGTGTTATCACTGAGAAAATATTACTTAATTGACAATATGATAGTTTCTTATATAAGACCGATTCTAGGCTTGGGGTGCTATTTACTGTGATTATCACTTCCAAATGTGGTACTTTGTTGTATTTTTTCCTCCACAAGCAGTTATTTGTTGGTAATGGATTTCTGTAAGCCAAATTATATCCTCTCTTTAAGAATCATTTTGACTGTGTATCTGCAACAGCCTTTTCAGAGAGGGCTAATTATTACTGATAGGGATGAGAGAGAGAGAGAGATTCTCCCTGTTCTGAGCAATTAAAAAAACTTCTTGTC